>NC_137560.1:12296726-13496726 GCF_963082525.1 Nesoenas mayeri
ACATCTTGCTGGGACATCTGTTGTCCTCATCCATCACCAGGCACGCAGGTGGCCTGTCACAGCCGCAGCAGGGGTAGCAGACACATGCCACATCTGATAAACTGTGGCCTCAGCTTCTCCTAGACCTGTGCCTTTGGCAGTGGTGGCTTCCAGACAGGTTTGTAACCTTCCAGGAAAGCACAAAATCCAACAATGAGGACTGCTCCCAGGATCTACAAATCCTGACTGTGCCTGTATCTTATAGCCAGAAACTGGTACTGGGCTGACTTTTTTCCATCTCTGTTGTAAACAAGTCCCAGATGCAATGGGAAAAGATGGGCAATGACTATAGTTCAGGCTGAAAATGGCTTTTGCCTCATAAGAAACCTGAATCAATGAAATTCTTTCAGAACACTGTTGCCAGCATCCTAGATTATTAGAAACCTTTATATTTACATCTGATTTCTTTGACATTCACCTCTGAACAAGCCCCGATACTGTACATCATTGTGCACACAAAGTTGCCTTCAACTATTCTTCAACCTCCTCCCAAAGTCTGCAGATCCCTCCAGTGCTGGATATTCTTATACAGAGCTATTTGTGGATAAGGTATGATAGAAGTTTCTAAGGGCTGTACTAATTGCTTGTTGATTTATTAGTAAAATTTCAGGTGTTTATATAATTGCTGTCTTCCAAGAACATGTATCATTACGGTAAGACTTGCAGTTGTCTTGAGTATGACAGAAACTATAAAGTGCATATATATATTTAAAAAAAAAAAACAAAACCAAAAGCTGAATTAGTAGTTCTGTGTGCATATTTTAAAGCCACATATATTCTTTACACAATACCTCTCTGAACTTCCATTGATTTTGATCTTCCATGTAATACGGAAGGTGTGTAAAAGAAAGGCTAACAAAAGCTATCCTCTCCACCCCACCAGTGGACAGTAAAAAGTTATTAAATACTTGTATTGAAAAAGCCTCTTGCCTTTAAAATCCTAGAGCTTTAGAAAAGAGAAGTCCCTGGGGCAATAACCTATAATCTCTGTATCATCTATTGCTTGAAAAACAAAGACAACTCTGGCAACATGTGCAGGCTCTCAAGTGATGGAGGAGCCCAGCCCTGCAGAAATCTTCAAGGTGAAAGAAACTGTCTCTGGTGCATGGCTTCAAGGTGAAGCCTGTTTTTTGTTTTTAGGTTTAAGTATGTTATCCACTGTCAGAAGTAAAGCTGATTCCTGCCAACTTTTTATCCAGCTGTTTACAGAGAGGTTTAGGTTTCCCTTCTCAAATATTTGTGAATAAGCAGATTGAATTACCAGTGCCTCACGAGTGATGCAGTACTGCTCCCGGGTAGCAGCAAGCAAGGGATCATCAGTCTGGCACACACTGAGTGAAAGGCTGGTGTCTTAATTTGCACTATGTCACTGGCCAGAAAATGCATGTACGGTGGTTCATTTTGTCAACGGGGCACCGTAAATCTGCTTGTTCTGGGTCATGGACACACATTTTTTGCAATTACACCAAGAAAACACAAGGTTGTATACATCAGGGCTGACTTTGACATGCAGTTGCACAGTATTAGGAGAAGCAGTGCTGAGAGCTGTCGTAACAAGCCCTCACTCATGCCCAGAGCAGGCAGCGCTGCTGAGTAATTATGGGAATATCAGGAATGCCTTCCCAGGAGAGCTGTGCTCAGCCAGCACGCATGACTTACTGCCAACAGACAGGCACAAAATTTTCAAACCATGAACAAAGCAGAGGGTAAAACACTTCTTGTCTGTTTGGTTTTGGCAATATTTAACCACTTCCATACCCCTGGGACAACACTGTAACAGGACATAGGTGACAAAGTTTCAGCACCTCCACCTACTGGAGTTGTGTCTTCTCTCAATGTCAGTCACCTGAAGGTGCTAGTCAGATGCAGTCAAGGCATCCAGCTTTTATTTGACAACTGTTTAACAGAGACAAGTGTACGCAGAGCATACAGAGACTGTGCTAACACAGCCATGGGTCTGCCCCTGGGTTTACCCATCACTGAACATTTGGGAGAACAAGGTACCTGTGTTTGTTGGACAACTCCAAAAATCTCTCCTGTGGCTTCTCTCTGTCTCTGGTTCTCCTACATTTACCTGTGATTCTGCAGAAGAGCTCTTCTATTTTCATCGAGAATAGTCTAGATTGGAAGCACTCAGTTTAAATGCATTCAAAAAATAATTCTGACCTAGCAAGTCTGTTTTTTAAAAAACATGAACAATAAAGGTAGTGTCCATCAAAATCAAGGCAGCTGAGTTGTTTATTAAATTACTTTCAATCTTTTAAAAGCATACAAACTTTGGAAAAAAGAAGCTGCTTTTCAGAAAGACTTTTTGACTACATGAGGGCTATTCTGAAAAAAAAAAAAAAAAGCAGAATTAATCTGTAAACACATTTCTGAAAAAAAGAAATCTTGGTAACTGCAATTTTTATAATTGAATTTCAATATACAGAAACAATAACAGCACATGGAAGATGAGCACAGGGGCTATGAAGGACAATGCTTGTTAAACAAGGCTGCAGGGACCACCACATCTATAATTTGGTGGTGGAGCCTTTCACAACCCTGTCCCAACTCTTCCACTTGAGATAGGTGTAGTGCCCCACAGCATATACATACTACAAATTCACCACAATATTTCACACATGGTCCCATGAGCAAACACTTCATATTCACTTAAGTGGGAATAAGGTGACATGGGTTTTGTGTCCTTTCTGTCATAGACTACTAGTACAGGCACCTTTTAGCATCTACTTCATTACAAATAATACACTCTGTATTTTTGTTACTATTTCTAGCAAGTTCAACCCTTGCCTCAAGAAAAACAGACAATGTTTCAATGTAACAATTACAGTGTAATTGAAAGAATGGTGAGAGAGAGAAACTTCATGTTTATCATATTATATACATACATTTTTAGTGCGAAATTGTCAGCATCAGCTTGTAATGGTCGCTGGCTGCCTTGACTGCAAGCCTGATGACATCTGGGGCATCAGGGTGTTAAAAAGAACTGAAATATTTAGGAAAAGATAATAACCTCACTTTTGAAGTTATATCAAGAGATAAAGTAATTCTTGCTGTCGTTGCTGTGCTGTGTGCCCTCTTAAGATGTGCCAGTCATCACACTGCACAGTATCATGATGCTGAGCAGGCTCCCAGCCACAGATGGGAAAACCTCACTAGCTTTTCCCACTGCTACTAAAGCAAGAAAGTGTTTAATCCTCTAAACAGGATCCAATGCTATAATCTCCAGGTGGTTATGTTATACAAATGGATTTAAGGTATCTGAAGTCTGCTGTTGGGACACCAGGCTGGTGTAAAGCTCAGTGACTTCATTGAAGTCAGTGGAATTGCACCAATTCAGAACACAATTCAGAGCTGTCCTTCTACTAATTTTTTAATTTATTTATTTTTTTTTTTTTAAATGTTCTGTACCCCTCAAGAGAGCAAGAACCAAAAGTGTTCCTGATCTCCAGAGGGCAATTTCTTGCACAAGAAGCCCTGGGGTGCAGGGAACTGCTGTGGCTCCGGCTGCCAGGATGCACCAGCCACCCCCAGCACAGGGACCTGAGCACCGTGGGGACTCCACAGCTTTTTTTTTTTTTTAAAATCACCATTTATCCCCATTTATTCTGCTCGGTCATCACTGCAGAGAGACCAGACCCTCCATGCACACGCAGACATGCAAACACAACATCCTACACAAATATGGCATTAAAATTAACACTGCTGAGTGCCAACCTGATGGGTGGCTTAATAAAGTTTCTGGAGTTCAATCAGTAAAACATCAAAAGAGCAATCATGAGTACAATTTGTACAATCTGCCCATGGATAGCATGTATTTCTTTAATTTTTACAAAATGTTATGAACTTTAAGTAACACAGCAGGGAAAATATATC
The DNA here is from genome assembly GCF_963082525.1 of Nesoenas mayeri. Classification (NCBI taxonomy): domain Eukaryota; kingdom Metazoa; phylum Chordata; class Aves; order Columbiformes; family Columbidae; genus Nesoenas; species Nesoenas mayeri. The sequence goes on from NC_137560.1 coordinate 12,300,645, forward strand.
AGTAATAGCTGTCAAAAACCCGACTTTCATGACTTCTTACACTGCAATTTAGCACCCTCAAAAACTGATGGCACTTCTGAGTAAAATCCTTTTTCTATCTATTACAACACTACAGACTGAGCTTTCAAATATTCCTCACTCACACTTCAGCAGCAGCATTGTGGGGATGCCCCAGAGTCAGAGTTCATCTCAAATGGTCCATCTAAACCTCCACCACCCAGCGTAGCTTTGGGAAGAGAAGCTCCTTTTTAAGGTGTTATTTAGAATAGGAGAAAACAGATCCCAGAAACCCAGCCCTTCATGCAATATAAGGACATCAAAGAATATCAGTTGCCAAGCAACACAGCCTATCCCAAGGATAAAACTTCAAACTTCTGGTTCTTCACTCAGAGGAACCCGATACTTCAAACACAAACATTATACAAAATGTAGTGACTTCTGAACAAGCGCTTCAGATTAGACTTTGACCTGATACAAACAGCATTTTCTACAACCAATTTGCAAACCAGTGTCACTGTGACAGACAGCAAAACAGTCTACCGCATCTACCAAGGCCTTCCCACTACCGTGGTGACCAGGGAGTCTGTTTTCTCTGCATGCCTGCACGATGAGCTGCTGCATCCCATCACCCAGAGGCACTGAGGATAAACACAAAATAATTGCATCTCCAGAGATGAAATACAGCTAGTTATCCCTCTTGGGGGAGCCTCTTGTTTTGCTGTTAGACAAAGGACATTAGAAAATGCTCTCAAGATGTGCACTGCAATAAAACGATTACAGAGATGAAAAACAAATCCGGTATCAATAAGGAGAGCAAGTCTAAAGTCAAATGTAAGGGAGATGATGTATTTATTTAGGAGGAAATCATCTGACTGAGGCCTATCATTTTAGAATTAAAAAACCAATTTATTTTATTGTTCAGCATGAAATTGTTTTATTGTGTTGCTGTGAACCAGTGAAATACATCAGTCACTACCTAATATCCACTTAGGAAAAACCAGCAAGTCACTGAAGCCTTTAAAAAAGTCATAGATTAGAACTCCAATCCAAACTAATAAATATTATCCTTTGCTATATTTTACTATAAACACCCCCAAATATCAAGGAGATGTCAAAAGAGGAGCTGACTTGCATTACTCATCTGAATGCCATGACCATCTACAGCACTTTGGCAACTAGGGGAAAACCAGCTCCAGGACAGTGGCTTTTCTTTTGGTAAATTACAAGTCAGAAGTTAAAAGCAAGAAAATTAATGAAAATCATAAAATTTCATTTTAGTGAAGAGAGGGCTTAATGGGTAATCAAAATAATGTGCACTGCTTCAGCAGTTTTTTCATTACAATTTAAAAAATAATGGCTTTCTCTGTTTTGAAAATTAAGGATTATACTGGATTGAGAATTGCACTGCAAAGAACCTCCAGATTAGTTTTTTTCAGATGCCTCAAAGACAAATAAGAATTTCTATAAGCAGCCTTTTGTCTGGAATAGAGAGCTCTGGTTTTAACTTCTTCAAGAAGTATACCACTGCACTCCATAACGAAGAATATGCAGACAAAGTAATTAAACAGATAACTCCTCTTTACAGTTTGCTAGCGTTCTGCTGCCTCGTCAGAGTATTGTTCTACAAGCAGCAAGAGATCAAACCCACGGAGGGAGTTTCTCTTGACCCGTTTGCTGCTCAACCCGTTGTACCTGAGAGTGCTTTAAATGAGAAGTGCCCCTGCTCTTGGCACTGTGGCTGCTGGAGAAGTTTGTAAGAGCAGTGAGGAGGCAGCCAAAAATAGTTCAAAGACATGAGAACGAGTGCTTTTCAAAAAACTGCTACCTTTTTAAATATGCAAGAGACGGAAACGATAATACATAATTAATACATGTGAGAGTATATAACAGAAATAGTGCTATGCTATCTGCTGATGCACATTAGCGGCAGCATTACTGGGCAATAGCACAGTATAGTAGAAACCAGCCAGGTGAATAAACAGGACAGTTTATTTCATGTGAGTTTGACACAGCAGTGGTTTCATAGTACAAAAACATTTGTTACCCATATACCTTAAAGATACAGATCCTTCATTCTTCAATCATAATCTCATATTAAAGATCTTTTTCAATGTTAGAAATACAAAACATCACTCAAACCTGGTCTTGGTTATTCTGCACCAACATAAAACACACCCCTTTGGTACTATGTTGTTACACAATGTAGCTGTTTACAAAACTGGATACTCCACCGCCCAGAGAATTTCCTCATTAATTACTAACTGAGCCTACAGTGTATTCAGCGCTCGCTGCACGTGCAGGTACCAGTGCAGCTCCCTGGAGAGCAACACCCGGTGGCTGTAAACACCAACCCTGTCCAGGTCATTTGGAGCTGGGGAAGCTTTTCCCTAAGAACTGGTCTCATTTCTTCAATTGCATTTTTTTCATCTCCGTTATCCATTAGAAAAATATAATGGATGTCAATTGCAATCAACTTGTTGACTGAAGGTCCTGTGACTTGGATTAAGTTTTGCAATTCAAAGAATATATGTGAGCTATGCAATAAAAAAAAAAAATCTATATATTTATATACATTTTTATACATATATATAAAAATATATATATACAATTACAGCCATTTGCAGCCCAGTTACCCCACCTTTTGCATGGTATTGTATGACTGAAAGTATACACCTATAATTAAACTGGAATTAACTGCAACAGTCAAGCTCTTGAAGTCATGTGTTAAATGCTGACTTTGCTGACACCTCAACAGGTTTCTGGTCTTTGCAATTAACATCCTCTAATTAAGGAGATTTTTTCCCTATATTAAGTCAACTACCAATTAATTACTATATCCTCCAATGAACAGACTTAAAAGTTTGCAAATTAGAGTTTTTTACTAGTACTGCTACAATTTTAACCTTTTTTTGTCCTTTGAACATCTATATAAACTTTTCCTTATCTCTTTGTTCAATACAAATGCACCTTTAACTTCTCCCCAAATAAGCAAAAGGATGCTGGGTTACTGCTGCATTACTTTACTTACCTCTAGAAAAGAATAAAAAGTATTTTAAAACTAAAGAACAAATGTGTACTGTAAAAAGTACACTGAGACCACGTGTGTATGTGTCGTAATGCAGTAAATATTTCCCTTAAATATTTCTCTCATCCCACAGATTATTTTCCATCTTGCTGGGTTTATTCAGTGGAAAACCAGCAAGTTCCTCCTTAAATAAAGCAGCATTCTCCTCCTCACGGAGGTGAGCAGTTAAGCACAGGACCCACACCCTGTGCCCTGAGTGGGTCCCAGCCCTTCGCTTGGAAAACTCATTTACTCTCCACGCTCCCCTGCAGCTCCCACCTCCCCTCATACAGCTGTTCCGCCAGCTTCCAATTCACAAAAGCAAAACCTCTTTAGAACCAAAATAAATACTAATCTTAAATTCAATGTACCCTGACAGCAAATAAGTTTGCTGTGCTTACTTCAGCATGAATAAAAAGCCCGCAAGGAGACTCCTACATAAGAGTATATTTACAAGTTCCATTACCCACCGGAGAGATTGATGTAATAAACCTATAATAAAAAGCCTCGTGTTATGGATTTCTCTAATGTTTCTTATCAAACAGCCTGTATTATCTTGGCTTGTGTATTCAATTTAAAATAGGTTTTCAATAAGTGCCTTAGAGCTAGAGGTCATTTTCACTTAGTTTTCAACACGCAGGGATGTGTACTGTCTTTTCCTGCCCTTAGAAACTAAAAGCTGTTTGTAGCTTGGTCAAGCACAGTTTACAAAGTAGGCAGACAGAGAGATTAGAGAGAACAAGAGAGAGAATATATTATCTGGGTACCTATTCATATCTCACAGTTACAGCCAAAGCTGCCAGGGACACAGGCCTTGTTACACAATTTATTTTAATTACTAAGTAGCAGGGTGTAGTTGTTCCTGATGAGATAAAACCAGTATACATAATTTGTTTTGCCACCAATTGTCACCATATTTGTATTTTGTACTATGAGGCTGCAACACAACCGAGGTGCTGTCTGTGACCTGCTGGCAGCCTGCCTTGGATCTACGTGGTTACTTCACCTTTTAGGTAGAAATAGCACAAAATGACACAACAAATGCAGTGTTCGGAGATGCGAGCAATAGCTAAGCACTTGCATCTCCTTAATTTTTTTTTTCCCAGCACTAGATTTAGCTAATAACCAATAGCTGCTAATTAGGATCCAATGCAATTTACCTTAGGACATATTTCAAATAACTGGAACATAATTATGGTAATAGTTTCCTCATTTATTAAATCATTTAAATATAGTTTGATTTTTTTTTTTTTTTTTAATTTTGAATTTTGCATCCCTTACTCCACAACGTTCCCTGTTCACTTCGAAGCAGGTTCATGGACCTATATACCATTCGGTCCCAGTATGATTCATCCTATGTCATCACGGGGTGTTTTTTCTGACATGCAGCCTGGTTGTCTACTGATGTCAAACAGAGAAGGCAACCATATGGATTTTTAGGCTTTCTGTGTCAACCATTTGTAATGACTTTTTTTGCTTGTAATCAAGTCTGTCTTTCATTAGCAATCAACAATAGTAAAAAAGAAGTCTCCAACTCCAAGTCCTATTTGTTAGAGAAAAAGAATAAACCAGTGATTTTTTTGGTAACATGTTGTATATTCAATGGCAGTGATTTCCTGCAGACAGTTAACATTCTGCAGAACAAGCTGCTCAAAATGTTGGAATCAAAGTAAAGCAGAGAGATACGTTTAGGGAAATGTGCAATAAGGTGGTTGCATATTAAACTGAAATCAAGACCCTTAATTTTATTTTTGTGTATATATGTCAAGTTCAGGCAAAGTTTTCTCATTCCATATGGAAAATAAGGTATGTGCATCCACCTGCAGTACAACAACTTCAGCCTGCTAAAGCTCAGACATTTTTCACCACGGTAGTTTAACGGCAGCAGTGTGACTGTGCCCTCAGTTCATGGGCAATCACTGCATTGTAGGCATTTGGTGAAAACATCATATCATGTCCGATCTCTGCACTGAAATCACCTCTGAATTAATAGATTTAAGGTCAAACTGCACCGTCTAGCTTCTTTGCACGTTACATGCTACATTTCCTGTGTGCTTCAAGTGACATTAAATGAAGATGCCATTAAACATTTCATGGTGCCTTCCTCACCATTGCAGACAACAGTTCACCTTTTTTTTTTTATACACCAGACCGTGATGACATGGTTCTGAATGACGTTCCTTCTCTGAGTTAACATGTTCTCACCCCCCAGAGAGGTCCCAGGCTCCTTTACATGCCTGCACTTTTACTATACTGAAATGTCACTTTACTTTGAGGTTACAAGATATCTGTTCTATCAATCTATAATAACTCATGAATCCCTTTGTTTTTTCTCCACATGGTTAACAGATCTCTGCTCCCAAACTCAAAATAAGCTGTAAGGGTAACTGGGAAGCAAGGCTATAACCTGTATGTCTCACACATGCTGGGGAAAAAAACTGGCTTCAGCACACTGAAAAAAATATGTGTCTTGCTGACTTTTCAGCCCTGGTATTATTTCCTAAGCACTCTCACAGACCAAGAACTCTTCTCCATTCAACTTTGGCAGCTCTGAAACTGGAACCTGAAGTTTAAAGACATGTCAGAGTAGCAAAGCCGTTGATAGAAAGTCCTTCAGCCACAAGCCTGGTAGGAATTACTCTTCACGTAGATTTTACAAAGCAGGGATTGTGCCAAGCTATTGCCTGATTCAGAGCAAATCCAGAACTTTTCTTTGACTATGTCTGCAAAAAAAACCCAACCCAAACCAAAAAAATCAACAAACAAACCTCTGTCTAGCTAATAGAGTTGTGGAGGTCTATGGGAAGCTGCTAAAATTATATGCTTCGATACCTAACAAAGTGCCAGTGTTTTCACCAGTGCTAAATACCTCTCCCTATGGTGTTGAAATGTGTGGAATTTAGGGCATCTTAGCACTTTGTAAATCAGGTCCCACTCCTGGTTTTTTTGCTTGTCTTCTGCATTTCTGGATACAGATGTGAGAAGGCAGGACAGCTCAAGCAATAAAGAGATGTCTAGAAAAAATGTTCCTACTTCAAAAGTGAGGACTCCACAACTTGAACAATTAAAGTCAGTAGAGAACAGTCAACCCCCTTAATTCTCACCAAGTCCACTATAACTCTTCAATAAAAATTCTGCATAGCCTTCGGACATCTACAGACCCTAAGCTAGATGCTTAAAAAGCCTAAATTCACACTGCATTTGCTTTAGTCAGGTTAAATAGACCCTTATTATTTTTATAACACAGGTTTAGTTTTCTTTTTATTTTCTTTTTCCATGTTACTTAATAGCCTCCAAAAGGAGGAGGATGCTCAGGATCAAGTTTGAATGCATTACCTTGAAGAAATTATAGTAAAAGAAAATTTGAATCCTTGATAATTTAAGTGTTATTTTTCATTACTAATGTGAATCCAACCCTAACAAATTAAAACAGGAAGAATTAATTGGATATGCAAATAAGATTATTCAGTATATGAATCTAATTACATACCAATTTGCCTTAACAGCATGAAAAAGAAAAAAAATGTTCTTTGTAAATTGATTGTTTTAAAAACCACCTGTAGCACAACAAAGTGGAAAGGCTGTATCTTAAAGGTACTTATTGTTGGCATTAATAAAACAAGGTATTTCGAAGACCTCATCAAGACCACCTTTTTATGGGCACCCTGCTTAGTCCTCTGATTTATGATATTCTATTATTAGTTTTCAAACACATATCAAAACACTGCCTCAACTTCTGTTCCTCTCAGCAACAGACAGATGCAAACAAAAAAGCCTGATCTTGGAAACACGAGGCAATTCTGGTCACAAACACTGATTTTTCTGTGCTGGTGCAGACCTTGCCAGCAGCAGTCATTCAGCAGCTGCTGGCTCCACCATGCACAGACTGATCCCTTTCAGGTTTCTATGTCACGTTACAAAAACAAAAAGGGACAAAGGAATAATTAGCAGAACACCACACTGCAGTGAGGATGATTTCTCCAGGGGAAAAAACACCTGTTAATTTTCACCCTTTTGTGTCCAAGAAGCAAATTACATAGATAGTCAATTTACTTCTTTGAATAACTCCTTGTCAGTAGGAGTAAAAATTATAAACGAGATCACTAGAATTGATTAAGATACAGAATAGATGACACCATAATTAGTGCCCAGTGTGCCATCTCTGATAAAGGATCCCAATCACCTGTTTTCATTGACTTACACTGAATTTTGTCATCTAACTCTGGTTCCTTGCTTCACAGATTGAGTATCTAAAATAATTTAGAGTAAACAGTATTAAAAACGTGCTCCACAGAATAAGAAAGGGAATATAATGTTTACACTGGTACTACAAGTATTAAGACGACCTTATCAAATGCAAGGTGTGTTATTACAGAAAACTAAATTTCAAATCACAGAATTGCAGAGCCACAGAATACCTGGTGGGAAGGGATCACGAGGATCATCTGGTCCAACCTTTCTTGGCAAAATCCCCGGTCTAGACAAGATGGCCCCTGCACCCTGTGCAGCTGAAATTGTGCAGCTGAAGCTTAAAAGTGTCCAGTGTTGGGGAATCCACCACTTCCCTGGGGAGATTATTCCAAGGGTTGATTGTTCTCATTGTGAAAAATTTCCCTCTTGTGTCCAAATTTGATGTATATGAAATCTGAACTGGATGTATACTACAAAATACTGAGACATATTAAAAAAACCCAAAAAACTTAAAGTCATAGATGGTCAAGGGAGCAGGAGTTGGAAGTGAATCAGAGCTCACAAATACACTAATTTAAAATAATAAAACTAGCTGTGACCGAAGGGTGGGAGTGGAGGGGAATGGGAGGCACTGCCTTGTTCACTACTGCTATTGATAAGGAAAGATGCTGCTTTTGAGACTGAACATTCAAATGAAATGGGTGACTAAACCCTGTTTGGTGATGAAATCCCTGCTTGTGATGCTCCACAGAGCCTCATTCTCTCCCTTGAGTGCCGCAGCCCAGGAGCAAGGAGCCAACGTGCAGGAGCAAACGTGTGAGTACAGGCTGCTCTGCACCAGAGCATCTTCCAAATTCCACTCTGTTTTCCCAGGCATCTGAATCTTGTGGTGTCCAATTTAACACAGATGAGACTCCCCAGTACATGGTTATCAGTGGGGAAGGCACTTAGTGTCATCTTATACCTGCAGGTTTATGAAAGCAGCAGCTGTATCCAAATATTCTGCAAACACTTTACAGGCATTGTCCGCTCTGTCACTGTAGGTAGTGTCAGGGCAATCACTGTGTGTAGACATTACAGCCTTACTTCAGGTGAAAACTAATGTGATCTTTAATGCAGCTGATCCTCCAGTGAAGGATGCACACCAGAGAATTACGTTTTTATTGCTATATCAAAGCTGCTTTAAGGAAATTAGACAGCTTTCTAATTAACCAGCCTACACACACCCACCCCTACACTCCTGCCTTGAATGCATGTATTGAACCATAAACACCTAATTCCGAATCATATTATCAAGCAGGTTGTGGTTATGCTTATGCTCATATGTATCTTTCTTGTTTTCCTATACAATACCAAAAAAGTATGGTTTACTGACATCCACATTTTTATTGTTCGCATTGCTGAAAGAAAAGACTCAAAAATTGTGTAGTTTTTCTTTTATCTCTCTGCATTTTAAAGGGTTTTAATGTACTTAAAAAATTTACTTTAAAAAAAAATGACTTTCAAGGAAATTTGCAAGGACTTGTCCCTTTCTATGAATTCTCTGCTGCTAGGGAAATCTGGTCTCATTTTTAATGGAAATGCTGAGATTTACAAATTCACACAGTCTGCCATACAGCCTGACACCTCCCACCCTTTTGCAAACTCCCTCAAGGCAATTTGGTCATCTGTCCCTGTTACTTTCTTCTCCTTGGGTTTTGTTCTTCCTCTGTCTGATTTTTGGGAAGAGAAATGAATCAAGAATTAATGACTTTCTGGTATAAGTCCAAACAAACAAGCAGTGGTACATAAACATTTTCATGGCCATAAGGCAGTTGCACAACAGGCAGAAATAAACTCTTCTTCCCACAAGGAAGATACAATCCCAGAAACTAATCTGTGCTGCTACCCACAAGAACACTCTCCTGGTGCCTGGTTCACTGTCAGAGGATTGCTCGTGCACTGCTAGAGACCAGCACTGAAGATAAATGCAGAAATTTTGTGAACACAGAGGGATTTTTTTGTCACTTAAAGTCTACCTGGAGTTTGTTTGCAGCATTTATTGTATATATTAGATTGTATTAATAATGAAGGATAGCTCATGTTAAGCATTATATAGCTACAGAGATGCTGGTCATACATTCATATGGTTCAGCTAATACATTTTTCATTTAAGTGCAGACTAGATGCTAATATATTTGTATCATGAAACTAATACATTTTTTATTACTTTAAATGCTATGTTGGGCACTGCATAGTAACTAATGAATTTACATGAGATCTTCTAAAGTCTTCAGAAGCAACTTAAATAGTTTTTAAACTACCGCATTCTCCTGCTCACAATAAACAATGATTGCAAGAAACAAACCATAACTCCCATTTTCTCTAAATTTTTCTACTTTTCCATTGCTCCCACTGGCTCTGCGGGGGCAGCCAGGGCAGCTCTCACGTGTGCACATTAGCAGCTGGAAGGGGTTTTTTGGCTGTATATGTGCCTCATATGCTCAGAGCCTTGCTAGGCACCCCAGCTCCTTAAGGTCCCCCCGCTATCCCTGCACCCACGGGACACGCCAAGAACCAGGAACGGCACAACCTGTGCTACTGGTAGTGATGTCCCACGTACACACTGTGCTGTAGCCACAGCAAATGGTGACAAACCAGCCCCATCCCGCTCCTTGTGCCAGCCCAGTTGGTCACACAGGCAGGAGAGATCGGAGCTGTCACCCCAACACCCAGAGCCCCTCTGCTCTCTGCAGCACTTTCAGATGCTGCAATTCCATTTCCTTCACACAAAAAAGCTTGTGAAGAATGCAAAGAGAATTAAGCCAGACAAAACCCACAAACATTAATGCAAAACTTCAGCCTTTTGGACTCAGCTTTCCTACAGAAATTTTGCTATAATCTATCCTGCTAATTATGAAGCATATGAAGACCTTTGCTCTTGTAATTTGACTGATTAGACTAGCACATTTTATCAGATGATACACATTAAAACTGCCCCCTTTTTTTTTTAAAGCTATATTGTGACATCTCTCATATTACATAAAATCCTTGTTAACTGTTGTAATTTTGACTGCTATATCTTCATGTGTCTTCTCCTAAACACTTTTAGAAGAAAGCAGTAAAATGCCAGAAAATGTCTACACTCAAAAATAAGGAGGAGTGGTTAAGTTTTACCAGTAATTGCATGTCACATTAAGGAAAGTTAAATTTAAAACGTGTTAAAACTCTCTCCCATGATTTTAAACACAACACCTTGCAAGAACTGTGAACGCTACTGCTGACTCCAATGTGTAAGACCTAACAGGCTAACAACCTTTCACAAACCAATCCTGCAAAACACTGACAGGCACACTTAGCTTGTATCGCCAAGGAAAACCAATGCTATAAGCACAATTTATATACAGCAAGCAAGTTTCAAGAACAGCACAACGACACCTGCACAGAAACATCAAGTCCAGTAAGTGTTGGAACAAACGAAAATTGTGACTTCAAATAAAATTTTAAAAGTTTGGTTCAACATTCCTCATTAAAAAATTAATGAGCAATGTAGCAATGGGACCATTACTGCCCACAACACCCTGATTCCATTCCAGGAATAGCTACCAACACCCAAAGGCTAAGGTGAAGATTTTCTTTCCCTAACCTCAGGTGAGACTCCTGTCTTCTGTGCTTTTATTTGGCTTGGTTAAGCCAAGATTAGTTCCTGACCTTTTCAAACTGTCCAAGCAGTGGTGTAACATCAGGACTTCATCCCACAGGCAGGCTGTAATCCACAGGCACATGCTACAGATGTTTGCAGCTGGAGGATCACATGAAGTTTGTCCTAAACTCTCACAGCTGCCCATGGTTTCTTCATCTTCTGCTTCCGGGCTGAACTGATTTCTGAATCTGCTCAGAATTGTCTTAACACTAAATGCAACAGTGCACTGAACACAAGGTTGAACTGCTTTCCCTCTCTCTGGGTTTGATCTGATTCCTGAGGACACTCATAGAGGAATAAAGTATATTTTGTTTGTTTTTAAAGTGTGATCTCATTGATTTTCGAGGTAATTTCTACTCCAGGACAGAATTCACTGTTTTTAAGTGAGAAGAAATACAACACCGTGGCCCAGCAATTCAGTCTCACCGGGACTACCCAATATAATCAAATCCCTGTGTCAGCTGTTGCTGAAAATATTTTGATGGTACAATGGAACTCTAAATCCATCATCAGTATAACATCCCACTGTCCCCTTTTCTGCACCCTGTAGCGTTTTAATTGATGTAATACCTGTCAAATGTTGCTATTTCATGACGAAAGAACTGGATGCTTTGCTTCACACATATTTCCTAACCTTTATATTAATTTTAAAAAGGAGACATTAGCCACATGCTTTAAGCATGGTCTGGATTATGAAGTAGCAGCTACAGCTGAGTGCAGAATGCTCCTTTTAGTGCTTTTCAGACGTGGATATGACTTCCAATAGTTCTACACATTCTTACCTAGTTTGTACTGCACATGTGTAGTAGTAGTCACTGTACCTTTTAACTCCATTTTCCTTTTAAGCAACTTTGGTCAGGTTTGCAGCGTTCCTATTTCCACGCTTCATCAGTGCTGATGTACAGCTCAGTGCCTATCGGTCCCTGTCCCCAGCCCTATGACGTAACCCAGGCACACTCTTACTGCTTTGCTGTTCTTGCCATTTCACAAGGGTAAAGCTCCAGTAATTCATCTTTCACACACCAGTCCTGCAGCCACAGTTGCAAAAAAGAACATATTTGCAAAGAGACATCCATCAGGGTTGTTTGCACACATCCGTATTTTCTTGTCCTTTGGCCTTTCTTTCCTCACTGCCGTTTTGATAAATACAACTGTGTTTGAGTAACCATCATCTAGTGCTGCACTGCAATTAGTACCAAAAGGGATGCTAACCAATTACGAGATTATTTAGCAATTCATAAACTGCAGAAAATATTTAGCTAGTGGTGAAATACAGAAATCATGCAAAAGAAACAGTAAGACAGCAGAAACTAGAAGCAGGATGGCAGAACATGGAAATCCTGTGTCATGAGCCAGCTCCTCAGCTGATTTAAACTGGCATTCTTTGACAGAAATCAATATAATGACTTGCACTATTGGAGAACAGAGGTTATTTGTCAGGTCTGACAAACCTTTCCTTCCTCAAGGTGAAGGGGGGATGCAGGATGCTGCAGGCAGCGATAGGGATGGCTCTGCTGGACCATCCACAGGCTGGTCTCCAGAGGAATCCAGTGTCTTTCCACAGCAAATCTGCACAAACTCAAGCTGTTCAGCTTAACCCACTCGCATCAGTGCTGATCTCAAGTGCTTGCTTATACACAATTCTCCATAAAGATACCGCATTTACCAAACATCAGCAAAACATCTGCTGCACACGTTGGTGCTGATCCGACAGAACAAACATTTACCTGTATGACTGGAGCTTTGACAAATTATAAACTCACGTTACAAAGCCACTTCCTAGTTCTGGGAGCTTGTGAGACAGGCATATTAAATGAGCAATAAAATGCAACTTAATGGGGTCAATGTTAAATTAGTTTCAATTATCAAACCCCATTTTAACAAAATGAATGCTTGGCTTACATCCAGGATTCACATAATGTACATGGGAAAGAGCTAGATTCTCTCTGCTCCCACTAAATGATGGCATATCATTCCTTTGCCTTTCATTATGGAATAACTTCCATATTCTATCTTAAGCAAAACGTGCAAGTTCATGCAGAAATGCAGTAGAGATCAAGAAATATGACTATTAAACTTGATGAAGCAAAGTCAGTAGTAATACATTTTGGAAAATTCTATGCAGGTTATTTACCAATTAGTTGTTTGAACAGTGCTGTCACAAGGATGTTGCAACAGCTAAGAAAATACACAGAGAACCTCTGATTTTATCTACAAAAAAAAAAAAAAAAAAAGAGAACATGGGCTTTATAATATGTACCATAATATTTAGACCTTGAAAGTAAGAAAAGGAAATACCTTGCAGTTGTATGTTAGATGTGCTGGAAATTAGCTAGCATATTTTGAAATAATAGCTAACATAAGGGGGCACTGATTAATAAGGACCCAGCCCTTGTCCTTCCCCGGAGATGGAGAGATGACAGTGCATCCCAGGTAGCCCACTCCACACCCAGAGCTGAAACAACCGAGAATCTGCACAGTTTTTCCAATCTATAAAACAAGAGGCACGGCCATTACTTGCAACTGTTCTTGACTTGAGAGTTGCAGCTGGGCTTCCTGACTGAGAAGAGGCATCACCTTTATATCGCTATTGAGAGCATTTTATTCCAGTTGAGGAATATACGCTTCAATAACAGTTTGATTATGTGCTGCGCTGCCTTTTAGACTTGTTTTCTCTCCTTAACTACTTCAGTCTTCCTAACCTGAAGGGACTGAAGAGAGCCAACACATGTGAACAAACAGAATGGCAAAAACATCTTCCAGGTGTCCTTGTTTCAGCTGGACCCCTCGGGCTGTCCTTCAAGATCCTATCAACCACTCCTTGTTTTGAGATTTATAAGAGATTTTGGGGAGTCTCTTTGAATTATTCTCTCAGAGCTGTCACATTAGCTGTCATTTCTAGACTGGCAGATGTACTACTCCTCAGCCTGTACTGTGGGCTCACATCTCTGCCTCTTTTAAAGATACCTCTTCCCTCTGGAAGAAAACCACAAGAACAAAGCCTGTCTCTCCTTAAGCCTTTCTTCCTACTTTTTTTACTTTAATTGGCAGTAAGTATAATTTCTTTCACTAACATCTGCAATTTCAGAGTTGCCTGTATTTTGTTTCTTTGGGTATGCTCAGAGCATACTTGTGCATCAACCAAAAAGAGAGTTAGAGACCACTGACACACTATGGGCATCAGATCTGTGTTACACACTCAAGGAGGTCACAAAATCACAACAAATGTACAAGATAAAAGAACACAATACTTCAATTTATTGCCAAATCACCACAACCTGGACTTCAGCAGTAAAGCTCAGAAATACAATGTCATTATTTGTTTCATATGTAATTCTCCTTTTAAGGGACATCATAAAACACAGTCTGATGTAGGTTTCTTGACACCAAGAATTTGGAAACAATTTTTCTGTAGCTGAGGAAGTGCATATTTCTCATCTTCATTCCATCCATGCATCCAGCCATCTCCAGCCTCTTTTATCCTGCTGTGTTTTCTGCATTACTCCCTGCTTTCACAGGCCAGAAAACCCAACCATCAACCTACTTTCTTTAAAGTTCCTTTTCAGATGTTTTCTAGTAAAGCACACACAGTGAGAAGCTAGAGAAAATGCCATTTCACATGGACCATATGAAAAATGGAATGAAAGTGAATGCTACAGGAATGAAGCTTGATCTGGCTCTCAGCAGGCATTTCATGTTGTCCATTTACACAGACAGCAAGCTTGCAAGGGCAGAAATAATTTATTCTTCCGAGCCTCGGTGAACACCAATTATATTATCTACTTTTCACAAGTGAAAACAACTACAATATTGTCAGGGATCCATTTTTCACCTGTGAAATACTTAGAAAGTATGAATTAAAAGATGGTATAGCAGTTATTTCTGACACAAAGATGAAGACATTAAATTCATGCTGTACTCAACCTGCAATGGACAAAGTTCAAACGAAGCTTTCTCCAACGTACTGCCTATTTTCTTTTCAGATATGCAATATGGACATAAAATATTCTATATATGGCAATTTCCCATAAAACAGATGCAATCTTCATACATTTAAACTCAGAAAATTAGAATTAAGACACATAAATTTATTAAGATAGATATATTTTTCGTACTTTCACTGACACCTGGAAAGTTTAATTAAGTTGAAAGTCACCAACTTCAGCTGAAGATGCTGACTGCTGGCTGGTTAATTAGTTGCCTGTTTCGTTGATTAGGAACTTCTTCATTACTCAATTATAAATGGTTGTAATGCTTGTCTTGCTTCACAGTCTAATTAATATGATATAGGCTATTTAACAATTGTGTCTTAGTTTGATTTATGAAGCTAAATACTTATATTTTATTGCAAAATAAAAAAATCAAATACATAAGGAAAACCAAATTGAAGCACTGAAGTGATAATGTACAAGTTTTGGTTTTTCATTGTAATATACAGGAGGACTTTTCTAAAACTTGCTATATTGAGTCAGTGCAGCATCTCACGAGTATATCCTAATTTCAGAGCACATACTGTCACAGCATTTGACAAATGCTTCAGTAAACCAGCATTAAACAATGTTCAGATGAATGAACTGCACTAGAGCATTCTGTGCTCTATTCATTAAAAGCCATATTTATTGCGAGTATCCCACTTACTTGCCATAAACTGACTTTGAGCACAAACTTACAAGAATACATAAGCATCTGTTCTATTTAATGGCCCAAATCCTGTAAGACCTAGAGCAGTTGTGACAACCAGTGCCAAGCTGTGGAAGACAACATGTATTTCTATGTGAAACCCTACAAAATCATGCAGGTGTAGCAAAGAGACTCACTTTCTGCTATGGATAACATTAGCCAGCAATGCTCTGCCAGCCTATTTACAGATTTAGCTGTCAGTAAAGGGTAATTCTATTACTGCCCACATTTACAGTACTATAATTATCAAAGTTGAATTGACCCTTTACTCTTTTATTCCGTTTGGATGATCACCCTTGATTGCTGCTTAGCTGAAAGACCTTTATCCAAATAATAATGATCTCTGCCAACATCATTTTCGGTCAGCTAATGCTTCACTGCACGAGGTAAGGGCAGAAGGCAAAACCAAGGGATTTAACCCCAGAAGTCTGAGTGGAAACTGATGTTCCTCCAGTGGCTCTTGTTACTATTCTAAATGATGAAAAGACCCGTGAAAGTGTGGAGAAAAGGGAAAGAAATTTTGTGCCCATGCAGGCAGCGTCAGGGGAGGAAATGTTTACCCAGAGGCAGGTTTCTGACTAGTTATGCCAGACTTTCCCCAGAGATTCAAGATAAAACACAGTAGTAAAGACAAAATCTAAACCGAAATCCCCAAAAGGAGGAGGACCGTGTCTTGCATGAAATGAATACATAAGTGATTATTTCTAAATATTCACTGTAGCCCAGTACTACAACACCTTCTCGTTCTCCTCAATGACCATGCAAGCATTGCAAAATGAGGTCCCTTTCCAACAATATTTGGATTTTCTAAGAATCATACAGCATTTTACCTAAAAAACAATAAAATAATTACTTCAAGTTTTTCCATAAAACTTCAGTTTTATTGGCAACTAAGAAGTACTTTGGGTCCATATTCTCCCTAATTTGGTAGATGCTTGGAAAAGTAGGTATTTTTGTAACTCCCTAAGTAAGATTTAATTTCAATACCTACATACTAATTCAAATGCAAAGAAGCTAAATTGAAAAGAGGCATCATATAAAATGCACAGGGGATCAATACACAGCCAGATAGTTGGAACATCTGCTTATAAAAATGTCGGTATAGTCTCTGTTTTATTTAAAGTGCATCATCTTACCTCAATAACTTTAAAGAAAGATGTAATTAAACTTTCCCAGATGGACTTGTGAGTTAAACAGAGGAAAAACATAATATACCTAATCATCTGCATATAAAAGAGAAATGAGAAAATTGGATATGATATTTGGGAAATTCTGTCCTCAGAGTCAGGTCATATATAGCAAGGGCTTCACTGCTGACAGATCAGCAATGTAATATGGGCACAGAGCTCTTGAGAACCCCAGTCAAATCCTCTGCAACCACTGAAAATCTTGCCATATAATCCCTAAATAAACATAAATTACACGTAATCACACATTTTCTTAGCTCCTCCTTACAGCTATGTACAGATGAGTGATACCGTAGCATCTCACTTCGGTGGCTAAAAGTCTTCTGGTTTCAGTTTAAATGAATTGTTGCCCACTTCAGATTCAGCTGTTCCCATCCCAGTTCCTATACCCTCTGAAGTTCCTTCCCCTCTCACGCTATTTCTCTAGTTCAAACCATTCTCTCTCTTCATCTCCATGGTAGAATTACATGTCCACTGGCTTCAAAGCTCTGTATTATAATTCATAGAACCATACTAACATTAGTTATTATTACTATTATCACCTCTCACCACCACCTCAATAACACATCTAATTCTGTTTATATGTTTATATATCGTAAGGAAGCTTCTGTCCATCCTTAGAGATGGAGTATTTGGTTTTCAGCAAAAAATCTACACTTGCAGCTAGTACACAGCAGCTAGTGTTGGTGTTATGGCACTGCTGTCCTGTGACCTCATCACCTACCACTATGGGGACTGGCAGATTTTTTTAGGGATCATTAGTAGGACCATGACATGACAAAGTGGTTGTTACAATCAAAAATTTATTTTATCCTGAGCGGGTCATTTCACAAAATTTGTCCCCAAGACCCTCTGCAGACCAGAGCATCTTAACATCCAAATTCATCTGTACATTGGGTAATTCAAACACACTGACCATAATTTGAGCTCAAAGGACATGTAGAAAACCCACACATCAGCAGAGGCACCAATGGCTGACATGAGGTGAGGAGTAGGGGGCTCTGATCACAGACCTTGCTGTAGCATTTGAAAACACAGGAGCTTAAAGTGACAAAAAAAAACCCCTCAAATAATTCTGAAAAAAGCTCGAAGTATTAAGGGCAAGCCAGATTTCATCAGCAAAACCTTTTCCAGTGAGCTTCAGTGACAGCTTATCCAGTGTCACGAAGCCAAAGGCTCGGTTGTGTTTGAGAAGTAATTATATTAATAGGAGTCATTCGGTGCTTTATCTGTTCCAAGTGCTATGCAAACATTAATTAGGCAGTTTGGTACAGAAATGCAAAGTGCTGCAGAACTGACCAAAATATAAATTAATTAATTATGGAACTGCAACAGATTAATCATTTTCCAGCTACCCACTAACATCAAAGCACCAGTCATGGGAACTATACAGCACCAGAAAAAACGCTGAACAAATTGAATTGCTGCAACATTTAAAGAAGACCATCATTTAATATGTACAACACTACTTCTTGGTTTAATTATTTATATTCAGACATGAAATTAGCAGAATTTCTTTTTTACGTAACCTACATCTGCTTGGATAGAAGCATGAATTCAAATAGGCCTGTGAATATTCATCATCTTTATATGGATTTTGAGTTTTGATTTTTAATAGAGCTTGATGCCTTATTTTATTGGAATGCACTGATATAAATTACTGTGATTTGTATCTAACAACGGAAACCATTTGAACATATATATATATATATACACACACACATATATATATATATGGGTTTTTTTCCCCTGGGAATTATATGGCCGTGCTCTAAATATTCTGGTCTGAACCACTGCTGAGGTATTGGCTGTGCTGTATCAGCACATGACAGACTGAGAAAGAGTGCCTGGACAGGCATTTAGGAGAGTAAAAACAGTTACCAAAAAACCACACCAACACCAACCACACAACCCCCCCCCAACCAAATAAAACAAATAAATCACACAAACAACCCACAAAAAAAACCCAAAACACACCACACTGAAAATTTCTATCATTTTTTTTTAAACTTCTGCTTTTGTGTGCATATTACTAGATTAGAAAATGGCATTTTTCAGCAGATAAAAGGTGAAACAATGCTTTTGTTCCACCCTAATAAAAAATATGATAGAAATTCATATTGAAAAATACAGTGCTGTCCCTGGATTTACAGAACTAAGTGTGGGTGTTGCTGGGCTATCATGATGCCAATAACAGGCTTCCCTGTACAGCCAGCCAGCAAACAGCCCATTGATAAATACCACTCTAACCCCTGTTCTGGCAGCTGAAATGATGCATAAACTTTGCAGACGTGGTCTTCTCCATATTAATTCATCTTACCTTTTCAGATATGAGAGGCAAGAGAGCTAATAACTAAATCTGGATACCCAGACAATGGTGAAACTCTGGCTTTTCATGTAACAAAGTGTAAATGTGTACAGAAATTGCAGAATGACCTATACAAACCACTCTAGGGAGGCAACACAGGTATTTCTAAGTTTTGTGATCACCTCCCATGTTCCACTAAAAAAATACCAGCAATCTTTGTGCAGCCAATTTTGTCTGTTACAAAACAAAGGCTTACACAGCTGGGAGGTTTCGTGAAGAAGCCAAGCTAGCAGAGAGAAAAAACAGCTTTTCCTTATTTATTTGCATTATAGTAAAACAAATACTAGATCCTGTATTTTGGCCTGTGCTTTTTGGAGCTACTTCAGTCACGCCTCCTGAAGCACTGAACAGATAAAGCTGCAATAGCACTTTGACAAAACAAACTTGTTGAAACAGAAGCATTATTATAGACCTCCAAGACAAAGTGGTTTATTGAAGTTATTGTTTTTTATGTGGTGCTTGCTAAGAAAAAAAGAGGGCCAGTCTTGCTGTCTGGCGTGTTTGTTGTGAGCAGAGATTTTTCTTTTTAAATATCAAGAACAAGCAGAAGACCAGAAACAAAAGCCTCCAAGAAAAAGCTGAAAGAGAGATTGGGGGCAGGAGAGCAAGCCAGACTCTAGCCACACACACAGCAAATCATAAACAATTGTCAAAAGCTACTAGGTTCCTTTTTTTGTTTTCCGTCAAAACATGAGTGGATCTTCACAGGTTAAATTACATTATAAAATATGCATATGCACACTCACACAGCTAATGCATCTATGCGACTGCAGCTCATTAACATGTAAATATGACTTCAACGGTGAAACTCGCTGCTACAGAAAGTTAATGAGGCAAAGAATTGCATAAGAGTCACAAAAATACGGAAAATTTCATTTCATATTTGTCCAGCACATTGCAGACACACAGCCTATGCCTCATGTTCATTAACAAAAGTTAGATTGGCTCATCCTGTGAAATGTCTTTTGTTTCCCTGTCACTGTTCCCAGGCTGTACACAAATGCACTACACGGTATGCAATAGTTATGTGGGGCTGCCCAAGAGAGATCACTTCTTAACAAAGTCACGACTTAAAAGAGCAGCCTATTCTGCCTCTCATCTTACTCTCCAAAACTTGAAATTATCACCACCACAACTGCTATTTAAGGAATCTGACAGCCCTAACAAATCAGTCCTTTGGCAGCAAAGGAATAATTTGCTGTTACTGCTTCCCAGAGCTGATACTTGAAGACTCCTGCAAATACAATCAGAAGCCCTTAATTGATATACGTCAACTATCAAGTACAAAGAAAGCATTGCTAGTTTTTAATCAGTCCAAACTCAGAACCACCAGTGAGAAAAACAGGCTGAAAAACATGGTGCCAGATTGGATAATGGATGGAAATGGTGTGGTAAGCTCAGAAAGACCTTTCGCAATGCTGCTGCCTTTTCGAGGGAGGCTGGATAGCCCCTGAAATTATTAGTAGATTTGCACCCCTACATAGCTGGTTTAAGTACGTCCTGCGATTGATCGAGCTTTCTATCCGAGTGCTTTATCCTGCTGTGAGGAGCTGTAATATCTGAACACCCAGTACGTAAAATCAATAGCAATATTCCATGCGGACCGTGAACAGTTCTGGCATGTCTTACTTCTCCTGGCACGCTGGCAGCAGCAGATCACTGGTACCTTTAACGACATCTTTGGATGTTCTAAGTGCTTCGGGTTTGACAGCTGTTTAATGGCTTGAATGATACGAGTTTGGAAGTTTTCATGCAATTTCTAGTGAACAGATGTTCATTTAGGAAGCATATAAGAAAAAAAAAAGCGCCCAAGTAGGTGCATGTACCAGCAGTACATGGAACCCATGGGCTGTCCCCAAAGGAACACAGGGCCACTGCTGCGCAGGGACAGGGACAGTGGCCTCTAGGGGAGTTTTGTCAGGGCAACCCACAAAATGGTCATCCTCCACTAGGTGTGTGCGCTGCTCTCAGCAGCAGAGACAAGGATAAGAGGGATACCTGGGCTGTGTATGTGACACCAATTAGAAGAACTAAATACAACTATTCAATTTTCAGGTTTAAGCTAATTTTCACAGGTAACTCAATACTTAACACAGTTTCCCAGTCATTTGGGCATCCACAAGGCACTGTGGTGGGTTATTAAATAACTTTTCTGCAACCGTTTTTACCTTTTTTTTTTTTTCCTTGTATAAATTCAACTCTTAATCTTTTTTTCAATACTGAATCAATAGCTTGATCAACATGAAAATAAAATATTACTTCTTCATGTTGTATTTTTTTTTTCTTAACTTAGAACTTGAGAAGAATTTAAGAGAAGAGATATCTTACAGAGTGAAGAAAAGTTTCCATCCCTCCTGGGTAGCCTTGAAGCAGAGCTACCGTGCAGGACTGCGGGAGGAGTGGCGCCCCAGAAGTGGGCAACCTCAAGCTCCACCTGTGCCTTCCCACTGCCTGGCAAGACATGGTTACTCGTCTCCTTTGAGCCTTTTTCTTGGGATCAACAAGGATATCCAAGAGCAGCACAAGTATCAGCAGGAACAAACAAACCTCCTGAAACTAGGTCAAAAAAAGAAGGCAAACATAAAAATACAAAAATTAAGAAAGGCTGAAGGTTTGCCTATGAAATTTGTTTTACACTGGCAAAGAATTAACTACTTTATAGTCACCTCCTCCCACTCTGCAGGGTGCATTGATGCAGAATAAGAAAATACAAGGTATCCAGTAGAGTTTCCTCCTTAACTTTGGAATATTTAACAGGAAGAGCTGAATGTGTGCACATAGTCCATAACACCACAGCCCTGCGCAAAACACTCGCACAGGTCCGGGAAGCACCCCGGGTGCATTGGCTAGTAACAGCACTGCGCCCAGGGGAGACAGCCCTGCGTTGTGCTAACACCATGGCTCACACAGCAAAATCCCGTCCCTGCCTACAGCTGGCTTGTACGACATTGCAGGCACACACAGAAACTTCCAAATTTAAATCTCACCAAATAAGGCAGCCCAAACCACATCATTCAACAAAAGGAAACAGCTTCCTCACTCACCGCCTAATATGAAACTCATGCAAAACTTTAGGCACCCCTCCCCTGTAACTCTATTAAATATCCCTCAGCAGGACAGAGAAACCAATGCCACGTCCTAAAGATTTTCAGTGCCTACAAAGATGAGAAAAAAAGCTGTCGCAGAATAGTATCGGGAAAGCCAGTGCTTGTGAGATGCGTTTTTCTAAAAAAATGATGTAAAAGATAAGGACAGTCCCCTGATCACATTCTCCTGAAACTTTTTTTTGCTGACCCTAAACATTTTGCAATGGATATATTTTTACTGTAATTTCTATACTTGAAATATTTTGCATGCTTTTGTTTTTCCACTGTTTTGTTTACTTGCTTGCAATAAAGGATCATACCTCGTATATTTCCGCAACCTAACTTCTCTAGGGTTGCAATTCCTGAAACATGTGTGGCACTGCATTGCAGAATCTCTCTGCATCCAATTTTCTGCCAGCTCAGAAACTGTCATAGCACATTTAGAAAGACTTGGAAGCAAATTTCAAAAATAGGTACCCATAAGTACCAGAATAAAAGTGGCTTTATGTTCAAGCAGAGCTAAGCAGAAGAAAGTAAACACTATTATAAGTAGTTTGCTATTACCTAAAATGCTGAAAAAGTACCCTGACAATGAGCACATAAAAAGGGAAGAAAGCAGAAGTTACTAAACAAAGCAGTAAAACATTCTGAGCATCAAGCAGCAGATAAATTAGAGCAATCCAGATAAATACCAAGGTGACATAAACATTAATTAAAAAGTAACAGCCTTCCCCGGGACCAAATACATTTTAAAGAATCATAATACCAATTCAAATAATCAACAATAGATGAACAGCAGAGAAAGAGAGACTCAAAATAGACTTGGACAGCCCCAGTGTGATCCCAGCACCCGTCACTGAGGTGGAGCAACGTGAGCCCCGTTCCCCCATGGTAGGGAAATTTCTTTTCCCAAGGTTTCCCGGACACCCAGCAGCAGCTGACAAACAACTCCTTGCACATGAAAGGGGCAGCAAAGCTTTGGTGCAAGCTTTGCTGACCCTCTGCAAATCTGAAATGCCTCCATGAACCATTTGAGCTCTAGGATAAAGGCACATTCCTCAGAAATTTCATTTTGCCAGGAATGTTCAAAACACTGCAACTCTCAGGGAAGAAAATTAAACAAGGGCAGTTACAGAACATGGTTATATTGCTGGAATAAGTTATGCTAATTATTTGTTAAATGGAGCGAGGTCTTAGCAGTAACGTAACACCATTTTAATGGAATTTAAAGCTATACTCCACGTAGGTTTAATTGAGCATTGAAATGCTTAGCACAGAACATGGGAAAACAACTCTCATCAACAGCAACTTTGAACTAGAAATGTAGAGCAGACCTTTGAAACATTGTGCTTTTGCTGTGGACACACTGATCAATGGGAAAAGGAGGTTGTTAAGGGCATCAGAGTGACCTGTTCAGCAACCTTTTGTAATGCCGGGCATGAAGCGGGGACTTATTTTGCCATTTTATCACAGGCATATAAAATGTAGTTCACTTTTGCATTACTGTGAAATAAGTGGCATTCTAAAATCAAAAGTTTTTAAATGACACTTTACCTGCAAGGCACACCATGAATGATGGCAGCACGAGCAGTTCCCATAACAACCTCATCTTCAGCTTCCCAGGTCAGAGGAGATGAGACTGGTAACTATTGAAGAGAATGGGGCTCCTTGGAAATTTTAGGCAACCTTTAATCTGTAAAAGAGAAAAGACAAATTACAAGGTGATTTAGCATTGCTGGTCCTTCTATTTGTTGACAGTTTATTGTTTCTTTCCAGGGTAGTTGCACCTGAAGACCAACCAAGAAATCTTTATAAACATTTCATTTAAAATCATTGTGAGGAGTGATTTGTGACTGTCTATGCTGGGTACCAGGTGAGGATTAGAAATTGTAACCCCGTATCTGCATCGTCCACTTGGGTGTTGTGAGATTTTTTTGGTCTCAATTTTGTTATCAGCAGATTCACTCGCTGCCTCTCTGGCGTAATCTGAAGTGTAATTAGTTAACTCTGCAGATGACAGTTAAGCGGAAAGTTACAAGAATGACTCTCACTTTTCTCTACAAACATCACCTGGTATGTGAAGGACATTGTCTCTTCAAGGTGACCTTTTCAAGGAACTGTTCTGACCCTGCTCAGGAAAGGGGGATGCTTTTCCCATTCCACCCCCACTCTCACTGCCCTAGAATTTTTGGAAAAAATATAAACCTTACAACATCTCCAGGTGAAACCTGTTTTATTTATTTATTTATTTTTTTCCTGGTACTCTGTTACAACTTGTAAATAGTTAAAATTTGTAAGCAGGCAATTTAAAGACTTCCTCAGCTTATCACTGCAAAGTACCTTCCCCTCAGTGCAACTGAAGGAGGAAAAAATGCCTCCTTTAGTGAAACAAACCTTTTCCAGAGCAGGCAGTTAAACATTAAAAACAAATAAATCAAGCTAGACACACATTCCTATAATTTATTCATATCACTGAAGGCTGGAAGTTAAGGGACCTTCGTGCTTACAAGACAAACTGCATGACTAGTAGCACGTGAAGGGGTATGATGAGAAGTCTCTGCTTGCTTTTGTGAGTTGAAATTGATAAGATTCTTCTAATAAAGTCAGGTTCAATGCACTGAGAAGACTAAGAATCTTCTGATCTGAAGATACAACTTTGAAGGGGGTAGAGATTAATTGCATATATTCATCTACTCTAACACAGACTGATTAATCTAGCTGGGGGTTACAGGAAGGACTAATCAATGAAAATAATAATTCACGTTGTTATTAGGAGTATTAATTATTAATTTTTGAAGGAAAATGCCATCCTAGACCTTTATATTGATTAGCATAGTTAAACAGTTACTCTGTGTGTTTATAGTAAACCCAAGAAACATATTTTTTATCCTATATAGTCCTCATTCATGGGCAAATACTATTTTTCCTCTAAGCACTAAATTCTGTTGCTGGTAACTGCACCTATACAGGATATTGCTACCAAAGGCAGGTTGCCCTTGGTTTTACCTATTTTAAGTGAGACTGAAGATAAAACTTATATTCACCAGCAACTGCTGAAATTCTTTTGTGTTCTGCTTTTCCCATGTGTTGTTCCCATCAATAAAGCCATTGTGTCACTTATAAGGCTTCTCCTCATTACACTGCAATGTGATGCTTTACGATTGTTCTCCTCGCTCTCTGCAATAAGCTATGTGGGACTGAAACAGAACAATCACTTACAACCTTTGATACCTAATTAAAACCACAAGAGGTATAGCACTTATCAACTTAACCTACTGCCAGGAACCCATTAAAAGTACCTGTAGATCTCCCTGTGAGCTGCCAGCGTGCAGAAGGGCTGACCAGAATCCCCCTGCTATGGGGATTAGGAACAACAGCACTCAGCTTTCAGCTGCTTATAAGCAGTGCCGGTGGCAAGAAAATATGATATGTGCCTTTCAGTTAAAAAAAATCTAGCAATATAAAACACTAGATACGAGCAAAGTCAAGCAAAGAGTCTCTATTCTACAGATGTCGAGGATGGTGCTTCTGGAGACTTGGTGGGGATAAGGGACAGTTCTTCATGGAGAACCATGGAGATCGCTGGCCTGTTCGCAGGTCCCAATGCCATTTGCATCACATTCCTGATACTCTCTTTGAACTGAAATTGCTGTTTTAGTGTTTTATTCCCTCATAATTCCACAGATGCGAGAAAATTCTTGGATACTCTTCAATTTTTTACCCCTCCCGACAGCAACTTCTCTTATCAGAGCTTCTCCTGACTCACCACATATTTGGCAAAAATTCTGGCTACTTTGTGTTTTTTTGCAAACTGATTTTTTTCTCCTTAGGAAATCATGCCTCTCTCTAAGCATTTTAAACACTAATATAAAGCATTTCAAAATTACTAGCGTAAATTAATTTTTAGCTTATAAAGGCATTAAAAATAGCAGGCTTTTTTTTCCTCCTGTGATGTTTTGACACAAACACTGGGTGTTGCTTTCAGCCAAAAATAAAAGCTATACTAAAAATATATATTTTTACTGCTTAGCACACTTAACAATTAAGTCCAGTGAAAAAGCTGAAGATGTTCCCTATTTCTTGGTTATTCAAAACATACATCAGAGAACCAGCAGACATCAGAGGGTCAGGCGTGTGCTTCAAAGAAACATTTGCAGCTATTTGAATGGAGTCACTTCTGGTATTAATGAACCAGTATTAACATGGCATGTAGACTCCTGTTTGTATTTCCATTGATGTTAATGCAAACTTCATGCACTGATAGCTAAAGCATATATCCCGTAATAACAACCTCTTAATATATTCCTAGAAGAGGCTTTAGCATATATAATTTTCTAAATATATGGAACAGTGCCACATTCTGTCATCCTGTCCAGAAATGCTATTGCTGGATTAATAGTAAAGCTTCAGAAGCACCATCCTCCCAGAGCTCTGTAACAGCCCTCCCAGGAGCTGCACTGGAAATAGGGACCTGGAGACCAGCTGAGCCCTGGCCAGAATAACCACACACCAACCCACACCCTGACTTCTACTGATACATCTCCTAACATGGGCTGATATCTCACAGCAAGTTTTCTGAAGAGAAACAATGCCTGCCTTAGCATAAAAAATAGTGAAAAGTAAATTAGATGATTGCCATTAAAAATATTTTTCTAAGGTTAAAATGTGGTGGTATTCAAGATACGGCTGTGATTTCATTTCTCGTGGTAGTTCCCTTTTTCACATGTGAATGAGTTCAATCTTCAAAATGTTTTCCTGTAAACATAGCTGCTATTCGTATCAGCAGGTCTATTGTTCAGAGCTGTGTAAAAACTGTTGAAGAACGCTGACTTTTTATGGCAACAACTTTAGGGAAAGGGAACATTTGTGCATGAGCAAAAAAAATATATAATTGAAAAGATCCTTCCCATTTCTAAATGTTTTCTGACTATAAAAATCCCAGGGGGTTGCACTGCTTCTGAAGGAGAATATAAGAGGCCTGAAAACTTGCAGAGTTTAATATTTTATTTCCAGAAGGAAGCGTATGTAGTTTCAGCACTATACAGGATATTTTTTCAAGATGAAAATGAGATAGCTGTGCTTCAGTTTGGAAGTGCATCCCATTAGAAAACCTAGTGCCAAGACACATGTGCAGATATCTTTTTTAACTTTACTTTTGGCAATGAATCCACTGCAAATTCTTTTGAAAGGCACCTTTGTTTGTAATTGGATTCTGACAAAGAGAATTGACTCTAAGAGCCATGACTGCAATCAGATATAAGAAGAAAAAGAAAAAAGATGCATGCAGTAGAAATATCTGTGGTGAACTGGTGTGGGTTAGTACGCATGGCTCTTTGTCTGTAATTCCATTTGGATGTTTAATAATTAGCACTTCTGAAAAAAAAAATAGAAATGAAAAACTTAAGGTTAAGGTATGTGGATACATTACAAATGCAAAACATACTTTTGTAGATATAATTTGCACGACAGGAACTCTCAGTGTTGTGACTGTTCTGAACGAAAACCTGCAAAACATTTCTAAGGCCCCCAAGTATTGCAGGAGTAGCAGCAGCAGCAAGCCTTAACAATCATCTCACGTTTTTCTACTGCACATCGGTGTGCTGCACAGTGCCAATTCTGCTAAACTCCAAAATAAATCACTGTTAATGAAGCATGCTGCACATACAGACAGCAACAGACATCTTTTAATCACTCAACAAAGGAAGAGCTAAGGGTAAGCACAAAACGCTCTGCACACTAACAGGTGAGTTGTTGGATTTAAGGTGGTGCTCACCCCTCCAACTGCCACAGGTCTGAGCCCAGGGCGAGAGCAAATATCTAGTGGGAATTCACTGCTTTCTCAAATAGAAGCATCAGTTCATGGTGCAAAAACCTCCAAAGACTTACCAAGCATTTTAAACAGTAGTATCATAAAAATAATAATCTTCAGGTTTGGATGCAGAAGAGAGAACGAAGCTATGGGCTACCAAACTACTGTCTCGTTACACAGAACCTGGGACTGTACAGCTGCTGAGAGCACACAAGGTTTGTCTGTCTCAGTAGAAGGGCATATGCAAACGTATGCAAGAACACCTACATTGGATGCATATTGTAGGTCAAGTCTAAAAAGTCACAGCAAAACCTGAGCACAAATGTTTAACATAAACTCAAATTCACCTCATCTACACAAAAAAAAAGTAGAAAATAAGCTACAGAAAGCTTTCTGAAATTCAAAAGAAAGCCTTTTCCCTAACATGAAGATAGATACCTTCTTCTAATATACATAACTAAAAAGTATGCAAAGCTACACCAAAACACCATTATCCATTTCCATCTCTCTGAAAGCATTTTCCAGAAGTATAGAGTCTTCAGAGACCTGGCACTGCATGAGTGTCCCTTTTTTTGGTAAGACACTATAATACATGTTCATTTAAGCTTTTAACACTTAAGGAGCAGTGTTAACAGAGAAATATTGAAAAGCAAATGTTTAGTTTTAAGTGAAATTATTTAACTTTAGAAGATTTTAAACTCTTTACTTCTGATTTTTGACCCATCCACATCACATTCAATGGACAATGTACAATGGACAATGTAGCCTTTTTTTTTTTTTTCCTTCAAAATCAACACAATGACATGGATTGGCCATTGGTTCCTTTAGAATCCCCAAATACTCTAAAGAAGAAAGATTTATAGAAACCAGTGCTTGCTGGCAGCACAGCTCACTTTGTCCTCTTTGGGTACACCTGCCAACTTCCCTCAAATGCTTTTAAGGAGGGAGGGGAAAGAACTATTAATAACTTCAAAATTCCTTTCTCCTTCCCTCTACCTAGCAGGTAAAATTATCTGATTATTTTTAAAACATACACAGGCTGCCTGCATGCAGTCCATTTGTGATCTGAACTCACTCCTCAGACTCTTTGCAGAACATGTGTTTTTTCTATTCTATCACTTTTGAAATTTTCAATTTAGACTTCACCGGAGGCCTATTCCGTAACTCTACTGAAGGGTGAATCTGACTGACTGAAAAGCCATAGTTGGAAAGTAATTACTGAAAGTTCACTTTGAAAATGAGTCTGTCTTCAGTCCCAAGTTTTCCAGTATTTTTATTAGTAGCAATGGTGGAAGAGAAGCTGTGCTTATTCAGCCTGCTGGTGACACTAAGAGGCTGCAGGTGCCTCTGAGGATGTGAATATAATTTAAAATCATCTTGACAAATGGGACATAAAACCAGATTAAAACAGAAGGATGGAATTGTGTAAGAGAGAAGTGCCATGTACTGCAGTAAATAGCACAAACATATGCTGGGGAGCAACCGGCTCTGCCCTGATCCACACGCAGCTGAACGTGTCAGCAATGCCCTGTGACTGTGGAAGCAGCAAAAACCCTGCCTGGGATGTATAAAACCAGGTTTGCAGGTCTTTTTCATCAGAAAATTCCTGCTAGGCAAGCAACCTGTCACTCTCCCCAGCACCAGGGGCCTCAGATGCAGTACTACACATGTGCATATAATATTGCATGTCAAGGAAGATTTGCCCCAAACAGAAGCATTAAAAGGAGAACATCCCAAAGGATAAGAGGTCTTTAAAACACGTCCTATAAATAAACACCAAATGGAGTTGCTTAGCCTAAAGAAGAATAACGAGGAAAATGCTAATAATATTAAAACATATAAAACTGTTGGAAACAGAAAGAAATAATTTGTTCCCACATCTAAAGTGGATAGAACAAGACGGAATATGCAAAAGAGATTAAATTTTAGATTTAAGGGATAACTTCTTAAGGCCAGCTCAAGCACACATATGGGCTGTCTGAAGAGGCTGCAGAATATCCACTGCTGTTGTTCCTTAGCAATTCGCAAGACAAAGTTAAGTCCAGAATCACCCAGATATTGAGGACAAACAGTATATATTTGCCTCCAGGAATGCAAATATTTGGAAAGGGATGGAGAGAATGCCAAACATTGGGATTCTCCAGTCCCGTTGCTGCTGGTTGCAAAGTGAGGTTGCTCCTCATCTGATTCAGAAATTGGAATAACAATAACCTTGAGCCAGTAATTCATTAAAAGTCACTCAGACACATGGAGCATGGAGGCATCCTCTATACACAGAGGTTAAAGAAACTGTTCATCTTACATAAAGGGTCATGGGGCAAAAAGCAATGAGGTTTCTTTAGTAAAACTGACAAACAAGGGTTTTCCTAAGTTAAAGAAAATTGCTTTATCTGTGAAAGGGATAAACAGTGTTATTCCAGGGGAGCAACATAAGGAACTAATTAATAAAAAAGTTGTGGCAGATACAAATGCAAACAGCCAGCAGTCAGAGAAAGCAGTAGGATTAGACCTTATTCAGTGGGACTACAGTTTAATACATCAGCCCATATGGATATGAGAATGCCCTTCTCACAATTTAGTGTTCAGAAGCAACGAGGAGGTTGGACACCTTTATGAGCATGTTAGTGTGAGGGGCAGGAACCACATCATGCAGGGCAAGCTAGTGAGAAATCAGTGATCCTGGAAGAAATTATTCTAAAGGGCTGTGAAGTGTCCAATATGCTTAAATCATGGGCAGCTGTTAGTGTTTTGCTCAGAAGTAGCTGGTAGCCCATGCTGCTAGAGAGCATCGCTGGGATATGCTCTTCCAAGAAGCATCCTGGGCATGGGCAGCTCCAGTCTCCTGAACACTGGCTGTGGCCCAGATTCAGCAAATCACCAGATTTCTAACCCTGATCCATCCTCTTAATACTCTGCTGAATCAGGTCTGTACGTTGGGAGAGGCACAGGCTCTTTAGCAGATGCAGTCAGTGACCCGCAAAATTGAACGTCCAAAAATAGAAAGTACCTAAAAGATACATCCCCAAAAGCGCAACTCTTCACAGTAATAACTTTCTTGATGTACACATCACTGATTTTTTTCAGCACTCACAATACAGTTTTCTTCTGCTGTGGTAGCTGTTACGAGCCCTGAGATAAATATTGGCCTTGCCTTTTGCATAAGGGAGGAGAAAAGGGAATTTGAAAAGATGGCCTGGGGAGACAAAGGGTAGCAAGAATGTGCCGGTGGCATCTCTCACCACGCTCTCCTTGTTCTCACAGCACGTCTGTCAGATCCTGATCTATCTCAAGCTTCTTTGCTGAAATTATCCCTTCTGGAGTTGCTCTTATACACAATTCACACATTATGAAATATATACAAGTTTATTGTGCCTGATAAAACAAATGACACATACACAGCATGTTTCTGAGACATGCTTATGATAAATGGGAATTAAAGGCTTCAAAAATTAATTATCTAAAAAAAAAGACAGAGAAAAAACAATGTCAGTTTTTACATTGTGTTTCCTCCTTTGGGCATTCATTCACATTCACTAGATAGAGATTTCATTTTACTGTATCAAGGAAGTCACAGCACCTCAACAGATGCAAGCTCCCAACTCACTCCAGTCATTTATATTTGTCAGGCTGTTGCTCTTTTGTGTGCACTGTGCCTGAGCCACCTCGTCGCCATCATATGCTGTCACCGCTCCGTCCTCCCCAAGGAGAAAGCTGAGGTACATATGGACATGGGAAGCGACGATTGCATCCATCAGATTAAGACAATAAATATAATTCTAACAATATTAGCAAAGATTGTTGAAGGAATAACTCCATAAGTGCCCACTGCTGTCAACCGTGACTCCTAGAGTATAAATACAGTTTCTTTTACATAAGATTTTTTGATTAAGTGCTCTGTAACTTATGCTCAGGCTACATATTCCCTAAAACACTGGCTGGTGGGGCCAGCTCTGCCAGTAGTGGGGCAGGCAGGCAGGGAAAGGCTTTGTTGCTGATATAATAAAAGGTGTATAAAAGTAACTATCACTAACACCATCCCTTTCCGACTTGCTAGATTAAAAATTTCTAAAAGCAGTACACCTCATTTATCTTTATGCAGAACCTAATGCCACAGCTTAAAACCCGGTTAGAGACTCTGGATTATACGAAAATAGTCAGCAAATAACAAGCACTCAGTCTTTTAACATTTCACAACAATGCAATACTCCCTGCACACCTTTGTCACCAGCAAAAATAACTTCATGGAAGCAGCAATCCATCTCAGATGCTGGATATTCCCAGCTGCGCAACACAACCCTTCACCTTCTGAACCAGTGAATCAGAGAGCAGTTTTCTACCAAAGAAAAAATGACAGTAATTAAAGTCTTTCAATTACTAGCCACTAACTACCACACATCACCCTATTACAACTCTTACTCTTTGTCTCTTGCCCCCAGGAAACCATCTTTGTCCTGTAAAACCTGAATAATTTGTAAGCATAAATAATCTCTAGGTAAGAAGATCCGGGTGACTAAAGGCAAATCTAAATTAAGGCTAGTGGTATTAATGAGAGGTCACTCAGTATTGTTCTGCCTTTTCTACGGAAGGGACATACTGAGAAACACACACCTAAGTCAGCACCTATTGGATAACATCCAGCTTTTCTCCACACAGAAAAAGTCCATCACACCACAAACTCGGGAGGCACTTTGCTCAAAGCAGGAGTAACATTATCATAATAAAAAGCTACAAGCAGTGAAACTTCATAGTCTGGCATTTTCTACAAATCAGAACTTAATGTATTTTAGAGAGTCTGTTACTGAGGATTGTTTAGAACAGTTACCTTAAAACTCACCAATTTAAAAACAATTCTCAACTTCATGCAGAGTAAAATTTTCAATACAGTATTTTACACGGTTAAAATGAATGGCTACCCCATATTATCAAAGCAATAAATGATAAACTCTGCATAAAATGTCAGCTTTAGGGATAGCAAAACTAACTTGAAAAAGAAAATAGATTTGACTTGGTATTCAGTAGGTCCAGCTCTTCTCTCATAGCCAGATCACCGTCTATAGCAATAATCTGTGAAGTCTATTATATGCTCAACTTTGTTTTGTTTTATTTTTTTCTAATAGCAGAGATTGTCAATGAGTGACCTGAATGCAGAGCACAGGACCAAACCTGGCTGCCAGGCAGGACCCCGAAGCCATGTCTGAAACAAACCCAGCCCGTCCTGGTCTCCAAGCAGCCTCTTTACACCAGAGAACAGACACACTGGCAGACTCCAGGATGTGAAAATAAGCTGTCAGCCAAAGTGAGGGAATAATGTCCCTCTGACTTTTGACCATAAATTTCCTAAAAAAATAAAGGTTAATTTATTGCTGTCTCAGTTTGACAGAACGTTGCACCAAAGAAACAAGGCTCAGGGGACTCCGTGTGACAACGAAGTTCCTTTTATCCCCAGGTCACTGCTTCGAGATAATGAATCAAGACAGTTTCACAGTCTCTGAACAAAGATAGATAAGTAACATTCAAAGTTATCATTCACTTTTGAAT
This sequence comes from Nesoenas mayeri, assembly GCF_963082525.1. Lineage (NCBI taxonomy): Eukaryota > Metazoa > Chordata > Aves > Columbiformes > Columbidae > Nesoenas > Nesoenas mayeri. Next base: position 12,334,250 of record NC_137560.1, read on the forward strand.
GGGTCCATTCCAAAAATATATATTATCAGAGAGCATTATCTTGTCCAGGAGACAAAAACGATGCAAAAATATTGAAGATATTTCTGTGATATCTCTAAAACCAGTATATTAATGACATTTCATTTGTCACTTCTGGAGCTTACAAAATAATCCATTTTATTTCAGAGACAAAAGGAGAGATTTCTCTGTAGGAGTTCCACAGAGGGGATGAAGCGTATTGGACATATATAGATGTTTTACAGAGCGCTTTGCCCAGCATGCCACTTTCCTTCAGTACTACAAATTGGACATTTCTTAAGAGTATCAAATGGAATTTAGAAGGGAAAAATGACAAGCAAGTTTTTTACTTTGAAAAGCTGATAAGAAGCTCGTCTCGCACTCCACATATTCCTGGGAATGCGGGCTGTCAAAACAACAATTCCCTCATCACTCGTTACCTGCAGAAGGTTTCAAACCCAGATTTAATTGAGATGCTTGGACTGAGAGATGCTTTTAACTGTTTTGCTAAATTCAAAAATCATCTAGGGAAGGAAAAAAAGAAAACCAAAACCAACAACAAAAAACCCAACCATTTTGCAAGTCCTGTTACATGATTTAGTGTTTTGTTTTCCCTTCAAAAATTATTTTAAAAGGTTGCCTAGAATTTGTGTGTTTGAAGGGAACTGCTTTCACCCTCTGACTTTTCCAAACACAAGGTTAGGGACTTAGCACTTTATTTCTGCTGGGTTGCCATTAAAGTGTTACTTCTCTCAGACAAAAAGAAATACTCCCTGATTTTTCAAACTAATGGTATCCAGTGAGCCACATATATTTATTTTTCTTACTGACAAAAATAGGCTTCCTATAGCAGCTGGAAGCAGAAGTAAAGAGAGTGGATTTCTCTCTCAGTATTTGCTAGTATACCAAGGTCTAAATTCTAGCTCCTAGGGGATCTCTCAAAAAACTAACATAGTCTGAACTAAGAGCTGGGTAAATAATAGCTAAATGTTTAATGTGCCTAAATGTATTAAAAAGTGAAACCTATACATTGGTGATCATACACTGTAACAATTTTAGTGGACTGTGAGATAGCCTTGTAAAATATTTTCTGAAAGACTTCCAGCTGATAACCCTTTGGTATGTTTATTCAGTTTGAATCTGAAAGATCCACATAGTATGGGAAGAGCAACATCCCAGAAGACTTATGCAAATAATCAAAACAAGTTATAAATCAAATATTCAAAACAATAACAAAGCCAATCTGAAAGATCAGCTATGAGCTGTGGATGCCAGAGCTGTAAGGGGCTGAGTCTCACTGCCTGGTCCCCATGATCCCCACTCGTCTAGGATACCAAATTCTTTATAAACACCTCAATTAAACCATGAGAAACTAGTTGCAGAAAACATTTCTTACAGCTTCTTGTTACTTCTGTTGTTGTATAGGAAAGAACAGACTTTAGCCTCAGTGTAGGAAAACTTACACAAAGTTATTTTTCACTCTTAAAAACAAACAAAAATATTTATTTAAAAGGCCTGTTTAGTACATGGCTATGATTAGCATTACCTGTGTAACTTTTGTTCGAGTAACAGTACTAAACAAATCAATCATGTACAAAATCTATTTTTTTTTTAAATTGCTGGCAGTAAGTAGAACAAAACAATGAACTTCAACTCCTGTACCTGGGTCTCAGAGGATGCAATGCCCAGGGAGTAGCGAGTTATTCTTTAACTCACAGAAGACTTTTTGCCACTCAGAGCTTTTCAGTATTTTTTCTAGCAGAATTTAAGTATAAAGACCAGAACCGTGCATAGAACAAAAGCAATGTATATACACTTTGCACATTTTACATAAAAATACATTACATAGCCAAGCTCATAGGCTATTTTGTAAGTTGAAATTGTTTCACAGAGGTATAAAGCTGGAGCTGGGGTTGCTCTGCACCAGAAGCTGGATCTTAACTCTGTACATTAGCCCAGAAACTTCCCAAGCATCCTACCAGCACTCTTAATTACATTGTGTTTAAAGTGAATTTTTGTATGCATATTTAAAACACAAAGTGGCTACTCTACCCTTGCCTCTGGCTATCAATTGATTTGTAAGTGACAAAAAACATCTCGGGGTGTTTTAAAGGCTGTACTACAAATGAGCCCTGGCAGAAATTTGACGCAAGGTGTCAGGAAGCATTCCCAGCTCCACAGGTTGCCATCTGAGCGAACGATTCCCTGGAGAGGAAAAGCCTGGACCACGTGGCCTCCTTAACACAGGTGCCTTCACAGCCTCTCCAATCTGCCTGCCATTCTCTTTACAATATTAAATCCTATTTTATCTGTCTTCGAAGTCAGCATCAGGGCCCCTGCCTTCAGCCTTGCTCTCAGCAGTTCTCCTGCAGCCTGGTTTAGGTCTTCCTCTTCTCACCACACATCTGGAGTTGGCAGTGGTACAGTTCACGATTCAAAGCCAAATAGCTCAGCTGTTTGTGTGAAAATGAGGAACCTATGCAATGAGGCAACGCAGTAAAATATGAGAATTTACAGACTCCCAGTCTGCTTTTCCTCCCACTATTAGTGGAGGATTTCCAGCAGCGAGGCCAGGATCACAGGTGGGGTATCAAGTGAAGGTACAGTACGCCTCATGGGGATCCTCCATGATTTTTCTAACTCCAAAAATACTGCAGTCACTGTTTCCTTTGCAAGTTTAAACTAAACATGAAGCTAAGTCAAAATCCCATTTGTGATCTTTTGCTATCAAATAGTCTCCTTTTACCATAAAAGTGTTAGTTTCATAAAAAAAATTAACTTCCCCCCAAGGAAACCAACAGGGAAGCAGAAATACGGAGGTCTAGCCTTGACCATGGTCATACAGAACAGGCTAATTTAGCCTTGAAATCAGTTGATTGGAATGCTCCAGATCACAGAATATCAGGTTGGAAAGGACCTTCAGCCCAGACTGAACTGAAGGTGAAGTTTTTCCTCCCACAGGGAGAGTAAACCCTTCAAAATCAACCAACCTAAACAGCCAAAGGAAGACCCACCAAAGGCTGGAGGGATCTGCTTGTCACAGTGCTACTGCCACTTGATAGCAGCTCTGATGGAGAAGCAAACTTGTTAAGGCTTGGTGTTTGGAGAGAAGCAAGTGCTGCTGCTCAGCCAACGATGTCATTCGGGTTTATTCTGAGTTCAAATTCAGGGACATTCGAGCTGGAAGAGTCATGGTCATGCACAGCTTTACACTTAGGAGCTCCCTGGAGTTATCTTGTGCCAGGACAACAGATCTTTGCAGAAGATGATTTAAAACTTGTGGCTGAATCCTAAGTGACCGGATGCAAAATAAGGGGAGGACAAGGAGATCCTGGCTATTTCAGGCGAGGTGACCCATCTCAGCAATGTGACATGTGGCTGACAGACCAGCAAAACACAGCGTGCTCAGCAAAACAAAGTGACTTCTCTGACACCTCCATGTAAACACTGCTATTATTTGGTACACTTCACAACGCAATCCTTTTGCACTGATTTAATTACTAAACATAAAAGGAAATAAACTTCAGAATGAAAACAAAGAAATTACACTGCATGTAATTTATGGGAGCTATTCTTCAGCTGAATGCCATAAAACCCTGCATGTTTACGATGCCCTATTAGAGGGCTGAAAACACACTTGCATTTGCCTATATTGACTATGCAGATTATGTGATATTACTGGCTTTTTCTGCCTCTCCCATTTTTCACAGAAGCAGTATATTTGTTTAAAGGCATCCTTGCACTAAGCATTAGCTCCTGCTAAGAAAAGAAAAGGAAAAAAACTCAACAACAACAAAAAACACGACTAGCTGTGCTCCCTCATCACCCAAGGCTGTCAAGCTGGTGAGTGCTGAGCAGCTGGCAGAGATACACAAAAGAGGGAGGCACCGCACAGATTTTTGTTTTCAATCTGGAATATCAATTATTGGAGGAAGCAGCCTCATGGCCAGACAAAACAAGAACCATCTCTGCAGTGGATAAACTATGTCAAATGATCTGAGCTGCATGGTATTTCAGGAATAGCTGGATGGAAGCACAAGGATTTATTGAGATATCACATTAAGCCCTTGGTTTTCTTGTCATAGGAAAGAGATGAAAGGAAATAAGCTTTGCGAACTTGAGTGCAGGATTGATTCATGTATAACGGCTTCAAAATGCATGAACAGAAATGTGTGTTGCTGTTATCCCCAGCTTAGGGCTCTGTGTACCCTCCCTGAACACCAGATTCTTCTCCCACATTGCATGCATGGAGTCAGCATGAAGAAAGAGGATGAGTTCACACTGAATTCAGCCTGTTCTCCAAGGAGGTAGCAGGAGTTCATCTCTCACCAGCTTGTGGACAGGCCCAGCTACCTACTGAACCACATATAAGCCATGTGTCCTAGTACTGCATCAACATGTTCTTTTTTATTGCATATTAAACCCAGTTTTAATGTCTCCTAGAGTGCTGTCAACTTTTCAACCTTTGTCTATATCTTATTCTTTATGTGCCAACTTGTTTCTAGCTACAGTCAATATTTTCCACTTTTCATTTTGCATAGATAGAGCTGTCAAGTCAAATTTAATACATTCAATATTTGGCAAAACTTCTTAGTAATTTCTGGGCATTTCTAGGACAACTTATTTTAAAAAAGAAATGGTAACATCTTTAATTGAGAATAGAGTCCAAAAACCACCAGGAAACAAGGAGTATGGAATTTGACAATTAAAACTGAGAAAGGGATGAAAAGCATGTCTGAGTAAAAATATCATCTACTTTAGCTTCATAGGTTTGAAGTTAGGAATCTGTTCATGCTGAAATTATCGTCATCATAATTTCTCATAATCACTCCAAAGGAAGACACAGATCCCTGACAGCTCTGCTGCTATTCAAGGCTTTTCCCATTTAGCCTTTTCTCAATCATGTCCATCTAAATCATAAAGCCAGGACAAAGTCGGATAAGAAGTCAGTTTATTTAACACCAGGTGAATCTTTTTTGGTTTTCCAGTATGTGATGGAGAGCAGTCCTAATTCATGGCTTTAGTTGTGTCCTTGACAGCCTGGTGGGATGCTCTGGGGTCTTGGGAAGGAACCTCTCTCCCAAAGACAGTACTGTTGGCAGGCAGAAATAAGAACACAATGCAGACACGCAGTCTGGTAGGAGAAAAACCTGGGAGCAGAAGAGAAATCAGGTGCCAAGATCCAAATACAGAATCAGAAGGGGAAGGAGGTGCATGAGCAGGCACTGAAGCTATGGCACTGGAGACAAAACCACCCTACAGTTGGTAGGAGACATCTGAGAAACAACAGAGTCCAATTTGAGGGGTTGTTAGAGACTGCAGCTGTGAACAAGGAGTACAGACCCAGATTATGTTACGATTCTCCTTTGTCATTTAATTAATGTGATCTTTCAAATAGCTAGATAAGAATTTACTACATGTAGTAAAACTTAAATTCTATAATTTAACTTACAACAGTAATATGTTAATTTATCACCTGTTAAGACAGTTAAAACAATGACTAGGAGCTATAACCAGTGAGCAGAAATAGCCCATTTTATGGCCTAACTTACAGATCATTGATGCTAATAGAAGACTATTAGCTCCAATGGGCTTTGGATAAGAACACAGCGGAAAAAATAGAAACGACACTGGATGGAAAAAAATATTGTAATGTGATAAATACCTGCATCATGGATTTTATCAGTTAAATCAGTTCTATGTATAGGCTACACATTGAAAAATAAATATACACATTATAAACCTTCCCCTACATTTAACGAGGAGCCCTTATTTCATTTTATTTTAATTAAAGCAGCAGCTAAAGGCACAACCATTACGTTCCCTGGTATTTTACGACTACCACATTATCAAGTGGAACTCCATTAAATACCTGAAGTGAGCTAGAAGTTACAGATAAAACAGGAGAAAGATAAATATTTCAATCAAAGTGATGCTTGTAAGAGAACTCGCGCAGTGGCATTACACGAGTCAGGCACCGGGCAGCAGGAGATAAGCCGAGATACAGCTTGGGCTCTTCTCAGAGCGAGATGCTGTGAGCAGCGCACATGTTTTGAGTTCAGCCTTTGCAGTGGAACGAGGAGCACAAGGAAGCTGTGGCTTCCCTGAAAACACTAGACGGAAGGCAAAGCAGTGAAGCTGATAGTTACAAATACAGCAGGGAAAATCCTATTTTTTTTTTTCTTTTTTTTTTTTTTAAATCACTACACATGAGAAAGAAAAAAATCTCAAAGTAATGGCACAGCAGACACCACTACTGAGTGCTAATCACAACACTGGGTTGTTTTGCGTTTAGATATATAAAAATATTTAATTTCAGTCTACAGAGTTACTAGTTTTAAATGTCCCTTAGTTTATCTGCCTGTTCCTTCTGCCTGCTTCCTTCTGCAGAGCTTCTCAAAAGCCCAGCAGCCCTCAGACTTTTTGGTTTATTAGAATATTACAGTGTATACAGAGATCAATTAATTCTACTGAGCTCTGTCTGTTTTTAATCTCAGATGTGAAACTATTGCTTTTTATAATGACAAAGACATGACCATTAGTTATTTCCATGCCTTCCTTCAGAGAAATATTCATTCAGCTATCTACAAAGTTCAGAGAAACTATAAAAAGCCACACAGAGGATAATTTAAATGTACTTAAAAATTCAGGCATCTTCCACAAATCCTGACCTACATTTTAAATTTATTGCAGAAACTAGAAACCAGAAAAATTTCTTTTGTCTGGAAGCAAGACTGCAGATGTTTTGCCCTCTGTGATAAGCAGTGCTTTGGTGTAGGAGCACGTGGTGGCTGGTGTGCTGAACTCTGCATGCTGGTGCCTTCAGCTCCACAGAGACACAGGACTGGCCAATTCGTCACATCTCTAACAAAGGCAAACTCATGTCTCCAACATAATCTACGACATCTGAGGCACAAGGCTACAGTTAATAGTTCGTAACAACTTGCAGTGTTTCTGCAGGACTATCCAGTGAATTGATATTGCAATGAGGGTCTAGGGGTATTACACAAGACTTCCAAGTCAATGCCTCCTGGTTGCGACTGTGGTTTAGATCAACCACGCCAGCATGATGACAGTGCTTGTGAGACCTGCAGCTGCTCCTTATGGTCACAAATCCAGCAGCCCCCATCATTCATGAGAGGACAAAAGCATGGTTCCACTTAAAGTGCATGGTCACCTCCAGTGCTCACTGCATAACCACGGCCAGAACACACATTTCAAACAGCCAAAGAAAGTGAGTTCACAGTGATAATAAATATCCACGTAAACTTGCATAGAGGGAGAGAGAACTAGCAATGCTGATCTTGCTGTCTGTGCAGGGGCATTTAAATGCACTGGATGACAAGAAAACCAGTTACACTCTTATAAAATAAATAAATGAGCCAGACCTATACTCCAGCCTCATCTTTAAGCACCAATAATAAGCGCTAATTAATAACCCTGGCAAGCCAAATCCCCTGACAAAATACACTTTCCTTGCAGGGACAAATCACGTTCTAGCTGAGACAAGTGGGTATGAGTGATGCAAGATATTGCAATACTTCTCTCTCTGGTGTTTTCCTTGGGCTTACATTTCTATGGAATGAACTTAAATATGATAAATAAGGATTTCACCCTTGACTGAAAATTCAAATTATCACATTGATTAGCTTTGCCACATACAAAGTAGAAAACATTCACAAAATTGACAGGCTTTACAGAATAAAAGTTGTCACCTTGTACATGCAGTATAGCTACACAGGATAGAGCTAATAGACTGTCTTCTGAATGAAAAAATACACAGATTTCCCACCCCTCAAACAAAAAATCACATCCTCAAATTATTTTGCTGTAATATTTTGGGTATTGACTCATTTCCTGCCTGAAACATGCCCTCAAACCTCATAGACAGAAAGTCAATTCTGCCAATTTCATTTGCTGAAACAGAAGCACATTTGTTAGTGACAGATCTCCTGGCAACCTGGGGAAGTGGGAGGTGCACACATAGGCACAGAACAGGAAGGGATGATTCAAAATGGTTAAATATTTTCGGGATTCAAACTTAAAAACCAAAACACTTTGCTTAACACAACTGAAAACTAGAGTCTAAACAGCTCAGTGAGGTTTTGTTTCTCTTAGCACTCAACCTACACATAGTCACTTTGAGCAGTGGTTAGGAAAGCATTTAGCTCAATGAACAGGGCCTCCTCAAACTCTACGTGCTTCACAAGCTTTCTGACAACCCCCGTTTTACTAGCCTCTCAAGTACTGCTGGAAAAGTCTTGCAGAACGGTAGCAGAGCCCTTGAGTCTGAAGTGTGAAGCAGGTCCTGCTGTCTAGGACTTATCTCTGAGATGACTTACTACCAGTGCTTTCACCCGAAAAAAACAGAAAACATATGTACAAAGCCTCAGCTGACATTTGCTAAATGAATTAGAAGCAAAGGATAATTCAAAACAACTCAAGAGGCTTTTATCTGCATGAATTTGTGGTGCTCTTCTCTCCAGCTCTCTCACCATCTCATCTGACACTCCTTCACTCAGCTCCAGGTTCTCCACACCAAAGTGTTCTGGATAGCCAAGCAAATCAACCATAGTCTGTTTTTAAGTATCACCCTTCTTTAAGTTCTAACACAGAAAATATCTTATTCAGAGAACTCTGAGAACCTACTTAATCTTTTCCCATTCTGGTAGGTGCTGTCATCATACTGCGACAGTGGGGAAAAAAAGAATGCCTTTCCCAGAGCTGTCCCTTGCAGCAATGAAATATGCAACACTGCAAAAGAAACACAAGCCTTTTACTGGGGCTACCAGGTGCCGCCTCCTAGCAGTGCTCAGCCAGCTCACAAAAAAACCCCCATAATCCTAAAGAGAATAAAGTTTCTGCTCCAGAACAAAAGCAACATAAAACAAGAAGTTTGCATTTTGACTTTTAAATGGGGATGTGGCATTTCCACTTTTAAGCTTTTTTCCTAACCCCTCCAGTAAGTCCATGCATATATTGCAGCAAGGCTGAGGACAGAGCGATGGTGATACTAAAAGACTAGGTGGTTTATAAAAATATCATAGAATGAGGAATGTGAAACCCATAAAACACGGTTTTATGGGCTCTTCAGACACATTTCTGTTTTCTTCCTGCATTTTAATTCTGGTTGGAAAGAAGTCTTTCTGCAGCATGAACCTGTGCAGACCCTCCCAGGCTACGGTAATTTGGCAGCCAGCCATGTGATGGTGGCACTGTGCATGAAGCTGCATCACGTGCAGGGGACACTTCCACGCAATGTCACACTGCTTCTGGACAACTCCATGTCAACACCACACAAGGAAAATTTTTATCTGAATAGATTAAATACAAATGGGAGATCTACTTATTGCATCTTTCTAATTCAACCTGTGACTATTTCAGTTGCTAAACTAAAGTGTACAAAACTTTGGAGAAAGAAAAGAGCTAGTATATAATGTTTACATTACATCAAACTGCTGTAATACACACAGTACATTAAATTTGACAACCTGGGAAACTGAAAACCTATACTCAGGTGTGCATAACAACAAATTGATGAAAAACAATTCATGAAATTTATATCTTTAGCTATGATGGGATGTAAAAAAAATTATCCTTCAAACCAGACAGGATTTTAAGACCAAATATCTTTTCTATGACACCAGCTAAGATAGTTGGTTTATTTACTTTTCATCCTGTTCATTTATATGACAGGTATATTTGGAGGAAAAGGATTTTTTGTTTCTAGTATAATAAAGAAGATCTTTCCAGCTGTTCCCAGGCTTGGAACATGAGAGGCAGCAGTACAAGGGACAGATTAGTGAGCAGAGTGGTCCAGCTTAGGTGTTAAAGGCAATTTATCAGAGAACTTCCACAGCTCTGCAACACATCCCTCACACAGCCTTCACAGCTGCATTTACTTTTCCAGTGTGTTTCACTGCCGTTTATCACCTCTTTTAAGAAACAAAAAGCTCCTTAAATTGCTTTTTCATTCCTGGCTTGTCTTGGTTCTTGCTCACCCTCGGATGCCTGTAGCAAGAGACCTTCTTACAAGTCACTCAGATTTGAAACTGAGTATAGTGCTTTCACCTATCCCTAGGCAGGATGGATTTTTCATGTGTCTCCAAGATTGGTCATAAGTAATAAAAACCAGTAGTTACACTGTGCCAAACTTAGTCTACAGTCAGTTTGGAGAATTTACCTAGATATACTTTTCAAGAGATTGATTTTCAGAGGATGAACATGTACCAGGTCATTGAAAGTCTATCATGATGCTCATCCATAATCACTAATCTCAGCATGGGGATATACCATTATAATTTGGTGAATGGGTATGAAAGATAGGTTTTGGCCAGAGGAAAAGCAGAGGAGAAAGCCTTCCTAGACGACCATTTTCTGAAGTCCTAGCTGCTGCTCAGATAGTGATATTACACATGTCATTTTGTAATGAAAAGGACTGTGTGATTATGCTTACACACATCTTAGCATGTGTAACATCTAGGCAATATGTGGAAAGAAACAGCATTTCAGGGAATAATAGGCTCAAAGTAAGCTGTACTTTATCAAGCACAGAGATCACCCTGGAGATTTCTTGTGGGAGAATTACACTAAAGCCTAACATTGAAGTAAGGTCAATTGATTTAGAGTATCTTTTAACATTTAAGGCTGCATCACTGTTAGTCTGGAAAACACAAAAGCCTTATTAACCCTCATGTATGGATCTTCAAAGTGCTATCAGTATTTGAAAAAGATATTTAGTACAATCAGGAGTTTTTATGCTACTAAGAAACGGCCAAATAGCATTACCTTTATTTTAAAAAGCCAGAACCCCAACTTTCATAAATGAACTGTTGATTTCTCCCCTGGGGAACAGCAGCTTTCCTGTGTATTTTGCTCATTCAAAAGAAGCTGAAGGACTCAAATAAATTACTTTTCCAGTGTCACCCCAGTTTTCCTTATTTCTGTGAGCCTTTAGCTATTTTCCTTCCCCAGTTTGTATCTGAGAACTGCAGCATACCCCTACATTATCTCCTGCTTCATGTGGTGTTTACACTTTCCAGCCTCTGAACAGAGTTTAAATTATTTCCCGTTTCTTCAATCTGGGATGTGGTCACCCGGCTGTCTCTGATGCTTCCACTCCAGTAAATACCATTATGGTTTAATGACCCTCTATCATCCCTCTCCTGAGAGCAGATGGTGAGTACATGCACAGGGAGACAGCTAAAGATTCACAACTTCATCAAATCTCCTCAAATCCATAATTTATATGCAGGGAAGTTCACCAGCCATCTAACCTGATTAGGCTCTCATGCCCCACTTGCAAAAGTTACAGAGATACTTCCAGAATTATTTATAAATCAAGGAGAGGTGAACCTGGTATGTAGAGACATACAAGAAGTTGTATTTGAAACTGATGCCCAATAATTGAACCTTCAGCTGCATAAAACCTCAGAGCTGTGTCTAGTGTCTGCCCATGGGAGAGCTGAGATGGTGTGGAGCTTTTTGCTCTTTAACACAAACGTTTTATTTTTTTTCCTAAGTTCAGTTTTGAAAAAAAATTCAAATAATCTTTTTAGAAACCAATCCTTCATTTTGAGAAAGACTGGACTAAATGTTGAACTTCACAGTTTTAGGGCTATAACAAACTCATCATCATGGAAGCCATGTCCCCTGTCTTTTTAACTAGGAATAGAAACTTTGTGCATAGATCAGAAAACGCACTTGTCAAGATAAGGTAAATGAAACTGCATGTTTAAAAATACAACTGCACTTAAAATGTTTTTGAAACCAAAGTTACCTAAATTCCCCAGTTCACAGCAATTTTAATTCATTTTTTTAACATATGAAAAAATATTAGTGTAGTCTAATAATGAATGCTTTATGGTTTGACTTTTGTTTCATGCCATGCTCTTCCTAAACACAACACCTTGCACAAATGAGAAAGCCATGCAATATTTCCAAGCAGTAGTGCACGACAACATTGAAGATTTTGCACAACTCAGCAACTATCCTGTCGTCTTCTCTCCAATGTCATTTCTCTCTGCTGGTGAACGAACACTCCCAGACAGTTGTGGGACAACCAATAGTTTTTTATTAACTGCAGCTGCTTGGTTTCATTTGACGAAAGAATTGAGGAAACTGTAGATTTTATCTAGCAGGACACCAATTCTATGCTGTGGACAACTTACAAGATGGCAATATCAGGTAGACTTGAGTCTACCTTCCTGATGAAAATCTGGGTTGGTACTTTAGTTTCATCACATATTTTACACAAAATCCATAAGACAAAAACTGCAGAAAACCAAAGTAATTTTATAACATCCGTTACCACTAATTCAACAAGACACATCCACTCAAATGTATTTTTGAGTAGTATTTCATAATTTCATTACTTTTATCATTTGCTTCTCCCCTTGCTTGTATGATTTTAGCTATAATACATGATGCTTGAGGATTTTTAGTACTCTATAAGCTCCGCAGACCAGGTGTTTTCTTTTGAAAAAACCTTAAAACAACAACAGAGTAGCTTCCCTACAGAGAACCGGGGAAAGAAGGTACGTGTCCAGCATCTCTTGGGCATTGCAGGTCCCTTTGCAATAAACACCTCAGGAGCTAAGACAAACAACTAAACACTTCATAACATTTGAATTGTCAGAAGAGATGAAAGGGAATAGTTTTATCATTACTATGGCTAATTAGTAACCTTGTTTAGCATGAATCTTGCATTCAGGAGCCAAGACCACTTTACTAACTGCCTGCAACTCTTAGGTTACTTGGGTTCTGATTCTTCAGCTGGGAGACTAAAGCACAAGGTTGTCTTTATTAAATGCATTTATCCCCATATCTGTGTAGTTATCGCCCATGCAAAATAGGTCTTTACTAGGATCCTACACTTCCCCACTACTCATCAGGACAAGTTGCTATGCTTTGATTGTGTACTTTGCGTACTGACATCTACCAAGCAAACACCTTTACAGAAAATAGCAAAGATCCTGCATTTAATAGCCAAATTCTACACATCTATCTACACATCTATCGTGAATGTTACTACTTACCACAAAACTATGGGATCTGCTTTTTATTATATTTTTTAGCTTATGCAGAATTTTTTAAACATGTTTAGGTATCAAAAAGTAGCTAAAGGTAATTACTTCTTAAACATGCCTTCTCAGTATAAATTATTCAAGTTTCATAATCATTTATACAGTAACTTACCAGTGCATATGACAGCTGTTCCCAAATTCCTCCCAGTGGTCTTACACTTCATATTTTTCCACATACAACACATCCTCTCTCCTCAGCATGAAGCTGTTTCTCTGCGTTTCATTTGACCACAGTTCTCTTAGACATCTATTGCCTTATTAACATTTTCTTCGCAGAGTACTTGAATTTCTATCCCCTGATACAGGGTTTCCTTCTGGCAAGTCTTAAATTTGTCATCTTTAGTCTATTTGCCAACTGCCTGGGACAGTCAGCTTCTGTAAATTCTGCCATCTCCCTTAAAAGCTACACCTCTGCATTTTATATCTTGCCATAAGATACACTTTATTTCTTTAGTATCTTTCTCATGCTTTCCTCTAATATTCAGTCACTGGTTTTCCTTATGAAAACCAGGCAGATACTGGTACAGCCCTTTGCTTTATAAGCAAAACTACTTTATAGGTTCCTTGAGAATACATACCTTTTAATTGTAGTAAACCAGATCCCTAACAAAGGCTTTTTGTGCAATAAATACAGGAAGGTCTTACCTGTGATTTATAGCTTGCCTCCTACCATACAATAAAACTGTCTGCTGCACCATTGGAACTATTAACTAAGCAGTATTGAGCTGAACATTCAAAAATCTTCTGATTCATTGGTTCAAAGCCAAACACATGATGTTGCTGAAGTCAATACATAAAATTGCAACTAAGGAATTAACAGCTTAAAGAAAGCAAAATCCCTGTCATTGCTATACTCTGCATAACAGACCCTGAGTAGCTGAAAGTATACTTGGCTTTAAAATCAAAAGAATGCAGTAAAAAAGGGCAGATCTTGCATCAGTGTTTTCTCTGAATGAGGTCTGACTTCTTCTGCTAAGCTATTGATACTTTGAAACCAAAAAGCAATAGGATTTTCACTGAGCTCATAAAAAAATTAACTATTTCATGGTTCAGTATACTATACCATATAAGTTTAATCACAAATGACATTACCAAAACCAAAGCAGAGAAAATCTGAAATAGTGTCTGTTAATCTTAGCAATAAAGGAATTCAAACTATGTGCAATGAAGTATTTCAAGGATACAGAAAATACTGTTTTCTGTTATGATCCTCAGTAGTTTAAGAATACCAGAGATTACTTTATGCAATCTTTAAAGAAACCTTTCATTAAGTATTTTTTGCAGCCTATTTCTGATTGTAAAGCAGATAATTTCACATTTTATTTCACCTGCTAGGTGTTCCAGCCCAAATCTCTCTCCCTTTCCATTGCTACACGTGTAAAAGAGGAGTTCAGCACAGGGGCCCTGTGAGATGCAGGATCGGCCCAAGGACGATCCAAAAGCTTCACGTAACAAATGCTGGAGCATTTACGGCACTTCAAGTCTAGAAATGCTCTTCCCAGCTTTGGGCAGGAGCCATGTGCTTACAGGATGCTCACACGTTTTCATTCTTTTCCTAACTCAATATATGGCTCTTTATAAGACCAGTCAAACCCTTCCCTCGCTGATTATGCCATGCTGGTAGATGTGCTGCTGTTGCTCCGCAGTACAGTTATCACTGCTTTTCTCTCCAAATTCCCAGTTTTCCCTTTTGCACGCTTTTAAGTATTCACACATCAAATGCAAACCCTTTGCTTTCAAAGGGTAGCTTTGCTAGGAACTGCGTTGTTAGCAACCACACACGGACTATGGGGAACAGTTTCTAATAATTCAACTTGTGCTTTCAATACAGCTAGACTGTGTTTGGCAGGGGGATTACAATGGCTTAATATATCCAGGTTTTACATGGTTTCAGTTTTTTCCTCCATAAATAACAAGGCTACTAGTACTCAGTATTTTGGTTCTTTAACACAAAGCAGAAATAGAGGACATCACCCCATAGCTTATTCTAGAAGAGGCAACTTGGTTTCTCTGTTTAAAGTAAAAGCAAGGTAAGTGACAGGCATAAAAATATTAGAGAATTAGCACTATAGCAGTTAAGTTTTGCTTAATTGTGCTAGGCAAGTTTGGCAGTGGGGTCAATTTTCAGCAACAAGACAAAAAAAACCTCTTAATGTAGCAGCTTCGGTCTCATAAAAGCAAGACTTCAGTGTGGGTTTATTTATTTATGCTTTTAAAGGAAAATATATATATTTGCCAAAGCTTGACACATTACTAAGTACACTGGTTTTTGCTAATGTGATGTATGCTGAAGAAGTACCCCATTCTTTCCTGCATCTGCTTATAATCATTACAGAAATGCTGAAATTACAACATTACTAAAAAAATAAACTATCATCATAATATTCACATCAGCTCTTCCACAACTGGTGCTCATTGGGGATGTCTTTTATTTTGAAATGAGGGCAAGTTGTTCTTTTAATTAGGAAAAACATGCTGAAAGCAACAAACCTTAAACATATCATTGCACATGCTTAATTCAGACTTACTGTTTTCCATGAAAGCAGAAATCTTCACAATAAAACCCCAGTGTGCCTTGGCAGGGTAGGATGACAATTCCCTCAGGTACATACCTAACACTGCACTGATATTTCACCATCTCTGCTTGCTGTATGTTACGTTTTCCTTATTCTGCCCCGTTGTACTCCTTGGCTCCAGAAATATCTGCAGCACATAGGTAACCAGATACTGCCACCCCCTTTTTTTCTGCTGTTCTCCTCAGCCAAATTCAATGAGAATATACTCTGTCCTTACTAGCAAGACACTTCCATACTTCAGTCTGTGGTCTTCTCTGCTTTGCAACTTATTGCCTATTCAGGAGAAAAATTATCTGCTCTTTTGCACGTACCTTCTCCACTGCAGAATTTCACACAACTTGTGCAAGTACTCTCGCCCTCAAATAGGACTAATTCAGCATAGATTCAAAGCACCCTGAGGCTCTAAGCTCTAGTCAGAGAAAAAGTCCAAAGACAGAGCATTTAAACCAGTGTGCTGCAGAAGCTTATGAAACTGCAGAGTGACATTTACTAAAAGCACGCAATGCCCCCAAAATCCATACACCCGGATACATGGCGTTATCATTCTTAAATGTCACTACCATCACCTGGAAATCTGCACAGCCTTGCAAAAACCATGGCAGTGCCTCAATATAAGATTAGTAGTAGAGGTATTGAATCCTGCTCTTGGCCAGACAGGGTTGAGAAGGCTGAAGTAAGCATTGGTGCACATATCCAGTACGTGGATGAGAACGGTCCAGCTCTCAGCCATCAATGGCTACTGCAAAAATGCAAGGACAACTCTTTTTGTAAGCACAGCATTAGCTTAATGCATCTTTCTAAGTCATTTAAGTTGCTCCAAATTTACAGTGACAGGGTTATCTAGGCACCTAGAAGTATTTGTAAGAATAAAACCAAAAAGTTCCAGTCATTTATCATACAACTCTAATTTCTGTTTTCATAATAGTCCAAGAAACCAAAGTGAAAAAAGTCTTCCTGGGCAAAGCATATGCTTCTCTTGAATCACTTCTCAACATTTCACTGAAAAAAAATCAGTATTGCTGACCTTCTATCAACAAAGCCACAAACAGTCTCAAAAGTTTTAAAGCATAGTGAAAGGCATCAGACCCTGCACTGTCCCACCCCTCTACCCCAACATCTCCAGCAAACAGCTGCTTTGTCAACAAGTATTTCTAATATTCTAGCAGAGAATACAGCAGTCAGAAAAATTCTACTTACACTAAAGAATATGTCCTACTTTTGTCCCTGATATATCTGGCTGAACTGTTCCTCCTTGCTCTTTAAGAGTTTTATTGATGCTTGGCTCTGAGGCGATGCAGTGCTCTCCTACACGACAAGATCTTTAACTTCTGCAGAAAGCATTTAGTCTAAAGGACAGCTAATTCTCTTAAATGAATCAATTATATGCCTGTAAAAGAAAAGCCAAAGGAACCACTGAGTTTTGAGTAGATGATTCTGTCTCACCAGCTTGATTCAGCGAAGAGCAGCAGGATAGAAAACCAGGAGCAGCTGGCAGGGCCCCATCCACAGGCAGCCGTATAGGAAAACCAGTCTGTATGTCACTGTACAGCCAACCAGACCAATATTGCTTAACACGTTGCACCACAGCAAACACAGGACCTGCTCCCCCAGGTCCCCACCGGGACGGTACTCGGCCCCCAGGGACCTTCCACCATGAGCAGTATCCGCCCTCCCAGGCACACCCTGCCGAGGAGAGCTGTCCTGCTCGCTCAGCTACTGCCCAGAATTTAAAGTTCAGTGAAAAATATGCAAACCAAATACACACTTGCTTGCAGGCTTCAGTATGGATTGTAATGCTCTCACCACTGAAATATGATTATAGAAATCCCTGTAATTAACCCAGCTGCCATGTGCCTGCATCAGGCTGTGCCACCACTCTGCAGCCCCGTTTCACTGTGCACAGGACTGCATCCCCCAAACATCGCCTCGCTCCCCTTGCATAAACCTTTACATGCTCTGCAGGTTTAATCTTTGCAGAGCGGGCTTTTCCCAAAGTCTGCCCTTAAAAAACATTGATAGAAAACACCTTTGTACATCATTACAATTTTTCAGGATCGTATTGTAGTGAGAGCAGCTATACAGTATCTTTCTCCTACATATATACCGCAGGTTTATTGCTTTATACATGCTTTATTTAACTGTCAAACCCACTAGTTCATAAGGTCAACATAACAAATACTTAATTGACACACTCATTTTAAAGTAAACAGATTCTTTCCCCACGGTCCTTTTGAATCAGTAAAGGCTGCACTTCAACCTTCTCAGCACAACCCCAGGAACAAAACACTGTAATGCTTTCGTACTAATTAAATTTACACGCTTGTAGATGTACATAAACTGGTACATCAAACAGATGGTGAGAAATAGTTAAGGGAAAGTCAGGATGCAGATTTGCTGAGGGAAATATCCGGAGGACACCTGCAGTACTCTCATGCCTGGTGCAGAGGATGCCCAAGGACATGGATCCCAGAATCAGCACAACCACTCCCAGGATGCCAGTAGAAACAAGGACTATCAGCATTTTAAGGAAACCACTTCCAGAGTTTCAACAAAAGCAATATTTACTTTATGCAGTATATACTGGAGTAAATCAAAGCCATTCACTTGAGATACAGGAAAGGACTGGGACTAAGCCCATCAAAAGCTATAAACAAATGGACTAACATCTAGCTTCTGTACAATCCATGCAGTACTCACAATAGGTTCCCTAGCATTATCACACACCAAATTCTTTGCAATTGAGAGTAGCATACATGTTTCAGATTTTGTTTGCATATTGATTAGATATTTTTGCATTCACTTATTATAAAATAAAAAAATTTAAAATTATGTTATTCCATTTTTAATATAATATTCTGAAACTGAAGCTTTTGAGAAGATAACTGTGCTTTTATTGTAACTTTATGTAAATTACCATAGACCCAGTGAATTCAATTAACTGAACAGAATTCCAATTTGCAGAGAAGCCTGGTCCAACAATTCAAAAACTGGATTTCTTGAACTTTTTTTTAATTGACCACTGCTTACAAATCCGTCATTCCTATTTTTACTATTGTTACCTAGCTGTCAGCATACATATTTCATAGAAGCTGTGAGATGCCCACAAAACCAGGTTTTTATACATCCTGGTTATATTAACAAGCAGACTCCATAAGCAAACAAAGAGTGAAGCCAATTAAAATATTCTGAAGTATTTATTCAGTAATAAAATGGAAATAAAGACTTTAATTGCCTATAAGTTTGATTCAGTCTTCATTTCCTTAGTAATTATATAGGTTCATTTTTTTTATTGTTCTTTGGGTTGGATTCACTGTGGTGCCCTGTGACTCATATTTGTTTCTAAATGGTGGTGGTTGACAATTCCTTCTAGTTCTGTTTATCCCTGTTGGTATGTATTCCCTTGGAGACAGGCTATCAAAGACAGGAAGAATCATAACTTTAAATTGTATGACGCCTCAATTATTTCTTCGAAGTAGAATACATCACAATGAAGTAAGCACAAGTAAGCACTGCAGTCATTATTAAATCATTCCATATGTATAAGACAGACCAACAAAACAGGAACTGATGGATCCTGTGTAAGAGAGCACTAACAAGGGAGAAATAAAAAACTGCATTAAGTGATTCAAAACAAGGCACTGAATCTGATAAATAAACCACGGCAATCTTGTTTAACAAAGTTTTAAATTCCCGTTTTTCTAAGAGTGTATTAAGTAATGGGTGTTTCTGCTTATTAGAGCACTGGGGCAGTGCTTAAGGAGATGGAAAAGCAGAAAGGAGCTCTTTATTTTAACACAAGCACAGCAGAAGTGTGGACAATGCTCCCAGGGGTTGCCAGCCCCTTCCCTGAGATCTGTTTTCTCCTGGCAGCATCACACCATCAAACTGAGGATATGCTCACCCCCACATCCATTTTATAAAGCAAAGATATTTCCTTGCCTAAAGGTGGAGCCCTCCCCTAAAAGAAAATGAGCAAATAGGCATAAGCCTGCTAGATGTAAAAACTCTCTCCTCTTGTTACTTGTTTCGTTTTTGTTTTCCAGAAGCTTTGTGCCTCTGATGAAGGAGAGATTCTCCTGCTGGGAGTAAATCAGCTTTGCAGTGTCATTTTTGTCCTTGTAAATCGTGTGAAGGAGCCTATACTCTTGGATAGTTATCTAGCTTTACAGCAATAAAATTTAAAGGAAAATAACTGAAGATTCCAGGTAATTAAAAAAAGTGATCTTGGGATTAACAAGCTATACCAAGCATAAAGATCTGTAGTCCTGTAGTTTTTCAGTCTTTTTTAAATGGCTCAACATCCCACACCTACCAATCTGGGTTCACATAAAACTTCTGCACAAAAGATCTAGGCCACTGTTTGGAGAGAAAATAACTCAGTTTTGCAATGATTTTACCCCCTGGACACCAGCTGAGGCCCCTCAACCACAGTAAGGGAAAAAGGCTGAAGGGCTGATGCCCTCATAGTACCAATGCTGCTGGACCTGGCTGGGGACACCAGAAACACCTTGCATTGCCAGACAGGTCCCACACACACACCCCTCTGTAAAACCACAGTTTCTTAACCACTTTCTAACCAGAACAAGTGCTACAGAGAGAGAGAATATCCCTGTCCTGCCATGCAGAGATTCCCAGGACAGCTTTGACCTGCAAGCGCTCATTAACTGGGCAGCACAGCACACTGCTTCAGTTCAGACCCAAGATCGCTCCCTCAGGATTCACCTTTGCCTGCCTAAAGCATTGCTGTAAAACATCAAGCTTTGTGCAGAAAATCCTTAGGAAAAATTAAAATAAGTGTCGGGGTTTTTTTGTTTATGTATATATTCACCCATATTTTTTTTTTTTATGTGTCTCAGCCCAGGGAATTAGATATTACTCTGATAGAGGTGATGGTTCACTACATCCTGGTCCAGCCTGTAAAAGATGGGAAGGTGAAGTTGTAGAGCATGCAAAAAAGAGGATGAGATGGTTATAGGAGACAGAACAATAATATCTTTTTATGGTGATATTAGATTTAAAATAAGATTTAGAAAGCCAGTGGAAACAGAGGGGTTTGAGCAATATTGTGATAAATCAGCACTTGTTTCCTTGGTGTTACACACCTACCATGTATCACTTCAGCTTGGTGAAGGCAAGGATGCTGAATAAAGAACGCAATTCAAGTGCCTGATTCCTTTCTAGATTTGTTTTATTATTTATCTATTTGTATATAACATTAAGAAATTACTTGCTAGGAACAACATACACAGAAAAACATTCAAAGTACAATCCTTATTCTTTTATGATTCAGCTAAATTGTTTCCATTAAATAAGAGAAGTCAAGAATAACTTTAATTACTCAGCTTCAGCAAGTTCTCCCATAGAAGATGAGAGCTATCAACTAAAAATACATACTGTTTGAGTAAAAACATCACACTGGAAGACTCACAAAAAGGCACTTATGTTTAGAAAAAGAAGGAAAATTACCCTATGTGTTATTTTAGACTATATAAAAACGACAGTCATGAAAGGGTAGATTCATTCTCTCTTACATCTTTGATGACTTACCAAATGGATCACGGTAATCAAAGACAGAAAAGCAATGCTCAGTGAAGTTCATTCTTTTAATGCTACCTGTATTTTTCTTCCACTAAGACTTGAATAAATAACATTTCTAAAATTATCAGAAAATATTGAACTGTTAAGATAACTAGTTCATCATTTCAGCAAAACAAAAAGTGTATTTTTTCAATCTGCAAATGTTTCATTTCATAACAGAAAAATAATTTGTAAAAAGACAAAGCTGCATGTCAAACAAAAGGTAATGCAAGTCAGCAAGTCTCAATATGGCAAGGCTAAGATGAATGGTTCATCCCTTTTGTATTATTTATTGTGCCTTTATATCTATGAATTCCAAACTATCTATTACCAGAGATGGTGCCCACACTCAATTTATATAATACTGTGAAAGCCAGTTGTTTCCATCATTCCTAAAAGCCACTTCAACTGAAGCTGATGTTAATGCACAAATATCAAAGTCAGGATTTATACTACCTCCCACATATGCTGTAATTGTGTATGAAAGCGAAGACACTATGCTATGGAATTACTTTTGCTCACTTTTTCAAGCAAACAAGACCTTGAATTGCTAATTGTTAAAACTATGCATTTTAGATAATTGCTGATTACGGTATTTGAAGTGTAAGTGATTGTTAAATGTGCTGTTTGGCTAATGCCCAGAAAGCCAACGTGATATCATGGATAATTATAGACGGTTTAATTGCTTTGGGTCTTTTAATTGGCAAAGTACACGGATGATGAGAGAGAAGATGAAACTGAAAGGTCCGCTGAGCCAAAGAACTCTCCAAAATTGTGTGCCATGAGCTCAGCCTCTCTGCATTGTGGGTTCATTCTTTAGGGACCAAAGCAGGATAAAAGGAGACGACATCTTTTGCAAAAGACCTAACCTGACCTACCCTATACAGCTAGTCTTTGCTTGAGAGAAATTTCTCTGCTTTCCTGCCAAAATCTGCCTCTTCTATTCTTTTCAGCCCTGTATGTCATGCAGACATGAATTCCTGCAGAGGTATTGTCACTTCATCTTGTATTATCCCGATTGTCTTTGGGTGAGCATGCTCCTTTCATCTGGTAGGAGTATTTCCCAAGATGTACATCTTTGAGGCACGGCAATGCTCGGATGTTGAAAAGCAAGAACCTGGAGAGTATTCATGTCTGCAAAAATTTACTCTATGGTAATGAATTTCGAATAAGAATTACAGGATGTGGCTCATGAAGTAAGTCCAGCCAGCAGATGGAGTGAAGTAGCCTTTGTGATTTGGATAACACTGTTGTAGTACTCATGACAACTCATGATTCTCCATCCCCAAAAGTTATTAGAGAAATCTAGAGCTTGTAAAAATCAGACAGATCAGCATATGTGAAAATGTGAGTCCATCTTTCACCCACAGAGAGGTAAGTGTGCAAAAATCCCTCGCACTGGTTTGTAAATCACTCTTATTTCTGAGTTCTTCTCTCCAGTGGCTAAAGGCTGACCCTTTATAAAGATCATTCTGCTAATAAAATACATTGCTGGACTTCCTACACAATCACCTTTAGTCACCCAGAGCAGACACTTGGCACTGAAGCAATCAGAAGCCCATCAGTTTCCCAGGCACGAGAGCCAGATACATGTGTCTCCTCATGACTGTGTGGCAATGGATGACCTTAAAAATTTTATTTCTTATGAAGTTTAAAAAAAAATACCAGGTCAACATTTCAATTTTAAAATATTCCTCCAGGATCCATTTCAGTTTGCCATTGATCACAATACAGAGACACATACAAAACTAGTCATGGTGCTAATTTGTACTACCATAGGTTGAGATTTATAACGAAGAAACACATTCAGAGTAGAAGAAAACGTCACCAACTGCATCATGGTATTTTATATAAGCTTTACACTGTGATAAATGGCCATACAAAAGCAATACAGGGGGTCCACAGGTCAACAGCCTCTTGTAGGTAGGTTCATCTACTGCTCTTAATCCTCAGAAAAGTGTCTGAAGGCACTTGGGGCAGCAAACCTCCCCATAGCTATAACAGACCAGATGCATGCAAGGGGATGGCAGGACTATTTAAAAAAAAAAAAAAAAAAAGTATGTAAAAGGGACAAAAAGGACATAAACCAAACAAAATATTTCAAAGCAATGCCCTCAAACCCAAGCAATGAGCTGCAGCAGCAACTCTAAGACAGGAACGTACAGGATGGCAGATGCAGGAGGAGACATGCAGGAGGGACAGGACTGTCCAAAGCAGCAAAGGGGACTCTTGGATAGAGCCAGAGGTGATGGGCACACCAGTCTGCTCTGAATCCTGAACCAAAAGGAAAACTGCTGTAAATCCTAAAAATTAAAACCTTGACTCTGCTCCTGCTTCAGTTTTTGAAAAAAACATGGATGGACACTAATTAGGGCAGCAGTCTATCAGCACAAACTCTCAAATGTGCTTTCCACTGACATTTCAGCCATGCAAATGCTGGCAGACATCAGAAATGTTTAGTTCTTAAATTAAAGTATCACTTTGAAGTTTTAAGGAATAACGTTTTGAATTACACAATCCCTGACAGCACTACAGAGATGACTGTGTTGCTCAGAATGAGCCCTTTGTTAAGATCTTACATGTGTTACTGTAATTTCATGTTTGCAGTATTTTTGCTCTTTTGTAATAACTTCATTATAGGAGTTGCTCTTCAGGAACGTAAGTACAAGATGTTGCAGGTTTAGGTCCTAAAGTAATCTAATCTATGTTTTTGAGAGGTTAGATCTCCCTGTGACTCTGTTCTACTTTTGAAAATTTGATTTATCCATCTTCTCAGAATAATAGCAGATTTAATCCTAGCATCCGTAAATTTAAGATGTTCAAAGTATTTTGAGTCCCCTTAGAGAATTATAACTTTGTAAGTTTGTTTGTGCTAGCTGTGAGGCATCATCAACACCACGAAGCAAACAACACTTTAATAAATTCACATACACACCCCCTGCAGTAAGCACATTCAGCAGTATGCATGCAAAAAAGACAACCTAAATAAACTCTAATTTGAATTTTGGTGTCACTTATAAGCCTGGGTTTTTTCCCCCTACATGAAACAGCATCTGTCATTTTAAGTCTCTGACTGAACAGTTCTGGTTTTAAAACTTTATTGTTTTGAAAATTTTAGAATTTGTTCTCAGTTTTGCACAAGTTAATGGCTTGCAGAGGCTACAAACATGAGAAGTAGAAGAAAAAAAGGATTGGTGTAGACAAAACAAGCTACTACCATAAATTCATTAATTTTTAAAATATATATGGGTATATGCACATAGGTACATATATTCGTTGAAATAATTCAGATGTCAGAAAATCTTCTGAAACCATCTCATGATTATAGTAGCTATTACAAATGTCCGAATTGCAGAACATTGCTTTGTAGAGAATAATAAATATATTGAATCATAGAATCAAGATGCAGTTGGACAGAGTGCTAGATAATCTCATCTCATCTAGGCTCCCTTTCCCACAAAAGCTGGGACCCGATGACCTTTGGAGTTCAATTCCAAACTGGGCTGTTCTATGGTTCTGTGATTCCTTCACCATTATCACTGTCGTGATCTCTTTGTTGTTCACCAACCCTCGCTGCTGCTGGAAGTCCCCATCCTTCCTCTCCTACCAGGCTTCTCCATCTCCATTTCCTGCCCCATATCTCACACATCCCTCAGTGACCCCATCAGTAAGGATACAAGAGCAGATCACTGCTCTGTGCTAACCTGAAGACTTTTTTGTATGTGCTACCACAGCCAGTCTGGGCTGAGACTGAATTTGAATGGCACCTTGGTAGTCATTATTTCTCCTGATGACATCCTAATGTTATCTACTTCATGCAAAACTGCAGAAATTAGAGCTGGAGAAGAGATGCAGATTAGACACATTAGGTAAATTATGTTGGATGACCAGAATGAAATGGATGGAAATAACTGGCTTAGCATTTCTTATCATACTGCACTTCTGATGAGTCACAGGAAGGCTGGAATATCATGTTCTAGGAAGAAAACAGAGAAAGGGGAACAGAGTCATCCTATTTTGAAAAAAAAACATTATAGGACACTTTAAAATACAGCAAATCTCTGACCATATTTCAAGCCATTGTTCCCCAAATGCCTGAATTGTCTCCAGCTATGATGAATTATATCTACTTGCCACTCTTCCACTGAAAATATCCAAGCAACAGACCTGTTACCTCCTCCTTGAGATAACATCCTATGATTCTGTAAATCCTACTCTCTGAAAACTTTCTCCATTGTCATGTATTCTTAATTATATTTTCACCTTTCACCCAGTTATAACTCCTCTTTGTACAAGTCTAAATGGATGCTTTTCCACCTTGCAGCTTTTCTCTGATGGCTCTTGTCCTTTTGATTTTCAAAGGGGCTGCTATTCCCTGCTCAGTTTTGCCTGTGAAATCTTGGAAGATCATGGGGTTTTGCAAGTGTAACTAAGAGAAGAATTTGTCCTGCGGATTCTTTATTAATACTACTGATGGAAATACAAACTCCAGAAAGATCACAGCGCGAGTTTCTGAACTGGCAAAGCTAGAAACTAGGAGAGGGAAAAATACCTTTTCCCTGTACACTGAACAGATTGAAGAACAATAAAGCCGTACCACTTACTGACATTTCTTAGAAGTGCATTTTGATATAAAATACAATATAGCTATTTTTCAATTATGCCAGCCTGGACATTTTGTTTACAGTCAATTATACATACAAGATTTTAAGCCTGGTTCACTTTACCTACAACTGTCTGCAGCAAAGCTGAAATTCTCTTCTTCACCTTAAAGCTGATTTCCCAGAGAAGCACAGGTGCTTTAAACCTAATAACGGAAATCCAGGCTACATACAGATAATAGACACATTATTTGGAGAGGAAAAGAAGGTATGTTCTTGTTGTAGGCTCAGGTCAACCTTAACCCGCTTGTGTGTGAATTGCTCCGTTCTCAGACCCAGACCTAAGCCTCTTGACTCTGGATTTGAAAACACTTGGCTATCCCAGGATCAGCATCTTGCCTATACAAGTACTGTAGAAAGTGTAAATGTAGCATATTTCAGGTATCTCCAAGCTGCTTTTGCTGTGAATTTTCAGAGCTTTTTCCAAATATACTTACCCTTAGACACCACCTACTACCCAGCCTCACCAAATCTCAACTTCTAGTTCCCAGGCTGTCAAGTGAATGCTCTGAGATGTGAAAAAAAAACAATACAAAACACAGTCTCTGCAGAGTTTTAATATAAATAGAATCATAGAATCATTTTGGTTGGAAGAGACCCTTAAGATCATCAAGTCCAACCATATGTTATAGTGGGTTGCTAAGAATTAGCAATGATCTATGGTTTTTCAAAAGATAATGAGAATTAACTCCTTATGAAGGCTGAGAAAGCTTCATAAAACATTGCTTCTCTAGATCTTTTCCTGCCCACTGCTACTTATCTAACCACAGTTCCTATAATCGCTGTCTGTTAATGCAGCAATTAGTTACAAAAGCAAGCAGAACTGATGCTACATTAACCACGCTTTGCATGTACTAATGCTACATTGCAAATCATTTACAATCACTTTATTATGTGTCTGAATTTGTTTGAATTCAGACAACACTGAGAAAACAGATAATATGCAAGGCCACATGAAGAACTGTGCCACCTCTGTCACCCACGTGACTTGGTGGTGGTCCTGGACAAGGGTTCAGATGTACAGAGTGAGCACAAACCTATGGAGCTGCAGCTCTGCCAGCCCTTGTGCTAAGAGAAGGTTCGATTTCACCCTCCAGCCTTCCATGATTTGGAGCTTCTGGGGACCACAGTTAATACCGGCATAAGTTGAGAGACCCCCACATCTCCCACCAAAACACAACGCTGTGGTTACACAGCACTACTCAATGACTAAGCACAATATAACTCCTAGTCTCTTTTCACTGCCATATATAAAGATATTATACATTAGTATTGTGTGACTAAAAGAAGAATTCAAAGACGCAGCAAAAATTTAGACATATTTAATGAAGGCTTTTCAGGGCACACCATCTTGGGACAATAATGCCAGTTCCATCATAAACTACTAGTAGTTTATCCAAAAAGTAAAATAATAAAAGAATATCCCAGTAAGAACACTGAGTAGATTCTATCATATAAATAGATTATGGCTGATTTCCTGTTTGTGATCCGTCACATTAAGAAAATACAGTCATTAATTCATGCCTGTGATGGAGAAAATTTGCAATGATTCAATATACCTTGATAAAATTGATAGTGTCATCTATAAGAAGGAAAGTGTGATATGACCAGAGTATCAAATGCAAAACAATCTGAAATATAAATTATGGTTTGATGTAAGAGATTATACCCAGAAAATACTGGCTATCAGATTTAAAAGTATCTTTAAATCACATTTGAAGGACTCACAAACACTGCCTTCAGCAAACTGAACTCTTACACCCAACCTACACTTCTCTTGAACACGGTTTCACGTTTGAAGAAGAAAAAGGGACAAAAACACCTTTTTTTCTTTTTTATGTCTTTCTCTCAATTTCAGTAGTTCTAATGAAAGCTGTAACTTCTGCCAAACTGTATCTAAAAATCTAGACACAGACCTCTGGTGCCTGCTAAAGAGACAGGCTGTCCAATACCGCTGAAGAACAGGCCATACCTTCATGTCTCACTGCTGCAAATTCTTTAATAAATGGGGTTGGATGGGATTTTTTTTGTTGTTTTTCAAGATATTGAAGTACTTTGAGAATATTAGGAGTAGTCTGAAGATAATTTGATTGACTTAGAAATACAGCCATAATATCTGAAACTACAGTATGAAAACGAAACATAACGCCAACAGGAAGAGGAAAAGTTGGAAAAAAGATACACGATCAGCGAAGAGGGGACTTTTAGATATCAAAGGTCTTCACAGACCACCATCGGTAAGTTTGGAGAGAGCTAGAAAAAGGACTAATTTAAACAGTTTTCTGTAAATGAAAACAGGCATCACTTTAAAAAAAGGATGATTATTGAACTGTGATCCTAACACTGGAAACACTAAGGCTAACACAATGAAAATATAAAGATGAAGCTAAAAAGAT
Organism: Nesoenas mayeri; assembly: GCF_963082525.1. Taxonomy (NCBI): domain Eukaryota; kingdom Metazoa; phylum Chordata; class Aves; order Columbiformes; family Columbidae; genus Nesoenas; species Nesoenas mayeri. Next base: position 12,362,542 of record NC_137560.1, read on the forward strand.
GACAACTATTTAAACCAAGGTGACAAGACTGCAATTAATAAAGCTGAACATGTCCCTGAATATAAACAGGCTCATGAGAGGAAATAAGAAAAAACCCACCACAGAAAAGTAAATTTACAGTATATTAAAAAAAAAAAAAACAAACCACCAAACAGAAAAGCAACATGAAACACATGCATTTGTTTTTGAAAAAGGAAGTAATGTAAGTACTGTTTGGGTACAACTGTTCAGGTAAGTCAAATGCAACATAATTAGCATGGAAGTTATAAGTTCTGTGATCTATGTGACACTAATTTACTTCATTTACTTTTAGGTAAAGTAATTATTTTTTTAGAGTTCTATTCTTCAGACTAACGTCAGTAGGAATAAAAACAGTAAAAAAAAATGACTATAGCAGAAAGATGCCTATAAGTGGTAACAGGAAGATGTAAAGAAATATAGTATAGAAGCAAAAGGAAAGCAGAAATATATATATGTACTTACATAAAACATAAAAAAGGCAAGCAAACAAAAAATTCAAACACTAAACAATCCACTACCTAAAAAGGTTGCTTGGTAACAGGATAAAAACACAGAATAAAGGAATACAGAACAACATCCAAGTTCAAAGATTCCAAAAGCAAAAACCAGGTTGGGCTTCAGTGCACAAAGAAGCTGAAAGGCTGAGCAGTGCTCTAGTCTGACCCTGGGCAGCTACACAGCCCTGAATTAGTGCTGGGCATAACATCCCTAATTAGGTTTGAAAGAGGAAATGTATATGCCTATGGTATGATAGTTATGAGAAAGTACTATTAAATAAGACTGGAGACAAAATACTGAGAATAATTGCAGGAACCTTTTGCCAGGGCCGATTAGTTCTGCATATCAGATTTCTCTGGATCTGTTCTACTAGAAAAGTGACTTGAAACCAAATTCAAAGCAGCACTGGCTTCTTGATGGTAGTTTTTCATAATTGTTAATTATGGTTATCTGGTTTCCTATTATTAACATTGGATGTAGCTTTGATAGTTTATCATCTCCTTGATGAGAAACAAAGACATGAAGGAGGTTTATTTCACCTCCAGATCTATATGACCAGGGAGACAGATGAGCCGGTCCCAACACCCAGCACAGGACAGCAGAGTGAAGCCACCAAGTCCTTCATGAGCTTCTACTCACTGTCATTAAGGCCAGTACAAATTTTGAAATTCATGAGCAGAGTAAAACTTTAATAAGAGGTGATTAAGATCAAATTAGAGTATCGAAGATCATTGAACATAGAATCATAGAATAGTTTTGATCAGGAAAGACATTTAAGATCATCCAGTCCAACCGTTAACCCAACACTGCCAAGTCCACCACTAAACCATGTCCCTAAGAACCTCATCTATGTGACGGGATGGTGACTCAACCGCTTCCCAGGGCAGCCTGTTCCAATGCCTGACAACCCTTTCCATTAAGAAATTTTTCATGGAAATCTCCCCAGTGCAACTTGAGGCTCATCAAGTCATCTGCAGGCCCAGCTGGCTGTTCAGGTAACAGCATAACCAATATTACATAGTCTATTTTTTTCCTATGATGTCTTCAATACATCAGAGCTAGGGATTAAAGAAGGAACACTTAAGGAATAAGTAGTTTGGTTTGTCTTTGTTCTGAAACAATATGGTCATTGGACCAGCACCAGTAAAGTGTGATGCTCCATATTGGTGATGAGCAAAATCCACAGATGGGTACCCACCTTAATCTTAACTCAGTAACTGATGGTCGGAAATGAAGCTTTACATTTTCATGCATGTTTGAAATAGTTCAATTATTGTTTCTATTTGCACAGTATTTACAGATTCCAGTTGTTAACTAGGTGTCCCAGGCAAAGTGTGAACACAAAATGGAAAGAAAGTCCACCTCCTGATCAGTTGTAATTCTTAAGGAGGAAAAAAAAAAACAGGAAAAAAATATTATTACTACTACTACTAATAAAGTGATCTAAGGAACAGGGAAAAAAAAAAACATTGTCAGTATAACAAACAAGTCTTTTTCATAAACTTAAATACAAAATTTACCATTGCTAAACTGTCTAAAAGAAAACAGATATGCAGCCTCACATGATCATATAAGTAAAAGCTATTAAAAAAATGTCATCAACGCTTCAAAATAATAGATTGCAAATTACTCATCTGAAGTCATGCAATGAGATTAGAAACAAGAACTGAATATTTTGTGATGTACCAAATACATTTAGTATTGTCTTAGTAATAGAGCACTTAAAGATTATGCCTGGATGAAGGGACACAAAACCAGCCGCTGTCACTTTAGTTCTCATTACTGTCAATGGCTGGTAACATTTAGAGGTTAGAAGCACAGAAAGGATGTGTTCTACATTAATAACCCAGAGGCCATACAGCTGAAAAACCTAAGACCCACACTCATATTGAAGGCCAAGAGCAGAAGAAAACAGTAAGCATGCTATTTTTCAAACAAGTAAAAAATCAATAGTTACCAACTAGTTACTGTAACATTGTGCCTTGGCTTTCCTCATTTCCTTACCCTCCAAAATCAGAATTTTCTTCCATTTTAAGGTTCTGTGAAGTAATAGTTTTCTGTTAACAGAGTGAAATGGAATTCTTATTTCAAACATGAATTTCAACCATCTCCAAATTCTAGGCTTCCAGATGTCCATGTCTTTATTTCTCTGCTTCCACAGACATAATAATAATATAATTCATCTGAACATAAGTGACATATTCCAGAATAGTTTTGCTCTCTAGAATTACCCTTAGTTCCCAAGAACATCACTGATTATCAGAAAAACATTTTGAGATTTGCCTCAAATATACTTTCTCTAATTTCACTTAAAGTCTCTGAATGTCAAAAAGTACTTTCTTAATAGCAAAACCAAAAGAAAACACTAGGAACATTTAAGCTCATCAAGTGATAAATGCCCCCTTTGATACAAGCATGCCACACCTGCAATAATTACCTGAGAGAGATTAGCAAACCTTTTCTATGCTCCACTGGCTTCATGGAGTGTGGTTTAGTGCATCAAAGTGCATGTAATAGATTGAATTCCCTGCTGTTTTCTGCAGACAGCCAATTACAAACTACCTGCACACCTGACGCTTTTGACCTTGCCCATAATAATACCTGAACTGATGGACTGAGTCACTTCCAAATGATAAAACTTTGGTACAATAAGCCAGACGCTTCAAAAAGAGCATTGAAACATTCAGATAATAAAGAACATTAGGAAATTTATAGTAGGATTATTTTACTCTCTTACACCTATACTATTTACTTTAAATCCCTCTATCCACTTATCCTGGTTGTACCAGAAATGAGGAATGGAGAGGTATTACAAATTTCTTTAGATGCAAAAACAGGGAAAAAAAAAAAAAAGTCAAAGTAAAATTTCTTTTTGCAAGCCAAGATTTTTAGCATTTCCAAATAAACAAAATCATACTCAGTGCAAATTATACTAGTAGCTTCAGCCTAAAATGGACCAAAATATACTCACTTATCACCCACATTTAAACATCTTTCACTGTTATTAATGTCTGATGCAGAGTGTGCCTCTGTTCAAGAGCAGATGGGAGCTATGTAGGTTGCTAAAATTTCTTTAAGCATAGTGTCTTCAGAAGTTCTTCAAAAGGCTTAAGACTGAGTTTTTAAAGGCAAATGTTTAGACACTAAAGTATTTACCATAATGATCAATGTATCCTCATACCAGCCTATCAAAAGCTGGTATAGTCCATTCGTATAGTCCATGACTACTCTCCATGCAAACGACAGATACATAAGGAAACAGTATTTACAAAGAGGTGTCATCGCTGACAAAGATTCCTGACATTTTCCATATATTATTGAAAAAACATTGCTTCATTTAACATTGCTTTCTTAAACAAACAAACCCAACAAAACCACCAAAACAACAACAACAACAACAAACAAAAACAAAAACAAAAAACAAAACCCAAAAAAACAAGAACAACAACCAACCAAAACAAAAACCCACCCCAAACAGCTGAAATACCAAAACAAACAGCACTGAATCTGGGACTCATCAGACACAATGTACACCCACTACACAGCTGAGCTCTGCAGCTCCCAAAATACAAGGTGCTCTGGTCTCCCCTGTGCAAATACTCCCCAAAATGTGGGCAGTGGTGGCCAGGGTCATGGGGACAGTGCCCAGGATCCACATGGGCACCTCCACACCTCCAAACACAACATAATGATGAGTGGGAGTGTGTATTTATGAGACCAAATACATGTTACCAGACCCAAATCACTTAAAAAGGGCATATAAGTACTGACCTGGGGTGCTATTCAAATGTTTTATCACTTCCACAAATTCTCTAGACCCAGCCCAGCAGATTTACCACATCCACATCTATATATGGAGCAACTACAGGCACCACACCACCTTTGGAAGGTCAGGTAAATGCAGTGGTGAACATGTCACAAATTATTTCTTATTTTGTACATGAAAACAATGGAGTAGCCTTGATGATGTGGCAAATGCAGTATTAGGGTGTCTTGTAGAAGGAGTTGCATATGGAAATCACACTTGAAATTAATATCCAAAACCATGTAAATTTGAATTCTTTCTCTATCCAAACTTTCTGTTAAAACTGCATGGACTAAAATAAGGTTTGACTTACAGTAATTTATTTTAACAAACACGTTCCTAAAATCTACACTGAAAGTTATCTAGCATGGGTTTTTAAATCTCCATAAGTATATGAAGATGCTGAAGATGATTCCTTCTGATTAGAATTACAAGGAAAGTGTTAATATCCCATCCCTTTTTCCTTGAACGATAATCCTGCTCCTTGTAGTTTCTTTTGCTGAGATTGCATCTCACTTGCCTTAGGTATTAAGCCTATGTAATTTTCTTAACCATGGGGTATCCATTTATCAGGTTTGATGCTGATACCTTTTAGTTGCTTCAGCTGGAACAAAAGGCTTCTTTTAGAAAAAGGTTATTTAAATGTGACTATGAATAACCAGAAAAAAAGCCACCTGAAGCTATCAATATATCTAATGCAATAAAATTCAGTGACATCTGGAAATACATTAGGGTAAGTCAATAGCCTAAACCAAGGCATTATTAGTTGTATCTAGACATTCATGCTAGACCCCCATTACTTTATTTCCAATCATTTAGTAGAGCCTGTAATGAAAAAGGTCCAAAAGAGAAGTACTTCTAATTCTACAAAACAAAGTCAAGTAAGTTATTATGCTTTTTTTATTCCTAGTCCACATAAAATAATTGTTTGTGTTTACAGATGCTGTTTTAGTGGAGGAAACTAATTTGTGGAAAATTCATTAAGAAACTGCATTGATGTGCTAACATGGCCACCACAAATGACCACTACAGACTGCTAGTAAGAGGGGAGGAAAGATAACAGCCAAATAAAATTCCAAGATTTAATGAAACCACCACATTAAGGCCATTTATTTGGCTATTAAGGTTTTTTTGAATTCTTTTTTTAAATTGTAAAATAAATAGTATACTGAAATAAAAGGAAAAAATCTCCCTATAATAAGATGCACGCGCTGTTAAGATTCTTGGCCAGCTCAGCCCTCATGTAATTCCACTGTCCTTTTCCTGAACTTTATATTAATAAACATATGCACTTAGCAATATATTATGTAAATCAAATTCTTGATATGAAGGCATTGCAGATTTCAGCGCATCTGTTAGCATAGGTTAATTATCTTTATACAATTTGTATGGTTAGATCACCACTTGGATATAAAAACTCTATCAATTCCCAGGACAACATGATTTCATCGCTTGTTTTTCTTAAAAGAACACTGGGTCCTCCTCAGCTGGAGGTACCTTGTTTCCAAGGCAATAAGGAAAGGTGTTCATGGACCCTAATCTGAAGTGTACAGCTCCTGGACAAGGCCGCTTATCATGCACTTTAAAATAACTCATTTGCCTCTGACCTTGCACAAAGACAATAGCGCACTCTGCTCTGGTGGTGAGGCCCTTCCAGTCTTGCTGGCATTTGTGCCACCCCTCATCCCCACCACCACAATCAGGAGGAAGGTTAAACTCCACTGCAGAAATTAATGTTCTTAGTAACCCAGTTCCTCACAGGTTTCCAGTCCAGTTAGACCTCCCAGAAGACTGAGCAAGACATGTGTTTGAACAGTCCTTGAATTTGGCTCAGGTTCCAGAATAAGTGCAGTTTAATACTACAAATTTTCCCTGAAAAAACACAGAGGGCTGGTGGGTCAGAGGCATATGGAATGAGTTCTACAGGCTCATCACACCTGAAATCATCTTCAGGGCCTGAACGGTGGCATTGTCCCTATACTTGGCAGGAGGGACATTGGGGAGAAAGAGTGAATGACAGAGGGTGCAGAAGGCTAGGGTACACAGGTGGCCCTAAAAAAAAATACTATGGAAAGGTTAAAAAAGTGTAAAAAATAAAGAAGAAATGATCCCAAACAATGGAAATAAGAACAACAATAGAACAAGTTACAATGTGCTATAAACCATGTCAGGTTGAGAACTGTTAGGATTTGAATCAGAGAATCATTTTGGTTTGAAAAGACTCTCAGGATCATCAAGTCCAACCATAACCTGATGTAAATCTAGCACTAAACTATATCCATAAGAATGTTGTCTAAACACCTTTTAAACCCCTCCAGGGATGGTGACTCCACCACTTTCTCTTCTAACACTAGACAACCCTTTCCAGGCAGAATTTTTTCCTAATATCTAATGTAAACCTCCCGTGGCACAACTCAAGGCCACTTCCGCTTGTCCTATCACTTGCTACTTACGAGAAGTGACCAACACCCTCCATACTACAGCCTCCTTTCACACAACAATAAGGTCTCCTCTCATCCTCCTGTTCTCCAGGCTGAACAGCCCCAGTTCCCTCAGCTGCTTCTCAGCAGACCCCTCATCAGCTTCATCACCCTTCTCTGCACTCTCTCTAATATCCTCAATGTCTTTCTTATCATGAGGGGCTGATTCCTAGTGCACAATCTACCACAAATTTAAACAGCTGTGGACCCTAACACCGGAAAAAATAGAGCCATTTTTTGGGAGACTGAATAACTGGGCATCCCTTATGAGCAAGGCTCTTGCTTATTATTGCATCTGCTGAAGGCAGATTTTGATTCAAACTTGAGCAGAGGTGAGCACTCCTGCCAAAGCCCACGCAAAATTCTGGACTCAAAAGTGAGTGAATGACTGTGAACCACTGCAGGAGCTGGGTCCATCTCCACACCCTCCCCAAGGCTATTGAGAAGGTGATGTGGAACAGATGGGCCAGGACCTGCTCTCACTCTGGAGAAGGGTTTTTGCTTAGTGAGAATAGGTACCTGACCCCAGGTTCCTGCATGCTCAGGGCAGCCAGTGTCAGTGGGACAATGACAGTGTCCAGTACTTGTTCAGACAGGGAAAAAAAAAAAACACAACAGTCAGTATTCTTCCTTTTCTTCCATGCACAGAGATCTCTGGGCAGGTATAAACAAAACTTGCTGTTGATTCGGTTATACACATCTTGAGGGAAGTGATATTTAAGATTTGCTATGAATATTCTTTGAAGTATTAAAATCAATTCAGCCCCAGTATCTGAGTTCCTTCTGAGTTTATTGTCTATACATCACATGCAATCTATGCCTATGCATTTTCAGGTCACTTAAAACATATTTTATAACTACACTTTGCAGAAAGGAATTTTAAATGCATTTTCAGCATGCATTCTTGCCACAGGTGTGTGTTTGACACCACCCAGATTTGTGATTACTCAATTAGCAAAGAGAAATAATGACCAAATAGAAACTATCCACTGCAGTGAAAAATTGAATCAGGAATAAGTGATCTAGAAAGAGAGGCCACCGAGTCATTTTGAGTAAGTACATTTGAGATAATTGTTATGCGCTTTGAAGACATTCTGAGAAAAAGAGGCAAAATTAATCAGATACATTAAATTATGAATTATTAACTCAGCTCTATTAAATATCAAATAGAAAAGCTTTTTAGTATTAACCATGTTTTTAGAAATTCTACTAACTACAGAGTAGATTTCTTTGATTTAAAAATGATTTTTATTTACATTTGAAATGCCAGAGAGTACCTCTGAGGCAAGTGAAGTTTTACAGAAGTGGCGGATCACTCCTACGGATGGGTCTTACCCTGAAGCAATGTAAAGACCTTAATCCATTTATACTGAACCTTTTCAGACTGAAATGGGGATAGTACATGCAAAATAAAGCTTATAAGTAGCTGAAGACAGAGGTATCATACAGACTTGCAATTTTACAAGCATTGAAGATCTGGTTTAATTATAACTTGCTGAATCTGTCAATCCCCAAGTGAGTCATGGCAGCTCCCATACTGCTGCATGCACTTACAATAAACCCAGAACTTCTGTTTCTTATCTCCCACAACACTTCGGGTATTTCACCTGTTTGATGCAAGTTTTTAAATAACGAATTCCTTGGCAAAGTCAATCTTCACATGGAATGGCGCCAGAACTGCTCAAGAAACAAGTTGCTGTGGCCTTAAGTTAAATCAATAATGCTGAATGAATAATGGTTGTCGCTGGATGCTGATTTTTCCTGGCTAATAAATAGTTCTCAGGTCATTTCCTGAACTGCCAGTCCAGCTCTAGCCACTCAGCACGATGAAATGTAAGATGTTCCTCCCGCAGAGAGGATGTTAACTCGCCTGCTGAATAGTCTGCTGCAGATCCTTAATTGTACCATGGTCTCTCATTTCCATGTCACCTATCAAGGAGTTTTGCTTCTGTCTCTGCAACTGCCGACAGATGCAATGCAGCTCATACTTAGCTGTTCTTCACTATCTATAGTAACTGTGCTTCAACATCTATAAAATGCAGCTGAAACTACCAATCTTTCTATTTCTAAATGGTTTACGAGATTCCAGCAATAACACATTTTGACCAAAGGAAAGCACTACAGGTTTTGTTAGGTCTTTAGAAATGGTATTTCTGTTAGGAGAAAGTTTCCACTGGTTGAACATGTATTTTTTCTTATTTATTTTCATGTTTCAAAGTCTGTGACACAGAAAGGCAGCAGCACACTTGTGCCTCAGCTGCTCCAGGGGTTCTCACATCTCTGGCTCCTCTCAAGCATCAGCCCCACTCCATCACACCTCACCATATGGAAACCCTTCAAACGTGCCTGTAATCTTTCTCATTCAAAGCTCTGAAATAATTTCTTACACACTAGACACACTTTCCTAACTCGCTAGTTAGTGCTGATATTAAATAACAGAACTGTTGCCCTCTAAATTTGCATCTTAGTTTTCAACTCTGGATTCCCACCCAGGGCTCAGTGGAGGGATCAAAGTGTTGCACAGCACTCCAGGCACTACCACAAACCAGCAGCCATTCCTTATATTGTTTGATGATTGTGACATGATTGATTTTGTTCTTGGTGAGTTAATAATATAATTACAAATTACTGAATTACTTTATACTAGAGGATTGTTTTGTAAATTAGGTCACTGTCATTCATCATTATAATTTCTTTAACTAACACATCTGATCCTTTCATCTGTTAACATTTCTACTTTGCAACATTAATACACCCTTTCAGTCATCACCATGACATGACAAAGAACAAAGCTCAAAGTTTACCAAGCCAGAAAAAAACCCACTTTGTCTTCCTCATCAGCAGGCATACGAGAAGAGGTAACAACACCAAACCTTTCCAAATCTTCTCCTAATGCAGAGCATGTGATGAGAAACCAGGGTTTTTACCTTGTGACTGAAGCTCGCCCTGGCTAAAGTACCTCCTTCCTACTCTTCAGTTTATCACATTTTGTTTTTTCAAGCATCCTCACTCTTCCCCTAAACATGTTTTCAAATTATTCTGCATCTTTTCTTGCCTCATATCCTCCAAACACTTCTAGGAAGAAACTTTGTTCTGAAAGCTGTGCTCATCTAATCGAAGAAGATTTAAAAGAAAGTTATCTGGATAGAACCCTACATCCAGTGAAAACTAACCATCCAGCTCTAACTTTCTAACTAAACATGGACAATTTACAAGCCAAAAGCTATTCCATATTTATTTAAGGAAGACTTCAGAAGTTCATTCATGGATAATTCAAAAACTGGTTGAAATAACAAGTCAGCAAAGGTTACCTGCTCAGCTCTGGATGACAGGAAACAAATTTAAAGCAAATTACTGAAAACAGAAGAAGCTGCACACATGCAGATGAGGAGCAAACTTTGAACAAAACACCTCACACACTTAAAAATATTTCCCATAGCTTTTCCATGCATAAAACTATCATACAATTATCTCAGAGCAGGAAAGACAAGTGAAGGAAGAACTGCTCTCAATTCCAGTGATAGTACCCAAGGACATAAATCAATTCCAGGCTAATCACCACCAAGGTCCCTTCCAATCCCTAACATTCTTTGATTCTGTGAAAGTGTGCACCTCATTGACCCTTTGGACAGTGCAAACTATACATGCAAGTCCATAACTTGCCATTAAAAAAAAAAAAAGCATATTTTACACAGATATCTTGGAAAAAAAAAAAGACCAGTATACCAAATTTCTGTTCACAGTTTATTCTGCTTAGCCTCTCATACAGATACAGAGCAAACATCCCTGGCACTAGCTTTAGATCTCTGTTGTTCGACCCTGCTCAATCTGAACTAAATTAATCTGACATATCTATAAACTTTTCCAGTGAGATTTGTTTCATTGCCTGTAACTGGATCAACTTTAATACCTTTTTTCCAGTACCACCACAGCTGCTTCTTCAGGACATTCTCCTGGAATAAAAAAAAAAAAAAAATACAGACCCTGATGCATTTCTATTTCTTTATATTTTTGACAGAGAGAACAATAAAAACAAAACAAAACACTACTTTCTTTTCTAATGAAAATAAACCACTATCATCTACCTTTCTGCAGTGACATGCGCACACACCAGGTGTACAGCAGATGATCATCAAGCTGGTGAGAAGAGGTGGGGACAGACATAGTCCTTGTATTGATTCTAGAAAGAGGCTTCTTTCAAGTGATTATAACTGGCTCTGAGTCCTTGCCCCAAAGCCTGTCTAACAAAAAGAGAAACAATAATCCTAATCCTAAAAAGCTTTTAAAAATATTTCCAAGAAAGCATTTCTGTCCGTGGTTTAGCGCGTTATCTTTAAACTGCATTGTGAGGATAACAAGCAGTTGTGATTGCATTTATTTTATGAGGAAGGCTAAAGAATTCAAAATAGTATTGTAGACAAAATACCTCATTTCAGTTTCTTTTCAGAGTCTAATGAAATGGATGAAGTTTTCTGGCATTGCCACTGAATTATATAATCCTAGAAAAGACATTAACAGCTGCTCTAAAAATCTAATTAAATTTTAGAGCACTAGTAATGCAGCTATAAGACCCATGTAAGCCATTATCTACATTAATAAAAATAAAAGTCAAACAGTATCCATACAGTAATAACGTACCTTGATTCAAGGTCACTTTAATTCCCTCAGTCCCATATTTTTCTTCATTGTTGCTATAAATATTATTAATAAAAACTTCCAATTTATACACATTTGTTACCTTGAACTGTTTTCTTAATAAATTAATTCCTGTCTCAATACTATGTATTATTTTTCTTAATTGTTTATTTTCTCACCTGCTACTCCTATTATTAGCATACAAAAGAGCAAGAAACTAGGACAAACTACAGATACTTTATATCTACTCAAAAATCTAGAATCAATGCAACGTAGCATGGGGATGACTCATCTCAAATCCAACATTTCTCTTGAGCAGAACACAAGAAAATGAAGAAAGTGGATGCTATGGAAAGAAACAAGGAATAAAAGCAGAAATTATTTAAAAAGCTAACAGGAGAGTTGGTGCAGAGCTGCCCTTGCCCTGGGAGCCAGGGCTCTGTGCCTGAGATTTGAGACAGGAACTGACCCTGAGCCCGCTTTGTGGAGCCAGTGCACAACAGCCAGGGACCAGAACAGTAGCCATGGCTTGAAAATCAATATCAATTCAAAATTTGTGTCTGGCAACGTGAAATGATAATTCCTTATAAAAATAATGAATTTCTAGAGCTATGAATGGCTTGTAGCTGATGGGCAAATACTCACTAATATTTTCTTTTTAGTTTTTTTTTTTTTACCTAGAGGTACACTATGATACGCAGGAAAAAAGGAGTTGGTTTTATAGTCAGTCTTTGCTTTTGCAAAATGCACTCTACTTTCTATATCTACATTATATGATCTTTATGGGATGTGTTTAGCCTGTGCCAGTCTTGGATGGTTTACCAGACTGAGGAAATCCATGGTTACAATGCTTTTGAGTTCTTAGAATAATCTGAGTTGGGAGGAATAATCACTGTTGGTACTGGGCTGAAAAAAATATTGTCTACTTTGCCTCAGCCAGGAATTGTGCCTACTTCCTCAAGAACAACAAAAAGAGCAGTCTGTGGCAATTCCTGACAGAAAATATAAAATAAGGTCAGAGAGGCTGCTGACTTGTCACAGAGCATGGCATTGACTTATTGGCTGGAAAATGAAGTCCACCTAACAAAGGGGCAGTGAAAACCAGAGACATTTTGTCAGACAATTAAAGAGTTTCTTACTACTTGGGTAAAGAAACTCATTCTATAGCTTTTTAAAGACTTGAGTTTTGCCTGGGATGCTATGTGTGTGACATTATATTTGGAATTTATTTCTATCTAAGATGTGTTCAGACAAATGGATTTTGTTTTCCTGTATTGAATTGTAGAGAATACCATGCATTTAAATAATGTCTTTACCTACCATGGTGTATTGTAAATGACAGAACAAACAGCAAAGATAATTTTGAAGTACTATACTGAAGATGGGGGACTTCCTCCACAAACTTTGCTTTGATTTCTTTGAAAGGACTGAAAACAGTTGGAAAATCAGAGAACAGACTATCTCAGGCAGGATCATCTGCATTTCTTCTAAGACCTTCGACAAATGCTTTTTTTTCTCATTACTAAATAAGGGTGAGACTGTACCAGCCCCAACAATCTACATTTAGGCTGCATTTAATGATCTCCCTGTTAGCACAGGGAAGTGCATTTTAAGAATTAAAATATCATTAAAATGCCACTCCTAAGACTATGCCACGCAGAAATCTACAGCATGCCAACAGTATTTTAAATACAACAATATAAAGAGGCATAATCTGGCATGGAAATGTATTTTAAGAATCAAAGCATAATCAAAATGCCTCTCCTAAGATTATGATATTCTGAAAAGGCGATTTGGGGGGAAAGGAAATGTTTGCATGAGATGAAGTATCCAACTCCAGGCTCCCTATGCAGAACAAGGCTCTGCAGGTGCCTAAAGAGTAGAAATAGCTCCCAAACGTGAACAAAACATTCAGAAATACATGGATTTTCATTAAACCTCTAATCACTGATACACATGAAGTGTTTACTGAGTGCATAATTAAAACCTCAAGTGTTTTCCATAAAAATATTTGTAAATTAGGTGAATAAATTATTTAGTGGTCATTATTGAAATTAAATCTTCTCCGAGTGAATTTGTAAGCAGAAATCAGAGCAATGTGGTTAAGTTCTCACAGATGTAGCAGTACAATATATGGATGGTACTTCAGTGCTGGTCACAGCAAAATAATCTCACGAATTCTGCACTGCATGTGTTGTTTTGGTACATGTAGCTCCAGCCTTCACCTCCAGAATACTTATTGGAAAGACATGATACAGGTGTTAAGTCCCCAGCAAGACCACCATAACTTAAATTTCTTTTTCCACTGTCCAAGACTGGCATCTTAAGAACAACATCAAGGAGATTGCTGTGGCCATGTCGTGTCTTTTAATGACCTTGAAATGCTCAGATCTTATGCCTAAAGTGATAAAAGAGATTTCAAAAGTATGTAAAAAAACCAGAGGGATGGGAGTGCTCTGCTTTTCAGTACCAAATCCAGCTCAGGGAGCATGACCTGCAGTGATGTTACCTGTACAGACACTGCATTCAAGAATAACTAATTCTGATTCATTTTTTAAGCAGGTTCACATTCCTGGACAGAAGTTCAATGTTAGACAATATCCACTCAGAGTAAGGATGAATGGGGCAAGTCTGGGGATAACATCCTGGGACAGCTATTTACTGGGTTCTGGCAAAAGGATGGAGAATAGTTTTACCTGGGATAAACACTGCAAGAGTTTTTCTCATATTGTTCACTCATTTCCAATTCTAATCCTGGCTGGCACCGGGGGAAATTAAAAAAACCTCCCTCACATTTATTCAGCATGAGAACCTCGCCTCGTGCAGCCGCCGCACAGAGGGTAAATACTCCAGGGATGGCGTGAAGACAAGGCAGAGAAAGAGCTAAAAGACGACATGTTTTTTTTCTGGAATAGTTCATTCAGTTCTAGTAAACATGCCACTTTCTGCATTGGTTTATAACTATTTTTAGGGTACGTATAAAATTCAGTTTACACATCCAGATGATCTATGTTCTCTTGCATATATTCCTCCTGTTTTGCTTTTCAAAAGTGACAATGCAGGAGCTTATAAACAACCAGAAATATCAGCTCACCAGGGAAAATGCATTCTCTGCTTTACTTTTCTCTCCAGTTTAAAGAAAATTAGTTAACCACACAATAGTTTTTACAGCCCAAAGACCTTCTCCAATTAAAGAGAAAAATTCTGCCAGCGCTATATCTTTCAAGCAGTCATTTCACCACCGGGTATGTTATAGAAGCAATTTTTTTGCTGTCAGTGAAGAAAACATTTGTTCTTAAATGCCTATTCTTAGAAAAGACGCTACAAACTTCATTTAGAAAATGTTACAATTGGTTTGTTCACTCATTTTTTTTGACAGCTGGGCACAAGAAAGTTTTTTATTTATTTTTATACATTATTTCACTTGAAGCAAACTCCTTGATGAACTGCTTCATTTTTAAGTACAAGGAGCACCACTTAAACCCTCTGCATTACACAGAGAACTTGTAAAATGATAATTCAGCTTTGAATTTTGTCTCCCCAAATTCCTAGCCATTGGTCCACCTTGCTTCACAAATCTCAGGGGAGCAAAGAGGAGGACGGATGGTTGGGAGGAGCAGGGGAACACAGAGACCAACAGAAAACACAGGCTCCCATTACAAATTATACCATTTCTGGCACCATTTCCTCCTGCCTTCAGGATGGGCTGCCGGTAGCTAGAAAGGAGACCATAAATCAACTACAGTGAGCAGAGAGGTCCCCAAAATAATATTTTCTTTGTATTGTACACCAGCAGGAATTGTCCATTTGTTATTCACATTTACACTAAAAACTATTTTATAGCTTAGGCAAATAAATTGCTTCAATAACTCACTGGAAGAAATGTTTAAATAAAACCTGTATTTCAGGTGGTGCTTGCACTTCTAACTCTCCTTTCATTTTAGCTGAGGTTTAATTTAGAATCCCTTTGGGATTTAAAAAAATAAAAACCAAACAGCAAACAAACCCTGCATGTTTGTGCTGTAAACTTCAGAGACGCAGCCCTAAACATCTGGGTACCTGAGAAGGCATCCAAAACTCTGTGCGTGTGTTAAACTGTTGCTACAGACTCATGTGACTATATACACTTCGCAAATAGCCTGGCTGGAAACAGCAGGTATTTTCACACAAACACATTATTACCAACCTTCAGCAAACCGACAAATTTCAAGGTAATGATGGACAGATGCTTTAAAAAACACAACAGGCCATGCCTTTGACCCAGAATGACCTCAAACTGCTTTGCAGCTACTTCAGACTGATATATGTATTGTTTCACGCTCAAACCTATTTATTGGCTGTTACAATGTGAACCTACATTACAAAAGTGACCAGCATTGAAAATTGGCTGGTGAAGACCTTGGAAGGAAGCAAAAATACACAAATAAATCCACAGGTTCATCTTGTCAGAGGCCTCATTGCTCCTTTTGTGTCATCCTCTGAGGACAGGAGAGATCTCACAGGAGGACCAGGTGGGATGATGAGATACCTCATAGCACTGAGACCACTGTGCTTCACTGGGGCTGAGAAGGCAGCACATCTATGACCTCCCTACTCTTTCTCCAGCCACCCAAAATATCATCCCAGAAGCCACACAACAACACCTGAGAGTTATGATATTCTTTGTTTGTTTGTAGCAGAGATAAAATGGGAACATGAAAGATTCATGGCACTACCCCAAACTTGTCTTTCTAGTACTATACACAGAATATAATCACTGTAATCTAACCTGAAAAGCAAATTCTGAATTACCTGTAGACATGCTGTTAAACTGATTGAAAGATCTACTTTATAAAGCTGCAGTGTAACTTCTGAATGAATCACATCTTGGAATCCACCATCAACCCCATGGTGCCCATGTGGGCACTTAAAGCTAATGCTCTGTGACCATAACTACGACCTGACAATTTTATTTAGTCTTATTTAATACAACTCCAACTTTATATCTGGTAGACTGTCTGCAATGTTTTCTACTTGAAAAAGACAAAGTAAGGTACAAATGGTATTTTGAGTGCTTAAAAAAAAAAATAATAATACGAGAAAGACCTTCAGTTGTTTCAAGATCTGTGCCTCTCTACACAAGCTCTCAATTGCTCAACAGTTACGTTATTCCCCAGGTGGTATAAAAAGAGAGCAAGATCTATTTCCAAGCAACAATCTTTCTTCACTCTGCAGACACTCATACATGATTTGAGCCCAACATCGGATCTCAAATCAGTGCCTAGACCAAACGCCATTTTGCATCACCCAAATCAAAACCAGATGTGCTCTCAAAGGACAGGGGTGACAGTTTTAGGGTGAAGCCATGCACTCTCACAGGAACAAGACGAGACCCCAAAATTGGGGTCTTACGTGGTAACTTCTCACTGGTGCATCTGTTTCTTTTCACTTTCAACTCTTCCACAAGCTACACTGACTCACTGTGACTGGGGGCTGGACATTAAGAGACAGACACTACAGTTCGCTAGAAAAAGGCTCGGTATGACTCACTCTGTCAAACCCATGTTTCTGGGAAGACACACTACGCTTCATTTGTCACATTGTCAGTGTTATTTGCATTACAGGACTCTTTCTCAGCTCCTCTATTAGTCAGATAAGAAATGGAACATGTAATATATTACACACATGCCTCACACTTCATTTTGGCAATTTGCTCCCTAGCTGTCCTTGAGACTCCCAAAATTCACACAGAGAAAGCCTGGGAGTTTCTTTTCCTTAAAGCACTTTCTGTACATGCTGTCCAGTGGCAGGTGAGGAGATCTGTCTTCTGCAAATCTCAGATCTCAACAGCTGATCAAAATTTTAGAAACTAAATGTGAATACAATCCTCATGAATCAAGTATCATTAAATATTTGAGTTAGTTTTATTGCATACTTAATAATTTATTTTACTTGCTGCCAGAGGTTCTTTCTTCCTATAAACCTTTTCCCCTTTGGTGCCTGGCACAGAAAGGATGCTCCCCCTCCTATCCACCTGTTTTCTGCAAAGCAATACATGGCATTAAAAAGTACATACAAGGTCTGAGACCTCTCCAGGCTGCAGATGAACCAGGAGCCTCAGGCCACAGAAATCAAAGATTCTAAGTAGAAACTTCTAAGAGTCAAAATATTTTAATATTTTTATGTTCTTTATCTGCCTTCTCACTTCACTTGACAGTCTCGTCTACCCACTGCCATAGGCTATCTTTATTGATGATTGATCTTTGCCTCCCAACCTTATAGGGAAATTTAGAAAGCTGGATAGATATATAATTTTATATAACAGCAAGGTTTACTGTAGAAGAGACTACCATGTGTTGAACACTCCATATGTGACCTGACTCATTTATTGGTGTTTAGTATTCTCCTCCCTCTCTCGCTGTAACCATTGGAGGAACATGGAAGTGCAGAGGAGCAGAATACAAAACAACTGAGCCATCATCAGTCTGAGCCTCAGGGGTCTTGAGCAATGACAAAAACGCTAATCAGCTCCACCAATGCAGAAGACAAAAACCCAGTGCCTTGGAAATTCTCTGTTAAATAACACTTTGAAAAGTTCATTTTAGTTTGCAAATACCGCAATGAGAGATACTAAATTATCTGCTGAAGGAGTAGCAATCATTTGTAGAGAAACACAGCAACAAGAATGCCAGTAAAGTTGTGGGCAAGGCTCCACTTGAGGTGACACGCTGCATTTATCGTGAGAGGCACAGAAATACATCAGGGCACAAAACAGGACTTCACATAGAGCAGCAGGAAAGGAATAAAGGGAATAAGGAACATAAGAAAATAGGAAAAACAACAGTAAGAAATCTGACATCCCTGAGCAAGTACCATCCTCCATCTACTTTGCACACCTCGCTGGCTACACCAGCCACATATTTTGCTTCACACACAGCATGGCTGCAGAGCACAGCACCAATGCTATCAGTCCTCAGCTTCTGGCCAACAACTCCTGAGGAGCTGCCACCATCAAACCAAGTCATGAACTGACAACCTATCTATAGCTCTGTACCTCAATAATTAACCATTCCCTTCTCAAAGTAATATAAAATCCTATTCCCTCCTTCCTAGATTAGTTCACTTACATTTTAATTAGAAAGAAATAAGAGGCACTCCTTAAGCCAGGACCTGTGCCAGACCTAGCACTGTATTATATTAAACAGAAATAAATGAAGTGGATTCCTTACTAAATATCCCAGTGATAAAATTCTCCCTTAAAAATTGGTTCTATGTGGATCATGGAAAACATCTTTCAATAACTCCCCCTGCCCCACCCCACCCCAAGGAGAAGAGCACCTCATTCTCATGCCAGCAAACCAGGCTACTATGAGAGCGCAGGCTCAGCCAGCACAGCCACAGCTCCTGCTTTGCCTGGTTCAAACACAAGACATGAACCAAATCCCTCACATTCCCACCAGGAGCTCACACTTTGCTTCACAGCACCAGTCATCCTCTCTCTAGTGAATACTTGGCACAGCAGAGCTGCTCCAAGAGGAATGCTGTCCCTAAGAACCAGGAGTTTGCCAGGGAGGTGGTGGTGAGCAGCTCTGCCTGATGTGACCCTGGACCATGAGCTCCCCCAGCCAGCAGGGTCCATCTCCTGCAACACTCACTGCCAGCCCACTTCCAGTCTCAGAGAATACCATAATAGCACAAAAAAAAGTTTCTATGTAATAGCCTCTGGATGGCTTTCTTCATTAGCAATGGAAACCCATGGCCCAAATAGAATATACTGCAGCACATTTCAAAATTAAGGAAGAGTTGAAGTTAAATTTTGAAGAGCTCCTTGGAAAAAAAAAACAATGAGCTGGCTATCAAATTTCAAACTGCCAGCACTACAGGAATCTTAGAAATATTTATTCTCACCTATAATTGTTAGGAATTTTCACTTAAATAATTTGTTAGTTTACTCTCAAAAAAGTAGGTTAACTTAAGGGGGAAAAAAAAAAAAAAGCCTAAAAGTATTGCTTCAAAGGAAAAAGACAAAATTCATCAAATTACTAATAATGATAACTCTGATCCTAGCACACTAACAATACATTAAATGCTGCCATCACGAGGTTATGCAATTAGGATTATTATCTGATTGTTCTTTGATATTTCATCTTCCACAAATTCCAAGCCAACTCAAATTCAATGGGTTATTGTTAAATTAATTTGAAAAGGGAAAATGAGAAAACAAAGCTTGAAGTTTAATATATTGCACTCTCGGTCCCTGAAGAAGTGAAACCACCTATATTGTAAGGCTTCTGTGTTCAAATACACAATTCAATTGCAAAAGCTCAGCACCTGACAAGATCATTATGTAAACAACATTTAAGAGTGACTCCTAAGCTAGTAATATTAGCTTTATTCTTGCTGTAATGACCAATGGATTTATTTCTTACTATAGCCACCACAAATGCAGAGCCTGCAGATCGATTCATTCAGTTCCAGATTTGACTTGAGTACTTGTCTTAGACTAAACCTTGGACAGTTTTTATTAGAATCAATGTATTAAATATTTCTCCTCCTTCTGCAAACATGTAGTTTCTTTCAATTATGAAACTCACACTAAGTGTTTGGAAAAAAAATTATGAGTTTTTCTTTTGTATGATTACAGCACAGTAAGGAATTCAAGCTACCATGATACATTCCAAAGTATCTATATATATATTTTAGCTATTTTCCCTGAAACAGCCCATGCAGAAACAGTTAATGAAGTAGGACTTAAAATTAGTGTGGCATTTTTAGACTACATAACATTGTTCTTCTCAGTGGGATTCCTGAAAATTATTTGCTGATTATGCTTTCCCAAAAGATCTTATATATCACCATCATCACCACTGAGGTTTCAGTTTGTAGGATACATGTTTTATAGGATACATGCAGCAAACTGTGCCCTACATAAGAGCAAACAGCTCTTGGAGGAGGATGCTATTGCCTAGTTTATTAACTGGGTTCCCATCTGTCCGCTCTGAGCACTCAGTGCTTCAGGGCTCAAACTCTACAGATCCATGAGTCTTAGAACAAATATGGCAAGGAAACACTTCTACATTTCACATTTTCTGTCACCTAGAACAGTCCTAAGCAGCTTAAGAAATCTGGGAGGCCAGACTATTCACTCAAACAAGCAAAGAAAGGTTATTTGCCCAAGTTGCATAACTAAGTTCTGCACAAAGTGCTGGGGAGATGTTTGTTTTCCCAAGTATAATACAAGGGACTATTTAGACACAATCTTAAACTACAGAGAATAGGGGGTTTGGAACTAATAATATAAATATTCAGTATACGGACAAATCAGAGTATAAAGTTTAAATGAGCCTTCACAAGGCAACCAAAGCGAATGCACAAATCGTTTTCTCATTGAGTAATAATTTTTCAGAGGTGGGAATTACTAGATAATGGTCTTTTCAGGTTCAATCTAAATACTATAGAATACTACAAAAAAATAAAAGGTCACACTGTTTTTAAAAATTACTTCACATTCACTTTATTCAAATAAACATCTGGGTGAACATGATCAATGTTCATTAAAAGCTCTGAAGTGACAGGTACACAAGTGGCACTTGGCGTTTGCACAGCTAAGCTTTCACAGCTGTAATGAATTAATGGAGCATGTGCTTCCACACACAGCTGACACCATCCATAACCCTATATTTGACACTTGACTGCCCTTAGAAAGGATCTGTTTTTCAAAAATAGTTTATTTGCAGAAAACAAAAAAATTACCAGAATAACCTTCTCAGTAAGAAGGCTTTGAAGTGCAGTTATGAAAGAAATGGCAGAAAGAAAATTCTTCCGAGTTTTAATTTTTATGCGAGCTGAAACTAGTTCTCAGTGTATACACTGGAGTTTTAGTATCATACAAGTTCACTTTAAATATTATATAAAATCACACTTATGTGATTATCGTATTTCCTCAAGTGAGCATATTAAGAGGTAGGCATTCTTTTGGTGAGAGAGCATCCCATGGGAAGCCCACATGGCCATGTCTACCAACTGGTCCAAGGTCTCGCCCAGTCACGAAGACAGGAGGTAAAACCCAAGTCCTGCTTATCCCTTGCTAAAATCCCATCAACTTCCAGAAACTCACAGCATTCAGGACAAGATATACTTTATAGGACATAATTTATATAATTATTACAGAGATCAGTGTGTGGTAACCCTTCTTTCTGACAGAAGGGCGAACACATGAATTAGGATTGATGTTTGGAGCCAGCCAACTGTATGCTTTGGACTTTGAGAGAGACATCTTTTTGGAGGGCTCCTCCAAAGACATTTCAGACTATTAGTCTCCTTTCCTGGTACTCTAGACCTCTAACAGAATACTTAAAGGTTTTAAACTATTTTTTTTTTAAATCTACCATTGAGGTAGATATTTGGATGACAAGTTCTCTCAGTTATCATTTTTCTCTTTTATCATATCAAAAGTATGAACAAGGGCAGATAGGAAAATCCTAGCAGTTTGCACAATAGATTAGAAGAACTAGAATGAATTTCTTTTACATCAGCTCCAAATAACCCATCATCAAGTTTCATTTTAGGAAAACTGAGGGAATCAAATCAAAACTTGTACTAACAAATTTATTCTCACTACTCCTACAAGATAAACCAACTCAAACTGCCACAAAATCTGGCTACAGCATCTAACTGCAGAAAACCAAATAAACATGCAGAAAAACACCAGTGTTTTATATTTGTTGAGAAATCCCCAAGCAGAGAGAAACAACTGTAATTCAACAGTTTTTTTGGTGTTTGGTTTGTTTTCACACCCCTTCCCCCCCACCCCTCCCCGTCCCAGTATATTATGGAAAATAGTAGAGTGAAGCATACCTTTTCCCCTCTCTAATGAAAGCATCAAAATGGAAAAGGTTTGATTTGCCATTTTCAAACCTTTTGAAGTCTATCTGTCCATTTTAATAAGAAAACTTCTTTTGAGACATGCCTTTGTTAGCATTTATTTTTTTCTGCGAACTGTGCCCTGGTGGTGGGACACTCTTTGCTGTATCCCACCTCATTATGTTGATCAGCAACTAAATATGGTAATTGTGATGGACCAATGCCACTGGGTTTGAATCTTCACAAATTAGACTCCTTGGAAATTTCATCATTTTGTAGAGGTCTGGCAGCCCTGTAAACACAGTGAGACAGACGTCTGTCCATCCTTCTTTCCACAGCACCAGCATGCTCAAGCCCTCTCCCAACATGGGAGATACCTGGTTTCGATGGAAAGGATGAAACGTGCCACGGAGAGGTGCTGAATTACATTGTATTCAGTCCTGAGCTTGTTTTTCATCTTATTTCTGCATTTTCTTGACATTATAGAAATACTGGGGAAAAACACAAAACCAAACAACCAGCGAAAACTTAATCATCTGTGACCTTTGGTATTTCGTCTTTGCTCCTTTGAGAAATCTTTGAAGATTGATATCTAATTTTTTTTATAATCCCTGAAATAAGTGGTTGATACCTGTGCAGAAACTGATTAAACTCCATAAGTAGTGCTTGCTGAACTGTAAACTACACTTACATGTAACAATCAAGAAGCACAAACTCTTTTGCTGACTCTCAATGATTTCTAGATCATTTTGAGCAGAATATTAAGGGATCTTCATAAACCAACCTTGGCAGCACTGATAAAGCAGGGAAGCATGTTCTCACTCACATTAAGGGTCACAGCAGACATCCATACTCTCTAGGTACATATTCATACATATATGTAAGATGTATGACTTGTGCAACTTGCATGTTACATTTATAAGACCACCTCAAATGTTAAGGATGTCTACTGAATTAAAGAAGGGCTAAAAGCTGATCACCGCTTCACTCAATACTGGAAAGCCATGCAACACATGGGATTACAGGAGCCAAAGTTTTCAAGTGTTAAAGGCATCTTGCAGCAACAGTTATTACATTTTTACCAAGGCTAAGGCAATCTGGTTGAGTGTTGATTGACTTGAAGGCTAACCTTAACATAATCTCATTTTGTTTGCAATTTATACACAAAAAACTATGGTTCTCTCATATTTTATAGCTATTTGCTAATGAATCTATGATCCTATAATTGAGAGGTATGAATCACACACAAATGTCAATTTATGCTATTTATTTTTGAGTAGGCAAAAAGGTAACATACAATTTTTCTCTTCTTTAAATAGCTGTGAACAGTTGCTCTAATTACCTCTGGAAATCTGATTGTTCATAATTTAGGCTTTATTTTTGAAATTGTTTTATAATACTGTCTTAAAAGTCACCATGTGCCACTATGCTCTTGCCATTAACCCCAGTGATGAAAAGAAAACTGGTGAGAGTAAAATCAGTGGGTTGAAAAACAGGATGTGGAGCAAGAAGACAGAGAGGCAGGAGCTTGGGTAACAGCTCAGCAACCGTGTCCATCACATAGACACACCACCGAAGTCCTGCTGAAACCATACTTGAGTCCCAGATCATCTCATCTTTGTTTGTAGTTTATCACTACTGTGCTATAATAGGGAACACCCAGAAAACCATAAAAACTTCGCACATCTCCTCAATGTCCTCATGCATTTCACAGGGCAGAAAGGCACTGTGGATTTAAGTAAAACATTATGCATATTTTCCACACATGCAGAAAAGAACAACAATTTTTTCATATCCAAACCCAGACTCACAAAACATTTAACCGGAGAGCTGAGAGATTCTGCTGGTCAATGGTGTGATTTCTATACACACACAGAAACTATCTGAACTAGACCAGATCGGAGCTAGAAACGATTCCCCAAAGTGGGTAAAGCCACTGAGGATAAAAGGTGAACTGCCTCCTGCTGCTGCAGACTGCTATAAATACCAATCGACGGTTACATTATTCTAAGTATCAATGCAAGAACACCCTGAAATATTTCACATCACACAGTAAATGGTTGGAAGATTGCAGACAAAGTAGTCAGGCTATGAATAACTAACAAGAAAGTCTCTAGATAAGCACACAAAATTAATTATGCCATACTCAGAAATAAATAAGAAACACCATCTCTAACGCTAACAAAACAGCTGGTAATAAATAATAACATGTAAAGATTTTAATACAGTTATTTTGGTAAAATTAAAATCAATGTTCATGCAGCAATAGCTATTAAATAATACTTACTGGAGAAAAGTCTGAGAAGCTTAAAATCCAGTACCTTGTGTGTCAGAAACCAAACCACACAATGAGAAACAGCTGGAGCTCATCATTTATACCATTTTGAGGTCTTAAGGAAAAAGGTTGCCAAAAAAATACCACGCACAGATCTTCGGGGCAAATTGATCTCATAAAAAAAGGATTAGTGCGTGTGAGGGTAATCAAATGCTTCATGTTGGATTACAATTCCACTTAATAAATCAAGCTACTTCTACTCATGAAAAGGTTCGTTTGATTCACCAATGCCATTCTGCTCTATACTCATTTGATTAGTTACACTAAAAATAAATCCCACACAGCAGAAGCAAAAAATAAATGATTGGCCTTCTCAAATAAATGCCACCACAAGTCGTAACAACCCAACTGTGTATGCTGCTGCACCAGCCCCATGTCTCTGAAGAGCTCGGGAAAATTCCAGCTCAGCCAAGTTGTTTCTCATTACCCACACTGAAGTTTAAACTTTTTATAACCGTATCCACTTCCTTGGCCCAATCCTTGCTTTAACCTCCACCAAGCACCAGCTCAGACAACACCTGTGTACATGGCAGAATAAGGGATGAGAGGAGATACAGCAGAACAAAAGATCTTCCAAATTTGGCTCAAAAGGATAACTACAGAGGATGACAATCTTAAAACCACCACCAAAGGATTATTTCCTATAATTTTCTATGTTCACTGCCTGATGTGGTAAGGTTGGATGAATCCAATACCATGCTCTCTACTCAAGCAATGCAATTTGAAGAATGCTGCAAGAGAGATACGGTTTCGCAGCTTGGTGATGGTGTTGCCATCCTTGTCTGGAGAATGGGCACATTCCCCCCTCAGTGCCAAGCCTACTATTACTCCAATATAATTAGGGATCCCTATGTTCTCAGTGCAATTCTTCCTTACAAGAGATGTCAGTGACCTGCTGCTCTTATTTTTTTCAGGACAACAACTGTGGGTGACAACATGACTTTACAGTGAAAAGGATAGGCAAAAATGATAATCTACTTTCTTTTAAAAAAAAAAAAAAAGTTTATGTTCTAACAATGGGCTGCACTCCTCTGAAAGCTGAACCCAGTCTTTGCTGTGAATCACGGTAGTTCACTATTTTGCTTTGACCTTTTTATCATCATGCAACTTGATTAGCTATCTGAGCCAATTGCTTTCATACGAGAATAAAATCAGCTACTTAAAAAGATAAGAGATGAAAATGATCAAAGTAGTATTTCATACTCTCAGAACAGTCATGTTTTAGAAAAGAAGTGCCACCAGTCTGACATCACTGAGAAGTAAACACCTTTCAATGCAGCAGCAAAGGACGAGTGCTTCCCTCCACCAACATTTTCCCTCTGAACAGGCTTTTTAGTGGGATAATGTATCTGAGAGACACCAAATGCTCGACTGAATCACTTCTGAGTAGCTGAAGGATTCAATGCAGCTCAGCCACGCAAGAGGTGGGCAAAGGAAGGAGCTCAAATTGCAGCATACAAAAGTGATTTTAATCACAGATGCAAATTTAAAGAAATGAAGCAATAATCTGCTTAAGACATATTCACAAGCACGCTGAGTAAGCATGATGCCAATGGGATGCCGCGGGTACAGGCACTTGGAGCAAAGCAGACAGAACACACTTGCACAGGAGAACGGCAACGTTCAAACTTCCCTGAGAAACTCTGCACAAATGGCTTTTTTTTTTTTCTCTCTGCATTCAGACTCTATGACACTGAGTCACAGGCCCAGATACATACACTGAAAACTCCATGCATCTATTATCTCTATTTATTACATAAAACCACAATGATGCTTTAACAGTCTCTTTCAGTGCACTTCCATTAGCAAAATATTGGCATGACTTCCTCTCCCACTCCCCCAATGACAATTATAAAATATACCCCCTAACTACTTCTGTTTTTTAAAAGTACATTTTCCTAATATTTAATTTATAAATCATTTCCCACATGTATTAGTAATAAATGTTTAAAGGCGGCAGACAGGAATACAACAGGAAAGCATAATGCTTGCTGTTTACTAGGAGGCCTCATTAAAAAGGCATCAAGACCAAGGAAAATAAAAACAACCTTGTGAACCTTTATAATTGGTCTCAAGAGTAATGTAACAGTGAGGACATCAATGCAGAAATGTCCCAGCCCACTCTGGTGCCAGATTAGAAATAAATCCAGTTCACTATACCTTTTACACTCCTCAGTTCTTACACTGATTTTTTTTTTTTTAATTAAAACACAAATATAAAAAAATATTAAAAGTTTTTGTAACATCTCTATAGATCAGGTAATTTATCAGGTTTGTGTGGGTTTGTTTGTTTGTTTTGTTTTTGTTTTGTTGTTGTTTTGTTTGTTGATTTGGTTTTTTTTAATCATATCTTCTATCCACACTTTTTCTCTTTATTTTAATAATTATAATGGATAATCTTGTTATTTTAATTGCTATACGTAGAATGCATTGGGCAAAGAACTGTTATGTTACAGACATTTTTAGCAAAAGAAAGTGTTAATCCACCTCTGAAATGAACAGTTAATTTGACTAGCCTTCTCTGCCAGCTAGCTTCCAGTTAGACCCAGATGTCACTTGCAAAGCTTGATTTTTAAACTCAATACAGCATTCCATCTACTACCAAGCAGACTTCAAAACTCATATTTAAACCAAACAGGTCCCAGAGGCTCGTTTCAGATACTTCTGGGCTTCCCAGAAGATCCATGAAAGTTGATTAAACTAAAAATTGCATTTCATTTTCCTGTTTTGTTTGCATTTAAATGGAGAAACTTGCAGCTGGATAATAGCAATTTTTTTTGTGATGTACTTCCATTCACAGGAATAAGCATTCTGTCATCTTTTCCACAACCTCAAGTATATAGTTCTCACTGTTTCTCCAAACACTGACTTTCCCTCTGTAAAACTGCACTGCAAAAAGTAGTAAGACTTTCCTAAGAGGCTTAATTTGTAGGATTCAAAAGCCATCAAAGCACAACTATTTGTAATGTTTTCACTTGGAGATGCAGTGCAATGTGTGATAATTTTCATTGCAAAAAGTAATTATGTTTCAGTCATCTAAGCTTATAGGCCTGTATTTGCAGGCTAGCTAGCTCTCTCCAAATCTAGGGAAACCACGAGGACATGGGCACTGGCTGCTATCACCCGTGGGCTGCAGGTACACTGAGGAACCCCACGGGGCTGGCTCAGAGATCAGCAAAACAGCAAGAGAAACCGTGTTGCTGAACTCCCAACATCATGATATTCCAGGGGTGCTCAATAGGAGTCCCCAC
The DNA here is from genome assembly GCF_963082525.1 of Nesoenas mayeri. Classification (NCBI taxonomy): domain Eukaryota; kingdom Metazoa; phylum Chordata; class Aves; order Columbiformes; family Columbidae; genus Nesoenas; species Nesoenas mayeri. The sequence goes on from NC_137560.1 coordinate 12,390,409, forward strand.
AAAACACAAAGCCATACACCAATCCCCTCTATGAAAAATGCCTTTTAGAGCAAACATGTATGTGTATGCACTAAAGCAAACCTCCCCTTCAGTGCTTTTTAGGGGAGTGATGCCAGCACACCACTCCCACGCAGTTTTATCAAACCATTCCCTGGAGCTGACCCCCATCGAGGAGAGCCTGTCCCAGGGTGAGCGGCACCCACTCCCCTTCCTCATTGCCTTCACCCCAGGCTCCCAAATGCAGTTACAAAACATTTCAGATGCCAGATTTTACATGGAAGTTGCAAAAATATTACTCAGCCAAACAGGAGATCCAATAAAGTTAAAACACAACATGAAAAATCACCACCCTTTACTCAATTGCAATATACATTGATTAAATGAGTCTTTGCACTGCTACTACCGAGCTCCTCCATTCCACACAAAGAAATCGGGCACTGCTGGGGACTCCCGTGTTCAGGGCAACTCCCAAGATCTGGTTTTGCCTCATTTTTTCCAGCAAGCTGTGGTGAGCAGCTCCAAGGGTCAACTAAGGCCAAGCTTCAATGATCTGTAAAAAAGCTTTCAGGGCACATACATCAAAGGCATAATTACTATCTGAGCCTAGTTAGGCTAAGTAAAAATATTAAGCATGGCAGCACAGATACCTATGCAACACACATCCTTACCCAGGGCCACAGCAGCTCTGAGCCCACAACAAAGACAATACCATGGTGACTTGACTTCAGTAGACATCGAGCCATCTCTGCTAATGCAAGCTTGGGTACAGCCATCTGCCATGTGATGGCATCTTCAAACATGGTGTAGATGACCTCAGAGCTGGACCAGTGATGTATGTGTGGAAGGCTGGAAATCACATTAGCCTTTACCAGACCCTTAGAATCCTCAAGGGGATCCCTTTCAAGACAATAGAGATGGCAGATGGCTGCCAGGCACCATACATGCCTAGCCCTAGAAAAGCCATAGAACTGCAGAAACTCCAAGCTACACACAGCACAGACCTCAGCAGCCATGGGTGTGGGTTCTTCTCCCCTAGCAGCTGCCACAGGATGCCAGAGGTATCTGAGCATCTCTTACATTCACAGATCTTCCGAGGGAAAAAAAAAAAAAAAAAAGAAAAAAAATCACACCCCTAAAAACACTGATGAGAAAAAGACATCCAAATCTGTTTTCATCCATTTAAACGCCTATAAGCTTTAGTGTTATTTATTGACAGATCAGTCTGCTGTGAGATAACGCTTTGCAAAAGGCTTGCTGACACACGCTTTGGTGCACTTTCACAGGGTGCTCCCGCAGAGCCGCACACAGCCCTGAATAGGCTTAAAATGCATTTTAACAACCTTTCAGTACATTTCTGGTTGGTTTTGCCACACTATTTTTTGTGTGCATTATAGCTTCCAAGATTAAGAAATATATCTTTAATCTCCACCCTTATCTTTCTCCTTCAGCACAAAAGGACTTTTCCAATTTCTTGCATGAGAGACTCCAGCTTTGGCAAGTGACCAGACCATGGCGGCTGCCTGTGGCAGCTGTCCCAGGACAGGAGAGTGGGGATGGGTCCTACCAGGGCTGCTGCTTGCAGAGCATCACCAATCTGAACCGCTGCAACACCAGCCTGCAAGCTGCCTCTGCTGCAGACACCAGCTCCTCCTTTCCATCTTCCTGTGCCTCCTTGCTCTGCTTTGCACAGATCTATGCTAGCATTGCCGCAATGGACATAATGAAAATAGTTTGAACTCATCAGAAAAATAATTCTCAATGGTCTTTGTCACATTAACTTGGGTAATGTGCTGCATATAAGCGCAGCTCACCTGGAAGGACTGTGTAATTAATGCACTCTCTCTCACCACTGGCCAGAGATGAAGTGTCATGATTACTTTCACATGTTAAGCATTATCAGAGCATGATTGTGCAGTTAATAATAAAGGAAAAGCTATTTCCCATACCAAATGAAACAAACCCTGCTGACTCTCTTCCTCTGCTTCCTCCAGTAACACCTCTGGCACAAAGAGCATCCACCACTCAGCCAAAAGTCAGGAATTCCCTGTGGCTCCCCACAAACACCACATTCCCACCGCAGTCCCTGGTCCAGACTTCTCTGAGAGTTGTAAAGAAGTAGCTTTAAAAATACACTAATGATCCCAAATAAGAAATGGGGATTAGGAAGCTATAACACATAAGGTCGTCACACAAGTCTAGTCCTCACAAATGCTTCCCTAAACCAAGTTACTGAATCTGCTGATACAGGAGTGTATTTAGCTTAATAGAAACATGCAAGAGATATGGTTATTAATAACTTCCTATAGGAAATTTGTGTTTTGCATATATATCATACGCAAAGTTCAGATAAAATCTACAACAAAAAGGAGAAAAGGAGCAAGAAAGTTAAAGGAAGATTTCCAAATTTATTTTGCAGTATCACCTACTAAACTCTTTGCCACTAAAAAAAAAAAAAGAACTGAGGTAGGATCTTACATACTGATCTGAATTATTTGTGTAGGCTAATTACTTGTCTGTAACCAGTGCTGTTGGCACTCTGGTACTGATGAACTGCTCTTTACCAACCCTGCCTGGACTGTCTGCATCAACAGATGGGAGCAAAACGGCTTCTCTAAATCAGAAATGAGTGACAGCAACTAGATTATTTCGCAGTCCTATGAAATCAATCTCAGGTAAAATTCACATCAGAATGTCATTAGGATTTCTCCCTGAAATATTCCTTTACATAAATTTTGTAGTAAAATGGTTATTAAAAACCTCAGTACAAAAAGAGACCTAATCAGTTCCTTAATATCCTTTCCTAATTTGTTTATAAGTTAAATCGTATTCCAAAAAATAGCTGATATATTGCAAGAGACTCCTTATTTTAATAACTTATCTTCAGATATGGATAAGAGTATTGCTAAAATACTAGAAATGTTAAAATGAAATTTCAGAATTAGAAAGTGCTGAAGTATTTCAGTTTTCCACTACATGCACTTAAATTTTGCAAGATGGATTCAATTAATCAGTTATTGCACTCAACTTTAAAACTGTCCTTCTCAGATATAATCTGTCTTTGGCAAAGTTTTTAAAAGAACCTTTAAGACTACACCAAACACAAATTCACTTAAGAGACAAAAATATAATTTTTTTTAGCCAGACCAGTTAAATCAGAGGACAATACTAGGGTCTCCCTAGCACCACTTTTTGTACGGCTTCAAGAAAATTAACACCAGATTTAAGTAGTACTGCAGCATTAAACTTGAGAGCTACATTATTTAGGAAGGAAAATTTTACTTACAATACCAGATGCCTTTGTATTGCATAAATGCTACGTTTCATCCATTTTAGCTTAATTTCAAGCCTCTACAGATTTTTTCTTTTCTTCTAACCAAGACAAGCAGCAAAAGCCTTTCCTTTTCAAGTGTCCTCTTTGAGCTGCTGCTCTCCCCCTCCAGTGATGCTTCACAAATGGAACAGTTTCAACATCTCCACCAGTCCAAACCCCCGAGAAATCCGTGTGTATTCATGTCTTTGAAATTATTTCAGAGGGAAAAAAAAAGGCACTTCCTTACTTTGTGTTATATTTCAGAAAGTTTAAATGGCCTAATATCCTATTCCTTTTCAATGTACCACAAAGTGCTAAATGGTAAGAATTACATTACTGCCACTGCTTAGATCCCAGCTGATAAGGTGAGCCTTTTACATTTATACTGACTTCTGAAAAAGCTGTTGCTATACTGGTCTAATAATTAATAATTTATGGAGCCAAATTGCAGCCCTAGAAGGATACAGCCATTTTTACTAGTTCTTTCATATTCCTCTGATTTATATATGACTAAGTAGGAGACTTAGCACAGGAAAAAATTAAAACTTAACACTTCAGGTTTAAAATTAATTCCACACTCAGAAAGGATAGATGAAGCAGGATATAACAATGCTTCTTTTGAGACAAGCACGTGTACAAAATTTCTCAATGTACATTAGTTTTATCACATAAAAATAGCTTTGCGGCTAGTAAAATTATAGATATTTAAACCCAGAAATATTTATCACTAATGGGACTTTTAGTGCCATGGGAATGCAACACAACACATTAATTTTTGTAATATCTTCACAATAGTCCTCCTTTCCTGTTGTCCTTGATGAATGGACTGATTTTTCTGTCCCCTTTATCTATCCCCTCATTGTTTAAGACACTTTTTTAATTGATCCATGTACAGAACAAGATCCACCTAAAGACAAGCACCCATAAATGAATCAATTTTGTTATTTTATTTCTTCCAGAAAGCAGAAATGATGATTTGTAAAATGATCTCTTTTCTCAGTCTACCAAGCATACCTTATGTGACATTTTCAAAAGTGCCTAAAACTGTTCTAGAGGATAAGGACACACGCCATGACAAAAACAAAACAAAAAAGAGTAGTTATCTAAAGGTATGGGTATGCACTGGGGCTTTCAGAAATTCTTAGTCCAATATGGCTTTTCATTGACTTTCTGTTTTCCAATATTTCAGCCTGAGACACTAGCACTGAGGAAATGCTGTCTTGGACCTTGGGAGGGCAAGGAGACCTTTGTTAGCAAATGTACCAGTCTCACACTGAAAGTGCCCAAAGCATCATCTGCTTAGAATAACCAGCCTGATCTCTGTTAAATCAGTATTTCAGTATTGCAAAACAGGAAATTTTAAACCTTCTTTTTAAGCTTGCATTATCATTACCAATTAAAAGATTAATTACTGGCATTTAATGATTTGAGAAACTACTGCCTCTACACAGCTACTACAGACTCTGGAAGCACACACGTTAAAGAGATGGTCATAAAGGTCAGTACACTGTCTCCTGCCCTTGGGTTCACTTTTTTATCCTCCTCCACACACTTGGTCTTTGGTTATTTGCTATTTTATCTCAGTAGATGCAGATACACAACATGAGCACTGTTTTGCTGTTATTATGACACAAGTTAACATAGAACTTAAAAAGCTAAAGTTGCCTCCTCCATTATGGCTGAGCTGCTGAAAGCCTGCAAGAAATGCCTCTTTATTAAAGAGTTTAAAGACAGATAACAGCCATTAAGGTTTCTGATTAGCACGTGTTTTAGAGCTGCAAACTATTCTTGAACAACGATACACCTTAAATGGAAACCACATTTCTTGGAAGTCACCTTGTGTAAGAGATTCAATTGAAGTCTAACATTTGGCAGCTCTATGAGAAAACATGTAATTTCTAAACAATTGTTCATGTGGGCTGCTGAAATCCTGGCTCTTTGCTCAGCCTTCAACTTGCTATCAAATAAAAATCTCAGAAAACCTAATTAATACAGCTAGACTGTTTAATCTTTTTAAGAACAACAACAAAAAAAATCAGTGCCAAGAAGAAAGAAACATCTTGCTTTGGTTTTTGGGAAAATATGTAAGGGCAAAATTTTCATAACTGTTGAAATAATTAGTTCTTAAATTGAGGTTTCGCTTCCTACAAGCTTAAGTTTCTCAGAAAATTGCTAATTCCATATCATACACTATAATCTAGCAGTTTTATGTTGCCACTATCTATTTATATCTCGTTTTGAGCTCAAATATCTAGTGATATGAAGTTACTTAAGCAAAGAATGCAGAATTTTGGATCTGCCCATGTCTGGCTATATTGCACAGAGGTATTTACATCCACAAGTATATTCCAATGCAACCAGCAGCAAAACAAGCTAAAATGTACTGCTACAGATTGTTTTCCTGGAAAATAAAATGATCCAAAGTGCCCCAAAATGAATCCTTCACCAACCTTTCAAGAAACTAAACGTGTCCACCAGAGACAATTGCTGGATGTGTTAACTCTAATCTTAATTTTCTGCTTCCCACTAAAGATGAGAACACAAGACAGTTGTTGTGTCTGTGCATCCTCTCCAAGGTTGGCTAATGACTGCTGCTAGACTGATTAATATTTTTACATTTGTCCTAGATAATACTTTTTTCTTCTTCTTTTTCAGAGTGGATGGTAAAATACTGCAATGAGTTGCTCATAGAGGTTGTGGAGTCCTTGGAGATACTCAACACTCAAATGAAAAAGTCCCCAAATAATCTGACTTAACTTTACCTTCTTGGAACAGGAGGCTGGAGTAAATGACCTCCAGATTCCCTCCAACCCACATTATTGTCTGATTTTTATAGCAAAATAGACATAAAAGCTGCCCAAGTGTCAGAGGATGGAACTGGCAATGAGCAGAATAAAAACTGCACGTACACAGGCACACTTCTGTATTTAAAAAGACAAAAAAAAAAACCAAAACAAACAAAAAACCCCACAAACAACAACAACAAAAAACACAACAAAAAAAACCCCAACCAACCAACAAACCCCCACAAGACACTGAGACTTATTATAAGTAGCTCATTCAAAGAGCTCCAGTTATTATATCTATTATTTTGAGATAAAATAATTTGATTTGTTACTAAGACTAAAAGATATACTTAAAAGGAAAATTGTTCTTTGACACTAACAGGAGTCAATGATGTCCAGTATATGGAAATATTCAACACCCTGGGACACTTGATCAAACTTGAAATCCTGACATTGTATGTGGCCAATAAGTAACTGATCCAACCATGTTGAAGAACGACTACAGAGAGGTGGTGGGTTACTGTTAATTTATCAAAACTCAGTTTTAAAATCAGTTCCATTTATGTTAATTCCTAACGAATCAGAAACCTTGGTTTTGTCTCCTGGAAAGGCTCAAAGTGCAATATAATTGGAGAGCCATCATGGCTAATAGAGAAAAATAGCAGGAGGTACCTCAGAGAGGTATTACTTCATTTTGTAAAGCAGAAACATCACAGAAAAACATCTTATGAGAAATAGTGACCTTAGCCTCAAAGAATCTAATTCAAGGTGAATTTAGATGCAGAATTTTATCAAGGACTATTTCTTTTCACTAACAATTTTGTTTAAGGCTTGTTTTCTTTTTCTACAGATTTAATAACATCCACTCCTGAACACGAGCTGTATCTTGCATGTGCAGAGGGCAGCCTTGCTTCTCAGTTCACACGTACCAATAATTAGAAGCATTGCAACTGTACTTAGCTCCACTTTCTGGGATGAAAGATGCAGATATCTGTTTTAAGAGGCTCTGACAAGCATTCAATTTTATCAGCCTGTACATATACCCTGCAACTTGTACTGTGCTAAATTTCTTAATCCACGATTCACCTGAAAGTACACACTCCCAGTATTTAAACTTCTAAAGCTGAGATTTCTAGGCTGGACAGAAAATTCTGTGTACACCATAAACATTTCAATTGCTGAGACCATTCTTTCCAAAGCCATTTAGGGCCACGATGAGCTTCCAAGGAACACCTGAGCAGCCCGTAACTATCACTGACAGCACCCTATGCCATAATGAAGCACCTCTGCACATCTCTGCTGTTAGCTATCCATATATTTATGTTTATCCCAAAGTCCTAAAAGCCAGTATTAGAAATTAATTAGGCTCTCAGCATGAAATGTACATCCTAAATATACATATACAATCTACGTAAGCTAGTGACCTAAAATAAACTAGTCAGCTTAAAGGTATTGCCATCAATTACACCACCACAATTGCAGCTTAAAATGTTATTAGAAGCTTCTGGAAATAGAGCTTTGTAGTTTCTGGAAGTATTATAACAACTTTCTGATTATTTTAATAAGAATAATTATTTAAGCTTCCTTACTTCATCAAAAATCCTACTTTTGTCTTTTTATTGGCTAAATAAATCAGCACAGGAAACAAGGGCAATAATATTCATTTTCAGCTAGAGGGTGAAATCAAAGTTAATAGAGAACACAGAAAAAAAATCAGACTTACATTGGTTTTGGGAATCCAACCTGTGTTTTACAATTAAACATGGGTTTTGTCTTTTCCTTCCGTTTTAAACTGCCACCATCACTTTCTAGCTGTAAAACCATCATCATGCAGACAAAACTGGGAGAAGATAGAAGGAAACCCGTATGGCCCACTAACCTCCATACACACTAAGTTTATACAAGTGCACAACAGGAGTAAATTACCACCATCTCTGGTATCCTCATACCCACGTGTTCTCATAACACTGGGAAAATTGTTTTCCACCACAAAGGTGAAGGACTGAGTCCACACAGGACGAGGTGAGCACACGCATGGGTGCAGAGAATCAGGTGTGCCATCTTGTAACTAAACATATTTTAAATTAATCTAACACATTCATTGTGTTGGAAATGCCGAAGGATGTTTGGAATAAGTGTCCATCATAACTTTCCACAGATGCACAAGTTAAATTTGACAGTAAAATAACAAAGAAAATCTCAAACTCAGACAAACTTTGCACATTCTTAGTCTAAAATAGGTAAGGGGCACATCTGCTAAATATCTGGGGTAGGTCAGAGGTATGGCTGTACTGTTTTATCTTTTCTTAAAATCAGATTTATTTTTTTTTAGTACAAGTCTAAAAAGTGGACTACAGTAACATCTCCAGTATTAACTCTCAAAATCTCGGTAGAGCTGTCTGTCAGCTGACCCTAATATTGCTAAGAGAACATCAGGCAGACTGGCAAAAAGCCACATCCAGTTTGAAACATGTACTGAAAATTTCCTCTGTCAGATGAATCTTTAATCTATTTATAATCTGCTTCCTCTAAACAGTACTCCATGTTTTACCTTGTATCATTTTCCACATAAATACCATGCCACAGAGCTAAAACACATGTCCAAATAGAAAAGTGGATATTTATTTATTAAAACAAAATGTTTAAGATATTGACCTTGTTATAATTCAATCTACAGTCACTATTACCAGAACAACTCAAAAGCAATTCCTGTCATCTTCCTCGCTGCAGTGTTTTGGAAACTAGGGTCCCTGCATACAACAAAACAACTCTTTCCTTATTGCCTACCTTTGAATTAGAAAACTAAAATACTGACAAAAGTCAAAGTCTTCTGACACTTCTTTCCAGGAGAAAGTGTCTTCAACCCATATTATTGTGAAGTTTATCCAGATAATTACCATAATCTTCTGTAAATCCTTCATACCCGAATAATTCATCCGAACCTCTATAAGCCAGCCTCCTCTTCCTTTCCTGAGCCAGATTTCCCCTTTCACTGCAAGAAACAGGGAACCTAGAGTGTCAGGTAGAGAGATTTCAGGTTATTGTCTAGAACCATCTAAAATGAGATGAAGCTTTTCAGCCACTGGTAGAAGAAAAAAAATGGTGTTGTGGATACAAATGTTGGGGCTACTCCCACTCACATACCTTGCAATTCACTAGAACAGACATGCAGAAATTAGGTTTCCTTACACATACCTTCATGATGTCTGTATAGAACAGAAATAAATTAGCAACAAACAAGTCAGCAGCTACAGAGAACCTTTCAATAGCTATTTTACTCATGTATTACAATATACACCATACTTATTTTCTTTCAGAAGCTACAGAAACTAACAAACAAAATACATGCTGAGGTTTCATGATGATGAAACCTGCTATATGTGTCTGATTATGCACCATTCACAGCAGCCAGTCAAGCTTCTTAAAGTGCATGCTGATCCTGCAAAGAGGTGTGGTTTTAGGTCTCATCTCTGAGCTAACACATGATGGTAGCTGGCTTCTAGAGTTGAATTCTGAGTTGTTGGTACCACTGATAAGCCTCATCTGAGGCCAGAGACCACCAGTCCACAGCACTGCATTGAATCACAGCAGACAGTCCCTGATCAAGAGCTTTGGATGTAAATGAAGATAAATAAGGAAAAAAGTCCAGCTGTAACAGAATCCATACAACATGCATTGCATGTTCATAGAATAGTTTGGGTTGGAAGGGACATTTAAAGATATCTAGTCCAACCGCCCTGCCATGAGCAATAACATTTTCAACCAGATCAGGTTGCTCAGAGCCCTGTCCAGCCCGGCCCTCCAAGGATGGGGCATCAACCACCTCTCTGGGCAACTTATGCCAGTGTTTTACCACACTTATTGTAAAAAATTTCTTCCTCATGTCTAGAATGTTAAAAGGGCATCTTCTTAACAGCTATTCATGTGCTTTTCACTCATTAGATGAAGTTTTCATCTCAACCCTAACCCCAAAATAAATTTTCCCACATGAAAAGATATTTTCATTTGATGCAATTCATGTGCGTGCTGAACTAACATAACCCTAATCCTTCTTTCTCTTACAAAACCCTCAGACAAGGAGTCAGCATGAGCAGCAAGGACAGCAGTCTGACCTTTTGCAGACACACACAAACCATTCAAGGAAGAAAACCATGTGAGGAAGTCCATGACATGGAGATAGACCATGACTGGGACAAGCAGACACTGCTCAGCATCCCATTAGTGCCCTCTGCATTATGGCACAACCTGGTATTTATGTCCCTGATGCTGAGATAGCAAGGTACCCAATCCATTTGGTGCCTATCAGATAGCAGGGCTATCAGGAGGAAATCTTTATCTGCTTCATGTAACACCGGTGGATAGAGTATATCTGGAATTCAAGCATTACGATGGTACTTTTGCTATTTTAGTTACACCAGCGATGCACCAGCCCTTCTATCTGCATCTCACACAGATGAAACACAGAAGGAAGGCAGCAGCTTTGTAGGACAATGCCAGAGTGAGACATCTCCCCACACTGAAAATAGAAAGAAAAAGTAGCAGACCTGGCAACAAATCCGTATACAGCCCCACTGCAACAGGAAAATAGAAATACTTGAGAGGGTTGGGTTTTTTTAATTATAAATACTTGAAATACTTATGTCAGAGACAACGCGATGCTGTATCATTCCCTTTGCACCTGTGATAAAAAATAATTACTATATCAGTCAGGCATAATTATGATGCTGCTAAAACACTACATTTTATCATGCATATTTTAAGCAAGAAAAAAAAAATTCATTTTCTGTCTTATGGTTGACAAAAATACACTCTCCTAGAAAAATACTCTCTATGTTGCTCAGATTCACCAAGTTGCAAACCAGTCCTTCCACTCTTCAGGAGTCAGATACCAACAAAGAACAGAGAAAAGAACAGAGACCTTTAGTTTGTTTTATTCCAGACTTCAAGAATACCCTTTTCTTGATGTTCCTAATATTTCATCATTGCTACTGATATGTGGATGTTTCTTTAATACCTTTCTTTTTGTAGGTCATATTCTCATTACATTTAGAGGTGTTCCCTAAAAGGTACTGAATAAGAGCATATTACTGTTAACACAGTTATTCAGATGTTTTGAGATCAATGTTGTGTGACCCATAAACAGGCTGCAGAGAAGACTGGCAATGTACTGCAAGAGGAAAATTCCAGCTACATAGTGTGAACGGATCCTCTTCAGAGCTACAAGGTAGATGAACATCTGGAACAAACCCACAGTATTTAATATGTCAAAGAAATCCAGTTACATAAAAGAGTTTTCTATTTTACAATGTCATCTCATTTCATGACTTCACAGAATTCCGATAACATAAAATTTCTAGGAAAACTGTGTCAAAAACTACTAAAATGAAAAACCAAGTCAAGAGAAAGTCCTGCTGCCAGCAGCGTTAGTTTTGATTTAGAGTAGTTTCTCTGCTTGGAAGGATCAGCTGCTGTTCCCGGAGCTTCCAGTTCACTCCTCAACAGATAACAAGATTGCCATTAAAAATATATCAGGCAGTAGAACAATCCTAATTACACCCTTTCTGTCACCTCCCCTCAATTTAGTATCTTTTAAAGATTATAAAGTTTAGGGCAGTAAGGACTGTAAGGTCTAAACTTCCGTCAGTTGTGTCAGTTTGAGACAACAGGCTTGTCTGAAGGAGACACAAGGGCAGCAGGCAGTACTATTTAAATATGAAAAGAAACTAAAAGAAAAACTGATTTACTTCTCACTTTGATATTCTTATGGAGACGTACAAATAGATCTCAATTTTTATAGCCTTTAAGGGCAACGCATCATGAAATTTAGTCTTTCAAACTGAATTTAAATGCATTCTTAAATTATAGAAAAAAGGCTTTGGTTCCCATAAGATGGCAATCAAAAACAGGCACACTAAATAATGTGGCTGTTATGAGTCTAGGCAATTTTATTTTCAATACAAAAGAATCCTTTTTATGCAAAAACTTTGATTAATTATTTTGCATCAGGAAGAATGAATCCTTTTTAATTGTAGCAAAAAAAAAAAATCATTATTGATTAAAATGTCATTTAAAATAAGACATTACAGAACTGAAAGATCATTTCTGCTCTTTCCAAATTAAGCATACAAAACTAAAATTTAAACTGTAAGTAAAATGCCATATATTGCATTGGAATGAATTTCCAATAATAGTAACTACTTTGTATTGGTACAAACAAACTTTGTCTTAATTAGATTGACCTTTAAAAGGCTTCTCAGGCATTTGAGAAATGTAAATACTTAAAAGTATGATTCATTCACATTCTTGTTTGCTCAGACAACTCTGAAAGCTTTGAAACACACAGCTGGGGCCAATTCCATCCTTCCTGCAATTCTGCTGGGCACAGTACAGCCAAGCCCAGGATGAGTTTGATTCCTTCTGACTGCACAGGGGCTGGGGACAACCTGGACCTTGCGTACACATTGTGACAACTGTGAAATACAGTAGGAGCTACAGCAAGTAGTTACTTGTGAGATGAGCAAACAGGTGATGGGGTTGAAGATTAAGTGGCATCACTGTATCAGAACCACAGTTCACGTTGTTTGCCTACAGATCTTAAGAAAATTTCTATTTTTAGTGTGAGTCTATAGACTATGGCACATCTCTGCCCATGCAGATAAGTCTTTAACAAATTATTCCTCATAGTTTGTGTTCGTTGACTTGTGAAACATCTCATATATATAAAACTCGCATGTCCACACAGGTAACTTGCAGATTCTGTTGCAGAGCAATTTTCTTTTATTGATGCTGACCTTATCCTTGTCAGAATGAGGAAGTGAATTTTATATAAGGCAATTTATTTCACTGGTTTATGATATTATTTCACACCATGTGGACCTCACACATCAGAGGATAACAGAGCTCATGTTTCAATGTTCAGACTTGCCATCTCTCTCTTCCTACCTCTTCTTCTAAGTGACCACTGCACAAACCTTGCAATCAGCATAATAATAAATAATAGATAATCTTACTCAGCAAGACACTGTGTACAAGGAAGCTGTAGAATTCGGAATAAATCCAAAAAATATAGTAACAAGCCCCAGACTTTGCCTGAAAATCAAAACCAGACATGGATGTATGTTTTATCAAGGTCTAGAAAAACTAGAGTCAGATCCTTAAAAATATTACTTGTATACATAAATACACCATTAAAAGGCCAACACAATCCTGCGGAGGCTGCCTTCTATGTGTAGGTATGTGCAACCTTCCCTTCAAAGGTAGTTCACATCCTCAGGAGCCAGTCGTGCCAGCAGAGCTCGGGAGCAGAGTAAGCATCACAGCATCAGCCATCACCATTCCCGGTACCTACGCCCACATAAAGCCTATTCCACCTCACCACTGTGTGTGCTCCTGATTGTTCGTTTGAAACTGTCAATTTAAAACATTTCTCTCATGAACTTTAGCTCTAACTAGACTGCAGAGACTGTGAGTGTTCCTAGCAATAAAGGAAGATTAAGGCTTGGAAGGAGAAGCAAGTATCATAAAAATAACAGTGTATAATTGAGTAGCCTACCATAGCTGGTGAAGAGAAATGTGCAGGTCAAGCAAATTGAGAACCAGGAGAAATGACCTTAAGAAGTTCTGTCTGGGGACAGACTGATGATGGTCTCATCAGCATTCAGGTCCACCACCACAGTCTGGAGGAGGCAACATAATGCGGAAAATAGAAAGGAGGGAGATAGAAGAGCAGTGGGGAAAACCACATCTTTCTTAATTCCGCCAGGGAGGAGATGGAATCCAGCTGTCTGCAGCCAGCCTTTTTTTGTTTGTTTGTTTTGAGTCCTCTGGTCTGTGACCCACATTAATATATTTTCAGTATCACATATAATCTTTAAGAAAGATTAGTGACTTACAAAGAGAACAGTTGGTAGAAAGGTGCTGTTGAATCTTTTACTGCATACTTGTACTGTTTTATGTGAACCGATAGGGGTTTTGGGTGAGATTTTCAACAATGCTCCACAGATTGAGGTGCTCAGTGATTTTCAGCAAGAGCCAGACACCAATCTGGCTTTTATGCCTTTGAGAATCTCCTTTTACTTGTAAGCTTTCCAAGACAGATTGTGGTTTCCTAGGTGTTTATATAGCTCCTTTGGCATTTGGGTGTTACAGCAACATAAAATGATATTGAGAATTGGGTTTTTTCCATCATCTAGCTTTTTCTTCATTTTTTCAGCTTTCTATAATGAAAAAAGATTTTTTGAGAAAAAGGATGATTTTGTAAAAGCATACATGCACACAATTTTCATACATGTTTACACATTATCAGTGAGAAACTGAAAAACTCCAGAATTCTTTTTTTTCAGGATTCCATTTTTCAACCATAATACTTTTGCCTGAATACCTTTCAACAAAAAGTGATCTTTCTAAATTTTAGTTCTAAGCTTCTCCAACAGAAATGAAAATAAATTGTAGATTTAATGAAACAAAAAAGTCCCACTCAGCTAACAGTGCCTGCACTCTGCAAAGGTGGAAGCTCTGCATTTGTGGACTACACAGGAGCACCTTTTTGGCCATCAGCTGAAGTCCCTGCAATCCCCATTCCAACTCTCCCCAGATCCCCTGAGGCAGGAGCATCCCAACAAAAGAGCTCAGGAAAATGCTCTGAAAGATTTTCCTACCAAAACTTCTGAGACAACTTACCAACACATGCCAACAAGACACAGCGCAGCAGTCACAGAGATTCAGTTTCTAATTTCCATTAGTACACTGCGGTAAGTTCATAATTAGACAATCACAACAACATGACTAAAGATACAAAATGAGAACTTCCCCATAACCTCAATCTCTTATTGTGCAAGGGGTGAATAGCAGTGGAATCACTGGCAGTGCTGCTTGTCATCAAACCCATTTAACTCTTTCATGGTTTAGCGTAAGTTTTGATTCAAACCTTCAGGCAAGGTATGAAACAGAGTCCCTGCACACACATTAAGTTATTTATACATTAAGGTTTTTTCCCCCTGCACACACACGCACTGTTGCTTTAATAACAATTAAAAATATATATATGTGTGTGTGTATATATATATATATATATAATAGATATAAAAATTTTAAGCAGGAAGAAGCCATCCCCAGATGAAATACACATGCAAAACCCCCAAATCAAATATTCTGACCAGGAAGGTTCCCTTATACTCTGCTCAGGTCAAATGTGAAGACAAGCTACAGGAGGTAAACTCCTATCTGTTTTGGCATATGTCACCCCATCATACTTACCCTCAGACCAGTTTGCTCTTTCAAATGTCATTAAAACTGACTATATTGAAAAATGCCTTAAGATTGCAGCATATGTGGTGCTCCTGACCCATGGTATTTAAGTCTAGAAAAGATTTTCACCAATATGCTATAAAAGAGCAGGCACGCACTCCATTTGTAGATATGCAAGACTTGGTCCTGCTAGGTGATGACAGCCCTCAGCTCTCATCAGCCTTAAAGTGAAGAAGATACTCAGATACTCATAAGATCTGCCCTGTACTAAAACAAAAGACATTTAACTCCAGATGCTGCTTCTGCCCTGTACTAAAACAAAAGACATTTAACTCCAGATGCTGCTGAAGTTGCTCGCATACAACACTTTTAACTTCTCACTGCAGCTGACAAATGTAAGACATGTTATTACCACTCTACTCTTTTTGTATTAATAAACAACAATTAAGTGAAACATTCACGCACAGCACACTGCCTGTTATTGTGTTTATTTTTTCATGAAGCTTTTAAACAACTCTAGGGGCTGAAAATCTAAGGAAAAGCTGCTGAGCTATTTGTCCTGTGGAAAGTTGCATGAAAACTATGCTGGACTTGCTGTGTCCTAAGTCATCAGGAATCCACCTGGCCCCGCTCTATGTGACTTACCTGCCATGGTGGGCACTTCAGCTCACAGATCCGAGACACCAGGAGTCCAGCATTTTCACTGCAAATTCAATACTCATACTGACTTTTTTTTTTTTTATCCTACCCACACCACACTTTTTCTAGAAATTTAGCTGAGATTTAAGAGGTATGAGATCTTAAGGTCTTTAGAAAATGCAAGGAAATCCCTCTGATTATTCTTATAGTGATTCATTGATTATTTGGTGCTCATTTTCACATACAGTTTACTTCAGAAAGGACTAACACTCACATTAACAGATTAGCTCTGGCACTTCTAAAGTACACACCAGCCTCTTGAGTTTTCAACAAGTTTTATTTTGCAAATGGGAACCAATAAATATCAAGAAATGCTGGTTTTGGTGAAAGAATTGCTATGTATTTAATATATTTAATTCATTTTGGGTACTATCACCTCAAATAAATATGCATGATGCTGAAGTTTAGGCCACCAACTTTACTGCATTAGGCTGCTGCTAGTCATCCTACAACTTCATGGTGTTCTAGCAGCAGAGTTCACCATCAAGACCTGTGTTCAGCTCAGGCAACTGAGTGAAAACATCAAACATTGGCACAACAGCCGCCAGCAACAGAGCAGCACAATGGAAAAAAATGTAGAGACGTTGGAAAGCTTATGGTTCATTTTAAGCATGCCAGCCCCTACTCCACATTACCAATGATGCCTCTTGGGGAAGAAACACTGTTCAGAGAGAGACACAGATATTAGGTTTATGGCAGAGATTTGTTCTCAGGATTTCCAGGGATACCCACAGGCTCAGGCAGATGGCACAAGCTGGAGCCCATCTCCTTTGGCTATCACTCTCTCCCACTGTAATGCCATCCATACGCAGTGATAAATGCTGTCCTGGTGCTATACTAACAGATTTAGAAAATGAGCAGCTAACAAAACAAGAAACAAGATGGAGACATAAATTCCATGGAGATCTGGCCACCCACATCAGAATTTATGTGAAATTAATCCATTCAAAATCCAGCACAATCCTGAAAATAGCCACATATCACCCAGGGACTGTATCCTATGAACTACAAAAAGCATCAGCACACAGGGTGCAGAAATCTGTGTCTAGACCCCTAGTGTGAAGTGGCTATGGCTGGTTTTAGTTCACATATTACCAAAATGAATGTAATACTTCTTTATAAAGCATTTGCACCTGCCACCTCCAACCAAGGACTGGGTTTCCATTACATTATAGACTGCTGGATATGCTTGTACCAAATTATACAAGACTTTTCTTCTGTTTAGTAACATGGCAAGAGGCCCACTACCGACAGAATTCTCTCTGGGCTAACATGGAATAAAAGACTGCTCCTATGCCCAAATTCATATAGCCTAATTTACCATAGGTCTAGGCTTACTTCCACAGCAGACTTATTAATAAAGCACGAAGTTCATTAATTCTCAAGTACTAGGAAAAAAAAAAATTACAATCCTTGTGCAATTTGTTAAACAGTTCTCCTTAAATCCTTCCTTAACAAAAAAGATTTTATCCATAATGTTAGACTTAAGAGATCTGAACAAATTACCAAGAAGGCAGGATACAGATATCCTTAGTTCCCCAGCAAGCTTGGTTATCAGCTACCCCATAGATGCTTGGCTAGAGGAGTTGTAATTTTAACTTACTGGAACATACACTTACATTGAAGAAAAGTCTCTATGCTTCTCTTACAACTTACACAACACAATGTTGTGTATTGCTGCTTTGTGCTATATGTTAGAAATGTGTACATCTCAATTATTTGTTTGCTCGGGAGACTTTTCCAAACAGAGAGTAAAGGCTGGCTGAACGTTACCTCCCCAAGGGCCATGTAACTCATTCAAATCACACATGTGGGCTTTGCAACATGAGATGAATCCACAAGCCATCATCTAGACAAGAGGCACAGAGCGACGTACTTCATTAACCACATACCCTGCTGGATTATTACTGCTCCAATAAGTAACAATTCCTGCACCTATTGCTCATTTTAAAACCCCCAGATAGAGAGAATTGTCCAAGGAGAATAAAGTATGCCCTTTGTCCTTTGCAGTGTGGCACCTCATTGGCCTTGAGGACAGTTCAGTGATCAGCTTCCTGTTCTCCAGCTCTTTATTTCTTTGCTCTTCCACCCTCCCAGTGTCAGAAATAATTACACTGCTCTTTTTCCTCAAACAGGCTCTCCTCAGGCTTTCTATCAGCACAGCCACAGGGACCTGCTGTTGAACAAATCCAGCTGGAAAAAATCCAGCTACTTCATTCACATCCTTCTTCTGTTCCCTCCAAAATCCCAGTCCAGCAAACATTAAGAATAGAATAGACTATTTCAGGCTATTTCACTTATGCATGTGATTTCTTTAAAGCATTTAGAGAGTACTCTTGAGTCACATGGGACTACTCAGATATTTACCTGTGTTTTATAATAAGAGTAGGAGAACAAATTTATTTTATTTTAAGTTATTTGCAACATGACAGTTGCTTTTACTTGAGCAACAACACTGTGGAATTGGAGCCAATTTCTTATTTTCTATCTCATACCCACTAGAACATTTTTACAAGCCATGAATTCAAGAAAAATACCTTGCTTTTAGTGTTCTGGGAAATGTTTTCATCTGTACAGGTGATGGGTTAAGTAGTATTTCTGAGGATTCTCCATTTGCTCCTGAAGACCTCAAAACACCCATCACTTCTTGGAAGATCTCTAAGAGCAAATGGTTAGGGAAGCAAAATACTGTTTAAATTAAAAAAATGATCAGGTTGCCAAGTATGAAAAAAAATCAATTGCTGAAGTTAAAAATACAAAAGCATTATGGTCTGAAAGGAGATTTCTTATTATTATACTAAATTCTGCATCAGTTGCACCAAAATATTAAACCAGGCTGGATTTTCAGCAAGTCTAAACAAGTAGAGAGAAAGAAACAAAATGAAGCCAGCTTCAGTTCTTCCTTGCCATGAAGTCCACAGCCAAGATCCATACAAACTAATTGCATGAAAAGATTATTCAAAACATTTCATATCTACATAGTAGTTTTGTCCATAAGCTTCCTAGAGAGCTTAGTAAACAACATATGAAATATAAAACTTTCATTAACTTCAGACTAGGCTAAATTCACACCAAGTTTATTAGCATCTGCTTATCCCCACCAAAAACACATAGCACTTGACTCCACAGTAGAAAAGGTAAAACTATCGTCAGTGACCTTCCTAAATTCAGACAGAAGAGACTAGATTTCATTAGTATTCCTATTAAGACAATAAAGCCTCACTGTAAATTACTGGGTATTACCAAATTAAATGGTACAGAACAGATTGCTTTTGTGTGCAGCAGACTCTGCTCTGCTGCTCAACCTCCCTCTCCTATTTGTCAGACCAGGCTGCAATGGATTGATCACGCAGTGCTGGAAATAATTAATATGTTGTGATGTTACTGAGCTTGAAATCTCAAACACAGAAATAAGTGCAAGTACATTTACTGCTTCCAGAAGATGAGGATCATCAGGATCTTCTCGTCATCAGCTGTGTTACTTCACTCTGGCATGCTAAGCAAGCAGCACATGGCTGCTGTCATTTATCGTTGCTAATTGTGCTGATCATCCTCCTATCAGAGGAGCTCGATCAGCTCTGGATGAGCAAAGCTACAAGGGCAGTGGCATTGCTGCTCACTGCTCAGGATGCTGTGACTCATCTAGGACATGTGAGGTTACAAACCAGAAGGTAGACCAACAGACCAGGGAGCCATGATGAAGCCTAGGCACAAAACCAGAAAAATTAAAAGCAAGCTAGTTTCTTTGCACCTAAAAAGGATGAAAACCATGCCCCCACCCCCCCCTCATGGATTGCAAATGCAACTGGCAAACTGCTGAGTTGGCTTGATGAAAGTCGGGAGCTAGAAGAGAGCACCAAGCCAGGGGAACAACACCATTAGGTTCCTTATCTTACTCAATACTTTGGCTCTAGACCTCCCAGTTTCACTTATGGAAATCACTCAGAATACCTTAATTACTTAACAAAATTTGTATGATACTCCCAAATCACACTGCATAGCTTTTCAGTTTCCTTAACTCTCTACACATGGGTCATGGCCACATAGAAGGACAAAGGGGAAAAAACATCTCATCTTGTTAAGGATTCCCTGGATTTCTCTTTCATTACATGAAAGAGAACAATTCTGGGAACTAACACCTTACTTTCCACACAGAAAATTTCTGAAGGGACCATAGATGTTAGAATATTGTTATATGATAGCATTATTTCTCTGGTTGACTTTTCAGAATCACCTTTTCTTTTATCCTGTCTCAGTTCTTTATCATAGAATAAAGATTAATTTTGAACTTCTGCTGATTATATGATCTTGGACTTCATGAACAAAACCCTCTTTTATGGGAGACATTAATATTCACAGTGACAGCCCTGAACTTCCACTTTCAGAAAGGTTTAATAATTTTCTAAAACCTCTTGATTTTGTCACAATGAGTTGTATTCAAGCTAACTTTTCTCCTTGTCTTGGGCTATGTCATTTACCTTGAGCCTTGTCTGGGTAATAAGCACTAGTCAAGTCCCTTATTCATTATGTCACTAATTGCAATTTCTTTTCCTATTTATAACAGATAACTTTAACTTGGGAGAAAAGCCGTATGAAAGTACTTTTCCTCTTCCTGTGCTGCCCATGCAAACCCTTGCTGTTCATCCAAAAAATGAACTTCAAAAGTAGAAAAAGAGAATCAGGAGCCTATCATTCCAGGCTTTTCCCATTTTGGGATTACACCCACTGCAGAGATGGCCAGGTACTCCCCTTTGGGGCATCAGCAAAGAAAGGGAAGGGACAACAAAAAAATCAGCTCTGAACATAGATTGAGTAGTTGCCTTTGAAGTATGGCTACTTTGGCCAGACCAGGGAGCACTTCAAACAGAAGCTTCCTTCCCCAGAAACCAGGGGGCAGATAACCCCACTTCCAGAGAAAGGAACCCAAGGACACACACACACACACACACAAAATCATTAAAAAGTTTCTTAGACTAAGATGGCCCATTTAAACAGAGAAATAAAAAGCAGATGGGAATACAGATAATTGAGATGCCTCCTCCAATAACGTGATTCTTTTTTTCCTGGGAGCTGAATTACTTTGTTGGTGAAGATTAGAAAAAATAATTTGGGCTTGGAGGAAAGAAACTGGCACATGCCAGTAGTTTCCTACATTTGCCAAGACACAGTATGAGCTGCAGTGGGATGAGAGCAAAGATCACTAGGATACAGTGCAGCATTCAGCTGCTCCAAAGGGTCAGTTCTGATGATGATATAATGCTTCACAAGAGACTAAATCCAGTTACTTTCCAAGTCGTCTTTTTCCCAAGTGTCTACCAAATGCATTGAGTAGTGATAGAATTAAGCTCAGCTGCTCTCTAGATGACACACCATACTCCAAACATCAAGTCTCTGATGATTTTGTACTGATAAAAATGCTTTGAACCACGCTCTAAATATTTTGCTCCTTAAAATATTTAATAATCCACTCATTTATTATTCTGTACTGATCAAGAGATTTCAGAGAATCACACAGTAAATTTCTGTAACAAAGTTGTTAGCACTGGGCACAGTTAACTTTCAGCAGCACTGCTCTTGTGGCTTTGATCTCGTTTTTGTTTCATTGCCATTAGCAATACAGGCTTTTTTTCTCTCCCTCCCCTCATTTTCACCCTGGTTGAGTATTGATGAGGTTAAGAGGATTATTCACTAGCTGCATCCTACCACCTGCTCTTCTGATCCTTGGCTTTCAGGGCTTTTCATACATTGTACGCTTACCTTGGGCTCAGTTATTACAAACACTGATAATCTTCTACTTCCTCAAGGCTTGTTTCCATCTTATTTGAAGATAGCTGTAATTACTAATCTCCTTTTAAGGTCTAATTTCTTTTTAGTTAAAGTCAACTTTCATCTCATTACTAATCTTCCTTTCATTTCAAAGGAGACTCTAAAGTTAGAGAGTCAGCAATGACATCTGTAGAAAATAATGACATCTGTGAAAAATATTTAATTGCATTTTTTGTACAAAAAGTTTTAGTTTGACTTCCAAAATAACTATAGATCTATTCTGATATTAGCATTCAGCAGACCAGTCAATCCTCCTCCATCATTTCTCCGTGCTTGCTGACAAAAAAAAAAGCCTCTATAACCGATTGTTGAAAGATTTTTCATATTTTTTGCAATTTTATTTCAATTGGATTTTTTCCCACTACTTTACCATGTACTGTTCCAGATCAATGACAGTTTCTTTCAGTCTGCAAGATCTGTGGTATTGTAACAAGAACTTTTTGGTTCTTGCTTTGATTTGGTCTACATATGGAAGACAGCATCAGGTTGAAATTAATCTTCTCTATTTGCAATAGAAACCCCAATAAAATAGCATTCCTCCAGTCCATGTCTAAATAAGAGGTATGAAAATGTATTTTAGTACATTTGATTGCATTATTTTTTTAAACAAAGTTCTACTTTCACAAGGCAAATAGTCAACTCAATTTATTGCCAAAGGGCATCCTTTCTAACAATGGAAAAGCTTTTCTTTTCCTACTTTTTCATCTAGTTAAATTCTCTAGGGGTGGACTTGACATTTGCCAACTGCTTTTGTCCTCATGTTCTCTTTAATGTCTCAGAATATCTAGGTCCACCTTGGTGAAATGGATAAATTCCACACACACTCTCTTTTTCATGTATAACAAAGAAAATGTAGATTATGTGCAGATTAAGTACATCATATAAATCACATATTTGTAGGTTATGCAGATAATACTTCTCACTGAAGGAACGGATTGACATCAAGTGAGACTTACATTCTGATGCACAGCAGGCAGTGTGTTCACTGCCTGAAGACCATTTCCCATCCCCAAAATGAAACTTTAGAAGCAAAAGTATGTGAAATAGTGTGTTAAAAGCCACCTGATTCATACACAGTGAAAGACAATTTGATAAACTAAGATACAATACTATATATCAATTTAATATTAAGTCCTAGTCAGAAATTTCAATCCCCCTTTCCCCTGTTCCACCATCTTAGTGAAGCTGTGTATTTCCCCATGAAGAGACTCAGCAACCCTCCCCCCAAAATTACACATGTAATTTCTTAGACTTGAATCTTCTGTAAGATTAAATGTGTCACATCAGAAATTGTCATTGACCTGAAGCTGACTGGTTATCTGCTAGGAAGGTGGTATTTTAATTACCAAAGTTAATTACCATCTCCATGGAATGCGATTTCCTAACTTCATGGCATTGTAAAACAGGAAATTGGGAGTACAAGCAGTGCAGAATCCACAGAAGGTCTACACAAAGGCTTCTGTATGACTAATTGGTCTGAAATTGAATCAGTTAAATTTCTGTTTCATGTTCCTTTGATAAGATTATCTTAATTACTTTTTACAGTATCTAAGTGGGAAAAATAAAGAAAAAACAAGCTGCTGAAGGGGAAAACTAATTCATAAGTCTAAAGGGAGAAAGGAAAATAAGAAAAGGGAGAATACAGATCCGTTGAGCAGGCTACATAAAGCTCAAATCTTGTACTTCCAACGTTTAGTATTTCCAATCTGGCATGAACATCTTGAACTCTTCAGAAAATTGAACTTATACCTGATCAAATTGCACAATTTTTTTTTTTAGACCTCGTCTTCTTTAAAAGGCTTCATATATGAACTGGTTATATACAAACTGCCAAAATAAGGGCAATGATTGTATGTCACATCAGCTCCCACACAGACCTTACAATGTACTAATACTGTTCTAACATTTTATGCATTTTATATTGTGGCTCTGCAGTCTCTACCATCAATGGAGAAAAAAAAAAGATAAAGAGAAATTTGAGACACCAAGGATTAAGATAAAAGAGATTTCATCTGCAATATCATGGGTCCCAAAAGGACTTGGACCTCACCAGTAGAGAACCCAGAGGCACTTTCATTTTTACCTTGTCTCAGACTAAGACATCAGTCATACTAAGGCTGCCTGTGCTGCTAAAACCCTAAGCCAAGCCTGGAGCAATCTCAGGAAACATATCTACGAGTCTATCTGAAAACTGTTCATATATTCAAAATGCCACATCAATTCGCATACTCTCGTAACATCCAGCAAACAAGCAGCAGGGAGAAGGCGGCACCACAACCCAGGAAAGCCCCCGTGGAGGCTGCAGTCAGCCTATTTGGAGTCTGCGTGCAAGGCGAGAGCAAGACCGTCCCTCTGAAGTGCGGTGCCAGGAATGACTCGATCCCGCTGCCCCGGGGGAGCAGCAAGGATGGGGATTTATTTTCACCTATCACTGTTAATCTCTCTTCTCTCTATCATTTCCCTGTGGGTTGCTAAGGTGACAGATTTGTGCTCCTCTGTCTTCATAACGCTCCTCAGAAAGAGGGAGAGCTCTCTAAGCACTCCTTACCCAATTTGCATGACATTCAGCCCAAAAGTGAGCTGACACGGTGCAGCAAATGGAGTTTTCATCACTCCCGGCCCTGAAGAGACTCTGAGCAGGGAAACGCTCTGGAAAGTCCAGGGAAAACAGATATTTGTGTGACTGCAAACAAAAATGAGACAAGTTTTGAGCTCTCAATTGCAAATTGTACTGTCAGTGTGTGTCAGCCTCACTGACTCAGGACCACCACTGTCCTCCCACAGTAAGAGCCCTTGACAATGCTCTGTGAGGGGACCAGCACGCATGATCCCATTGCATTGTTTTGGTATTATTTTAGATGAGATTTGGGATCATTTCCCAAAATTCAGCTCAGCAAACTGCAGATTTGATATTTGGCCATGGACTAAGCCACCAGACACTGATTTACCCATGCTTGTAGGATGCTTGAGAAAACCCGTGCAAATGAATTCCCCTCTCCTTAAAAACCCAACTGTTCGAGAAGCTTCAGCATTTTAAAGTATGTTTATTCTATGTTCAGAAATGA
The DNA here is from genome assembly GCF_963082525.1 of Nesoenas mayeri. Classification (NCBI taxonomy): domain Eukaryota; kingdom Metazoa; phylum Chordata; class Aves; order Columbiformes; family Columbidae; genus Nesoenas; species Nesoenas mayeri. Next base: position 12,415,341 of record NC_137560.1, read on the forward strand.
ACTCTTGTGTTGGATCCAAATCAAGTTACTTAGTGGTATGTAAAAGCTGTTCATTTTTAACTTGATAGAAGAGGTTTCCGGTGCTTCCAAATGTAAGTTTGTGATTAATGTGACTTCTATGAAATTAAAACAGAGTAAAATTAATGTCTGTACTTATTCTGTTTCAATTATGTCAACATTTCATTTGCATAAAATATTGTTTTCATTCCTCTTTAGTGCAACACATAATAAAGCTTTGTATTTTTAAATTATCTAAATGAAAATGTATGAAGGTTCGGCAGCAGAGTGGAGAATCATGTTTAAGAGTCATTTCGGGTTTGCTTTAATTTCACTGAAAAACAAGATTTGGGAGCACCGAAACTTCTCTTACAATAGAAGTCTGATTTTTTCAGAAAACTCTTAGTTCGTTATTTTAAGTCTGTACCTTTGTAGGCAAACAATCACTTGAAGTCTGTTCAGTATTACTGCAGGTCTCATTCTGTTATTGTTTCTCTTATGCAGTAAAAATAATACCTCACTGATAATTATGTAATTTATTTTTGTCAATTTTTTAAAATATAAACATACAAAACAAAAGATGCCTTATCCAAATCCTCTGAACTCAAACGGCTGTTTTTCACCTGTACTCACAGATACTGAACAAGGTCCTCTAACTAAAATTAAATGAAGGCTCTGAACCATCTGAAGTTTAATTACACAGCACGTGTCCACAAGTGCAAACTTGAAATGACAAGACATACACTGCAACACCAAACTTCTGCTGCTTCAGTCCTAGCAATTAAGGAGACAAGAGGCCTTTGAAATGTTGTAATACTTATTCAAGAAAATGAATTCAATCCTGAAGACATTTGAGCCTCCTCATCCTCATGGGACACCTGGTCCCTATGATAATTAACAAAGAAATGGACTTAAATGGAAGACACCTTTCTTGTTGCTGTTCATAAGCAATTTATGAATTGGATAAAATTGCTACAGCTAAATGCTTCAAATAAACTGGCAATCCCACTGTTTTCTAGCATGGCTCTCAGCTATTTTGATTCTCCAGACACGTAAAAGACAGGAGTTATGCATTAATTATCATCCAATATTATTAATCAACATCAACTATAAAATTCTTAGTCAAGCTCTTGATCACAAACTTAATCATGCCTAGCCCAAACTGATTCATCCTGTTAAGTGGGATTCATTAAAAACTATCTGCTATCACATCATCAGACATTTTCCAAATACGATACTTTTTAAGTGACAAACAACATCCAGTCAGAGTAATCACTACAGGAGAAGAGACAGCATTTAATTAAATAGGATGGACATTTGATTTTGCATGAGCTAAATGGCTGTACAAGAAAGAGGAATCTAATGCTTCAGCTCCATCATTTATATATTATGAGCTATTTCTGAAGAGCCCCAGGACACCCACTGGTTTAGCAAAAACAGTAGAAATCAGATGAAAAGCATAAGTAAAAACTTCAAATACGTTCTTTTGCAGTTGTAAAAGGTAACAAGTCATTCTCAGTATAAGCAACAATTGGAAGAGTAATTATAGCTCCCTTGGAGTTCTTATGCACATCTCACTCCAACTAGTTTAAAGCACCAAGTTTCCTTTGTAACATGCAATCTTCTTGTTTAATGATAGAGCAGCTCTGAAGGTGGCTGGGAGTCCTTCACAACCTACACATCTGTAATGTTGTTTTCCACTACTGGAAATATTTGCTGGTTCCTCTCCACACTGCAGCCGAACACACTGAATCAAAACACCTGACTAGCCCATTACACAGGACTGGTGAACATGTGTATGTTTCAGAAGAGTTCACTATCAAATAAGTTTGTCATCCCCTCCCCAAGTTTTATGTAGGAGTGGAGGAAGGGACAGGGGAAAGCATTACTTTTGATGACTTGATATCTGAAAGGATGAATTCAATATTACTAATACAGGGTTCTCAATCAAAAGGCAAAGTCAGTATGCGTTCAGGTAGGGAAAAAATCAGGTACTTTGTCTTCTGTCAAATGCAGGTAGATAATTCTCCTTGATGGACAGTTTGGAAATACAGGCTGATTATTCTGCTAATCACTACAGTCTATAAAATAACAGCAGGATATGGTATCCATTATGACAAATAAGTACTTAAAACTTTGAATTGTTTTTCTATGTCTCAAGAAAAGACAAAAGAATAAGAAAAAAACCACAATATGTTGACAACTGAGAAATTTCAATTCATCCTAAACACAAGTGAATTCCTTGGACAATTATGAATGACTGGTTACTATCTGAGAAACAATCTTTTTAACATTTATTAAAAGATTTATGTCACTCAGAAGTTGTAGAACAAACGGAATTTGCAGTCTTTGAAAAATCAAAATGCAAGCTTGTACCTGATTTATTACAGAGATGTTGTAATCAATAATAGAATTGAAGCTTAAAAGCACAAGGTCTCATCTGACACTACAGTATCTTCTTCATCTGCCCTCCCTGCAACAGCTAACTTCTGATCCATGGCATCCTTAGTAATAAGAAGCATTCTCTGCCAAAGAGGCATTTCTTCCTATCAGTTTTTAAGGCTTTTGTGGCTTTTTTTTTTGTTTTTCTTTTTATACCTACTACCTAGGTAGATTTAATAGTGTTTTCACCCTGTTTTGCATGTGCGTAGAATCTAATCTCACTTTCCAAGTTCTATCATTTATCAAAAGAAAACTGGTTTTGAACTGACACTTCAGAAACAGGAGCAGAAACGTTATCTCCAAAGATCATTCATTGGTTACTCTGGTTAACTAACTAATGGATAATCTTTCTTTATCAATGACAAAGCATGATGACTTTGATCTTTCAGGTTCCAATCAGAGGGATATTCACTATTTTTGTCATTAAGGCTTCCTGCTTGGTAAGGTTTCACAGGCTCTTCAAGCTAAAATTCGCTTTTATTTGTATTGGGCCATTTGATTTGCCCGCTTGTACTTTACTACCACACTAGCACAGGAGTTTGCTTTCAAACATCGCACAGACATGTTTGCCTGCTATGTCCTGTGAGACAGTTTTCCACCATAGCTCCATGCAGTACAATGTTATCCAAGACAGAGGATCTCCCAAGCAGAAAGTCCCCATCCCCAGAGGAAGCAGATGACATTTTCCTATTCGATAACTAGGCAGGTTGTACATGTACAACATTTCCCACTTGTGGGCTGACCTTCAACAAAGACTCAAAGGCCACCTGTGTATCACAGATCTACAACTCAGCAGGTAATATGCTGCATTAACAAAAAGGTCTGATTAACCAAAAAAATGTTGCATAGAAGACTTAACCTCTTTTTCCAGGATAATGTGACAAAAGCTGTGACTGCTTTTATGTCTGGAGATCTGGGGATCAAACTCACGTCAAAAGAAGAAAAAAAGATGACATTTTAAAGATGATACTTAGGGGGAAATCTTGGAATTATGCACAGAATGCTTATTATGGAATGAATAAGAATTATTTTTAGGCTAATGAGTAAAAATGAAATTACTGCTGTAATTTTCTCTTTCAAAGGTGATTTCTCTAACTGTTAAGTAGTCATTGAAATTTCGTCATTTCAGATTTTTGTATTGTTCAAAAACCTCTCATACATACTATAGGTTAAACCTTGTGTTGCCTCTGTGTGCTGTATACAGATGCACAGGTACCTATGGGAATGTCACATTGCTAAACTTTCTGCTCAGACTATAAACTCATCCTGAGGGTGCAGGCTTACATTCTAACATGGTGCAGTACTCGCTCTCTTTACAAATTTTACTAGTAATTTATATGCCCAACGTTATTTTTTTTCCTCTATCAAGAAAACTTACTAACAGGCAAGCCCCCCCCAAAATGAAGATGTATATTAGCATGCAATGCCTTAGTCTGAAACACTAGCTTATTTATTTTTTATTGAAAAGTATTCATAATTTATTTTTTCATCAGTGCTACTATATTCATGTAAGTTTCATCTTATTAAGTATGAAGTTTACGTCTACTAATTACTGCCAAAATTTCAGAACTTTTTTCGTATATTTTTCTCCAAAAATAACTTTGACCTTTCTCCATATCTTTAAAATTCCCTCAAATGTTCACACTTCAGACTGTTGCACTCCTGTGTTTTGCTGAGCGTGGTGCATTCATGCTGCTGAGAAATGGTGGGGTTGGGGGATGGTTCCCATGATGGGCAGTAAATTGGGTTCCCGTGTGGATCACCAAGAGCACACTGGCTCCTCACCTCCAGCCCAAAACCCACCTCAGCCACAACCCCTTGGAAACTATTTGAGGTTGAACCAAAAATGGGGCAAGGTTTTAGTTCAGTACAGCTTTCTCAGGTGATTGGCAGCCTGTGCTGATGAACATGTTCACATTACTGTTGTTCATATACTGCACAGCTTTTTTTCTTCTAAAACACAGGCCTAATTAACTCAAAAGTATCCATGTCTGTGGCCCCTCCTGTACCTCTGACAATCAACTGTAATTAAGTATTTTCTCTCTCTTTTTTAGGGTACCATCTCTTCCTGGCTTCAACCAAGTTTCCCCCCAGAGTTTTGTGAAATATGAGTATTTAATCAAATTTACCTCCATACAAGAAAAAAAAAAAAACAAACCACAACAACAAAAAAACAACCAACAACAAACAAGAAGTAATAGGGTAACAAAGCACACAACTATTATCAAACTGGGGATAGAAAGCTGGGTTAAGTTCTTATTCCTGGTAAATTCGGTTTATATAAAAGCAGAATTTGACCTCACAAAATTAAGAGCGCACCACCAAATACAGTGCCTAGAAAAGTATTTCTAAAATTATAAATCCGTGATGTTCTTAACTCAAAAAAATCTAAAAAAAAAAAGGGGGGGGAGGGGACACTTTAATAGATATTATTCATCACAGAGTAGCTAAGAAACTCATTAGTTGCAGCCTTCTTAGCAATACATAAATTTTCTCAGAGATATATGGAAATGCATTAGTTACTCAAGTACATGGTGGTACTTACCAGATCCTCAGTAATGCCAGACCTGTCAAATGTTACATTGTAAACAGCAGGATAAGAGGTGTATTCAAGATTTCTTTCTACATATTTTACAAAATCTGAACACGTGAGGCATTTTCATCTACAATTCTTAGAAACCTCAACTGGTGCGATGCCCACACAGCACGTCAGCAGCCTTGGATACTGAAGATCTGCTTGGGGAACATGGCAGTAGTAAGAAACTAGAATAAATTTCTCTCTGCTTAACTCCAGGCCAGATTATCATCTATTCCCAGTACCTTTTGTGTACAAACATGCCCAAATAGCTGTCCTATTGAAACCACATCTTTTAGCTCAGGTACCCTTAATGTTGTTAAAGCACTGTGTTGTCACTTTAAGTTCCAGGCAGCTTGACAAAGTCCAGAAGTGTCATATAGGTGCCAACCTACATTTTCTATAGGAAAGAAAGGTCATTTGGATATGAAAAAGTCTGTGTTTGTTTCTAGAGTTCTTATTACCTTTGCCTGGTTAAGACTATCTGCACACTAGAAGCTATTGAAACACAAGAGGAATTACATTCACTTTTCTTCAATACCTAGGTATGGGCTTTAATCTGGCTGCCTGATACCAGCAAACAAATGGTCACTTTATTCCTATCATTATCACAATTAATAAAATCAAACTCAGACTACAAATGCCTTATCCACTGTAAGTAAACAATGAAGCTTATCAGGCTAGAGAGTTATCAGAAGATAATCACATCCTTGGGGCATTTACCAGGCATGATAAGTACCGCTGCCAGAATATGATTATCTTCTGATAAAAAGAAACCCTGGAGTTTTCACACTGCTGCAGAAAACTCATCGCTGGGATGAAAACCTGTATGTATTGTTCCTGAATATGGAGCTGGCAGCTGAGAGTGATATGCAGGAGTTGCAGTGGAGGGGTTCATTTCATAGCACAAGCTCTAGAGATGACTACACAGATGTCTAGTTGACCCCCTTGGTTATTCTAAGCTAAAACTGCACAGGACACATAAAAATGGGCTTGTACAGCATTTAACCTCCTCCTGTAAGCTCCACTGATTGAGATGCAACTACTTCCAGGGAAAATAAAGTTGCACTTGACCATCAAAAAATATCCACAGTAAAAAAAAAAAAAAATCATAAGAATATAGGATAGCCTGTGGATAAGGGTGGAAAATAAAAAGTCTTCACAAATTCTATCACCATCTTTACCTCAGAGGCCTTTGGAAGTGTGTAATCTCTTCTCAGCCCTCTTTATTGTAAGGATACAAATAATAAGCCTGCTTGCAGAATGGTTTTCCACTCCTGCCAACTCAGAGTCAGTTCCAAAAGGAAACCTAGATCCTGCAAATGCACCTTCTGCTTCGAAAAAAAGAATAGATGGTTTGTTTTTAGGACAACCTCCTCCCTCAGGAAACTGTCTGCAAGTTAATTAAGGTCATCTGTTCCAGAATAGCCATTTGCCCCAATGCTTTAAAACTATGTTAATATGGTTTTTACTGTTGATGAACCCTAACAAAAAATTGGCATTGAGTGTATTTCTGTGATGTCTCATCCCCCATGTCCAGTTCTAGGCTCCCCAGTACCAAAGAGACAGGGATATACTAGAGCAAGTCCAGCAAAGGGCCATGAATGTGGTTAGAGGCTTAGAGCATCTCTCACAGGAGGAGAGGCTGAGAAAGGTGCTCAGGCTGGAGAAAGGAAGGTTCAGGGGAGATCTTATTGGGAAGGGGGGCAAGGGGGAAGGTCACAGGCAGGGATGTAAAGACAGAGCCAGACTCTTCTCATCGGTACACTTAAACATAATAAACACTTGTTTCCTGTGAAGGTGACTGAATGTTGGAACAAGTTGCCAAAGCAGCTTGTGGCTTTCTCCATCCTTGGAGATGCTCAAAACTCAACTGGACAGAGCCCTTGGCAGCCTGCTCTGGCTGCCTCAGCTCCAAGTAGGGTTGGACTAGATGGCCTCTGGAGGTCCTTGCTGACCTCAGCCATTCTTTAATACAATTCGAAGATATTTTCCCCAATGAAAACTAAAGTGTGCAGGGAGAAGGTGTGGAGAAGTTTTTGTTTTGATGAAATAATCTTTTTAAGTTTAAAACATTGCCAAAAACCTCCAAATCACAGACATTTAAGCTCAGCTTGCAGCAATCAGAAAAGACTTCTCTTCCACCACCTGCTACCAGGCTGACCACCTATAGACACAAATAGAAAGATTACATAATTCAGCACCTTCCATTTCTTGCCAGAATGAAAATAAAATTTAAGGACTGGATACCTTCCACACAGCCAGTACTATTTTGTTCTACCAACTCTACTTCACTCAGCAAAATGTCAAGTGTATATATCAGGCCAAGAGCTTTTGCATCATAATCTTCTCTTGTAAGTACTTGAAAGCACTTGGACTCCTACCTCTCTGTGCACCAAAGGCATGAGTTTACCTGCAGAGAAAAACCCTCTTTCGTCTTTTCTGAGAATGTCATTCCCTTCATAGAGCCCCAGCCTACCAATTTGGTATGACTGAAGTGGTTTTATTTTTAGGTAAAAGTGCTTTATTTTATTTGTATTTGTTTTTTCCAATAGTTAACAGATCAACCAAAAGTCACCTCCTTTGTAGCTGCAGGAAGCAGCTTTTCTCCTAAAACAAGGGAAGAACAAAAAATAAACCAGGTTTTGTTCACTAGCAGTACAAAATGCCTCTAATAAGAATCTATCAATCCACCTCCTGTTTTCTCCCACACCTTTGTGTCACTGCTGATTAAGGTGTCACTTCACATGATATGGAGAAATTGTAAATTGGGAACATGATAATTTCACAGGTATCAACTTACCCTCTCACATAACAAAGATTAACTTGACTTTTTTTCCACAGGTAGCAAGTAAATTTTAGTAAAACCCAAATTGCTCAAAATCACCACCAGCCAGATTATCACTCTGAACAAGATCATTCAATACTCCAGATTAAGTCCTAAAAGCAAAAATCAAAGAGAATTGGTAAACAAGTGTAATAAAAACTTCTGGATTTTTTTTTCTTTTCCTAAACCAAGAGCAATCTTTCTCCCCCAAAAAAGTGTAAACAGCATTATGTTTTAGAATTGGGACATCATTTATACTTCAGGCACGACTGGCCAAAAGCATTTCTATAAATTTATATATGACATACAAAATGAGCCTGACACTGTTTTTATAGAAAGTACATTGTCTACTATAGCTTCCTTCCTGATAGAAGAATAAGCAGCCCAATTTTTATCATCATACATATTAAAGATATGTCCATATTGAAAACATGCCCACCATGTGAGAACTTTAGCAGTCCAACAAGAAGAATCTTCAATACCCTTCTGAAGAAGTAAATCATATGAATCTGTGGTTTCATATCAAAGATTTGAGATACACCCATGTGAGACAGCAATTTCAGAAGTGGAAAAAAGTTGGCTTGTTCCCTATTCCTGTAAAATGTTTTTTTGCTGATTCCAAGTGAATTACTGCTAATTACTGCCATGAAGAACACAGGCAGATTTCTCTGCCTGTGTTTACGGAAAGCTCACTGTACTAATCCAAGTGACAAATGAAAGTTTTCCACAATATTTTAGAAAGATAATTATGCCATCTGGGAAACTATGTCACAGCTGTATAAGAGTGAGGAGGCCCCAAGATGTGTAACAGCTCCTTCTGTGTTGCATTAATTTCAGCTAATATATTAATCTTTGATTAATTTTGTTTGTTTGTTTGAGAACATCCTGGGTCTTGTAGCATTTTAACATGGCTGTCTAAATATGCATCAAATGAGTTCTCTCAACCAGGAAGATACAAGCATGATTTATATAAGCATAAAAGCCCACACATGCATTTGCATATACTTTTTGGTGAATCAATAAAATAAAATAAAAAAAACCACAAACAACACCAACAAAAAAAACAAAAAACAAAACAAAACAAAAAAAAACAACAACAAAAAAAAACAACAACAAAAAAAACCCCAAGTGGACAATGTGGTTACCAAACGATATACAGCACAGAGGGATTTCCTCAATACTGTAGTCAAGTTTTCTGCAGCTACATAAACGCTTTTTTTTAAAAACAAACAAACAAACCACTTTTATTACACATATTATACCAGAAGTGTATCTGTATCTTTTCACAGAATCATCATCAGCGAATTACAAATACACTCATTTCATTAGTACCCGTTTCTTTATTTCAGCAGCCCCACACTATTGCTTCTGTCCTTTATAAAAAGGGGATAAAAGAAGAAATTAGGAAGAGACAATATTTCCCAAAAAATAAGGACCATTACATAGGGACAGCTATATTATCAAGCAAGATGTAGTATCAATAAGAAAATTTGTATTTGGATAGACTTCAATTAAAATGCACACAGAAAACACCCATGTGTTTTTGCAAGTTTATTCAAGTTGTTATAGTTACCAGAGACCCCAAGTAGATTCTACAATGAGCTTATTTTTATTTTTTTCTTCCTTTTTTTGGCAGTTCCCCTACTTCAATATCTTTACCATTGACTACAACTATCACCTCATCTCAAAATACACCTTTTAATACCTGCATGCCTGCTAATTTAGGCCCAACACCAGCAGACAACCTGCTTCCCCTAGAGTCCAGACACATGAACAGCTTTCTAACTGGACGTTAATAACTTCAGCTACAACCAATGTGATTTTCTTTAGTTTTCAAATAGCAGAAGATATCCTCTGAAGTTAAAACTACTAACAAGAAATAGGAAGAGATATTGGAAGATACTGATTTCATATGGACTCTACTCCCTGAATCTGCAAGTCAACTCCAAAAAAACTATTAAAGTGCTCAAAGAAAGTTTCTCAGAATGTGCTTCTTAATGAACAAACAAACCTAGTGCTATATTGAAAGATAAAAGTGAGCTTCATGTAGCCAACATTTTTCATATTTATTTATTTATATATATATATCTCCTTCAAACCTTTTTGATTCCTATAACTTTTCATACCTTCAAAATTAGGAAGGACTCAAAGGCAGAACAAAGCATACAGTATGCCGACAGCTATCTTTAGGATATCTTTGAGCAAATCTAGACATTTGCAACACTGTCGTAAATGTTAGAGCTACCAGAACCACCTCTCTCTGAAAGCTGTATGACAGACTGTAGCAGCAGATTTGTTTTCATGAAAAAGAAATAGTCAAAGATTATTGATGTTAATTACTTTTCCACTTACACAGACAGTTTCAGCTTCTGTTCTAGAAATGAAAGTTCCTATTTGCAAGCCATATTAATCTAAAATTCTCGTAACAGATTATAAGCCACAATTTGTTTCTGAAAGATTCCAGGCATTAACACAAGACTAAGTAGTGAACATTATCCCCCGACAATGGCAAGGTATAGACAGCAAAACAAACTTCAAAAAGGCTTTTGCAAAAACCAATGGAGCCATAAATAGTGCTCTTGGCACAAACCGCACCTGGATTTTCTGCCATGGAAAATACATTGAGAAGATTTCTGTCTGTGACACTGTAGCACAGAGGTGTCAAACGTATTTTCACCTGGTGCCATACCAGCCTCATGGTTGCCTTCAAAGGGCCAAATGTAATTTTAGAACTGTGTAAATGTACTAATCCTACTAATCCCCTTCGAGAGCCACCGTGAGAATGATGTGGCCTCCAGTGAAAATGAGTTTGATCCCACTGCTGTAGCACCTTAAATCTACCCAGAACAACCTTAAAAAACTATTTACCCAAGTGCAAAATCAGGGAATTGCATCTAACCAAGTACTCTCCACTATTCAGAATTCAGCAGAAAGTCTTAGTGAAAATGCCAAAAGGGACTTTTTTCCGAGGGCTGGGGCTCATCTTTGTTATTTCCTATTGCAACATTGGGAAAGCCTCATGGCTATTAAATACTTTGTCAATAAGGTAATATTGCAGTAAAAGCTACAATGCACTAAAAGCTCCAATAATGCAAGGATACGATCAGCAGCATTCTGTGTAGGAGCCCATAAGAAACTGGGGACACTACGGTATAAACAGCATAAACTGATATAGGGAACTTAGCATTTACACTGAGTTCTTATTAAAACAAACCCACAGCAGCTGGGATGAATCAGCACATGACAACAATTTAATACATATGAGAGTAGGAGGATTACGTGTCACACTGGAAGCATGAAATTTCCATATTGGGACCTTTTAACTTCCCTTTCAACAGCTGCAGCTCATATCCCTGTGCTCATTTTAATCTATTATTCTCCATGCTCTGCAATGTAAAGACACAATGAAGTACCAAAGCTACATTTCAAGAGAAAACCTTATAAATCTCAAGCCATTTGGTCCCAGCAGATCAAGTCACAGAAGCACAGTGATCCCTGGAGGTAGCTTTGCATCACCCTCCCATGACCACCCATAGAAAAAACCTCATGGATTTTGAGGGAAACACTTAAAGGGAACACTAGACAAGAGCAGCAGCCCTTCACATCTGCTTAGTTAAGCTGAGTAACTTGGTGATAGTAAGACATCACAAGTAGCCTGATTCAGACAGACTTTATTTACTTCTGTGCTCATTTTTCCTCTTCATATTCAGATTTGGGGCCAAGCTAGTACTCGCAGGTTTAGTTTCACAGCAGGCTTTTTCAACACCAGAACATAAACAGGAATAATCAGCATTTCATGTGTGCTCATGAAATCAAAATGAAAAGACATATTTCCCTGGGGCACATCTACTTTTTTTGACAAGTACTCAAACTTCTTGCAAGCGCTGCCCTGACCAGTAATGATGTCTCTGCTCCTCGACCCTGGGCTCCCACGCTGGGTGCAGCCGTGTCACAGCTCCTGACCCACGCAGCAATGATGGGAGCTGAACCACAGCAAGATCCAGTCACCCGACACCCCAACCAGCCTTTCAGCCTTACTATTTCGCTTGGATTTTAGGGTATTTTTCCCCTTCCCTCTTCACTCTTTAAAACAGGTGCACATAAAATGTGTTGAGATGTGACAGCAGCAGAGTAAAGAAATGCAGGAGTGTAGAGACTGCGAACACAGTGAGGAGAGACTCCTCAGGTGACCCTTGCAGGTGACCCTCTGGTGAAAACAACCAGAGCCTGCACAGGAGAAACATCCAAAATGACAGGTCTACAGGGAAAAAAAAAGTAATTAAAGACTATTATTTTGCAAAAATATACTGTAACTGAAATACAGTAACATAGGCAAATTCTCTAACCTTTTTTTAGCTTTGCAAATCCTTCAAAGTTATTTTGACATTTGTGTATGTATAATACTATAACAGGGGAAAAACTATTTCATGCAGAACAAGTAGGTAGATAATGTTCTTATCTAGTCAGTAGGAATGTTTAGTACCTTTTCTATAAAACCATGCTCAGAACATCCTACAAAAAGGAACAATTAGCCACTGATTTGTGCATTTGTTCTGAGCAGCAGCATTGATAATTTGAAAACACAGTGGTATGTGTGAGCTGAATTCATACTGATAATTGCTTCAGTGTAATTTATGTCAGTAGGTGCTACAGAAGGAGTACGGTATACTAGCAGATAACACAATAAATTAAAAATAGAATTTGCATAAAATTAATGTACCATTAGAGTTAGCAATATTGATAGAAGCATATTGTGAAGGTCAGCAGCAAGAACTGAAATCCCTACACACATCAGTTTACTGACACATAAGGAGTCATCTGAAAACCGCAATATGAAAGTTTCAGAGCAAAGACAAGCAAGAGGTCATGGAGAGAGACCAGAAGTCAGACTCAGATCTGGTGTAATTCCATTAACTTCAGAGAAATTGCATCAGGCTCCACCAGAGATGCTGAATTTGGCACCGGATCTGTGAAACGTACACTGAATAAACGCACAGAATTTACTGCTTCCTGCTTGTTCAAGTTGCCTTCTTTTTACCCATTGTTATAAAACTCATTGTTATCTGGAAGCATTAGAAAAATTATAATACTAATTTAAGATAAAGCGCATTTATTAACCTAAGATAACACTAAACATTTCCTACAATGTAAAACATTATATATATGGGTTTTTTTTGTTAAATATGCAGCTGTAGTGAAATACCATCTGAAAAGTATATTTCTTTTTTAAACCACATGATCATAAGAGACCACCACGTTTCTCTGCTAAATCACTTTGCACTTCCATAGAGGAATCATTTTCCCTGAGTTTTTTTGTAGGAAGAGATCAAGAAATAAATATTATGCTATGAGATATTTTACCCATTAGTATCAACAAAACAGGAAAGAGACAGATCAACTAATATATTCTGTACAGGGCTTCTAAATCATGATGGCTCCAGGAGAAATGGTGAGCATCCAACCAAGGCTGGAGCCCACATCCACAAAGTGAGGGGTTCAGGACTTGATACTGAACAAGACAGGGAAATTCTGACTTTTATTGATAACAGTGCCATCAATATGTTTCATTCTATACCTGAATATCCCTATAGAAAATCTGATGTGACTACAAGGACAAGACTAAAACTAATCTTTACAATACAACTGGAATGCAGATCAGTATATTAAGAAAAGGCTCCATCAAAAATACCTGACAAGGTTGCAAAACTATATAAAAATAAAATATTTGGCTTAAGTTTTTATACTATTCTTCCCCTAAAGGAGGATACCTTAGAAAAGCTTACAAAAACCTTACAAAAGCTACCATTAGAAGTACAATTTTCAGCTGATCCTCAGTGTAGAGAGACTCCTCATAAATAATAAACCAACAAATTTGTGAAAGTTTCACCCCTTAATTTTGAAACATTGTAGAACCAAATAAGAATAGTAGAAGAAAACAAAGTAAATTATTACGCATGACCATTTTTAAGCATGTGTTCAGTCAAATAGCATTTACAATACCATTTACCTCAGTTTTCCACTTAGCACAATTTCAGCTGCCTGGCTATCAGGTCCAGGAGTTGGAAGAGAAGCTACAGTCTACCAATGAGGAAAGTAATAAGAGAGACAAGTTTTGTTCAAAGCAGCACAGCTATGATACTAAATCACCCACACAAGTTCATTTTGAGAACAGTTTCTAAGAAATCAGTGTAACATTTTCCAGCTGACAGATTTTGCACTTGGGAATACCCTGGCATTTTATGGAGTTTTCCACAACACTGTGATTGATTCAGCATATCGCTAATTTCTAACAACAACTTTTTTCATTTTGTATATATTTGAGATGCAAAATGTGAACAGAGGGAACCACATCCAATGCATTATATTTAATAATTATAGAGGCTGAAGGTGGTTGAATGTTTTGGAGTTTTTTTGTTATGGTGGTTTGGTTTTGGTGGGGGATTTTTGTTGTCTTTTTCTTGTGGTGGTGTTTGGGGTTTATTTTGGTTGTGTGCTTTTTTTTAAATCAGTAACAAAGGAGTTTACAGTGACATTACAAGGGGCTTTACAAGCCCTAAGCCCTTCCCCTCCACGGACAGTGACAGCCTCCACCTGCTGCTGTTCAGCTACCAGTATTACCACCGTAAATCAGAAATCCTCACTCCTATAATCTGTGTTATAAAATCCCTTCAGGATCATGGAATGAGGCAGCTTCTTGCCACAGAGCATTTGCTATTACTCATAAATATTGTAAGGGCTACATCGGAACATGAAGAATATTTCAGAGACCAATTAACGTCACTGCAGTTGAAGCAATGCAGGCAGCGCTCACACGGAGTTTGACTTTCGTTATCACAGACAAATCAGACCAGGTAGAGAAATAAGAGTCATTAGAAACAAGAAACTGGGTAAAATCATCTGAGCACTGCAGAGTGTATTTAATGGGCACACCAAAATACTGAAACAAATGAAAATGAAGCATTTAAACAATACAATCCTCTTCCACGAGGCATGATGACAGCTCCCTAGGACAGGGAATCACAGTGTTGGAACATCAGCGATTTTAAAGAAATTACTGGCATGCTGTGTTCGGTTTACTGTCTCCCACCTTGCATTTTACAAACTGCATCAAAGCACATAGTATAACAACTCCAATTTCTTTCACAGCAGCTACACCATGTGAGAAAAATTGACAGATTAAATAGAATGTAACTGCCAAAGTAATTGTGAACTATGGCTACGCAAGAGAAGAAAAAGTATGTTCCTGAATATCACGTTAAGAAGTGCTTTTGTGATCAAATGCAACAAGAGTCCATTTCATTATAATACTCTTGGAAAAAAAAAAAAAGCAAGCGACTTTGGCACAAAACGTTACTGCAGAGCTCACGTAACCCTCCCATCCTCTCATCTGAAGCAGCTGTTGAATAGAAGTGCCACATACAGAGGAAACACATATTCTATTTATTTTTTTTTTTATTTTTTTTTTTACTATGTGCACTTGTATTTTGGTGAATTCTTAAGCCTGACCTGCTTCAAAGCAGGAAGAAAAAAAAAATATCGAGTCCTAACAGAAATTGATGATGCTGTGTTCAGTGACCCCCCCCGGTTGCTTCACTGAAGAGATGAGCACTAATCTAGTAAAAATACTGGAAGTTCACTACTTTATCAATGCTGACATGCACATGCCTAAGTGCCAGTGACACATACATGCTCGTGTTATTTATCTTCCTCTGCATTTATTAAATAGACAAATTGATATCTCAAACATTTTAAAATTCATGCTGTCTTCTCACAGTATTATGGGCTCAGCAGAATGGGCCACCACAGCTTCAGAGACTAGATGTGTTGCCTTACTGGATATACATTTTAAAAGATAAAAGCATTTTATGGCATAGTTTGTGAAACAAATACCAGATGATACGCCACACCAGGGCACCACCCAACAAGGGCCACTTTGTCCTGCATTATACTGAAAATAACTTTAACAAAACAGGTTTTTTTAATAGCTTATAATTTAGCCACTGGCATAAAGCTTGAAATAAGTCATTTATGCACTACATTCCTGTTAAATCTACCAATGAGTGTGATTTCATCAGCCCTTACTTTATATAAAAAAGCAGTAAATAAAATAGTGGTAATTTGGGAGCTCTGACAGAGGCAGGCAAATCTTAATGTTCTCCAGAGATGGGTGGGATAAGCCCAGCTCCAGAGCCATTTGACAAGCCTGGCTGGGCAGCATAGCTATTCTCCAGCATGCCAGTCCCTAAGAGAAGGAAAACTGGAGTATTGTAATGAACCATCTGCATTTCTACAAATTCAAGCTGAGCCCAAGCGTAGTCTTAGTGACTCATGGATTTCCAGGTGGACTATGGTCCTTCATTAACAAAATAAAATGCTAAAGAGTCAATTTGCAGCATCTTCAGGGGAAATAGACGCTCCAAGTCCCTTGGTGATTTGCCGTTTACTAGACTGCAGAAAGGAGTAAAACCATCCACAGTCACCCAAGATCATGTTCCGATCAGAAGTTTCCCTCCCTGCACTGCCTTCTGTATTGCTCTATGAGCTATATACCAGTACAACAGGATCTGACTTTCAAACTGAAATATAAACATTAATCCAAAAACTGACACAAGGTTCTCTGTTTTGCCAGGATTATAAAGATTATTTCTATCTAACACAATTTCTTAATTGTAAATAAGAGGAAATTGGCCAGGTTATTAAGCAGAACAGCTTAAAGCCATTAACTAGCATGTTAAAAACACATAGCAGCTAGCAGAATGTTAAAATACTTGAACCATACATTAAGCAGAGCATACTAGTCAGTACAAAGCAAAAAGTGAAAAATAACACTAAGCAGTTGATTTTAGATGACAAGAGCAAGAGTATTTCAGATCAAAACAGACAATTCATTAACGAAGTCCTTCATAACTCTGTCTTTAAGCAGCTCATAACTCCAATCTAGAACAGGGTGTATTGAGAACAGTGTGAAAATCAGGAGAAATTCCTTGCTTTCATCAATTCCATACAGACTTTAATATTGTTATAAGGGAAGACATTTCTTGTTTTCATTCTTAAAATCCAGCATCTTCCCCTGACTTCAATTCTCACCACATCACTGTTCTGCATCTCTTCAGTGCAAACCCTCATACCCGAAGTTGGCCACCCTGCCATGGTCACTGTACCACCAAGTCCATCACCCCAATGGCAAGGAGACAATTCAGCAATTCCAGTTGTCTGGATGGTATTTTAAGAAGTCCTTTAGAAAACAATAGCAACTATGCAACATCTTTATGGGTATTACCAGCTCAACCTGATACCACTTTATTTCTAGTTTGTTATCCACAACCAAAGTGATTTGCAAAGAGGAATATTAAGCATACCCAGATATATATTAAGTCAAGTAAAATCAGCTGTAAAGCATTCAGATTGCCTGTGTACTAGTCAATAATTTCTGAAGACCCTACTAAGTGAATGCTGGAATCTATATTTGCCATCATTTATTTCTGCTTTTAACTACAGTGCTAACAAACAACAAATGAAAGGGAAGATCAACCAGTTTTCACTGGTCCCAGCACTCACACTCATAACACAACTAATTAGATTGCAGCTTGATAAGTGTTCTGTGGATTTAAGGACTAGTATAACAGCTATACACTTGTACTTATCTTAGCACAAGCTTTCTGTTTCAACACAATTATAGATGGAAGAGTATGAAGAAAAAATAAGAGCATAATGAATATTACAAAAAATAACAGGGAAGCAATTATCTCTAAACAAAGTATTTTGCATTAGACCAAAACATTTTTTGTTTTTAAGTATTATAAGCATCTGATAGAAGCTAAAGTTTTTTATCAACTCCAATGGTGTGCATAGTAGAATAAGGTACCGTGGACTCCTGTGCACAGGTATGCTGTGATCTCTGCCCTCACTAGAGAGATGGGTACACTACTGAATTCCTCCCCATAGTCCATCTTCCAGTAGCAGGTAGTCCAGGTAAGCAGCACATTTTGTAGAGGGGAAATGATTTAGGATAGAACTGATCAATGATAGGAAAAAAAAAAAAAAAAAAAAATCAGCCAGGGATACAAAGCTACAGTTCATAAAATACCACCACAGATTATCAGACTCAAAGCACTTCAATTTCAGTTGTTTTGACCTTCAAGTTGAGATTTCTTTTTTTTTTTTCCTTAAGCTCTGTACATCTTGTATTTAAAATATGGTGTTGAATGCAAGCCTTTGATGCAAGTTAGGTGGGGAGGATTTCTCCTACAATACACAGGTATTTGATTTAGAGTCAAAAAGACTATTTTCAAATCTGCAGAGCAATTTAAAGCTGGCATGTGTATACATAGAGCAAACTTCACTCATACTGGCTCTGGTTTAATATTTTCTCCTTGGGTAAGTACCAGTATGTAAATGGTTTGAAAATACGCTGCTGTTCAGCAAAGTGACACCAGTGAGCACTACAAATACTACGTCAGGAGAACGACAAAAGGAATAGATAATATTAGGTATGTCTCGCTAGTCATTACTCTAAAAAATAAAACAATAAAAATGAGAGTATGACAAGAAAATTCAGTTGGTGTTTTGTTTCTGGGGCAATACAGTAAGCCAGTGGTCAGTGCCGGCTCTTTCTTTGAGATGAATATCCACACGAAAGCATTTTGAATCATAGAGGGTATTACTCACAGTAATACTGAATGATGGACATTTTATGTTACGCCAGAAGTGAAGGTTATTTCTTTGCTGAACTAGCCTACTGAGAAGCATAAGAGCTTAAAAAAAGCCACCCATAAGCTTATCGTATCTACAACACTTCCAAGAAAAAACAGAGTAAGACAAGATAAAACATTTTAGGATAAGAAGTTCATATGTGTTTACCAGAAACCAAGATGACAGATGTGTCTGTCTGCAGCCAACCTTCTCTTCACCCAGAAAGGTTTCAGAAATAAAACACACATAAACAGTGTTGTTTTCCTGTCATTCCTTATTGCTTACATCTTTACAAAAATAATCCAGGTACTTAGACCAAATCAAACATGCCTAAAACTGATGTGTAGCTGACATGCCTATAAGAAATAGGCTGCAAAGAGCTTTGACAATTTTTCCACCTGAGTTGTGACATCTGTCCAGGTGAGTTACAGCTCTAAGCTGAACAGGGGAGTTTCTGCTGCTTATTTCTGTAACTTCAGTCCACCACCGCTCAGGAAGAAGCACAATCTGCAGTCTCATTGTTACTCATACACAGTGCAACTAAGCAGATATCTAAGTTGATCATGCATCTCAGCTCATCCAAAAGCCATAGTTTCTGTTTTCACCCTTTCATATCCATGTGTAAGTAACATGAGACCCTTCTGCCTCTACTGAAGATTTCTGAAATGTTAACAGATTCCAGCATAACTGGTAATTATACAACATGAAACTTGTTAGTGTTTGTTTTTACAAACTATCAGCACAAGATACTGAGAGAATTTGAGACCTCCTGCTACAAAACCATCTCAGGAGGGGTGGCAGCACATCACCCAACATCCAATCTCGCAGCAGCTCCCGTGCTCCTGCAGGTCCCCACTGAAACATGGGCCAGCCCCGGCTCTGCTCTAATCACCAAAGTAACCTTACACATGGATTTCTGGCATCTACACAAAGACTTCACATTTACTATTTTACCACATAACAGCACTAAGTAAGTGGAGAACATTCCTTAGAGAAAGGTGCCCATAATGAAAGCTCTGGTAATTTTAAAATTTGGTCTTCATTCAAAATTGAACTCCAAACACAAACCCTTTAAAGCAGCACTCTGCTACAGATTTCTCTGCAGTACACATCAAGATGTCATATGATACACCATTTTATGGGCCAGATCATACAACATCCCTGGTTTCACCATCTCATTTTTCTTAATTGCTAGGACCACCCATGCAAGATTTAAATTATGTTGTAATTTAAAGCAATAAGAAGTTATTTCCACCCCTTGTCCCATCTTTCATTTCAATTAAATAGCAGATAGTTAAACTATTTCATGCAAATTAAACCATATCCACTATTCTCAAACAACAACAAAATAGCCTGGTGGAACCTCAGATACCTTTCTCTTTCAGGATGGAAGATGCTCACTGTCACCAACATTGCTGTTAAGTGCACTGTTTCTTTCTGATCTCCAGGCACACACATAGTAGATAAGGAAGCATTTATAAATGAATGAGGTGGTTAGTGGCTCCTCAAATGGGGCCTCCAAGCTAATATAAACAAGTGATGTGGCCTTTCCCTGATTATGCACTCCAGAGACAAAGTAAAAAATAAAAGATAAAGATAATAGATATTTTTGTTCTGAGATCTTAACTCTCACATATATCTGCCTCCTTAATTGCCTGCCGTTTATACGCTTATGAATACAAAAAAAAAAAAAAAGACTCAATGAAGTTATGAAGTTGTCCTGGTTTATACCAATAAAGCTGCTGCTCCTTGTACTGCTCCATTCACTACTGAGATACCTGTTCTGCCCTGGGGCCTGCTTCATTTTTAAAGCCCACTAGCAGGAACAGATTTTACACAAATATCCCTTGAAGTGTTTTCACTCTCCAAATTTTATGCCCCACATGATGAATTCATTTAAACACTCAGTTCCAGACTTATACCTTTTGAGCAGATGCTTGAAGCTAATCCAGTGCTTCAGTGGTACCCTGAGCCTGACACATCCTTCAGCTTTCATTTCTAACTAGCAGGAGTAATAGAAGTTTGCAAACCAAATCTGAACTGCTGCCACTGGAGAATACATAACATGCAGCTAAGTTTCTGTTCTCGGCTACACAGAGCTCCTCAGGTTTATCAGTCTAATAGAGAAGAAAAAGGTGTTTTGCCCATGTAGCTAATCCCAAGGAATGATCATAGAAGGTATTCATCCAGATTTAAGTAAATCAATGTATCTTTACTCAGATGCCCCAGTGATTTGAACTTCAACTCCAGCACTGGATTAGGTACCATAAAAATGAAGAAGTGGCTTTCTGAATTGACGTCTTTGTACCTCATTAACTGAGAAACAATTAATTGAGCTCACAAAAAAACCCACCACTGTGTTAAGTCCAGCTCTTCCTGGAGGACATACAAGCAAATAGTACAAGTTCAGTGTTGCACAAGAAGCATAAGAAAAGATGATAAATAGAAGATGATTACCTACTATATAAGCATTTTCAGAAAACAAAGAACAAACCAGATAAACTTAACCTAGAAAAAACTGATTTGGTGCATCCACTGCAAATTGTTCAAGTGATGTACTTTATTCTGCAAATGAAGGCAACAGCTCTATTCTAGAAGAAACTCACCTTCTAGGAACCTGATTTCACATTTTGGGACAATCTAGTACCTGGTTTTGGAGGATTGAGACTGTAACAGTTGGAAGAATAGAAGGAAAAGTTTATGTATGCATTTTGCAGGGTGCATGCATAATCAGGGTGGTTACAACTTCATCCAGCATCCTCCAAACTCTCCATCTTGCTGTATGGGAAGGTATTATTGTACCAATCCCTAAATGGCTTCCCTTCTCTCCACTGAGACTGACTACTGCTCAAGGCAGACAGATTTCTACAGAATCAAAAAGAATGAGACATAGGTGAAGCTGTTAAAAAACAGCCATCAACAAAAAGGTCAGGGCCTCTGGCAACGAAGGAAAAAAAATTACTCTTGTAGTCTTCAAACAGATTTATTCTTGATATAAAGCAGGACCATTTACAGCTCAGCAAAATTTTAAAACTGGTAGTAAAGCACATTACAAGCTTTCTTAATTCAATTTTCTCTGGCATTTATTGTGGTTAATAAAATTCCTAAATGTCATTGAGATTTATAAAAATGTATTTATAGGTTAATAAATGCATAAACTGGATTATTCACAAAAACAGCTCAGAGAAAGTCTAGCATCCTAAGTTGATACAGATTTTGGTTTTGTTCCCCATCGGAGGGGTAATTAGTGCCTATTTAAAAGAGTTTTGCTTTACAGTACTGCAAAAATGCATCTGCTTATTTCCACTATTTTCAGAGTTCATGCTCAGCTTCACAGGATCTACGTTACCTTAACTATGAACGTTTATTCATCTACATAAAAGAATAAAGGCTTCTCAAAATATCCTTTGTAGCCGATTCTTTCGGGAATACAACCCCACTACTCAGCCAAATAAAGAGGGACCATAAATACCTAAACACAGGATGAAGATTTGCCTAGTCTGGAGTGGCAATAAATAGCTACTTATTAGGGGAAAGGATCTTTGTTTTGAATTAAAAAAAATAACTTTAGACAAGAAAAAAACCTACCTAAGGCCACTGGAACAAAAATGGAAGCACGGATGGCAGTATTTGCTCCCACCTTATAACTAAGTATTTACAGCAAACTACTAAGGATTCTTGAGAAATAGGCACAAAACTTAAACTGCTTATTGGCTTGTTACAGCTGTGACAAGCCCAATAACCAACTCTACATAGGTCAGTGTTTAGTCTGTATGTGTGTATATGGTCACACACAAAAACCTAGATTATTTCTTTTCATGACCTCTTAAACGAAAACAAAGGCAAACACCCTATATTACAAACATTCTGTAATATACAGACAAAATTGCACTGGAAGATTCTACACATTGCAAGTACACAAAGAAAAAATCCACAAACCTACATATACTATACCCATTGCAGAAAAGGATTTCATCCCTACTGTCCCATTTTCTAACTCAATAGAAAACCTCCTGAAAAAGTTCTGCCAAACATTTAGACTTAGTTTTTTTCCTTCTTACCATTTTATGTTCAGCCTTTTCACTTCTGTTTTCAGATATCAGTCTTACTCTGAGTCAGAACTTCTCAAAATAAAATTTGATGTTCTTTAATAATATCCATGCTAATGATGATTATTTGGATTGGTCTGGTTTTAACAAGTACTTGAACATTTAGCGTAACCAAAGCTTTTATATGTAATTAGTGCTCTGAGCTGAATTCTGGTACAATACCATTTACATCCAAATTATTTTTAATGAACATTTGGATGCATCAGACTTGAGGACTACATGTTTAAAAGAAAATATATTAATATTTTATTTTTAAAACCATTTAAAATGTATTTCTGTAACTAATAAAAAACCCCAAAAAATAAAGCAATGGCTTAGATAATTGACTAAAAAGAGTGTTTTCTAACTTATGAAGCACTGAACAAAGTTTCTCATTGGTTAGTGGAACACCGTAGGAATGATTTATGAATGCAAATAGACATACTGCCAGGAAAACATGGAGACTAGGGATGCATATGTACAAATAACAAAATACACTAACTTAGGGGTGCATGCTGAGCCTTTTAAGCACTGAAAGGACAAACATTTCAAATGCACTCATCCTTGCTAAAAGGTATTTAATATAACATAAAAGCATCACGCTTCCCAGAAAGCTTTTATATACAGGTCATCTTTTTTTATACAAATGCTTCCTCAGCCCTCACAAATACAGTAAATTATAAAAAAAAATCTTGGTAATACAGTTCTTGTTCCAAAAGATGCCATTTTTTAATTGACGCTCCTGCATTACAGAAATAAATGACAGCACTTTTGATTTTTTTACCCCCAAATACTTTGAATTTCCCTTGAAACCTATAAAGGAATTGTAGACATTTTGAGCCATTAGTGGTATAGAACAGTATCAAAGGAACATTTCAGTCCCTTAATGCCACAAGTTTTAGCAGACATTGAACTTACCAAAGCAAAACTTGAAAGGGCTACAAATGTCTAATTTTAACACTAAAACAAATAAAACCAACAAACAACAACAACAACAAAATCAAACATCACACACACACACACAAACAAAAAAACCACCAGTAAAACTAGGCCTGTTAGAAATTTTGCTTGTTTTAGCAAAGACCGCAGTCAATTAACATAGCTCAAGATCATCAGTCAAGTGAAATACTCAGTCCTGTGGAGCCCAGCACCATTTCCCAGTAGATAAAAAAAATTTCATATACAAGAGGGTTTTTTTTGATGATGCAAAAAGTTGCAGTAAGGATTTTCCAATGTTTAAGAAATCTTTACTATTATTCCAGAGGATTTTATAGTGTTCAATCAAAATGCAATTACATTTATTTGATTCATAAGATCACTAGAGAATTAAATAAATATTAAAAAATATGAAAGTTTTTTTCCTTTTAAACAAAGGATTAATATGACTTTTGAATTAAAAATGGCAAAAGTGTTATGACTGAAAGAACTGATTAAAAAAAATCATATTGGGAACTTCGAAAACAGTTCAAATCAAGACTTAGAATTGTGTTATAATACCAATGGTAAAAAAAAAAAAATGCAAAAATATATGCAAAAAATATACTTGTCTATTAAGTACCTCCTAAACAAGGACATATGGTAAAAATCCCACTGCCTTTTCATTGACTTTGCTGGTGTCTGGAACAAACCCAAAGTGACTTATTTTCACCAATTTTAAGCAATTTTAAGGAATGGATCATTATTGGATTAAGATTTAACCAAATAGTACAAACGTGGAAATGTTAAAGGAAAAAAAGATACCAACTACCCAAACCTGGATTTTTTGCAATTACAAGTATCATGTTCTGAATGCTTCTATATCCTTGCAAAGCAAATAGTAGCCTAGATTCATTAATTTTGCATCATCTAGCATCAACTTTGTGGTTTTATGTTGCCCAATAATCTGTCAAATTATGCGCCTGTACTTGACTTGCGCAATCTTTCTTTTGGAGAAAATTCATTAACAATTGGTTATCAGCAACACCCTCTGCTATTTTAGCTCAATATTTCAGGTTCTCAGTCACTGACATTGTATACCATGGCACAGTTTTTAATCCATTTGTGTCAAGATAATTAAGGTCTGCCACCACTCACAAACCAGTTACGATAAACACAAAGACTATTGCAAATTCCACTTTTAAACCCAGCAAATTTACACAAGATTGATGGCCCAATTGTTGGGATAAGCAGCACCTGACAACTTAAAAATCAGAAGTTTGCTCTCTTACTGGAGTTTCATCAGGTTAAGAAACATTACTTTGTGATGTTTCTGTTCCATTTAATCTTAAAATCATGCAGCACCATGACAGAGTTGCTTCTCCTACTCAATTTGATGGTAGAAGTGTTTTGCAAAAAAATCTATTTCATTATTACACAAACATCTGTTCAGGACTGCAAAGTACTTCATTTAAAAACGTTGAAAGATATAGTACATCCCCACAGCATCAAGTTTTCCCTTTCCAAGCTAAGAGACATGGCTGTTATGGACAATTACCACACTCTCCATCACTGTGCCACAGATGTGTGGGTGAGAGCCTCAGAGGTCACTTCTGCCCTTTACTGGTCCTTAAACTTTGCTGAGGTTGCGAGCTATACAAGAAATCCCCAAATTTGGTTTCTTCCATCTGCATTCCCAATCTTTAATTAGCTTTAATTATTTGCATCATTAGCATTTTCTACCCTGTCTCCGGGAGTTAACTCTTCCCTTGAGAAAGACATTGCTTTAGCAAGGACTAGCAAAACAGTAAAGTTGGGTAGATTCACTCCAGAAGAGCTCTCCACAAAATTACAGATCAATCAAAAAAAAGTTAAGGTTTATTCAAAGCCTTTTTGATACAAAAAAAAAAAAAATGACAGGAGATTCTACAAACTTTTCTTGCCAGTTTCTGTGTCTTTTAAGTGACAGTCTTTCTGAAAAACAGTCAAGCAATAAAGATTCACTGCAGTCTTCCTTTCTCTGCATAACATTTTTGCCTCAAGACTGAAAAAGGAGCTACTAAGCATTCGGCAAACAATTTCTTTTTTACTAGCTTTCAGGACTAAGGGTGAGCTTTAGATTATATAATTAACTCAAACATAACACGGCTATCCCAATTAAACCTGTATGATTCAAAAACTTTGGATCAAGATATGAAACTTTATTTTTTAAGTCCATTTGACCCAGTGGAAAAATACCACAATTTTTTAACAAGGCTCTAAGAGCAATTTGCATTATTTTTAAGAAAGATTATCTTAGGGCGAAGATTCTGAAACACACTTAAGAAGTCTGAAGTACCACTTGAGACCCAGTTACAAAAGCTTCATGCAGACAAAATTCTCATTACAATCAGCAGGAGTTTGCTTTCATAATGAGTATTAGAGTCAACTGATTGGAGTGCTCAACTTCTGAAATGGTTGATGCACAAGATATTCTTGACTGTATGATTTCTCTGTAATGCTCCATAATATACAGCACTGATTTAGAAACGAGCAGTTTTGACAGGGCTGAAAGGGGAACAAACGGGTAAAGTTATATCCAAAGTAGCTTACTTTGCTCTTCAGTGTTACTTCCCAAAGTCCAAATTCCTCATACTTGAATGATACTGTTCAAAGTTCCCATCAAGTAAATGATGCAGCTGTTGTAACTCTCTGAAGTATTACAGTTGGGCCCAGATTCTTACTCTCTTGTGCAAGTAAATGTGGAGAAAAAGAACGTTAGGAGGTCCTGTCCTCTTAAAATCTAACTTAATTCACAGGGTGATAAAGATGTGAACTCTGTCACTACAGAGCAGCAATGAAAGGAGGCTGAATTACAGTTTGTAATAAGAACTTTCAGTACAGGATTTGGTTAACAGCTCATGTCATTCACAATGGATCATAACACCCATCTACTGATTTTAATGAACTAAGAGCAAATTGCAACTGTCCAATAAAAGCATTTCTAAAAACATGGCTACATACATTTGTATTTGGCCACCTAAAATTCTCAATATGTAAAACAGTTGCACAGAATGTCATTGCAATTAATTTTATTGGATGCAATAAACCACTGGACTGTTTTAGGATGATTTTAGAAGCCGAATATGTTTGCATACAAACACCCACCAAAGCTTTTAGGCATTTGCACTTTACCAGTATGACTCCATGTAAGTCCATTTACTCCTGTGGAGTTAGAGGAACATAAGAACCTCTGGATTCCGAAGCTGACTCTCTAAGATATTTTAACATCACACAGATCCCAGTCAAGACCTGTGAGGGATGGTTTGTGCACACCACTGCCCACCCTTGAAATGCTACTTAACTTTTTCCAGCCCTGACTCACTGTGGAATTGGCCACCTCTCAGTACAAGTTTGACAGAGCGCTGAAGAAAGTTCTCCATGGGATATTACAAGTGGTACAGAATAGCTTATCAGTCTTGCATGGTGGGGGAATGGGGGATTTAGCACACAGAGGAGAGGCTTTTGAAGTCAAGTGTCTCATGTGCCTATCCCTGTGGGCATGCAGCTACAGCAGTGTGAAGTGTCAACTTTGCCAACACAGACTGTGAAAGCAGGTAAAAAACACTTATAGCAATAAAGCCAGAAATAAGATTTTAAACAAATAAACAAAAAACAAACACCAAAAAAACCACAACACTTCCACACGCAAAATTCACAGTCCATGCATACAAAATATTCAGCTGCATTAGAACAACAAATGTATTGAGAAGGATCTCCAAATCTACCCTCCTTCACCCAAGAGTTTATTATTAAACCACTTTTGCCTTTAAAGCAAATGTAAAATATTTCTGTTTACTCTCCCCCATGGTCCAGTTTAATTCCTGCTCTCCTACAGCTGCTTGCTGGGCTGTCTTATCAACTGGATCACTGAAAACATTTCTGTAATTACTTTTAGTTTAGTTTTACATAAGTAGGTTGCTTCACTAGAAAGCTTGCATGCACTTGTTTCTTTTTCCTCTGAAACAGAAAATATTCCTAGTATATTCTAATATTTAAATATGCACAGTAGATTAATTAATGTATTTAGTCTCTGGAAAGCTTGTAAGTTCTGTCTAGCAGGAAGTGGCCATGAAATTTTCTATTTTTTCCATAATTAGGCATAATAATTAGCACAATAATGCCCTTGTTAACATTCCTAATTATATGCAACTAGCACATCAATACCTCCTAGAAGGAATCCTGTTACCTTTCCAGTCTCATCTGGGATAGTCTGCATCCCTACAGGCACAACAAACCAGCATCCTGCTTGCTGAGCAAGGACAGACTGAGGGAGCTGGTCTGACATGCAAATGAAAAAGAAAAGATCTCTAAAGTAGCCCCAACATAAAAACTACTTAAATAAAAAGTAATAAAAGAACTCTCAGCCAGGCAAAAAATGTTCAATGGATCAAAAGCATCCCCCAGCACTGAAGTTTTACCACTTGTTCTGTTGGACTAGACCTGCTCATTAATCAGCTCCAGCACTGGCTGGGGTTTTGCCTTGGGTCTGACGACATGAACTCAGGGACCACTTACATTTTTACTGCATATTGCCATGTCACCAAGCTGTTCAGATTAGCTCTGCTGGGAGGCTGTCTCATTCCAGGAATAGAAATTAATTAATCAGTATATTTTCCACCCCCGTGCCAGGAAAAACATCTCTGATTAAACTGGTGTACTGAAGTTTTTTTGCAATCACTGCCGACATGACTATTGATTAAATGGAAACCTTGTGAGCACTTACTCGTTTTATAGGTGTATTTATTTCATTCCTCTCAAGCCCCTTTGTTTTAATTAAAGGGTATGTTGTACACACTGTAATTATTATGTAGTGAAAACACTTCTGTAAATCTAAGACATGTCCTTTTCACATTACACTCTATATGTGAAGAAAGTACTTAACTCCCCAGTTCAGATTCTTAAAACTTCAGTCTAGTGAAAAGCTTGCCTAGGAGGTAAAACTTAGTGTTGAAGCTCCAAATATATCTACAACATTGCTTCTGGGCAGGAAAAGTGCTTCAGACATCACTGTGCTGAAGAGCTGGTGCGGCCATAACTAAATCCCACTGAGACTGCAAACTTGGCAGCCTTTGCATTTGCTTGGATTAAGCCCCCAATTCTTGAAAATTTCTACCTGATAAAGCTAAGTTTAAGTGAATAACGGTTGCTATCGTCTCCCTTCAAATACACTGTCAGGAAAAACACACTAACTGAGGCTTTATATATAAAGTTGAGATGGGAACTCATCTAACAAGTGGGTGATCTCAAACCCTTCTGCTCCAAAGGCATTAGAGTCCTTATTACCACATTACAGAGGAAAGTCTGATATCAAATTATTTAATTCCTTCCTGCTGTTGTGACCCAGAGCGTCTTCAAGAAATTAGAAGTTTACTAGGCTGAATCACACACTACTGCCAGGCTACAGCACTCGCTGCCACTGCAAGGTAGTCAGACCACTCTCCCGAGAACTGGAAAGCTTGTGTTTCCAGTTTGACTATGTTCATATATTTTCATCTAACATCTTAATGCATATGAAACAGTATGTAGAGATAAGAAGAGAGATCTAGTTCCCAGGAAGGGATTGTGGCCTGGTTTAAAGGCACCAGAGCCCTCTCAAGAGGGGAAAAAATAAAACAAAAATCCAAAGGCAACCTTTCATACCACTTACATGGAAATAAAGACAGGGATTATCCCTTGGCCCCAGTCTATATTAACATGGTCCTTTGCATACACGTAGCACACTTGAACTCCGTAATATCATTTCTGTACTCCAAAGCGTTTCTGATTGAAACCCAGACAAGCTGTAAGCACTTCTCAAACAATATACAACCTGCTGCCAGATAGATGCTGTTCCTTCCAGGCACAGTCTGGCTCACATGACTTATTATAGGGGCTGTAAGAAGGTAGGATCATAAGGAACCTTACACCTTCATTACAAATGCCTGTCATGGAGGCATTCCTGACTACCCACCCCATGCTCTATCAAAAGATAGAGACCCATATTCTAAACTAATTTCTGCTACTTTCCTCTTGCTAAGATTTTTTCCTAATAGCTAACGTGAATCTATCCTGATGCAACTTAAAGCCCTGTCCTGCATACATGACACAAATCAACAGACCTCTCAGCAGTGAGACTCGGGCACGTGAACAGCTCATGAACATAGAAAATATCAAATCAATTAACGCATGCTTGAAGCATGGACTTGCGATCAGGAAATAACTGCATATATAAGGAGGCTTGTTTCTGTAATAAATGGTTTTGCGTGATTCATATTAAATTGGAATGCTGAGTCCTTTATTCACTCCAACAGTTAACTTTTGATATTCACATCATATTGATGCATCTTCGGTGCATTTCAATGCATGGAGAAATCAGAAAGGGTCTGTAAACGCAGTCCCAGGAACCTGGGAGTTGTTTGGGCACATGTTCCCTCCCCATAGTCATGCTGCAGGATGCAGAAAGTACTTCCCTGTGTTACTTTCCTGTGTTTCTTAGGGAAAGCCATTCACTTTTAGAGAAGGCATCATCTTGGGACTAGGGTTCCTTATTTCAGCTTGTTGCAAAAAAGAGCCATTTACCTTCCACCTCTTCTGGTGTTTCAGGATTCCAGACGCACTGGGCACTCAGTTAATTTCCGTAAGGACAAAACGCTGCTGTGTACTTCAGGGACTGTTTCTCTGACTATTACAATAACAACAAAATTATGGCATCACATGCACCCATACCTTTTCATGTCTCAAAGCTTTCCTCCATATCTTTATGGAGACAAAGGTTCACTGATTCATTTTGAAAACATAAAATAAGATATTAATCATCACACATGCTGCTATATAGAAAATCATGCTAAATTAGCCCAATAATTACAAGTTGTGAATTACCTGGTCAGGTGTGACAAATGGAGCAGGGAGCTTTGAGCACTATGTTACATACCTAATGTTTTTGAGGACTATGTTACATACCTGGCATTTTACGTATTGCACAATTGTATATGTATGCTTTGGGAAGAAGATTCACATACATGTACATCCTTTAACCTTTTTGCTATTTTTTAACTTACCAGAAGCGCATATCTCTTCTAGAGATGCCTAGGAACACTTTCAAACCTTGATGTGCATAAATGAGTGGTGCTGCATAAGGCAACCCTAATTTATGCACTCACTACAGACCCAATTAGTTCTTCTGTAATAGAATGCCAAACAGATTTTCTTAATAAAGCAGAACACATCACATCTAATATTTATATAAAATGCAGAGTTTTAACTCTGTCACTTTGTGTTACTAACCCCAGACTTTGAGAAGGAAATTCTGAAATGGGCTTTTTTTCCATGAGCACCACTGGCAGAACATGGGACAGATTATCAGTTTGGACAAATCAATGTCACTCCAGTACAGCTAATCAAGTGACACGGACTTATATCAGCTGAATGCGCAGTATGTCTGGATGCTGCAGAACAGCTCAGGGAAGTCCTGTAAGAGCCGTAGGACAGGAGTAGGCAGGAGAACATGGCGAAGGCTCTGCAAACTTCTCTCCTGTACAGAACAGCCCCCTTTCACCTCTGCTGGCACAGGGTTATACCTTAGTGAGCAGCAGACAGTTGTCATGGACTCTACATCTTGATTATATTCTTGTTAATATTTTAATCTCTTCCAGCCCAGATGGCTTAATTCCTTGGTTAAGGCTGAGACATGCCTGAGCGCTTGCAAGCTGAGGCTCTATCAAGAGAAGAGAGAAGTGACATGCTGAACTGGGAGAAAAAAACCCACAAGACACACAATCATCACATTTGTGCATCTGATATTTCTTACTCAAGCTGGAAACCAGAAACCTTGCCAGATGTTTGTGTGCTGTGTTGATAGCGTATCAACACCTTTATCTGCATTTGTAACCTATTTCAGGTATCTCCCATGTATTTTGTCACTTCAAGTTTTGGCTGCCCCCAATGCAAAGCACATCATGGACTGGACAAGGCACCCACATCACACTGGCCAAATCTTGGGCCAAAGTATTATAAGTAGACTCAGGTTTGTACAGTTAAACTAACATTTGAGGGATAAAAAACAATGCTATGTAGAAGATAAGTGTCAGTTTTTTGCCTATGAAGTGGACCCCAAACTGATCACTTAAAATGGCTACAACCAAAACCAACATATCTGATGTACAGTAGCAGAAGCCAGTGCACTAAGTCACTTCAATGGCAAGCAAATAATTTTTCATCTTTTTTGTATTTATTTCAAACAGATTAATCAAAATGAGCCATTTTGATTTTCATGGATACATTAATTAGCTTCATCCTTTTGCCTAACAACCTCTATTCTTTTGCGTAATAATGACCTCTAGTCAAGACTCTTCTAATAAAGTGAAATTATTACATAAACATTTTAGAATAGCATAACAAAAAACTTCACATTACTTTCACAGTCATAAGGAGAATCCTGCAACACCAGATGGTTAACAGGATCCATCTGCCATACAGTTTGATCCAGTCAGTGCTCACATTTTGCATCCCCAAAATACCATGTATCTAGGCTTCCAGACCTGCACATGAACCAAATTCCTGGATAAAAATACACAATTTTTGCTCATGTATGTTTTAAGTGTACAACTATGCAATGAAGTTTGGCATTCCTTAAGCAGAGGGCAGTATTACATCAGTAAATGTTTGTTAAAGTTACCTAATCTACAGTATGTAAAATCACATTTCTGCAACCTAAGGATATATATTCCAGTTAACTGACTTCACATAGTTTTGGTTTCTGAAAATATATATATATATATATATATATATATTCAATTACTGCAGAAAATTATCAGTAGGGAAGTATTCCAGTGTCGTCCTCCCCAAACACTTTGCAAATAATAATAAAAAAACCCCTTCTGTGAATGTATTGCTTTACTCTGACCAAGTCCTTTTCTTAACTCCTCTCTCAAACATAATCCCAGGACGTTTAGTGTTCTCTCCTCATTGTATGTCACAATTACCAGTTCATTAAATATAAATGTAAGAGCTACTCTATCCACTATTATTCTCTAAACCCACACATTCTCCTGCTCCTCATGGACCTGGCACTGCAATGCACTGACAAGAATAACTACTCGGAGTTTTCCTTCGATTCCATGATGCTTTGGTCCTTCTGGCTCCTGTAATCCCTAAACACTCTGCTGACGCTGCCCCTCTTAATGGAAAAGTTGGAGCAGATAAACCTGCCAAGAGATAACATTCACCAGCAAAGTCTCAGCCCTAAAACTTTTGCTAGTGCTTTGACATTTGTGTAACATTCAGAAGCCGCTTCTCACACAGAGATGTTATTCTCTACCAGTGAAGCACTTCAGATGGAAAGTATTATCTCTTCCTAACTGACAGCTTCCACTAAATGGAACATTTAATTAATTTGGTCCTAGGCCAGTCTGAGCTCTTTTGCTTGCATGAGGACAAACACGACTTGTAACTCTTTGGCACCATTTCTTTTCCCTCCTCCTCTCCTTTAAAAGAAACTTTAGTTGTTTACAGAATAGATACAAGAAAATCCAAGCTGGTACAGTGACACATCATTAGTTAAAAATACACCACAGCATAAAGAGCTTTAGTACAGAGAGAGCATTGGAA
Organism: Nesoenas mayeri; assembly: GCF_963082525.1. Classification (NCBI taxonomy): domain Eukaryota; kingdom Metazoa; phylum Chordata; class Aves; order Columbiformes; family Columbidae; genus Nesoenas; species Nesoenas mayeri. The sequence goes on from NC_137560.1 coordinate 12,448,504, forward strand.
TGCAGAATTACATGAAAATAGCTTAGGAAGGAAAATGAAAGTCATCTGGAAACTGATGATTTTTTTCTGCTCCTGGCTGTAGCAGAATAAAAAGGCTGCAACCACTCTGTGTATTACTACAAAAAGCAAACTTGGGACAATTAACAGCACTGAAAATACAGTATAAGGAGTTATAAAAATACTTGAAATGTATTTCTAAAATGCAGATGGTAAACACAGGGTATAACTGGGAGAAAAGCCTCAAAAGATAAAACAAGGCCCAAAGCCTACAAGATTAAGAACTGCAGGTTACCAACAGAGCCAGGCTCACATAACAAGCAAATACAATGAGATTTGTGACTTAAAGAAAGTTGCAGAAAGCATAAAAGAAAGAAATGGAAATCCAGCGCAGATGACAGCATCTCCTTGGGAGAATTGCTGTGCAAAAAAACCCACGCAGCTACTTAGCACGCACGTCACATGTACGGTCTGGCAGATGTACATGATAGGTTCTGACAGTAACAAAGAGATAGCATAGAATGGGGATGCCCAGACTTAGTCCAGATATACAGTTCTGTCTAAAAACTAAAGCAACTTCCAGATCTGAGCAACACTCCAGAGAGAAGTAGCACATCTCCTGTCTGAAGTTATTTGTAATGCTGCATAATGACTTTGAGCTGCTGCAGACTCTCAGCAGCTGAAAGAGTGAGTGTCTTTGCAAAAAGACAATATGGCCAGAGGTCCTCACAAAAAGACAACTTACACCTTGCTTGGAAACAGAAAGTTCACACTAATGCAATTAAGTGTGAAAGCCAGCCGTTAATAAGGTAACACTAATCTGCACTGCACGTGCCACAGGCACAAGCCCTTCTGCTTCAGTGCACAATGTCACATGCACAGCCCAGGACCCTCTCCACAGGAGCAGATGCACATAACCACATCCATCCCCAATGTGTGCATAGGTTAATTAAATGGCAACTGTAATTAGTGCACAATTCAGAAGTCCCAAACAGATGCTGAAGAAAGAGAAGCATATTGCTAAGTGCCAGAAAGTAAAGGGCTCATACTTCCTTGGTGGGACAGTCATTTCCTTCCAATAGCCTTCTAATCTAAAAAGAAGCCTAGCCAAGCTAATCTATATAACTTCCATTAGAAATTTATAAGACAAACTGTAGCTGGCTCTAAATTGGTACACAATAGAGCGCAACAGAAGTCAACGATAAGGCAAAAACAATAACAGAGGAACTAGAATGAGTTTTCATACGTGTTAGTGGGAACGAGGAACACAAGGACTAATTCAGAGCAAGGTTGCGCTGAGTCAGAGCAGATGTGAGCTGGTCCCTAGAGCATTCAAACTGTTTAGAATGCTTGAATGCTAAAGATCAGGAAGTTCAAGATCTCAAGGTACATGAAGTTGTGAGCAATATATTCTTGTAGCACTATCAAAAAGAATTACTAAAATGAGATTGTCAATGGTGAAAGCTAAAGTTCATGTTCGAGTGGCATAACTCGACACATAGCCTACTGCAGCTACTGTACTGCACACCTTTTGAAAAAAGTCATCAAGAAAAAGTGAAAGAGATGCTATAGTGACATTTTATAGGGGGAAAAGGGAGGAAGTTCTAATCAGCCTCTGAGGAGGTGTTTTAATTTTAGGATAACAGACTGTGGTAAAACCTAAACAAAAACACAAAAATCAGGACACATCTGTTCACTATGAAAAGTTTTTTCTGTCTGTTTCCTGTGGAAGAAAAAAAGAGACTTTAGGGACTGTGCTGAAGATAACATCTCATGTATCAAAGCAGGTGATACAGTACAATTGTGAAAAATTTTTGTGGCATGAGAGGAACAAAGATTAAGAGGAAAGTGAGGATGTAAGAGATCTTTGAACTACTTTGAAGTAGAGTGCCACAAAGCTGATCTAAATTCCCATTAACTTTAGCAGTGCATGAAATACAGTTTACTAGCTCCATATTCAGGAAATAATATTATTGGGCAGTTAAGGTACTGAAATAAGTATTTACAGTAAGTGACAACTAACATCAACGCTGCATGCTCATAACTGGTAATGAGTCAGAAGTCCAAAACAGACTAAATAGTAGAAGTACTACAGGAAAGAATTATAGAAAGGAGTTGTTTTATGTGAAGAATCAAAATACTGGGTATAAAGACTAAAGTGATAACTTCTAAAAGTGTTAAAAGTAGCAAGGGAGCTGAACTGATGAAAGAAGACTAGAAGGAATTACATACTATTATAGACACCAAAAAAAAAATGAGTTATATACTGATTCCTTCTTTATGGCACATGGTGTATTGAGGACAACTGCCACTCAATAAGTACTGAAATAATAACATTTTATTAGAAAACTTCAAGCAGGGCAGTTGTACTACATGTCTAAAGATACCTTCCAGCCTCAACTACTCTTATATAAAACATTACGAGTTCTGTTTTCATAGAAGTTTCCTTTATAAAAAGATCACAAGAAATTGAAACAAAACCCATGTTTCCAAGCAAGGAGGCAAATATGTTCTTCCTAAAATGGTATAAATAGGTACAATGATCAAGTTGAACAAATTAAGCAAAAAAGAATCAAAATTCAAAATAGACTTCAAAATTTGTCCTAAGGCATATTACTCATTCCTTCAAGTTGGCAGATAGATCCTTTGAAACAGTGTATCTGCTTGCCAAGGCACTTTTGTTGGGGCAAGAGATGAAAACATGAACCTAAGATCAACACTGAAAAAAATAAGCCAACCAGGCAAACTTTGCAAAGAGTAAGTTATGCTGTAACATCTTTTTGCAGAATCATAATATTTTGTATTGGTAACAATACAAGGGTGATAAAATTAGGTTCTCGTAAAGATTAGACTAACTATTTTAGTCTGCAAAGATGAATTTTAAGTAGTTATAGATTTCCTGAAGCACCTTCATTTCTGTGTAAATTGTTTATTTCTTGGGAATCAAATATTTAACGAAAATAAAAAAATAAAAGCATAAAGTGTGCTACAAGAAGCCATAAAGGAGTAGACAGGCTCTGTTTCATCCAAACATTGTTTGGTTTGGTTTTGGATTTGCTGATTTCTAGCCAGAGGTATCACTTCGCTGAGTTTTGAAGTGCTGCAGCTCCATGATTCTGAGCAAAGAACTTGAATAAACTGATGCAGTATCAAAAGCTGGCAGCAATCCTTCTGTATTTCATGTCAGCACCAAAACACACCTTCATGTTTGCCAACTTGAGCATTTTTTTGCCTTATGAATATTCGGGGTAAGGGGCACGTGAGATGCCACGTTAGTATACCTCATTTACATTTCTAAAGTAAATATTTAATATTCAGTAGTCCAAAATTAATTTCCTAAATGTTAATTGATGCTATTGAAAATTGCCAAGGGCATATTCAAGGCATTCAAATAATTAAGTTTTGATAGCTAAGAAGCCATTTTAGCAATGGTCAAAAATCATTGCCATACCTTTTGTCCCACCTGCAGGAAGAAAAGCTTACTTTTTCTGCTTATTGGGAAAAAGAAAAAAGTAAACCTGCTGCAATTTAATCTGACTAAACACAATACTAATCTCAAACCTGCTTTCTTCTCCTTCACTTGAGGACAGAGCTCCTCTTATGGGTGCGTCAGGCCTTTTGTAATTTCTACCATGGATGTCACTGATTCAATGATTGCAGGCTACTCAGGTTCCCTTGCCACTCAGCCCCTCAAACATCATGAGAACTTCTTTAAATAATTTAAAAAAAAAATCTTAAACATTTTATGTGCAAGTCCACAGCCCAAGCAGTAGAAAGCAGCCAGAGATGACCACGCTGCCCGGGCTGGGGTTCTCAGGCTCCCACACACACAGTTCTCACACTGAGCATTCCAAAAATCCCACTGTCCTCTCTTTGTACAGTTGGACCCTGGAAGACAACCAGCACCAACAGCCTTACAACAAGCTGCAGGAGGCAGAGAAAGCTTTCAACAGATACTTGCTTTTAATGAGAACTTGTTGAAATAAACTTAATTCTTTAAAACATTTGCTTGGAAGAAAGTCTCTTATCAGTTCACCAACAAGTTGCATTGAAAGCTGAAGAAATCAACCACAAAAATAAAAGCATTTAAACAATTGATGCATCTTGCTAACTCATCCAAAGTAATACCTGAGCATATCAAGACCAAGCACAGATACCCAGAATTACAAACCCCACAAGACTCTACCCAGATGCATAGGTACAGCATAGAGCAGACCTGCTTTCACTCCCTGTCCCCCTCACCTGCAAGCACCCAGCAGCTTGCTGCCTCTGTTTATTCCAAGACTTCTTTCCCAGTCTGACCTCACAACCTGATACACTCGGTTTATTAAAAAAAAAAAATCAAATGGCCTTTCTACAAACCTATCTAATGCTTCTTGCATATCTGTTGTCATTGTGCTACAGTTTGGGAAGGCTCAGTGCAGCTACCCTGCCAACACCGTGGTTTATCTTCTCAGACTTTCGTTTCTCTGTGCTGCACACCTTCAAGCAGGCTGCCTCCAACTACTCTCTCACTTATATTAAAGCCTGAGAGGATAACGTGCCGTATTTATAATTATAATAACCATTGCTTCAGCCCATGAAGGATTCTGCTTTTAACCTTGCCACATCACACAGGGCATTTGCATAGTTGTATTCAGACTTGCATCTTCCACATCTGAGAAAGCACTTTCATGTCCATTTTGCTGCTAGATTCTGACCAAGATGCTTGAGCTGAAGAAACTCTCCCTCTGATTCCTAACACTTGTCCTGGTTAACTATGAAACATTGAGTATAGAGACACAGAAGGTCTGAAATTACTTATCAAGTTAAGATTAGTAAATGAATTTCTAGTTCTTCAAACTCAAGGAGGTGGATATGCTTTTTCAAATAACTCAAGCTGGCACAGGGAGCCTTTTAAACCCATGTGTTCTGGGAAATTCAGCAGCTGTTCTAGCTTAAATTGCTTTCTAAAAAGAAGTTTTGAAATGGGTAAAAAGTTGATTGTGATTTTAGAAGTCCAGCCTATATCCACAATACTTGTAAAATACTAAATACAGTAAATCTCATTTCATTTGGCTGCCTTCTACATTATCTTGTTAATAATTGATTATTTATCTGCAAGAAAGCATATGGTGTTCCTCTTCTGGTTTGTAGGATAAACTGTGACTCTCAATTCAGATTAACAATCTACTCAAAAGTGTCAAATGCATGAAGACTAAGCAACAGTCCAAAATCTATAGGTGTGTTGGGGAAAATGCATCTGAGTAAATGGATTATCATGTCACTCCAGACCTGTCGCTCCAGCATTCTCCAGGAGCTCTACACTAACTTAAATATCCCTTGAGGCTCCAGCAACCAGGAGATATGGGATGACGGATGTACCATCTCAAACAGCAAAGCCTACTGTGATTTTAATTGAATTGTAGCAGCCATTTTATTTTTTTGCAGAGCATCTAGACTGTGTACGGCTTGCTTGCTTCCAGTGACTGCGCAGTTTATTTCTCACTACACTAATCCCTCCGTAAGACAGCTTCTCATTCCTTTTAAGTAGTGCTACTGACAGCAGCTACCTATATCTTCGTTGTTTAAGGCTCATCCTTTTTTATTAAATGGAAGTAGTTTATCTCAGACATACTTTTTTATTCCTTCCCCCACCCCCAGGCTCTACCACTTTTACATCCAAAGAAGGCTCCATCTTTTAGCAGTTCAGGAGTTGTCCTCACAACACGCTCTTCCTCTTTACTTTTAAGCTCACCTGACTACATTGTTGTAGAAATTAAAAACGGAGATAGAAGAAAGGAAACTAGAAACCCAGAAAGTAAGAGGCAAACAGTGACACCCACCTATAAACATAAACCAGCTGTGAAATGTTCTTCAAAATATCTGGAAAATACACATTTACTTTGTTGTTTACAGGGGACTCCAATAAAAATGCCAACTGGCTATTTTAGTTGCTAATCTAAAGGGTGCAAAGCATTCATTTAATAGGGAAAAGGCAAAAGAGACTGCAAGGACCTGCCTCTGCCAGAGCATGCAGCAGGGAAGCATCACCACTCTACCATTCAATAACACCATTGAATCAAGCCTGATGCATCTTGACACAGCTATTTAAGCAATGTTTAAGACTTAGTCAGTTTAGTGACTCTTTATAGTAGTAATGAACAGTTTAAAAATACCATAATAATTGCTTTTGGCCATCATCATCCAACAGCCATTAGCTGTTTATCTCAGAAAATTAATCCTCAAAGGGTGACCCTCATGTCCAAAATCTGCTCTCAGTCATGAAGAGTGATAAATTATTCTAAGCTAGTCCATGGAATCACTTTTAGTGTCATTTTATCAAAGTTAGTTTCCCCTTAATCAAAGGCTAATTCAACATGAAATCCTTAAATATGGGCTGCACCATAAGATAAAGTTAGCAGCCTTGAAAAGACTGGAAAATAGTAATTTGCACACACAAACACAAGATTTAGAAGTACCATTATAACCTACATCATCAATCACAAGCAACAGTGGCTTTAACAGGACTACTTTCAGAGTACATTTAACTCCATGATATCTTAACATTCTTGTAAGGCCATGATAAACTCTTTACAATATCAAACAAGTGCAGAAGTGGAGATTTGATTCATGCCAAAGTATTCTTTGCATCAGATTTCTTAAATAATGGCATTGTTACCCTACTAGACATTCGTTGGCTGTATTTTCAGTCCCATATACCCACTCAGAGAACACGGACAACACATATATTCACACCTATTCTTAAAGAAAATACACTAAAAGTTTTGCACAACCATATGAGAAAGCTCTCACTGAAATGAGGCACATCTTTAACAAATAGCTCATCTTCCAAAACCTGTTTGCAAGGGAATATCTGGGTAGGTGCCCATGACTTTTAACATAATTTTATTTTTTGTTCAAGTATCCAGTTGGTGCTGTTGTATTCATCAAGTTCTTATGAAGAAAAATCAAGTCACAGGTAGTCCAGCCTAAATGTTACTGTTACATAAGAAAAAAAGAAAAATGATCAAGAAAAATGCTGCCCCTACAAAAATGGTAATCCAAGTTATATGTATCAAAAAGTTGTCATTTCATTCTGTTGTAAAATTAGTGGACTATCTCTGAGGTGCAACCTCAAAGAGAGCAGAGACTGCCCATTTTCTAAAAGATGCCACTAAATCCAGCATAAAATGGCAATTTTGCTAATTCAGTTTTTCAAAACAATTGATTCAGTTTTAATTGTTCAGGCTTTCCACACAGAGGGGAGCACTAGTGGCATGAGAAATTCAACTAATACCAGAGAAGGTGTCTACAGTGAGGGATGGTAGAGAGGCATAGATGGCACAAAGAGCTAGAAAGGAACAAGGATGGAAGGAAACCAGGAGATAATAGGGGGAAAGAGATAGTAGATATTCAGAGGAGAAGTAGGGAAAGAATAAGAGGACATGGTGACAGACATCTGTAAATAAGGGGCCTAGGAAGGAGGACAGTTAATTTCTATGGATCTGGATAAGCACAGGGATGTCTGGAAATCACAAACATGTCTTTTTGAAAGAGTGAGCTAGAAATTATGTATAGTAAGCCTATATCCAAGTAATCCTCTTACATGATGACCCACAAGACTTCTAACTGAGCAAATTTCCACCTGGAATGAGTGGCAGCTCTCCAGATTCAAGTAGCCAACAGCTACAAGACACAAACAATCCCACACCAGGCAAATGCGAAGCTACCAGTTTGATACTGGATGCCAGAGGAGGAAGAAGGACACTACAGTTTCAAACCATGTTGTAATTAACTGCTATTCAGACTATAAGGCAGAAAGCATACTCATTATAATTTCCTTTCCTAAAGCTATTACCCAGCACATTCAGCATTCCTATGCAGGCAAGGACATTTCTCCAGCACAACTGTACACTGTGTCTGCTCATAATAATTCTAATTAAAATTACACTTTAAGCCTGGTTGTTGAATACAATGCACAGATGCTACAAGCTTTCTAAGATGACTTGTAGCCTGTAGCTGTTTTAATTAGCTTGACAGGTAATAAAATACCATTTTATAATTATACTATTAAAATGCATAAATGTTTCCTTTCAAATCTGTACTTACTGACTCACTTAGGTAAACAACAACCAGTTTTGGTTCATCAGACAGACAAGAAGCAAAACCCCAAATGTGGCTTCCTCCATGCCTTGCTTATGGCTTGGCAAGAACCACATGCTGCTTAAGAGTGAGGGTCAGGAAATCCTTGCCTTCCTGAGAGCTGAAATGTGTACAAAACCCGAATTTTCAGTCCCTGTAAGTGTACTTTTGTGAAGCATAATGGGTGTGACCCCTCGCTTCCCTAAAAAGTGTGCAGTGCTCAGATCTTTGAGGGCACAACTGTGGATCTCAAGGTATGCTACCAGCCAAGAGCCCCACCAGCAAGGGGCAGGTTTTAGGCACACAAAGTTTATGCAATTTCTCTGCTCAAGACATCTCAGAGGCTTAGATCCATTGCTATTCTGACACCACCCTCCCTCCCCCCTTCCCATGCACCACAAGAACAGAATTCTGGCTTGTGGTCCTGTAATCAAAACTAAACATTACACATCACTGAACTTCTAAGCATTCGTATTCTCTAAGTACTTATCCACACTTAGCTTTTTTTAATACCACTTCACTACAAATGCCACCCCATTTATATCACAGAACTGAGGCATTTAACACAAATTCCGATCACACACTTGCTAATGAGAAGTGTTTACCAAATAGTTACATTGTTCTGTAAACAGAAAGCAATTTCCATTCTTCTGTCTATAGTGGTGTCAGCATTTGCAAGCCATTACTATTATGCATATAACTGTCTACTCCAGTCATTCACACTTGCCATCAAACTGGCATTTAAGGATTTGGAATGCAGAACACAAGTCTGCAGCCTAAAAATAATATCCCAAGATTTGATCCTGCACTTCTTATTCAGGCTCAATTAATCAAGGTTGCCTAACTCTTCAGAAGTACTTTTCATCAAAAGATTGAAAACACTTTCCAAATGAAATGGGTATCAGTATCTCCTTTTTACTATGGAGAACCTGAAAATGAGATTTCACCTGAGAAATGGCTTTGAGGCTAATTTAGGAGTATTGTCCAAAGGGATGAGGAGTCCATTATTCAAAGTTATCTTTTATATTAAGAAGTAAGTTTTTCCTCTCAGACCACTAGAAAGTGATATATCACAAAATGTATCATTCTGTCTTTGAAAACCTCACACAAAGATAGCTTTGCAAGTTTAAGAAGACCCAACCTGAATAAGAATAGTTTACTTGATCTACAGCAGTAATTCAGTTTTCCTTGTAAACACCACTTGGGACTGCAGAGAAACTTCTATATTTCTCCAAGGAAAAGAAGAATTAAGAAATTAAATATTTTGATGAGAAGGTATCTGTAACCTCTCTGAACAGATGGGACAATATTGTCTAAAATTTAGAGGGAAGATGATGGTTTTTTTTTTTAATATTTCATTCTAAGCTCTGGAAAGGTTTTGTTCTCTTTTGTAGATAACATAATTAATACTCAAAAGCATGTTCTTCTTTGAAAGCAGTTTTATCTGTGGATATTGGCTACATGGAAGCCGAGATTGAGGTAAGCCAGTTTTGGGGCAGGATAAAAGCAACATAGGAGGGATGCAGAGGAAAGTAGAGAAAGGCAGGGTCTTCTGCTCTTGACTGCACCAGAGATGGACACTCCAAAGAGCAAGTTCTCAAAGTTAAATCTATATATCAGACCTGACACTGTTCCAAGTGTAGCAGGGGAACCAAACACACACACACAACCACCACCACCAAAACAAAAGAATTTCAGGATTTATAGGACAAACCCCACCTCTCAACTAACAATTTTGATTCCTTTGGTCATTCAGCTGAGATGCCATTATAATTTGCGTTTCAGAAGTGCCACAGTTTGGGTTGTCTAATTCAACTGTAGAATCCATCATTCAATAGTCAACCAAACACCAGATCTGAAAAAATCTCATGACCAAAAAAATCTGAGACATTCCAGAAAAAAAAAATAAAAATCCCACTATTCATAACAAGATATCAATATCCTTTTGTAAAAGATTCATTCTTTAAGTTATATACATTCTTTTAAACAATGCCACATTTACAAAAATAGTTTTCTGAAGGCAAGCTGTTCCATGTTTTTGATAAATCATCCAATTCAGATTTGCGTAAATGCAATATATACATGCTAAAAAATTTAAATGCAGACTTTTGACATATATTCTTTCAAAAAAGGTAAACAAAACTCACTGTCAACATACTGAGAAACTAAGAGGCAGATTCTCTTGACATTCAATACAATGGCCTTAGGAAAGATGAGAAATTAGTATCACCAACAAACAAATCAAAGTAAGTATTAAAGAATTGTTACCTTCTCCAGTGCATGATATGTAGTCTTCAGTCAAATTTCCAATACCTGAAAGTAGAAATTCATATGAAAAGTCAGTTATACAGTATTTTAAGTCATTAAATTCTTATCCATAATAAATTCTTTTCTGGAGAAAAGGGCTGTCTTTGAAAGTAGCAAGCTAAAAATAAACAAAGTACCACAAGATAAAAGCAGTAAACTAGTCAGGTACTCCACAGAATTTTGCCACCGTTCATTTCATAGTTCTCCCCCACTGCACCAGTCTTACTCTCCAAGAGCCCCCAGCCATGACACGCCATTCACCAGCCAATTGCTCACTGCAGTCTTGGCACATTCCACTGGCATTCTGCTATTCCACTCGGGACTACTTGAACCTTATTTTTTTTCAACTCTAATAACTTCACTAAGGGCTGATAAACACTTTCAGGAGCTAAAGACTCTCACAGTGAATCGCCCACTGCTCAAATGCTCTTGGTTTCCCAAAGCTGGCATAAAAGCCCAACTCTCCCCCTTTCACTCCTAACTCAGTGCAACTCTCAGTTGACATCAAAACAACCTAAATTTCAAAGAAAAGGCTGAAGCACAGCCCAAGGAATTCCAGTACAATCACTAGATCATCCAAACCACCCACTAAACAAATTTTGGAAAGTAGAAAAACAATAGGAAATCTGTTCAATACATGTTTTTAATTATATAGCTTCATATATTCAGTAGCTGGCTATGGGGGACACAAAATACATATAGTAGATGCAGAAGATATATTTCAGAAGCTAGAATTGGGTGAGCACGATAATACAGCAAACGTACTAATATAAACTTTTGCGCTATCAAGACATCCCAGACAGAAGCAACAAAACAAAGTCTGATATTTGGTGTAAAGATAATTGTTGATCATCCATTTTCTAACTGAAGGGTGGAGGTTGTATTATAACTTGAGATGAGGAAGTCATAACCACAGTGTGCTCCCAGCTTCTGTTCAAGTATGTAATACAGTTGCTGCTGAAGTCCCCAAGAATACAAAAGGCTTCTATACACCATGTGCTCTTACCATCTCTGCTGTGGGAGATTTTGTGCTGGGGAATTACACCACTAGGATTCTGCAGGCATATTATGGCTTCACTTGAATATGTACTACTCACAAGCAATCAGCAGCTTTTAGGAAGGACTTAACGTGACATTTCTCAAACTGGACTTCAAAGTTACACTCACAAAGTGTAACTGCTTTCAAGGAGTTACAGGCTGGCTCATGTGTGGTTTTGCACAGCACCACTTTACCACCCAGATTTGTTGGAGTGAAGAGCTCTCTCCCAGTCCAAGCAACCTGATGGGCGACAGGTGGGATGCAGCACCAGTGCTGAGTGCGGGCAAGCTGGTTTGGAGAGGAACAGGCTTTAAGGCAGGCAGAGCCAGATGGAGCCCACTTAAGTGAGCACAACGCTGGGTAGAGCAGATAAATATTTGACATTCAGAGCTACGCTAATTAGACATCAAGAAGAAATGAAGGGTTTCATACCAATCAAAATATTACTCTATTTACTGTAACTGTTCAACTTAGCACTTCAGTCATAGAAAGTTTAGGGAAACAACTTACACCAGTTAAGAAATGCTCTAACACCAACATGGCTACATATTTTTAGACACCCACAAATCCATCCCTTGCTGTTGAAAATGAAGAAAAAGCCTCCAGTTTACTTTGAAAATTCTGATCTTCTCTATACTTGCCTATCCATCTCTAAAGTATCCTTGAACTTATGTGGGCACATAGGGCAGAGAGCCAAAGAAAAAAGAGGTTTCTTACAAAGCACCTGTCACACAACCTTCAGAACTGCATTTGATTTAGTGGTTTCTGTGTTTTTTTTCAAATCCTTGTCATGCTTGTGTGCATAATTGAGCTAGGGTGGGGTTTTTTTGGCACCCATGTGGGCGACTCTGGATCAAATCTTGATTTTTCTCTTCCTCCACAATCCCAGCAAATACATTTACTACTAAGCCTATTACTGCTTCTCTTGAAGCTGCTGACATTGGTTAGATATTCACTCAAGCAGGACATCTCATCCTCCATATGCCACTAAGTGCTTTGGATACTGAGTAATTTTGGATTAGAAGAAACACTTAACTGGTTAAAAAACCCTCTACATTATGACTTCTGGCTATTTCACAGATCAAACCAGCAGCATGTACCTACTCAAATCCTTCAGAAATTTCAGCTTCCAAACAACATACGCTTTTATGGATAATTTCTTAAAACATTTTGCATTGGCACTGAGATATTTACTTGAAAACCAAGGAAAAGGCAAATTCAGAATGTTTTATTTTCAGTACAGTACTTCATCCCGTACTAATTGCAAAAGGCTGGACATTGCTCTTCATCGTCACATGTTTGAAATGGTGATTAAAGTAATTGTACATTATCCTCATAAGCAGCACTGAACCTGGACTTCCAGTCTTGAAAACCTAAAGCATTTAAATTATATTACCCTCAAATATTCAGCAGTGTTCAAGCAATTTTGCTAAATAATAAAAAAACCTCCTGTAGCCCAGAGGGTTTGGCCCCAGCTTCCAATCAATTCAAATACACACCTTCATCCCGAGTGAACAACAGACTGGAACAGGTATGGAGGGAAGCAGACAGTGCTCTGTCCCCTAGGTGACACTATGGAAGACAGCACACTAAAAACTGAATTTAGCAGCTTCAGTATTTTCTGCATCCCTTGTCAACAGAAGGCTTTGAAAAAAAACTTCAGAACACAGATATGAAGTTGTCTCAAAGGGAAAAGGCAACAACACTCTTTCAATGCAGCTCCCCAGTTGCCACTCCAGTTGTCCTCGAAGCTATAACTTCCAAGGAATCTAAAAGAAATTCAGTTTTGCACAATCCTCATTTCATGTAAAGGAACAGCACATACTTCAAGGAAAAAAAAAAAATCACTTAAGGATAGAAATAGAGAGGCACCACTTCATTTTCACACAAATACTGTATAATTGCACAAAAATATTCTGCTTTTCAGGTGGAGGCAGTTCTTTGGGAGCTGGCAACTGGGAGTACTGATGAGAGCCTGAAGAAGTGCTGATCTCTCATCTACTGCCAGCAGAAATCCATACATTACACTCCAAGTTTATATTGACACACTAATGCAGACTGAGCTGAAAGAAGCTATCCCCACAGAAAGCAGAGATACATTTCCCACCTGGAAGTTTATTAGCATAATATGCAAATACTGACATTCCTAATACATCTTTCCTCAGAGTACTTATGTGAAATAAGACTGCAGAGTAAGGGTGATGGTGTTTCTCTATGGGAGGAAATCAAGCCTGGTCGATGGCAGGAACATTACTGATGCATCAGACTCCAAATCCCCAACCGAGAATTTTCCCTTGTTCACTCCAAACATGCAACATCTCATTTGTTGATGATTTTTTCATCTTTTTTACTGCCTCTAGCTCTATTCTGAGCTTTGGTTTATCAAACTAACCTATTCTGGCACCATTTTGTATTATCTGCCAAAACATAGGCTAGTCTTATCCTATCTTCCAAATTCACTGTTTTTAAGAAAGCTTAAATAATGAAACTACCCAACTTTGCATCTCTCTGCTTCACTCCAGTCTCAAATAATGCACTCCAGAAGCCCTCAGACCACCAGTTTGTCTTTATTTGAAACTCCCCATATACAGTTTAAGAGTTTTCCCTGCTTCTGCCTTCTAATCTGAATGTGACATCCTTCAAATCTTTCTACAAATGCAACATTCTGCTCTTAACAACAAGCTAAAGAAATGCAAGAACCACAAGCCTGCTAGCCCATGGGCTTATTAATACAGGTTATTAAATAATCAACTGCATCTGAACTTGCTTTTGCTTATTTTTCTTTCCAGCAGTCCTACCAGCCACCACGAGGAAAGACGTGCCGTGCAACTGCTCCTATTGCCATTGCTCCTGGAGGGCATGTCTCTGAGCAAAACCCATGCCCACCCACCCACTTTTGCTCTAACCTGGCTCTGCTACCTTCTCAGAAAGAAAGCCAGAGGACACTAACTCTGAAACATCACCCAGTTTTACTACCTGTATCAACAGGTGATAAGCAAGTGGTCCAGCAAAGGTGGTATCAAGCATCAGGCATGTTATTTCCTTGCCATCTTGCACAACAGAAAACCACTTTATTCAGCATCATCTGCCAGCTGCAGCTGAGACATGGTGCAGCCCTTCCTCAGTAACATTTGAATCCTGGGCTTGCCTCCTGTTCATGAATTCAAACATTGTTACTAATACAATAGATTGATTATGGGAGCTAAATGGAAAAGACACAGTTTTCTGAAGCTGAAATATAAATCCAGTACGCATTTGTCAGAGAAGCATTTCCTGTGCATTTAAACATTGTTTAGTGAGTCAGCCAAAAGCATTTTGCAAGTGTAATCTATCTCATGGAGAAAAACTCAACAAGCCTAATCACAATCATAGCTCTCCCAGGGTTTGATAGGTTTAACTTCAAAGTAAAACACTGTCAAAATAGAAAACCCATGTGGTTTGTTGTAACAGAAAAAAGTGAAAATTAAATATTTCAAAATTATTTTGAGGTAGAAAAATACCTTGATCTCATCAAGTGGGGATGAGCATTACAAATTTATATTGGATTTTTAGGCTTTACAATGCCATTTGTTTGATGGCATTTGCTTCCTAAATGAAAAGAACACTGACCTGCATGAGTGCTTATTGATAATAAAATAATCTTTAGACACCAGAATTCTTTGGAGAGATTGTCAAATCTCAAAATGATTCACCAGCTGGTTCATAAATTGAACCTCTAAGCTACATAAACCTTGAAATTGTCTTCTATTACCTAAAATGGGCTTCCCTGCTTCATCAGAATAGGCTCAGAACAACTGCTTACTGACTGCAGACAGAGAAGAGGCACCTGTTTGAAAGGGTTGCTATTTCAAAGCTACTTTCCCTTAAAGAGATACAAGTGAAGAGTCCATATATCAGTAAAAAGCCCAAAATAACTACAGGAGACCCCAGAAAGGATAATGTGCTCATCACCTCTCTACTTTAAATGCAAAGTAATGAAAGGCATTAAGTTGTTTTGCATTGTGAGTAATATTCCAGTCTCTCCCAACCACTGATTGAGATCTTTTGCTCATCTGTATATTGTGCATCAACCCAGCCACTTACCAAAGGTTATTTTAACAGAACATGTTGGGCTTTGGTGATACAAAGTGAAAACTGACTGCATACACAGTCAGGGTTTTTTGGTATGTGTGTAGTTTTTGTTTTTGTTTCTTTTCATTACCAAAATGTAACATCATCTTGGCAGTCCACTACAGCTTGTTTTGTAAGTAACAGAAGGGGATGAGTTGTACCAGCTCCTCCATAAGAAAACAACCACATTTTATTCACCGTCACTGTAAACTGTAAGTTTATAATCTTCATAATTTTTAATGAGATGTCAAGAGCCCATGTAGTAGGTCTAATGCTGTATAAGACCTCAGTTTAACTCCTCCTCCCCAGAGAACATCGGTTGCAGTTCTCCACATCACCAGCAGCCAACCAGGCACTCCACCAGACAGTAACTGGAAAGAGTCCACCACAGCCTGACAAAAACAGATCAGATCTTCTAATACTTCTGTATTTCTGTACTTTCTTTTAAAGTTTCTACTTGGCCAAAAGCCTGCCTCAGCTGAAGGACACGGAGCAAAGGATATTGTTCCATGTCACATCTGAGTGATTCTTTGCATGAAAGAGCAAGGAGAAGTTAACAGGCTATACCCTATCAGGGAAGGGAGGGGATCATTAGTTCCCCTTCATTTCTTGTTCCTATCACTCTATTATATCTTTTCTTACAGGGACTGTAGTGCCAGAAGCTAAAATTACAAGTGATCAGAAATATCCCTAATCACTTGTAACCAATTACAAAATACCAAACGAGAAATGTCAGTGATAAAAAACAAATCAGGTACTGAGCAATTAACATCTACACAACTTGTAATAATTAGCAACCTTGGTGGTTAATTTTGTAAGTTTTACCATTCAGTTTTTATTTGAGGTGACAATTTAGTGCTTGTTTGCAAGCTAAGGTATGTATTAATACAGTCAGTCCTCTGATTGCTGTAAATGAAGGCCTTAAATATTTACTGCTGGTAAAACATTTTAAACTTTAAGCAAGATTATCTTCTAATGTTCAGCCATTGTGAGATTTTTATGACTTGTGTTGAGGAATAATCTTCTGCGACAAGATAAAATGGATGTACACCCACAGTCTACCCTTGCTAGAGCTACAGCTCGATCCCCATTAAATTGTTTGTTTTTCTTTTAAATCTGTTCCTTGTCCTTGCAAACCAGAAGACATTTCAGACTGCCCACATACTCCCTCAACACCATGTTCTCTACAAAACAAGGTCTTTTGCTTTCTAAGTTGGTTTCTTTTAAAAATTGCTAAGTTACATAACTAGGTCACACAGTACAGAGATACATGAAGCTTGTCGAAATTTTTGAAGTTAAACATGTCCCACCAGTCACAAAACAGACACCTCCTGGTGCTTACCTCCATTCTTTTTCATATAAAAACCAACAGTACAAATAATATATTTATAATACCTTTATATTGCTCTATTCAACCAACATGGATGAAGGTCAGATGAATAAATGACATAACAGCGACACCACACACACACAAAAAAGTCTGTAACATTGCACTAGAAACTCCCCATCAGGTTCACAGGTTGCCACCACAAACACACACTGTGGGGCATTTGGTGAAGGATACACAGCCAGGGTGACCCTGCTCACCTCAAGGGTGCCTCGACAGAACAAGTAGCATTTTTTTAACCCATTGCTTTCTGAAGTTTTGGAGAATGAAGGGGTCAACTTGAAGTTTCAATAGCCCATGAGCTGTTGTATTTCCATTTACTAGAGCTCTGAAATATCAGTACAAGCATATTAACATGCTGCTCCTGCTCTCAGAGGTTCACTCGCAGCCCAGGATGAAGCTTGGAGAGCAAGTGTTGTACTGAAAGAGCAGCACTGGGTGGAAAGGCAGTGGACAGCCAAGGGAAGGCATCTACTTCTACTGCCTTGAGAAAAACATCTTGTTTTTAAAAATGCTGAATTGTAACTAAACAGAACTGTTGCATAATCGGTCTTTAAGACAATCAATTTAGCAAGTCTTGGATGCCACTAGGGAAAGCTAGAAGCAATGCCCACAAAAGCCACCTTGCCCTTAACAGAAACCTAAATAAAGTGTTTATGTACAGTATTTTGAGAATAGGAAACAGATACATGAGCTACCAATAGTTTGCAGCATTAATATTCAATAGAGAGCAATAGATTTTTTTTTTTTTTTTTACCTTATTCAGTTTGCTCTAAGCAGAGCACAGCAGGGAAAGCAAGTTGGTGTAATAAAATTGATAGCAAACAGCAAAAGCCTTACAAAAACTTCCCAAGTACAGAATAATGTCATTAGCGGCTGTGGTACAATAAATCTCACTTCCCAGGAAACAGCATTCAGGATTTCTTGTTCAGGGCAATGTCATCACTAATCAGGAACCCATGTTTTAAAATTATATCATAGAGGATTCAAAAAACACTTGAGAAATACAACTGATAACAAAATACAATCTTTAGAGTTCATTCTAAATTATGTGTTTATAGATAAAGCTAATTGATTAATCAAAAAAAAAATCTCAGTATCTAGTAGTAGCAGACAGTACAAACTAAAAACCTAAGATCACAGGGGAAAAACAACACCACCAACACCACAAAGACTGCACACAAAGCTTGGAGGAAGCAACTGAGAAAACAACTTCGTATCTAAAATAAACCAAAGGAGTACATGCCATGCAACTGGCAGAGATCAGACTGTGCTCCATCCATGACAACTAAAAGCAGCACACAAAGACAAAATTCCAGAAAATCAATTTATTTAGTTTAGTGCCATCTGTTTAATGCACAAGTTACAAGTATAAAAATAGACAAGTCCTGAACAATAAAACTAAAATATTTCAAAGCAAGAGATTCAAGTGAAAGCCACATATATGTATTACCTACAACCAGCACACACACTAAATACTAACTGTAAAATCAGAAGAGCTTAGTGTACAGTACCAAATTGCTTCCTTTAGATTTCAACTAATTTTATAACTGTTTTTCCTAAGTCTAAACAGAAACTTGAACAGACCATAAGTATTTTTCTTCTAGCAAGCAGGCCACCTCTTTCTCTTCCCCTTTAATTTCCCACTCCTGCAGCAACGTCTTGCAAAAGAACTAGAGAATATTTTGTCAGTTTATTCTCCGAGTCACTAGGTTATGACTAGGAGAAAAAAAAGAAGAAAAAGTCTGACGCAATGTAATCCATCCACGTTCAGAAGCGCAAAAAGCTATTAGTCTGCATCCTAGTGATACCAAGCCCTTTTCATACAAATAGTAGAACAAGCTAAGCTCCCCAGCCTTGACATCTGTCAAAACTGAACCAGTCTCAAGTAGTAATTTATATGGGTAGCTTTTTTCCTCCTGTCCTTCCAGCAGTTCAATTATTGCAGCAGCATCATGAATAAGTGGTATTATTTTCAGTGAAAATTATAGAAAAATAAAAGGAAATACAATAAGCATAGGATTTGCCAAAATCTTTTTTTAATATATGTATAAATTACTTTCCTTCCATTCGTTGTGTCCTACTGCTGCAAACATCAGTTCAACAATTTCCCCCTATTTCAGATTCATCAATTTTGCCATGATGTCCTGTCTATTAAGTCCTATTCATTTTAATCACACAATAAATTTGAATTACATTAATGGATTTACAGGATGCAGAAAAAAAAACCAAACAAACAAACCCAAACAAACAAACAAAAAAACCCCAACCAAACAACCACAAACAAAACACACATGCAGCTCTTGCTCCTTATGCCTACACCCTGGGTAAAAGTATTAATGAATTTAGCTATAAAAATTAGTAAATCAGCACTAAGTTGTGTCATTGTCGACCTAGTGGAGCACAGTCATACTTTCAAGCTATGTTTTTACATGCAGATAATTTGTGTTATCATAAGAAGCAGGCCAGGTTTGTTTATACAGTCAGTGGTCCACGTAGCATCAGCCAAGCACAACATCACCTTCCATGGATAGGAAAGCTGGTACAGGTGGAAAGAAGGCTGAAAAGGTCTTAGATTGTTTTGGTAACCACACCATTTTAAGTGACAGCAAATACAAAGCACAACATTTTTCAATACTTAAATGCTCGGTTCTTCTCCATTCTTAGTAAAAGATACTCCTGCCTTCATCCTTTGGCACCTGGCACTAAAACTCAAGCAAGAGCTAAGGCCACATTTCAGTAAAAAGAGCCTATGAAGAGTGACATGCTTTTCAAGGGCTAATACTCCCAGCAGCTTCATATTGATGGGCTGATGGTCTCTTGAGCTGACGCAGCCCACAGGGTAGAGGAGGGAGATCAAGGGAAAGGAGGATGGCTTGAAGCCACAGACAGACCTGTTCAAGGATCACAAATAACCCCACAAGTGCAGATAAAATCCTGTCCATGAAGGTCAAACATGAACTTGGCAACCATGAATCCCACAAACCAAGATAAAAGACTCAGCCAACCACAGAGTGTTTTGAACAGCATAGGCAGGACATCTAGAAGAGCAACCCTGGTCCTGAGCACAGCAAAACATCACTAAATCGCATTTAGATCTCACTGATGTTCAGAGGATCTGAGCTGGCTGCAGAAGTTACTTTACAGCACTGCTGATAAGGTCAGGGCATCCAGGATCTCAAAAAACACACACACCACTCAACAAATGAACCAATTAAAAGAAATCCCACCAAAACAACACACCACTGTAAACAGAAAAGGATGTTTTGTTCTAAACACAAACTTCAGAAGTACTAATGTTTTTGTTTGGGGTGTGGAGCACAGTGGGGGAAGTACAAACTTGCCACTTCTTTCTCACTAAGATATAGGAAAAAGCTTTGACCCCCTATAGATGAGTGAAACCACACTGCAGCATGGCTGGTGTTAGTAGCAAGTGCCAACATTCACATTTGGCCAAGACATCAAAGTGGATGAGTAGAGCTCAGAAGAAATAAAACCCTGAAGCTTTTGGTGATTCTTTTCTGAACCTGCACACTTATTTTCCATTTCATCAATATGTATCTGAAACCTTTTAAACAACAGCACCTTTTCCCAGCTTGCACCCTGCACCACAGCAGAGTAGGAGGCAGCACAGAAGTCCTGAAGCCACATCAGCAGCCACAGCATCCTGGGCTCCTGAATGTCACCCAGCCAGCCCAGTTCTTGGCAGCATCTGCTTGTGAAGCTGGAACAGTTTGGAGCAGGATTTGATCCCCTCTCAGCAGCTCCATTAACTGCAGCCTCCACAGCAAAATAGCCAGTTGGTTAATTACATTGTTCCACCAAACATTTATTACTAGTAAAACAGATTTGTTGTGCCTGCCAGGCCATGATTGGTGATGTGAAAATATGTTTTAAAAGCCAAAAGGAGAGTACTAACTTTCCCATAATAGGGAAAAATCCAAAAATAAAAAAAACATGTTCATAGCATCTAAAATAAAAATGTTAACATTCAAGGTATATACATAGAAAGCACAAAATTATCTACATATGCATTTACGTAAATATGCTTCATAAAAATAATGAGGGATTTGTAAAATGCTATAAACCTATTTTGTACATCTCATAAGAACATATAAATATATTGTGTGCATCTTTATGTATTTATTCCACATGAAACATGCTGAGAAATTTAGCTCTATCAAGACAAGCACTCACACACTTCAAAGTGTTGGAGATTTAAGTTCTAACAAAGCTGACATTTTGTTCCTTTGTGTGTGCACTACAGTTATCGTTTATGTAATGTATTTAACTAAAACCTTGGGTCAAGTTCAGCCTTAGAGGTAAAGAAACAAGTAACAAGCCACTTCTGCTACATCTACATAAACTGTCTCCCAGAAGCCTCCATTATTACTGCAACAAAGTTTGCTTAACAAGTGTTTGAGAGAAATCAAAGCAAGGCAGCTCAAAATTTTTCTACAGATGTTTTGAGTATGGATTTTATATAGAAATTCTGCTTTCATCAAACATATTTCTTTTCCCCTGGTAAAAAGTTATGCTTTTTTCCTAAAGCAAACAAACAAAAACAACAACAAAAAACAACTTAAGAATTCAGCAAGTAAGCCCATTTTTTTTTCTGGGTTTCTGGTTTTCCAGCTAGTTCTACTGAAAATGCACTTAATTTAAAATTGACATTAGTGTCAAAAATCCATCTTATCTCTTACTTTTAATTGTACTTGACTCCTCTGCTCAAAGGTGGCATGGAACATTAGGGATCTTGCTATGATCCAGCTGGAATCAAGTACAGCTGATTCATTTCCCCTCCCCACTCCTCTTGAAAGAGTTAATCCAAATATCTCCATCTTCAAAGTCATTATTCTATCAATATGCTGAATAATTTAGTAGGCAGCTGTTTGACTTGACATTTTTATACAGGTCATAAACTCACTAATACACTGAAACCTATGCCTTAACTAGTACTTCCATGGGGTAAAGCTGCTCAGGGACTAAGCCACATATATGCTGCTTGCAATTATACACCACAGGACTGCCAGAGTTTCACCTGGCTTTCTAGCTATTTTATGCATATTTTGGTGACCAAAACCAATTTCTTCCCTACAGAAGCCATACATCACTACTTACACACTCATATACGAACACTGATAACATGAACTTTATAATATCTGTACAACATTAAGGATATTATTTAATCCTCAAAGGCTAAGAATTAGCAGTGGACTATCTCAAAAGTAAGAGTGAGGGGTAGATTTCTTTTGGACAACTCCTGGCTGTTCATCCCCAAAGCTTTGAGCAACTGATCAAGTCACAAGGGAACTGGCCAACTACAGAAAAGAAGTTGCTATTTAAGAGAACATGGTGGGGGGCAGGGGCAGAGAGAGAAAACTACCTAGTAGCTTATATACTAGATAGGGTTTTCCTATTTCTTTTCAATATTCCTTTCATACACTTACCAAAATGCAGGGAAATGTAAATATACATAATAGAATAGAAGAGAAGGAATAAGCAAATACAATGGAAGAGCCAGGAACAACACCACACACCAACGCAAAAACTCTAGTAAAGAACACATAAAGCTACGCTGCGTAGAGTAAATCCTCTTTATATACTGCTACTACAGCTCAACAATGGAAAAGACTCATCTCATACTACTTTTGTGCAGTTTAAGCAGGAGTTCACTAAAATATCCTCTAAGGTTTTGACCAGCTTTAGACCTTAACTCACCGCTATATGCTGTGTAGGGCTTGCAACCTTATAATGCAAATAAATAATTACACTGTTAAAGCAGACCCAAATGAGTCAGTGAGAGTCCAGCTCCTAGATGTTTCTGAATACAAATTAATCCTATTAATCCTTATGTGCATCCATGAGAAAAACAGCAGATATCAGAGACCACCTTCCAGAGGTCAAGATCATGTAAAATGTTTCACAGGAGTCTCATTAGCTACAATGCTTCTCCAACTGACATAATAGTAACTACTACGACCAACACATCTGGAAACCTCTCAGGACCTTATGTTTGTTAATTCTTGCATCAAGACTTGTGTTTCTTATATACAAATGAAGATGGCTTGTCTGCAGGACACTAAGCAGCAAAACAATAATTAACTCCAGGTATATGTTCACATCTTCTGGAAGACAAAAAATTACCAACATAATAACATTAGTTTTACCAAGGGAACTGCATAGGAGGTATCAGCATAAAGAAAAAAAAAGTTCTCAGAAAAAAAACTCAACAGAGACATAAATAAACACAGAGACTAATCATTGACCAGAGCAATTTACCCAGTTCTGTGCTAAGTCCTCAGAAAGACAGACACTACCTTCAGGCTAAAGTCTTATTCCACCATCTTCTACAATTCCCAAAAGCTGTTTTGGCAGCAGAAAGTCTTCCCAGAGTAAGGAAGGGCAGGACCCACAGCATTGCCACAAGAGCCCTCAGCCAACTCACCAGAGACAGGTCCTGGAAATAGTCCTGCTTGGTGTGGAACCAGCCAGCAGCCTCCTCTCCCCCAGGCAGAATATGGTGCTCTTAGGCAGCCACCTTCTCTAATAAGCTCCTGCAGAGCTTAATCTCCTCCCACTCCACTTCAGGCATGCTTTGACCCTCCCAGCGGCTCCCAGCTGGGCACGGGAAGGCCGGGCTGGGGCAAACCTGACAGACTTTCTGTAGACAAAAAGGACTGGCTGGTAGTCCTGCCCAAAAGGCACACGGCTGGTGATCATTAACAAGAATTATTTCCACCACCAGACCTGTATGAAAATGTAGAGATGGGGAAATGCTAAATGAGGGGGAGGTTCAAACTGTGGCTTTGGTGCCATCTACCATGCACTTAGGCAGAACAGGAGAGGCACCTCTCATCCCAGAACTTCTCCATCGGTCCCAGCAATGAGATGATTGCTATGGCATAACACTTCTGGACAATATGAATCCGACAGTGGCATGGCTGGGAGCTATTTTGTTATATGCAGAAGCAGCAATGAGAAGTGAAAAGATAGTCTCCCTTGAGGAGACATAGAATCCTTCACTAAACTCAGGAGTCTAACCAGCAAAGCAAAACAAAAATCCTTTGCTAACAAGGCATCCAGCAGCTCCAGCCCAAGAAGAGACATGGACTATCTCACGAGATGATACTGTCCTTTGTGCCACTCAAAGCTGTTTTGTGAATTCTAAATATTCTCCCAGATCTTCAGATTAGAGAAACACAAATGCTAATGAACTGGCCTTGAGCAAGCAGCAGCATGGGGCATCTCCCTTCTCCACCAAACCCCTTCGCAGCAGCACGAGTAACAAAGCAGACTTTTCCCAGAGGGGGAAAAAAGTCCCTAACTGGATCTCAGAAATCCTCTGTTATGGCAATGCTCAGAAATGGTAATGCTCAAAAAACACTATATTTCTTTTAGAAGGACAAGTCCTGCATCTGGAGGATGGGATGACAGGAAACAAGCTGTGACTGTAAAGTCTGGCATCAGAGTAAGTCTACATGGGGTGACAGAGAACTGAGGGAGTGAGGATAGCAGCAAGGAGAATAAAATTACCATTATTAGTACTGGACATGAAAGCTACCATTGCCCTTAATGGCATTCATAAAGTACACCCTTAGTAGGTATTACTGTAATAGGGTAATATTTTTTGTTAGAGCTGCTCCATGGAGAGCATTCATCCATGCCAAGAACGGAGGTCACTGTCTCACCGCTTCCTCATGGGATGCGCTTAGATTTCTACTCAAGAGACCCAGTGCTCTTTCCTATTAAAAATTCTCTTTTTAAGGGAGAGGGGCAAGTTGGTATTAGGAGATACAGAAAATATTTTAAAGTGGAAAATGAATACAGGCCAAAAGCAAAATGCAACTCTGTGTGCCTTAGCTTGCAGAAGATAACCTAACTCATTCAGAGTAACTTAATCTAGACAACAGCAATTTTGGCCGTAGAAACTGCTATACGCACTGAAAAGGAAGAAAAGTCAAAAGATTTGCTCTCAACTGCAATTATTTTAACTACAAATAAATACATCACGTTCTTTACAAGGTACAAATAACTATATGCAATTAGATGCTAATTACTTACAATTAAATTGCAGTGTAAATACAGCAATGCACAAAGATAATCAGATGGTTACTTGTACAATGTAAATTAATTGATAACAGGAGATTTACAATTGCAAATTAGAGTGATTATATTTTGAATACTATGTTAGATGTTAGGTATTACCCACAGTTAATCACTGAGCTTTTTTTTCCCCCGCAATAGGGTAACATTATGCATTACACACGGCAGTGGGTATCCCACTCTGGGGTGGCAATGTGAGGAAGTAGGTGACAATTTACTGAGTCAGCACATACCCCCTTTGCTGTTATTTCCAACATAATTATCCTACATAATTTCCATCACTATCTGTTATCTGAAACATTCTCCATGCTGCTGGCAATAGGATACTTAGTTCTGATTAGCTTTGGAGAGAGAAATTTCTACAACCTTATCTTTTACTTGCATTTCTGATTCCCTCTCCTCTTAGCTCCATCCGGCACTCAATTTAGTTTCACTTGTGTGGCCGTCTACAGCTATAAACATCAATTGTCTGCAATTTTACGCCTTCAGAATCCCGGGATTTTTTCATTATTTCACCAACATGCAGAAGGAAAATCTACCATCTATTCATGAAATAACAGCAGTGGGTGGTTTTGCTGCTTACTGGAATGTCTTTGTCCTTTTCTTTGAGGTTGTGCATGTGTGTGTGTGTCTATTTGTGCTATTCCAAAGCATCTGCCTGTTGTCCCTGGTTCTTGCTAGAAAAAGGATGTCTGCAGTAGCCGTTTGTTGATTTTCTATTGACTTCTGTTTGAAGCTGAAGGTGTTTCTCATTACTTTCTTATAATACAGTGAGGATGCCAATTTAGCTATGTTGACCTTGTAATGATGTTTATTTCTTCTTGTATTAGTGCCTGTGTTGAGCATAGGTTTTATTACTCATTCTGTGTCTGTGTTTTGCTGATCTGGGATTATGTGAAGCAGCTAGTAGGCTTGCTGTGGTCAGTAATCTTGAGTGAAGTCTTGATTTTAGCTCTGCTATAATGACTTCCAGGATTCTGTGATGTAGTTCAATTGATGGGACAGTTTTGCTTAAAAGTACCAGACATAAAAGTCAGAGCTCTGACTGATAATTTAACTAACACTTAATCAGTGTCAAATTACGTGGTTACATGGCAATACTGTGTAGTAAGAGAACAGTAATCTCTTCTTTGGTATAAGCACTCAGAACATCATAGCCACCTCAACTGTTAAAAGTAACTTTCAATATAAATCTGCAAGAGTTAAGATTTGTTTGCCTTCTGGTTTATGACCCTTTCTGTTTCATTGTATAACCAAACTTTTCAACTTCATCCTGCAAATAGCGAGAAACATTATTTCAAGTAGAAGACGAAAATACACCATGCTGTGCTAACAGAAATAAAGAATTCCTTCTAGGGTTGTTAAGGGATGTACTGATTAAAACTACAATTGCACATTGCAAAAAAGAGGAGAGTTTGGTAGTTTAAATTGCTGAATTTTTAGCATTTCCTCAATAAAGATAAAAACGATGCCAGAAGGATTATTATAAACTGAGGTCTCAGTTCTCTCTGAATGTGGTTTTTGCACCCCACAATGACATATGTAAATTTGAACCATCAGTAGACCCAATGAAAGTGCATAAACACTGGACAATCTGGAGGAATTTCTTGCTTAAGCAACACTGAACACATCCATAAATGAGATCTTCAGGATTTTTAGGTTATTCAGATAGTTAATTTCAAGTAGAATGGTAATTTTCTGACTATTTTTTCACTGCTGCTAGTCTTGAGGATGCAGAATTATTACAGACTCACATAACATGCTATTTTGTTATGAGAAAAGTTGTTATTTTCAAATCATAACCACATAGCTCTTTTTTTTTCTTTACCCCAAAAAAGTATTTTATAAATCCAAAACATATGCTCCAATAGATTTGAAAACAGTTTCTAGCATGTGAACATTTTTCCCGTGTCACAGATTTTACACCACACCCTCCCAATCCAAAGCCTGATGTACCTTGGTGCTACAGATAAGAACTGAATTCAGATCAAACACAGGTCTGCAAAACATCAGAGAGAGGGAGATGGGGGCTCATATGTCTTGCTCTATATAGATATCTGGAGTGAGTGAGATACCTGCCAGCATGCAGTGAGGTCTACTAATGTTTTTGACCACAGGAAAGGAAAAAGTTGAGAAGAAACCTGTTGTGAGCAGCACATGGGGTCACCTGGAGCTTATTTTTTTGCTTAATACAGAAAAGAAAGGTTCACAATCAAAGTGTTCTTCTGATTTCAGGTTCTTGAGGGTTCAGGTAGAAGACCAAGGGATAGTGGTCCAGATTACAGGTGCTTTACTTCTGTGGTTTGGTTAGGTAGGAACCCAAATGCAAAAGACAGGACAATTCAATAGGAAATCTCTAATAATTTTTTCGCTTACAAAATAAGAAATTATCAGCTCTGTGATCTGCAGGTCACAGAGCTAGCTAGGCCACGTAACCTGCAGGTTAAACATGCATGATTATATATGGCTTGTTAGAAGTATGGCTGAACTAATTGATAGAAAAATCATGCTGCACACAACTGACCTGATTAATGTTCAGATTAAGGAAAGATCCCTACAAAGCAATGACAGACAGCACTTTAACAGTGTTTTCAAATCTAATGTGATATTTTACCAACATGCAAAGATATTTCACCCTGCAGTCACCCCGAACAGCATCCCCTATCAGACGACAGAAAGGGACCTGCCACCCATCACGGGAGATCACGCAGTAATCCTCCGAGAGATGCTGTACTGGCAGGATCATTAAAATGTATGACATATAGTCTGGCTGCTATCAGATCAGCAGTGCATGGGAATATGATGTCTATAATAGGGAACATACTGGCTCCAACCTTTGTATTCATTTGGGATACCTTTACTACATTGGAGTTGGACTGACTTATTTAATAAAGGCGAATGGGCCATATGTACCGGTCTCCAGTTGGCAAGCGTCACAAGGAAAGGGAACACAAAAGCATCCAAGCAGCTTTTTAGAGTGAGTCCAGCTGAGAATGAGGTTATGATTTTCAGTTTGCAAATTATGAGTGTATGCATGGGTAGGAGTATAAAGGTTCCCTTACAAAAGAGAGAAAGAGAAACAGAGCAGATTTTACTTATTCTTAAGCTCTATTATACTTTCTCTGTAGGAGGTGAAAAGTGGCAATTACTCTTGAAGATGTACAGATAGGAAGACAGAACATAAATCAAAATAAAAAGAGTATGAATGCATTCTCCAGTTATTCAATGGATATTTATTCAACCAAGGTGCTTGGGAAAGACTGTTATAGTGAGGCATACAGTACATTACAAAAAGTTTCTCCAATCTGCTTGACATTACTCGGCAATTAGAAGAAAAGGAGATTAAGAGAAGCAACTATATTGTATGCAGCATGCAATCCAAATAAAGCCATTTGGAAAGAAAAGTTTGGTACTGGTCGGGTTGACGTGAACAGTATTTCTATAAGATGCAAATAGTTCATAATAAATGCCCAAATTAATTTTGGGAACACTTATTACAGTTCTATTCTTTAAGGAGATTTTAAGGCAAGAGCAGAAGATACGGACATTACATAATTTTAAAGACCATATTTTGCCCTAAAAAATGCCTTTGTGTATTTGAAGGTCAGCATTCAGGTGAACTTGCTGGAATTCATATTCATCACGAAGAAACAAAATAAGTCCTGGGAAGCCCATTAAAAAAAAAATAATGAGCTTTTTCCTCAGGAATTACTCTGAAATTGGGTGTCATGTGTCTGACTTAATGCTCTAATGGTATGACTTGAACACTAAGGGAGGATTTACAGGAAATATCTGTTCCTTATCTGATTATAGAAGGAAACCAAAGTCTCACAGTCAGACACTCCAAGGTGGCTTGTTGTCAACCTAAACCTCCAAAATTAACTATTTATCATTGGATTAGAGGAGAGCTCAGATTGGCCACATTGTTCAAGCTCGAAGACTATTGAACCCTGACGATCAGACAAGAAAACACAAAGTCAGGCAGGAAAATACAGACTGACAGAAAAAAAAAATAAAGTGACCTACCCAATATTTCAGAGCAAGAAATACAACTCAGGCCCCTCAGGCCAGTCTTATAGACACCACTGCTTTTCCTATAAGGTTGGAAATTGTGACAAACCAAGCTTGGTGGCAGTTGTTACTGGAACAAAACACCTTGAAGAACAATTTATGTATAAGAAATGATTCAGGAGATTGCTAGCTATCAAGAAATCATTCAAAAATCCTTTTGGAAAGTCTCTCCTAATGGAAAAGGCAGAAGCTCATCATGAGAGCCCTACTTTTTGAAAAGAGCAGTACGAAGAATTTGTCGAGGCTGGAGCTTTGCAGATGTGATTTTATCTTAAAAGCAGGTCCTTGAAAACAACTGGGAGAACACCAAGGAGGCACACAGGCACTTCAGGGATCTTGGTATACATGGTATACAGCAGGAGACAAACTAGACGCAGGGGGTGCAGGACCTGGTGCAGCACCTAACAAATCCCCATTATGGGAGCAAACGCCTGGCAGGGGCTGTGCTGGACATCCCATGAGCTATTACTGAGAGTAATCCAAAGGCTTTATACCCCAGATGCTATGCTTGTTTGGATTATATTCAACGAAATGAATTATTTTATTATTATATATTAATATATATTATGGATTATATTCAATGAATGAAAGCAGCAATGTCAACAAACCATATACCCTTAATTTACAAAATCTACTGGTAGTAATTAAAAAGAATTATGTTAAAAGACCAATGGAAATCCAGGGAAAAATAGCACAGTAGCACTTTTGCATTAAAAACATCAGAGATACACTTGGGGTAGTAGTAGACTGGAAAAGGATGACAGTTAAAGTTTAAAACCAGTTGTGTTTTAAAAAAGCTGGGTTGAAGTAAAAAACAAACAAACAAAAACCAAAATAACCCCAAAAACACTGCAAGGGGCTTCTGAGAAGAACTGTCTTCCAAACCAACAGACCTTTGAGCCTGTCCGGTGCAGCCTGAAGGCTGGGTGACAAGAACACAGGAGAGAGGCAGGGAAGAAAATAATAGATGTTTTCAAGTGTGTGTAGCTTCTCAGACAGGATATTTCTAATGGAAATGTCTGCTAGATTGGGGACAGGAGCTGTTTTTTTTAGCAACAGGATAGCCAAGATGAGATTATTTATGCATGAATGCAATATTACAGTGCCAAAAAAGCTAACAGTGAATTAATTCCCCTGCCTACTGATTTAAAGGACCAGGTCACAGCCTTGTCAGATGGTTTTGCGTGCCAGAGAGTGGTCTGCAGGAGCCCAGTGCCGCTGCTCGTTGGGTTTTATGTCATGCCACCACCACAGCAGACAGCTTACAGACAGGTACAAAGTCCCTGCCCTGATTCCCTCTCAGACCCACTGACCCAGTCAGAAGGATACAGATGCTCATGACCCACGGACCAAGCATCCACAAACTGAGCATAACACTTGCAGGGCAGCTGCAACTGCTGAAATCATCTGATCCTTCCTCAGCTATATTCTCATACAATCCAGTACTCCAAGCTTATCTCTACTTTTATCAGCACTAGACTCCGGAATGCCTTGTTATAGTATATACCCTACAACCATTAAATAATATGTAATGCACCATATGTATGATACTTGCACAAGGGGAAAGCAAAGATTACAACGCATCAACATTTGGTGGCTTCTGTATCATTTTAAGAGAGGTCCAAGATGCACCACCCTCCCCCCAAGTTTTTAAAAATAATCTTAATTGTTGGGCCTTTTCACTTGTATTTAAAGAATACAAGGCACTCCATCTTGAATATAGAAGTCTTATTGTCTTTGCCCAAAACAATATGCAGCATGAAGGAAATACAAACTGACAGTATTTCAAGATGGCAAAGACAAACTGATTTAGTAACTCTGACAGGCATTTATAAGCAAAATAAAATGTGAATCTAATTTCAGCCTGCTGTACTGAAATAATATGCAACATGTTTTGATGTCATAACATGAATATTTCATATATGAACAGCATCTTGTTTGCTAGCAAGATGCTTCCAGACACTCATGAGAGGAGGTCCTGGGAGACAGAGAAGGTTTAATTGCTATTTCTCAGTGAGCAGCCTAACAGTACAGTAACTTTTAGATCCTTATTGACTTCTTAACTGTTTTGCCAGATGTCAATATATAAAAGTTTAGAAGTAAAAATCATGACTGAACCTTTCCTTCTAATTAATGGCTGTATTGATCAGCTAAGTTTTCCTATTGCCTCATGTCACAAAAACCACTGGATTTTGGAAAGGTCCCTGCCAAAGTATTTATGCTTATGGCTTGCTAGTAAAAAGCAAAGACTGAAATCTCCAGCATGCTAACAACATCGCTTTTTAAAAGTGCATTGATAATGAACAGCCCAATGAACTAGTTGTGTATTTACAGTCTCCAGAGCATTTTGTTTTGATTTGCACTGAGTTTCAAGGTTCGGCAGTTTAATAGCCAACATGGTCACATTTTTATTTCCTTTATTTGAAATTTAGGAAAAAAAAAAAAAAATCATGAGGTTATATCTCAAACAAGAAATCAATCCCAAATTCTATCTGGCAGTGAACCAATGTATGTAGAAGATACAGTCCAGCTGCTGCTGAAGTTTTGCTGAATTTTGTTACAAAACATTTTCACAGCCCTTGAAGTTGTTCAATAGCTTCTAGCCTAAAAATATAAGCAATGAAAAAAAAAAAGCACATAATTTAAATTATATTGAATATTCAATAATGGTAATGCCTTAAATATTAGAAGCTTTTTGATGCATATTTCTGAGGAAATTGCATTTGTCCTTGACCTTTGCTTACTCATTATTTTGTCTACACATAATTAACACATTCATAATATCACATAAATGCCACTTATTGATACTGTCCCAAGGGCAACTAGTTGTCTAGAGAAAACGTGGACACATTAACATTTACTAGCTCATCTAGCTTCTCTTCCACATTAAACTGAAGAAATCCATTTGTCAAATCGCACCAAAATGTATATTAAATGGGTAACATTTAACAAGATAATGTTTTGACAGACAACAGTGATGGTCATTTAAAGGGAGAGCAGTGATCCCCCGCTGCCGTTGCTGCTTAAACACATAGCTGATGGTACCACCTTGAGATTATACTTATAGGTTGTAAATAAATATACTTTATTTCCTTTTTTTTTTTCTTATTTAGCAACAGAAGGTTGCTATGTACACTGGATAAAGGTTTCACATTTATCTTCAGTGAATCATGTGTACCTAGAGGGTAACATTGCCACCAAGGCATCAGCTCTACAAGGTTTGAGATTGTTCAGAAGTTCAGGTATTTAATCATGTTATACAGTATCTTCTTACCTACAGATTTCACTGTTTTGTGAGTTTGTTTAGCCTGGAGAAAAGGAGGCTGAGGGGAGACTTTCTCACTCTCTACAAGTACCTGAAAGGACCAAGGTAGGGTTTGGTCTCTTCTCCCAGGTAACAAGCAATAGGACAAGAGGAAATGTCCTCAAGTTGCACCAGTAGAGATTTAGACTGGATATTGGGAAAAATTTCTTAACGATATCAGGCACTGGAACAGGCTGCCCAGGGAAATGATTGAATCACTGTCCCTGGAGGTGTTTAAAAGATGTGTAGAGGTGGTGATTAGGGACATGGTTTAATGGTGGCGTTGGCAGTGTTGGGTTAATGGTTGGACTTGAAGATCTTTAGGGTCTTTTCCAACCAAAATGATTCTGAGTATCTCCTGCAGCAAGGCCAAAAGCAAAGGCCTGGCAAAGGGGTTTAAGGAAAATTAATAATCATTTTGCATCCTCTTTTTTCCTCCAGAACACATTCTCCATTATTCATCAACGCAACTAAATATTCAGGGCCACTTAAGATTATTTTGAGCATTTTGTTCACTGTACTTGACTATTATCTGGGAATTATTTTGAAAGACTTTCACAACAAAATATCTGGTAAAACACATGTCAGCACTTTGGCAGGGCTGGCAAACTTTTAGTGAGCTTGAGTTAAATTTAAAATGGAAATTGGACTAATTAATTACTTGAGAGGGAACAAGAGCAGGATTTCAGCATATGACTGAAATGAAACAATGCAAAAAGCAACAATTGGCGTGATTCCAGCGAGAACAAGTGCAGGCAGAGCTTTCCGGCAAGTGGGAGCAAACAGGAGCGAAGGGGGAGCAGGCAGCAATGTGCTCCCCAGGCTGCAGCCTCCCACAGCCAATGCAGCAATGACCTGGAGAAAGACAGAGAGGAGTAACAGGCTCCCAAGATGACACCATGACATTTTCTCTCCTACGGGAATGAAAATAATAACGAGGAAGATGCCAAACAGAAAATGGATGGGTACTGACAGGCCCATCACCAGTGCTTTGGGTATGAAGAAGTCCTGGGGATCAGGACTGCAGTACCAGGGCTAAAGGCTCCCCAGCCGTGGCCATGCACAAATGTCACTGTGTCACACTCATGGGACACATGCAGGATCAGGGTGCTGTAAGAGCGGCATCGTAAGGGGAAGATGCAGAAGGTGATGCTGGAAATAATCTGTCTGCATCCTGGATGCATTGGTTAGGCTACAGGCATGGCCCCGAATAATCTGTATTAAAAGTTTACTGCTTCCAAGGCAGATTCTTTCAGTTTGAGGAAAAAAACAAAAACAAAAACAAACTAGAGAAAAGGAATATACTAAATGAGGCACCAACAGGGAAAAAAATGAATAAAGCAAGTAACTGCTAGCAGGTTTTCATTTTGTACTTTTACATCAGAAGAAGGAACAGAAATAAAATACAACCTCAGTGAGTAAGAAGCAGGTGATGTAAGGGATCAATACACGAAAGTTATCAAATAAGCAAAGCTGTCTGCTAGAAGAGACCTTTCTGACAGATCCCACTGGAGGATATCCTGAGTATTTCAACACTAAAAAATTAAAAAATCACAATCAGCCCTGGGCAAATAATGTTTTTTTCCTTGCTAATGTTGATTTTAAGTATGTAAATGTATTCACAAGTTAGAAGGTGTGGATAATGACTGTTAAACATGCAGAACATTGACCATTAAAAACAATAGCAGCAAATATACAAAAGAAAGCAGTTTTCAAATTTGATTTTTCTATGTTCACCATGGAAACCTCTCATCAAGTTCCGCTGAAGAAACACAATGGGCAAAGTTTTTCCCTCCTTTTTTTTTTGTGCAGTGGAGGGCAGAATTTTCCATTACATGTTTTGTCAAAACAGTATGAAATAAGAGACTTGTATATCTATAGAAATAAACTCACAAACTTCTCACAAATCAAAATTTACCCATTACAAATTCTCAGGGTCTGTTTTAGGGCAAAGTGGTGAAAAAGGCTGATCTTGAGATGAAGCACAAAAAAATGGATGAAGTTTGTGATTTGCCCAGCCCTTTCTACACAAAATCCCTCTCTTCCAGCAGGACCTGCACAGAAAACACATCTGGAAGTGTCCAGGGGCTCTGACAAGTTACTGACAGCTGACGGATGGATCAAATCCAATATCTGCAATACAAAATGATAAGGTTCAGAAATGAAGGGGATGAGTGACAGTGGCTAAGGTGATGAACTGACAGAGGAACCTTCACAGCAGAAGGCTGAATCTCATTTTTCTTCATGAAGAGGATAATGAATGGGTTGACAACAGCGGGAATTCACTTTCAGCTATGAATATAAGTCTTAAAAATAACTTTACAGTGCTTTTATATTTGTGTTAGCAGTGTTGTTAACATGTGGAAGGTACTCAAGACTTTAGGAAACTTAACTGTGACCAGTGATAACGGGTGTCTGTGCCAACATGCCATCACAGTTGAGGGCTAGAATCACTCTCCCAGATCAGCAGGAATCCAGCCCACTCATACTACTACCCACTCATACTACTAACACACCATCACTTCACTCCTTTCCCAAAGCCATCAAAGTCACCTTAAAGGCAGTTTTATGACTTCTAAACACGTTCAGATTCAGAAACGGATAAGAAAGTGTTTAGACAACGTAATATGATTCAAAGAGTAGAAGGTTTATAAAAAGATACAGAAAAAAGCATTTCGGATAAAAGCATATTTTCTGCTATGAACCACTTTGCCCAATGTAGCTTTTAGCAATCTTAATAATTTGGTATGTTGTATCATTAGTAAAAATAAACAGTCTTATAAATTAATTCTCAAGAGTGTCCTATTTCTTTGACATTTTCCACTGGAGAAAGAAATTGCTCAAAGGGAAGTTTCCAAGAAGCAATGCTTCTCTGGGCTACTATGCATGCTTTTTTCTAATGCAGCTTCCTCCCCTGCAGCCCAGCATAACTCTGTTATTTCTGCCACACTTCGAATTACAGCTAATATATTTAGTCATTTGCAAAATGGAATATGAGGAGCCATCCAAAACGGACATGCATTTCCGGCTTGTTTTTCAACATACTAATTCTACTTTCTTTCATATCCTGCCTGTACAAATGACATCCTTCCTACAAACTAGTCCACAAGACCACAGCACCATTGAGAAATCAAAACATGGATGCTCATTATCTGCTTCTCCTTCTGCTCTTTACTTTTCTGGCCTCCATTCACCTTTTCTTCTCAACCTACACAATATTTGGATCAGCAACTTTTGATTCTTTTGCTCTTGCATTGTCTTTCACACACTGGTAGGTGTTACAGGAAATGCATC
Source organism: Nesoenas mayeri (assembly GCF_963082525.1). Lineage (NCBI taxonomy): Eukaryota > Metazoa > Chordata > Aves > Columbiformes > Columbidae > Nesoenas > Nesoenas mayeri. Next base: position 12,484,243 of record NC_137560.1, read on the forward strand.
TATTCTTGTTGTATTATTAATTTATAAACATTTACAAAAATTACACAGACATATAGTCTGCAAAATCAAAATATCCTTGGGATAGCTGGCCAACTTAGTTCACAAATACTAATGACAACTTTCCTCCCCTCCCATTTTCAGATGTTTAACTTAAGAGGATTCTTTTTGTTTGTTTGTTTTTTGTTTTTTTCCCTAGAAAAGAATCCAAAAAGCCTGAACAGGAAGGGATAAAAAAGGGGTTGGTTGGAGAGAGGGAAAGAAGGATGAAGCTGAAGAAGTGGGTTTTTTTCTGGTCCTAAGTTAATCCTGTGGGAAATCAGTGCAATTCAAAGGGCTTTTTTTTTTTTCAAATAAACATCTAAGTCAGCTCATGTTCATCTGAAACTCAGTTTACTTTAGAAAGGCTAAAGAAATAAAGCAGCCCATCAATTATTTAAAGTGTTTGGCCCTGATCTGTAAGGGTTTTGGTATACGCTTAATTTCATCACAGTCTTAAAGCCAGAGCCTTTCACAGCCAGGGGCTCGGTCAGTGAAGTGGCTGGGAAAGAAAATGCATGAATTGGCTTTCTCAGTGAAAAGAGTCATTCTGGTTGTGAGTGAAGGATGCTCTGAGCAGGCAGTCAGGACAAATCCAGACCTGGCTGCTCACGGCATGGTCCCTGCCACCCCAGTAGCCCCCCCGAGCTTAACCACCTCCATCAGCAACCATCTCACAGTGGGGTCAGAGCTGGACCATGGGGTCCTTTTCAGCAGAGATGCTGAAATACAGATGTAAAATATCAGAAAATGCACGTACATAGTTAAATTATGTAAAAATATACCACATAATATAAAAATGGAAGGACAGATAATCTTTGTCCTTCCAAGAAGTGGATTGCAATGGAGAAATGCATTATTCTGTTCCACAGAATTTAATTAGTTACTAAATTTAGACGCTGTCAGTATAGCTATAGAGGATTCGCTGCAGTTGGATTTAAATATTGCATGATATTTTATATTTTACATGATACTAATGGATGACATTATGTTAGTATAGATATTGTTAAGTATTTCTATGAGGATGCTTAGGTCTACTCATAATGTTCTAGACAGATAAATCATATTTGATTACATTTTCAAAAATATACTTTCAGTCCCAGGTATTGGTAGTTTTAAAGCAAGTATTCAAAGACCCTGAATTCCATGCAGTTGAGAAGGACTGACCCGAAGCAAAAACACAGGTGCAAAAATAATTAAATCTGTTTTAAACATAAGACAGAGTTATGATACAATCCATGGGGGATAAGAAAAGAACTCAGTCTTAAAACTTCTCCTCTGCCATATTTTTAATAACTCAGAACCCTAAAATCCTAAGAATTTAAGCAGAGCTTGCTTGAAACTGAAGTGCCTAAATATCTCTCTGTCTGTGACCACCTTGGCATGTACACCTCAGTTCTTCATCTCCAATAAAATAGCACACAATCAGCTCAGGAGAATTCCACAAGGATAATTAAAGACTTGAAATTTTAAGTCTATTCAGAGACTACAGTAATAAGGGTCAAATAAGTTCTCAAGTTTGATTCAAACTGCTCTACTTCAAACTGCAGAACATCACAAGGTATTTTCTCCTGGAGGCACCGGGCTTAACTATAGTCTGGCCTAAATTTTCAGAGTCTTATTCAAAAGTCATTAAGACAGACAGTACCTGTCATTTCACACTGGTGCAATTTATGAAGGATTTTATAAATCCTTGAAGAGTGCTACCCCACCTTCTGTTTTTATTTCTTTATTTTTTTTAATGGAGTAGACTTGCACATCCCTACCTACTTTGCAAGATCTGTGCCACAGCGATGCACAGGGCTGCCATCCCGGGTCTGCCGGAGACAGAAGCTCGATGATCCAGAATTAGAAGTGCCACTTTAAAATGTGACCTTGAAGTTTATTTTTGACAGATGGGATTTTCCAGGTACAGAACTGTGTTATCTCTGTAGTATCTGAACTCAATTTAAGTTTGATCTATAAGATTATTTTCATTTCAACCCATTTGGACACTTGCAACAACAATATTTCCTTTCACCCTACACAAATCTAATTTGGTCTTACACTGCAACTCTGCTTAGAAAGCTGTTTAGCGGCAATGTTTCAGAAATATGAATCAAATTTTCTTGAGTGAAATAAAATTAGCTATCCAGGAAAGAATAATCCACTTTTCTAGGAGCAACGATTCCATATTTAAAGTAATGATTCTAAAATAAAATAATAGTCATAATAATGAAATGGTTCTGAGATACAGTGTGTGCTGATAGCAAGCAAGCTATCAGAGGTAGCTTGTCTTGCTGTCTCTGGATACACTGGGAATTACTGGAATCTTTGGCTGGTCCACAAAACTGCATACTTATAGCACAGATCTCAGAACTTCCTGATGTGTTAAAATAAAAGAAAAAACCAGAGGCATAACAGCTGATGGTTTGGTCCCGGCACTGATTTCAATTTGGAGACCACTCCAGTGCCAGATTAAATGCTTTTAAAAGATTATTTGAAGGATCTTCCCCCTGGACTGATCCAGAAACACCCACACAAGATGTCTTCTTTGGGCAGAAGGGGTGACCTCTTACCCCCGCACCACCTCAGCAGCCAGGATGAAGCTTACAGAGGACAGAAGAATGGGATGGTCCAGCTGACCCCTGACAGTCCCTCTTCTGAAGGAAGAGAGCCTCTTTAGCAGCAGACCCACCAGAAACAGGTTTTGTGGCAAGTCTTCCTTGGATTCTGCTGACAGCAGAAAAGCATCCATATCTCAGTCTTCTATGGGATGTTCTTACTGCTGATTGCATGAACAACATTGCATAAGCCACTGTGTAAATGGAGCCATCAAAGCAGGAAATGACAGAAGAGTCCGAGCAGAGGAGAACTGAACTGAAAGGAGTAATTTTTTCCTGGCCTTTTGAGGTTTTCTTGCCATGCCCCATGCTCTTCACCCCTTTTCCATCTCCTCTGTAGCTCCCATGCCTCTCCTCTCCCAAAGCAAAGAGGCAAAAAAGCCTGCAGCTGTCCTGGTTTTTTGAAACACCTTCCAACTCTTTTGCTCCTGCTCAGCACAGACTGCTCAGGAGGAGGCAGAGCCCCAGCAGCACATCTGTGCCAGTAAGTTAATACAGAGAAGCAAATCTAAAGCAGTTAAACAGCAATACAAACATTGCACTTCTGTCCAGCTATGAAGAATGGGCTCCTCCATATATTAATAATTTTTGCACAGGAGTCTGATTTATCACTTATTCTGGTGTAAGGACTTTATTCATACCACCTAACATTGGTCAATGGTGTGATATTCAGCTCTGCTGCAAGCTCCCACTTACATGGGATTGAACAAACCAGAAGAAGGTATTACTGAGCTATTGTTGGCATCTTTTGCCACATGCTGTCAAGTTTCTAACTTCAGTGGTCCAGAAGACTGAAGTACAAAAGCAGATGAGACAGTACAATCATGCTGTATAGTCGGACTTTATACTTACACACTGGAAAAACACTGACTGACCTTGGAGCTTGCTCTTCAAAGGAAGGAAACAAGACTGACACCAAACCAAAAAAATCACAAACCAAACATCCCTCACCAGCAAAAAAATCCACCCCAAAATGAAGGTAACAGAGGAGCAGCAACTAGATCCACCTGATCCATGTTGTTAGCACAGCTCTGTGCAATGACATAATCCCAACATACTCAGAACATATTGGGACACAACCATGTCAGTGCCTTAAATCATACAGTTTCAAATGTGCATCTTCTGGAGTGCACTTTGCTTTTTGAAAGACCGTATTATATTTTGTTTTCTGGAGAAGGACATCTCCAGCTCCTATATAAAGCTGTGGTGAGAGCAGGTGACCCGGTTTCTGGTGGGTTTTCTTCCTCCCCAAGGAGCGAATGTGGGTGTACTGAACTGCTCAGTTCACTGCAAAGGTGTTCTGGACAGCTGATTAATCTGCCAAACAACACCGAGTCTTCCCAAACATCAGAAATTCAAGTTCAGAGCTCAGGAAATTGCCCAACGTGGCCAAAAACGTGCATTGGCTCAACTTAGCAGCTACCTAATTTTGCACAATTTCTGAATCCGTCTTGGTGCAACTCAGCTGCAGATTCAAACTGCTCTGCCATCCACTCCCCGTCATCTATTTGCTTTCTCAGGCATTGCTGGATGTTTAACTTCTAAGCCCTTGAGGGTGATTGAGCCAATTACCAAATGTACAGTCAGCTTTCCATGATGAAGTGCTAAACAACTCCAGTTCGCATCCAAGTTTCAGGAGCTGCTGATCATTGCAAACATGCTGACCCCATCCTGCCTAAAAAACACAACATCAACTAAATCGTCAGTTTAGAGCATCATCTGTCCTCATCCCATATCTCTTAGCTATGCTCTGTGCCTTTCAGCACATCCAGTAATTTGGCAACTAAAAGAGGATAGGAACCTCTTCTGGAATTGGGTTCATCTCCTCGTAAGGGTAGCAGAATCGGAAAGAAGAGGTAAGAGCAAAATCAGCGCCAGGAAGATGTGCTGCAGCCCTCCTATGGCCAAGTCTAGAACATGACGGAGAAATTTCTGGTTTAAAACAGCGTGCATGGGATTATGAGTCATCTACGGACAAAACTCTCTGCCAGACCAGCCCAGACTGGGAGAATCCTTCATTTGAAGGTGATAAAATATCTCCTTGCAATACATGTGCCTTTCCAGTGCCAAAAATTATCTCTGATGGTATGTGGCCTGTGAATCTTACTGGACATACTGTGCGCTTTAAGTTTTTAGCTTTAAGTTTTCTGCTGCAGTGTGACATGATAAAATGTAGTGCAGATGAAATCTTCTCAATCAAATCCTTTATTTCTTATGGATACACAACAAAAATAAATTTCTGCTTAAAAAATTGCAGCATGCTCTGTAACAGCTAACACGCTTTTTTTTTCCCCTTTCAACTCATTCATAGTGAAGTACCTTTAAGAGTGAAAAACACCAGTCACAGCCTGTTGGCAGGAGGGCGATGGTTTTAATATCCACTCCAGGGATGAAGGACATGCGAAGTCTGAACCTGCACACTTGTTGCAGAAAGCCCTTGGCTGGTAAGACCACACCATTCCCAGCTTCAATTTAGCTGAGCAAGCAAAGCTGGGAACCCATTAATTTGCTACATGACTTATGGTTCCCTGCAGCAACTTTTGTTCACTGTCAAGGTTCTGCAACAATGACGAATGCAGCTACATTCAGCCCAAAACTCTAGAATTTGATATACTAAATCATTCTAGATATTAAATGTCTCACCGATAAGCCTAGCAAATGAATTCCTCTGGAGCCTACACTTTTTGCTGTATATGAGGCAGGAGGGACTTCTGATATATCCTCCATTGTTTCATAGAAATTATGCAGTTTGGTAGCATTGTCACTCCCAGGAAACCAGAATCCCAGGAAAATTCACACAACTTCTAGTGGCAACTAAAACAAGCTACAAATCTGCCTGAATAACTGAGGCAGCAGAAGGTAGTTTGGGGCATTAAGAGCTCTCTAGTTATTCCTATTTTAATAGCAGTAGCTGTACACACATATAAAAATTCCATTTACCCTAGTAAATAAACAGAAAAGACTGCAACAAAATAAACAGGAAAACACAGTCAGAATGCTTAAGCAGCAAGACACACGCAGGTTTTCAGTCTTACCCTTATAAACCTCACTATTAATATTTTTTGTTTAAAAAAAAAAAAAAATCTTCCTTCCAACACAGCATACTGAAGTCGAGAGAACTGAATAAATTTCATCTCAAGTAATTTGTACGGAATACGTAAGTTTTCAAAGGAATCCTAAACCAAAACATATTAAGGCATGAAAAGAGCGGAACAATTGCTACTTCATTTTTAATTTCTCAAAATCACCATCAGATATATCATAGTGGTTAACACTGGAAAGATTTTTCAAGCTTCATAAACAATAGAGGCATTGCCCATTATCACACAAGTACAAATTAGTTCGACCTTTCCAGCTTTCTCATACTAGGCTTCCTTTTTTCTACTTGACTAGAGAAAATATTGAGTCAATTCATGTTCTATGCTCTTCATCCTCAGATATATTTGACTAGTGTTTTTTTCCTTACATCTGCAATTAGAAGAGACCCTTCAAATACTGAATTCACACAAGTAACTCTTTGATACAGACCAGTGCAGTATTAGTGCTCCCCAGGAAAGACTCAGCCTTACACTTAACATTGCACTGTATCTGCTTTTCCCTTCTCTACCTCCCAGGTAAAACAATGTGTAATACGTTCATCTAATATCCTTTGTAGGAAGCGTTGGCAAAGGATATGAAAATACTGCTGCAGCAACAGAGACCAGACTGGGAAGGATGCTCAGCACCTTCCATCTGCCCTGCCTGTCCTCCTGCCCATAGACCTTGTCCCTGTCCACCAAGAGATGCCTCTTTGATGTCCATAGAAAATGAAGTTGGCAAAGCAGCTCGCAAATCTCTTCTGTATATCCCCAGAAAGCCTTCCTGCAAGTCACCAAGTAGGAGAACTGCACAAAAACAAACTAACCCTTATGCCACACACCTTTCAGGACAGTGTCTCTGCACAACCGGTGAGCTCAGTGCTCATGGGCACTGATTTCTGTAGAGTTTAAAATAATTCTTCATTAATAATTGGTGTTCTCTATCAGCAAGTCTGACTATGCTGGATCCTACAGAGGAATCTCTTGTTTTCTTGATCATCTTGTGTTGAAATCAAAGGAGCTGGGGAGGAGCAGAGAGAGGGTGATGCTGAGCAAGCCACAAAAACCTGTCAGCCAAAACTTAAGAGGACCTGCTGCATCAGGCTGTATAAGTAAAGATGGATAACAGCAAGTATAAAAGCAGTGAGGAAAAATGAGGGGTAAACTGAGACGCAGAATGGCTTTGCAGGTCAGCAGAGAATCACAACACTGATAGAAGAAATGTGCGAAGGAGAAAAATGATGCACCTTTGTACAGATTCCTGACAAAATTATACCCTAGAAACTGTGATTAGGGTTATAGGCACAAAACTCAATATCCATCTAAAGCCCTGCAAACAGGCACTGGCTCTTTCCCAGGCCAGAGTCGAGGGGTGCGCTCCAAAAGCTCCATGGCTGGCTGCGGGTGCTCCAGCCCTGCGGGGATGTGCTCCGGGCTGCATCGCCGCAAGCCGGGGCTGAAGGTGCTGCGGCCGAGGCTGTGCGGGTGCTCCGGGCTGAGTGCTGCCACCCTGTGGGATCGGTGTCACTCGTATCTGTGCATGTCACCCTGCTGACGGCTCTGCAGAGCTCCCTGATGCTCAGCAGCGCACCTGTGCTTAGGAAACCACGGGGGGCTTTGAAACCCAAACAAGCTATATCCCAAAAAGCGTAACACACTGAAATATGTTTGAAGATTTATTCAGGAGTTGGAAATGTTTCTAACTATGATTTGGAACAAAAAGGCTACTGCACTCCGGCCAGAATAAATATTATAATTCAAAATAATTTGCATGTCTAGTTAACGATCTGATGTATTTACACAATTCTTATTTACCCAAGCATATCAAGGCCAGGATTGAAATCCTGATTTGTACATTGCTAAGAGCCGATTCTGTTTGAAATTACCCTTCTGCGGTACTTCATATTTCATTTATTTCTACTTCCAGCTATACATGCACAACAGAGGGCATTATACATCTCCCTAATTGAACAATACAGATCAATTAAATATGAAAAGTCATTCTTGGTCTAAAACTCTCTTAGGCAAATGTTCTGCTCTTATGCTAAGTAACTCTTAAAAAAGCTAGGAGTTGAGTGCTGTTCAGAAGCTTTTTTTTTTTTTCCAAAAAGACTGGGAGACAAAGACCAAGAAGACTCATCCATTCATTCATGACAAGACGACACAGAGCTTTTGCCTCCATTTCACAAGAGCAGGGTAGTAATGATTTAAAAAAAAATCTTGTTTGATGAAAGCTATTCAGTGCTCTATGCGGGAGGTGAGGAACTCTCCTCTGGCTCAGCACTGAACATGCCTTTCAAACCCTTCTCATGGGTCACACCATTAACACAAAGTACAGTGTTATCAAATAATATCACAGAAAAAGAAAATCACTTAAAAATAATTTATGCACCATTGGTAGCCCACCAGCTACAGACAGGTTCCTCATACATACACTATATAAAATGTGGGAGTCACACTAAAGGCCCAAAGGGGAAAAGACCCAGTGCATCACCCAAGCAAACAGCTCCTTCCCTTGACGGTGTCAGAAACCAGGGCTTCCATGGGTGAGCCAAAATGCCCTGACACCAGCTCAACACTGTGGCAGTTGACAGGGATGTTTATTTTGCCACAGACCAATACATGTTCTTTGCTAATACACAAAACTGTCCTATAAAAATTATTGACTTAAAGCTAGTATAAACCTACAGATAAGTCAACAGAAGAACCTGGCTCAGATATGGCACTGTTAGGTTAACAGATACACTCAATTATCTCAATGGTCTTTTCCAACAAAAATGATTCTGTGATTCTAACACTATCAGTCCAAGGAAGAGAAACCTGCCTGACAGTAACCTTGACAGATCATGGGCCTTCTAGTGAGTGGGTTCTGACTACCTGAAGGCACAGAAGAACAGGCCATGGCTCAGTCAAAAGAAAGGAAGAGGAAAGTTGGACTAAACCCAGCAGCGGGGTTTCAGGAGAATTCAGGTTTTCTACTGATTGCTCATTAACAGAGCCCAGGAAGGAGGAGACTGCCCTAACTATGGCTATGGATCAAACTGGAGAAAGTTTTCTGCTCAAGGTTTTATAGCTATAGCTAGAAAGGTGTGAAAATGGGAGATCAGGACCATTAACAGACAGCCAGGGGAGAAAGCAGCATGAACTGAATATCATCAGCAATCCTGTGGCCTTCCACAGATGAATTGTTGGCTTTCACACTCCTATTACTGGAAGCATAGAGATGGAAATGTGTCTAATTGTTCCAGTATGATGTTGTTTGTAAGTCTTCTCAAACAACACCCTGTTATCTGCATAAGAAGAGTTTAATAAACCACGCATTTACAGTTTGGTAAAAAAAACACTGGTAGGTTATTGCTATTCAGTACTATTCAGATTAAATTAGAATTCATAATAGAGGTTTTTCCATTACAAACATGAAGTACGCTATTTGTTCCCTTTCTTAGTCTTCTAATTGCCTAAAATGACCTGCTGAACCTTATGTAGATTGGGTTTAAATACCACATCTCTTCACTGGGTAAATATTTATATAAATAAATTATAAACACAGATTCTGCCTGAGGCCAACAAAGATCTTACACTGATACAACTTATAGAAGTGTAAATCAACCTGGAGTTAGAAGCAGTTCAGGACTAACTTGTCTCATGAACCAAGGCCAACAGCTGCTAGAAACTCTTCCAATAAAAACATATTTGGTCCAAGATCTCATCAGTTCCCATCACAACCCTATGGCGTCAAGTCTCAGCAGCTCTGGCCAAGTCAAAAGTTGCTCCTTATGATCTAGCATCCTATATTTGAATCATGCATATGGCAAAGTCGCTAGATTAGTTGTTTTCAAAATACTTTGACCCTATTGGTCCTAAGGGTTTGACTTTCAGTGGTCTAACCCAGCAATTAAAAAGAAACTCAACAAACTATTTTTCTTGGTGTCATGCTGGAACAGATTTTTATCCTGCAGACTGAGATAAAAAGTGACTGTATCTAGGGAAAAGCAAATAATGAAATTATTTCCCAAGTACATACAACATATACAGTACTAGAAAGCCCTGTTTAGTATAAAAAATACTTTTGTCTTGGTTCATAATGAAATGTGAACCTCATTTATGCTAAAATTGCAAGCAGATTTGACACAAGAGTTTTTGTTTTAATATCACTTTTTTGGTGGAAGATGGTAGCGGCTATGGAGTAGTCGTGTACTCGCATGAAAGAGTAAGTCAGTTGGATGTCATCATTATATATTTGCTTTGCTAATAATAAAGAGAATGAATCACTACTGTCATGATATTCGTATTTATATTTCAGTAACCACTGTAGCAGATCCAGTAAAGATGTGTGTGAGTTTAAATCTTGGCAGCACACCTAGATTAGAGGTTTGGAGCTGACATTTGTGGATTTCATGTGATTCATGTTACTTTGCTGTGTTTGTGATTACCTTCCTGTCAGGGACTGCACATCACTCATGCACCAAGCAGCAGACTTCCAATTTCTGCATTTGAAGGAAAATTCCCAACTGTTGCAGCAAACCCTCTTCAAAATGAGCCCCATCTTCTGTATAACAATGGGGCTGAACAACAGGTCACCAGCAAAAGCAAAAGGAGTGTGTAAACAGCTTTTACAGAGACATTACCAGGTCATTTTAGGCCACAGATGGGAGGTGTGGGAAGAAACCCCAGACTTGCTCTAATCTCAAACAGCTAAAAATAGATCTGTGGTGATTTATGAACTTTCAAACACAGCAGAGTATTTTTAAGCAATAGCATCTTCTCCCACACTGACTGTGCCCACCCGTGCCCCCCCAGAGATCAGCCACAGGCAGCTGATACCTTCATGCTTCACCCAAATACAATTCAGAAAGACAAGAGAAAATAAAAAGACCTAGCTATCTTGTTGTTAACATCTTTCCTTCAGTTCTACCTTGTCTTTACTTTTGATTTTTATTTTGTATTTAATCAAGCTAACTACACAGAGCTGCCAGACAAAGCCACCTCCCCAAACTGAAGGAAAAAAAGTTACTTTTCACCAGAATATCCACAAAATTATTGCAAAGTTTTGCATCTGGGGTAGAAATTGTACAGGAGCTTTACTACACCTGTTTTCTTAGCTGTACCTAATGGGGTAACACAAGAATGAATTTTAAATCAAATAAATGTTAATCCTAATGAAGTCTTCAATATCAAAAAGAAACACTTTCATACATAAGGGGGTGCAAGTTTGGGAACCAAACTGGTCTCTCTCATCAGTTGCTGTCTCACAGTGCTGCTTTTTCCCCTTTAGAACAAACGCTCCTGAGCTGACATTTAAAAATAAGCACTCCAGAAAGAAGCAATGGAGGGACTAGTATGGGAAATACAACTAAAGCCACTCCAGGGAAGGATGACTGTCGTCTCAGAGACCATCCATCCAAGAGGGTTTGTGCCACACCCCAGCCAAAGGTGTTCTCATGTCCCAGAGAAGAGGACACAACACTTCTCATCCTCTCCCACCATCTAAAGCATGCTGACGGCACACTTGCTCCTCATCAGACATCCATGGTCACCCCAGAGGAGGGACTATGGAGCTTTGGACATCACTGTTAATGCATGTAAAGTCAGGGCTGGAAGGCACTATCATTTTATCATGTTTACTGTTTACATGCCAAGGGAGAAGTTAGGCTTCTTACAAAGGTAAGCTTTCCTTCTGCTGTCATTCACATTCAAAACATATATTTTTGTCATCGTGTAGACCAGAACAAGCTTAAAATTCTGGGAACACTAGGTGAGCTAGACAAGAGCTCAACTCCAATGCAGAAGATAAGGACGGGAAAAATTCCAAGTCGACAGAGTTTTGCCAGGATCATTCAACTCTATCTATCTGCAGGCACAGCCTGCTTTACTCTAGTCCTCCCCACCCACATGCTGCCTCCAGGCTAACAAACCCATTGGCACATGGGGTAGGAGACCTTCAGAGCCTCCCAATAGATGGCATTTACAAATACATACAGAACAGAGGGTTTGGCGTGGCTTCCTGCAAACGGTTAGTTCACTTGACGGGATCTGATGAAACACCTCCTAAAATCAAGCAAAATCTTGTCAGATGTATTTAGCTCTGTCCAGAGTTCAGCACAGAAGGGAAAGGTTGCTGCACGACAGCAGAAGCCATCATCTAAAGCAGGCTGCTTTGGGAAAATTAGCAGTGTGCACACCCTAAATGAGACTGTACAGCAAGTAAAAGAGGGATTAGCCATGTAAAGTAAGTCCTTTTGGTTTTAGATTAAAGAGGGGAGGTGACTTTGAAGGATTATTCAAGAGCCATTTAAGCAGTTTTCAGGGACTTACAAACATAGGGTAAAAATCCAAGCTACTCAGGTCCAGAAAACAAGAAAATTAAGTGCCCTGGCCAGGAAAGCAGCAGAAAAGGCTTCTGTAGGGTCCAACAGGCTGGCCCCACATGCAGGGCCCTATCACCCTGCTTCCCACACTTGGTACCTGACATTGTGCCCCATGACAGCAGACTGGGGAACTACAGCGTATGGGAGCCTGGGCTGGAGCACCACATGCCTACCTCAGCTAGAGCTTCTGGCAGGGAACAAGAGAAACGAGGGAAGAGGCTGCAACAGCCGCAATGCCAGTGGGACGTGCCACGGGACGTGGCACCCCCAACCCCACGGCAGCTGTGCACACCGTGCTGAGAGGGAGTGTGGATGACACCGTGTCAGAGCGATCTTACAAGTAGTATGGCATTTGAATAGCAGGCTTACACCAATCCCTGCTCTCATCTAAATAATTTATCGGCTAGGATGCAGGTCCTGAACTGAACCATGTAAACAGGAGGATGTGCAAGCACAAACACAAAAACTGACTTCTCTCCATAGCAAAGTGTTCCTCTTCTTCCCTGCACCTCAGGGTGCCTAATCAACATGCTGGTTCTTAATCCTTTGCCCACATTAATCCAGTAAGAGAAAATGAATACATTGCTGCAAGACATTAGATTGCTTTCTGAACCCTCCTTGTAAAAAAAACCAAAACCAAACGCTTTCACTTAGTCTAAAAGGCGACAGATAATTAGTATGTAAGATACAAACTATTTCCACTTGTTATGCAAGGAGCATCGCTTAATTTGTAGTTTAGAGAGCAAGTCATTCCTGTCTGGGATAAATAAAACAACATGCTGCATTATGTTGCTCACGACATGGAAGCAACATCAGCCTGGGGAAAGCAAAAGAAGCTAAAACTCGAGCAAGGAACACTGGCTGAATCAAGCAAAAAGTTATGCATGCATTTCTGCCAGCTTAGGAGGGAGCATCCCTCTGCCAGCGGACACACACACACAGCCCCATCCCCGCGCTCTCCTCTGCCGTTCCCTCTCCCCGTGGCCGGGGTGCCACACCGACTCCCCGCCCCAGGCCAGCTCTCCCCGACCCCGGCACGCCGCTCCGCTCCTACCCGACGAGGGCAAGCGTGGCCCGACACTCCGCCGAGGAGCCACGCCGGTCGCGCTGCGCTCTGCGCCCAGCTCTGCGGGCACCGCGGGGACTCCCGGCGGCAGCGGGAACCGCGCCCCGGGCTCCGCAACCCCTTCGGCCCCCACATCTCCCTTCCCGGGAAGCTGCCCGCCCCGCGGGCACCCCACGCTCCGCACCGCGCGGCCGAGCCGCGCTCCCTGGTACCCGCTGCGCGCCGCTCCGCGCAGCCCAGCAGCGCTCCCCTTCTCTCTCGCCGCAACCAGTTCCCTTATTTATTCCCATTTTAATTTTTTCTTTTCAAATCTGCCTCCCTCCTCCGCCGCCTAGTGCAAAGCCGCTCCGCGCTTACCTGGGCGGGGCGGGGGGGCATGCTCGGCTTCACGGGCGCTGCCTGCCCGCCGTGCGCGACAGCCCCGCGATGCGCAGCTCCCGCAGCAGCCCGCGGCCGCAGCATTGAGCGTCAGGGGCCGGGGAGCCTGGCGAGCGCCGCGCAAACCCCACCTCCCAAACCTGCGCCGTGCGCGGGGGGGCGGGCGGAGGAGCCGCGGCAGCGCGGCCGCCCTTAACCCTTCTTCTGCCCCGCAGCCCCGCTTGCAGTGGAGCTTCCCCAGGTACAACTCTCGGTCACCTCCTGCAGGGTTTGTCACAGCGGCTCGGCCCCGAGATTTCCCCCACCCTACTCTGTTTTTGCTTTCCTTTTAGCCCAGGTACGTCTCTTCTCGGCGCAGAGCGGACCCATCCGCACCCGCGGGCTCCGCGGAACCGAGGCGGCTGCCGCCCGCAGCCCGTGGCAGCCCCTCCGCTGCGGGGGAGCCCGGTTACATCCCGCTCGCTGCTTTTCTCCCGTCCTCGAAACAGTCCCAGAGCCACTAACGGGAGATCCGAGAGTCCCAAATTACAGCTCGGGGCATTTTTTTTTTTTTTTTTCTCTCTGCGTTTGCCTCGGGCATTAATCTCACATTTGCCATAATTCTTCTCACTCTTCTAAAGCTGCCTCCTTCCTTCATCCTCCTGTTCTGTCAGTCTCTCACTCAGCCCTTTGCACGACTAGTCCACCCTCTCCTTCCTGACCCTCCTCGACCAAGAAATCAGTGTCTTGTGCAGGGAGATGAGACCAGTCAGAGAGGACAACACACCATCCCTGCTGCTTTCCAGCCCTCCTCGCCACCAGTCTGCCCGATGGCTGTCCTGTGCTGGGACCTTTTTTCCAGGATCCCTTGTGAGGATCTCTGTTTGCTACTGCAATGCAAATTCTTAGCCACGAACTGTTTTGAAAGTCAGAGTTCAAGCAGAGTGATCTAAAGGCACAGAGGGGGAAAAAAAAACGCATTCAGATGTGAAGGTGCGACCTACCTACCTTACCTACCTTTTCTTCTGTCCTGGAATCTTGTACTGGGAAGTGCTCTTACATTGCTGTGCAAAAAATGCCTTACAGCGCAAAGAGGGTATTCAGTCTTAACTGTGCCTCCCCTGGGTTTTGAGGGATTAAGTGAAACCCTTATTATGTTTAATTATCTCTAGAGTTGTTCTCTGTGCTTGCTGCCTTGCTTTATGGTTTAATAAACTGCACATCGATATAAACCGAATGACAATTAACATTAGTGCAGGTTGGATTCGCGTTTATTGCTGCTTACAGGTTCGCACTCACAGTGCCTTCGCTCAGATGTTTCATTGCCATCTATCAGCACCTCTTTATTAGCACAGCTCCTAGCTCCAAAAGGTGGTTGGGCAGCACCCTTAGCAGCTTGGGAGGGCAACTGTGACTCCAAGCTCAGCCCCACTCAGGGCTCAGCTATGCAGGTCCAAGCATCTTGGGCAGCAGCAAAGTAATGCATTGGGACTTCTGCAGCTGGAGATAACTGAGCATGTTTAGTTGGCCCAGTCCTGAGTAGCTGCTAAGTAATGCTGCCCACAGTGCCTTACAAGTGCTTGGATCCCCTGTGATGGAGAATGGCCCCAAATACAGTCCACTACTAGTGGAGAGAGCAGGAGGAGCCAGTGCTGCCTTTCCTGAATAATAGTGAAGGTTTAACATTGGACCCAACTGTGAAACAGAGCCTGGAGGAGGCGGGAGTGCTGTACTTGAGCCCTGTGAATCCCCTCATGTTATTAAATGTTATATAAATGTTATGTATTATTTGTATAATCTCATTCTGATTTATACAATAGTGGAGACTGTTCAGTAATCCAAAATAAATATATTTCAAGTTTAGCTCCCAGTGTTTTCAATTTGGGAGTGCCTGTGTCTCCAAGGTCACCTCATAAATCCTGGCACTGTGGCACAGCACTGCCAATCTGTGTGGGGTGTAATAACTCTTGAGGGAAATCAACGCTGAAAATACTTCCGAATTTTTCAAAAGGAACATGTGTAGAATACATCATCATAACCCATCTGAGCATGCAACATCCTTACAAGTGCCAAAGAAAAACATCATCCACCCTCAACTAGGTGGCAACCGAAAGCAAATAAGATTTGAAAGGTAAACCCATGGAAATGGTGTATGCAGACAGATGGCTTCCCTGAAAAGCCTTTTGGTTGTGCCACCTTCTCTGCATATGTTGTAATTCACCACTGAATGAACAAGCAAACCAGGTCACCTGCTTTTTTTCTTTTTTTTTTTTCCCAAATGAATCCACAAATAAGGCCAAAGGTAAAAGAGTCAGAAATCAAAGACTCCAATTTAAAATTCAGACGTATTCTTTTTAGAAAATAGTCTAAAATACTTCATAAATCTGGCAAGAAAATCTGCCTTGCAGGTTTTTAAGATCACTTGTAACAGTAAAGCTGACACTTTGAATAAAGCCTTACAGCATGACCTTCAGAGGAATGCTGGCACACAACTGTGTCCATGATTGACAATTGGGATATTCATGCAGGAGCATCACTGCAATATTTAGCATGGTAATATTAATTATGTAAAAACAAACTATTTTTAATTTCCATGAAGGTTGTCACACAAGCATGCAAATAAAGCCGAGGAGAAGACAAAACTGGCACCATCCCTAACACATTTGCAATTATGGAGGGGTCCAAGGCCACGTGCTACCTGAATAAGTAAAGCAGTACACAGCCCTGCAACAATTTGTAGGGATAAACCAGACACAGGGCCATGCTGTGATTTATGGATGCTGAACTCACAGCCTGGACTTGGCAGAAGCTTTCTTTAGGTTGCAGGTTGTGTAAATCTTAGAAAGGGTTTGGCTGTTGTTCTACTAGTACGAAAAGACTTCGTTAAGCAACTCTAAATTACTGCTACAAACCATTTCCAAGGTTTACACTGTAGTTTTGTCTGACATTTAATTAAAACATCAAGACCATCTTTACAAGGTGATGGCTATTCACGAAGTCCTTTGATGGTTTTGTAAGTCTAGGGTTGCTTGTATCTCAGTGATACAGGGAGCAATACAGCTTACAAGGAGTTTTGTAGAGATTTGCCTTTTTAACCATTACCAGCCTTATATGAGTTTCATTTTAGGACAATGCATCTAATGCATCATTTTTAAAGAGATAAAATGGGAAAAGAATAATCGTCAACTGGTTGAGAATTATTCGTGATGTGCTCTGTGAATATTCCCAAGTCCACACGTAAGTGACAACACAGATGGTGATATGTAGGAGAATAAATCCTTTAGACAAAGTTGAAGTGATTTTAGTGCTGTGGAAAGGTGTTAGATAGATGGCCTTGGAGACTGATGTGCTATTATGGAGCAAGGAAGAAACTGAAGCAAAATCTTGGTGTTTCACCAGCATAACCCAGTGTTTGTTTGAGAAACCGTTGCTTGGAGCTGCAAGGCTTTGTTTGCTCCAAACTGATTCAATCTTTGGCCACTATGGTGATGTGCCTGCCAAAGATGCCAGGTAGTGATGACTTCAATGAAGTATTTTGAAAATGTTGTGTTTATCACTAAAAAAAAAAAAAAATGTTTGGGAACCAAACATCTAAACCTACAAACATATTGTTGTCAAGTAGTCTTCAGAAGTTGCCTTCAACAACATCACTGTTCAAAGATAAAATGCAACTTTCAAGGTGCAGATTTCTAAAGGAGTCTTAATTTCTTTAGTTTAATTCCAAATTCTTTAAGTCTGTAAACTCTTTGGAAGATAATAACCATTCTGTTTGAATCAAAGAGCACAGGAATGAACCTGAAATTATAGCTGGAAAGGTAAGTCTTTTGCAGTCTAAAAAGGTCAGCTTAAGTATCAGCTGAGTCCAAAATCTCTGCGTGGTGTTCATTGGACTTTGAACCTTTATAAAAATCCTTTAAGGTTCGTACTTCCTAACCACATTTGCAAAGCAAATTTTTATGACAAAATAACGAAATTCAGGATTTTTGAGTGAAAATGATGCAATTGTCAAATGGTAAAAATATAATTTATAACTCTAAATGAAGACCTTGGCTTACAAAGCTAAGAAGTTTATAATTAAAAAAAGCAGAACAGGAAAATGCTGAAGCTTCTCAGTCTAATAATTAGAAATATTTTTTTGCTATGATTAAAGATTCCAAATGACACCTATTGCTATGTTTTAGTAGCTAAAGAAACACATTAATATAAACTTTATTATCTGCAGTGAATTTTTAGTCTAGATTTAAAATATAATAATCTAATTACTTCAGAAATTAAAATAAAATCTCTCTATATGTCTAAGTCATTGCAAAAGGGAAGTTTCAAATTATGGAATCTTAATAATACTCACGTTAGAAATGTTAAAAATAAATACCTTTAAAATCACACAAAATTCAGAGTGTGTTGCCACGATAAGGTGCTGACATTTATAAATGCCATGTGATTAGCATGTGAAGAAGAGATATGCATTCATTGTATGCTAAGACCTATTAATCATCCATCACCTGATAAACATACAACATAATGCCCTCCCCATTCCTTTTCAGTCCTAACAAAGATGGCTGTTGGCGCTGATAACTCAAACACTTCTTTGGATTCGTTATTTAGGACTTTTGATAACAAAAACTTAATGCACATCTGGGATCTTGTTAAAGAATACAACACACATGGACTGTTGTGGGTCAAAATTAAAGTTCAAATGAAAGAAAGGCTCATCAGCCATGGTGCTGTGATTCTTCTTCCAAAGGCAGTTGAGACTTACAGTCACTCTTGTGCATTTTTTACTGAAAATTTTGGTGTTAGGCTTTCAGAGAATAAATCTGCACTTTAAGCTTCATGAATGAAGCCCTCCAGCCATCTGAAGCCCCACTGATTCTGACATACCATTGCATGATCCTCCATGAGGACCAACTGTATGATGCAGGAAGAAGTGTCAGCTTTCCTTCCCAGGAAAGCCTGTGGAGACAGGCTCTCCAAGTCAGGTAAAGTTCCAAATATCCAGAGAAAAGTCAATTCAAGGTATTTGGGAGTTAATGTCATAGGATACTAATTATCAAATCAAATGCAGTCTGTCTAATCTAACATCTTTCGTCAAATCATGGTTGTCTTGAGTTATTCCACAGAAAGGAGTAAGAAGTGCCTCCTTCCTCTAGGACACAGAGCAGGTGAACATCCTAAAGCATGATGTTCAGTATTTCTGCATCAGCGAACATATCGCTCATGAACCTGAGTGCCATCAGCATCACAATTACAACGAGGAATATAAGAACTCTTGTGAATAACTGCCAAGAGGAAACTTTGCAACATAGATTTTGTATTAATACTACCAAATGCAGGACTATAATGAATACTTTTGTGCTGACACTTCAGCTTTTGACTTACATCTCCCACAAGCACATGCAGACATGCCTCCTTTCACCAGCAGAGCCTACAATTTCAGAGCAGCGTCATGGGCCTGATGTGGTCCTCACACACGCCACCCGTGGAGTTTTTGCTGATTTAGAGATACAGGATTGAAGTCATAGGTAGCTAACTAAAACCCCTTCAAAATATGAACCACTCTTCTCAGTAATGAGAACAGGAAGGCCTTTAAGACTTACCCTAGAAAGGGAGCCACGGAGACAATTCTGAGCAAGACACAGTCTATTGTTAAGGTACAGATAAGGAAGGACAAAAATAGAACTGTATTAATTTCAGTGCAGAAATACAGGGAAAATACATTTGTGCCAAGGAAAAAGAAAGTAATAAAAATTTTTACTTGAAAGATTCTTATAGAGGTCACTAAAAAGAGCGGAGAGGGGGAAAAAAGAATAGGGGAAACATCTCTTTGCAGCTTATGAAAAACAGATAAACTTTATTCCAGTAATGATAGGGTACAGTTCTATTTGAAGAGAAGTGGCCTCCCAATAATAAAGACAAAGACAAATACTTTTAGAGCTGTTAGAAGAATAAAAACAAAGCTGACTCTTTTTTAAAATTGAAACAATTATTTTTTCCTGAGGACAGCTGGGTACATTCGACAGATAAGTTAACTGTCACTTTTGAATTTTAGCTTTACATAGCAGTTACCAACACAATGGTTCTGCATACATAATTTCTTAAAAGGGATCATATTATTATGGAAGTCATGTTAGCAGTATGTGAACACGCGTATTCCTGTTTTAGTCATTATCTGAAAATAATATTCTGAATTGGATATATCCTGTGGGAGAAAACAAAACCAAACAGCTTTGCCCCAAATGTATTTATGATGTTTATGTAAACAAGGGAGATATTTTATATATATGATGAAGCCAGAAAAAATTCAAATCAGTGTAAAAGTGTTGTAGAGGGTTCGAAGTGCTGTACCACCAAGGCCATGAGACATTCAACAGGTGCTAAACAATATATTGTTTAATTTTACTAATCCACATATCCATATCTCCCAAAATTTCAAACACCACTGCAAATACTTTACTTGTGAGAAATTATAATCGCTACATTGGGACTGCACTAAAAGGAACAGTTGTGGAGCTGCTGTATAAACACAAATCAGAAAACAGTATTAGCATCTTGTGCTCTACCTGCCTGATGATGGGTAGAAATGTAGAAATTTATTTCATGAGTACTTGCAAAAATAAGTAGTGCTATAATTGCAGATCTCATAAAAAATAGGTCCTGTGCAGCCCCACAAGAAGTTCACTAAGTAACTCTCAAAGACTGGTGTAAGAAACAGAAGTCCAAACACATGAAGTGCTTTGTCCTATACAGAGAAACAACTAGAAGCTGAATCTTCCTGTACTCACCTCAAGGTCTACAGGAACAAGACATTGTTTAAGTCACAGATGCTGCTGTCACCTCTCATGGTCTCCTCTCCTATCAATTTCCCTGCTGGTCCAGGTGCCTGTTCTCAAAGATGCCATTTCTTCCCCAAAAGATGCTGATCCTGCTTGTTCCTGCTCTTTGTTGAAAGTGACAAAGAAGAATAATCCAGATATTTTAAATGCCCTGCTATTATATATTGACTTCAAAAACCAGGGAGATCATCAAACCTATGCACAGCTTCACTCATGCCCTGAGAGCTCAGGATCATCATGCTTGTGTGGGTTATGGAGGCTTCAACCACAAAGGTACCAGTGGCACCATGTCTGTAGTAGGTAGTGCAAACATTTACAGGAGCTCTAATTTCTAGAGATGAAGTCAAGTTTTCAGTGTGGTTGATTTCACCCAAGCTGAGTATTTATAAGGTGATGTTTTGCTACTGAAATGAAGGCTTCCAGGATGCTTCTGTCTTCAGGAGAAAAAAGCCCAGAGAAGCAAAACCTCAACAGCAGAATCAGGGAGTGCATTACTGTTAACTGATGAACGTAAATGGTCCTGAATTCACCTTTTGTGTATTCTGCAAGGTTTATGGACCTTCCTGTAGTGGCAGAACAGCTGATCATTCAGCACAAGGAAATAGAAGAAAAAGATGATTGAAATATTTCAAAAGCTAAGGTTTTGTTTGTTTTTTGTTATTCTAAAGGATGGATTTAGCTCTCTCAAAGGAAAGGCTAGTGAACTACTTGAAACCCTAAGGAAATACTTACTCCTTCCTTTGCAATGCTGGGATGTTCCACTAAGGCTTACATTATTAAGAATCTTCCAATGGATTTATGAACAGAAGATTACATTCTTAATGCTTCTTCTCAGAAACTGAGTGAATAATTCAAGGCACACCAATATACTACGGAAAACAGAAAAGTACCCTACAGCTTTGTACCTTACAAAGAAAGTGAGCCTCAGGCTCACTCAAGCTATATAAAGGTGATATATGTAGCATAAAGACCACTGTATATGAGGCAGTAGTATGAAGTGAGGTGGTATAAAGCACAGAGTGGGAGCTACAGCATATGTAAACAATTGCTAGCATTAATGCACATGTATAAGGTATGATTGATAGCACTACCCATGAAAAACATAGTAGTTGGACCATTAATAAGATCCTTTTGTGCTTCATATTGACAGATTTAGAGCATCTGCTCATCAGAAGTCAAAGAAATTAGAGCAATAGCCCAGGGCCATGAGTCAGCTACCAGAGGAAGTTCATCATCATGTCAAGAGGAGAAAGGAGCAGCAGTCAGAAGCTGCCACTTTAAATACCTGCACTGTACTCTTTTAACAATGTGTTTTTCCCTTTAAGAATGCTCATGGCAAATAAGAATAAGCTTTCATCAGATCTACCAGGATAGAGAGAAGCCATATTACATACCTGAGATATATAAAGCAGGGAATGGCATCATTCTGCTAGATTTGACAATAGGGAGCTGCTAACATGGAGGTTGTGTGAGGAAACTCCAAAATGGGAATGGTTTGATGGATGATTATTGTACACAGCCCAGGTTTTTCTGAAGCAAACAGTAAATCAGTCATCCCTACATATGAATTCCCACTGAGGTGTGAGAAGAGGGCTATATCTAGTGACCACTGAGGGCAGACACTATTGTGGACGTGAACTAAGATATTAAAAGAGAGGAAAGCTTATGATCATCAAGCCAATGTATTGAAGTACTCAAGGAAATAACTCTTTCTCCTTCCATATCAGAAGTTGGCAGCACTGTCCCACCTCAGAGGCTGACAACAGACCTTCATCCCCATATGGAACAAGACAACCCAACCACATGACCCAGCAGCTTTGCTGATGCTTGGCAGTGGTCCGGGAGACAAACATTTGTTGAAGGGCTTATGTGAATAGTGCCTTTCCCAGACGTAGGAGCAATGTTGCCTGAGAGTCAGGTTGAAGAGGAGCTCATGCAAAGATGCGATGAGCCAGCAAAAGGATCTCTGGGGAACCATCTCATCAAAGATTGGCTGTTTAATTGTAAAATGGGGACTGGTGTTGATTCACCCATCTGTCCCCTGTGACCACTTCTTCCCAAAGGAGTCAGCATCCCTCAGTGCTAACCTGATGGCTTTTCCATCAGAGCCATTATCTGCTAAAACTGTCCTCAAAATGCTTACACGTCTGCTCAGCTGATTGTTTGAGAAATGCACAGAGGACGTCAAACCTGGGATGTCACAACATTTCTGCAAAGCATTCCCCAGGAAGCTGCTGAGGATGTGCCATGGCTTGGGCTGTGCTTTGCAGGGCCAGCTCAGCCTAGCTAGGAAAAAGGTCATTATCAAGGTACTGGTCATGAACTTTCTGGTTTAGAGACTTGGTGCCTGTGGGACTCGGTGCTTAAACAGTCCCACTAGAAAGGTCCCGCACTAGGTTTTATGTCAGTTAGAACCTGCAGGAGCAAAGCAAAGCACTAATATCTATTTACTCCATCTTCAGTATAGCTGTTGCATAAAGACAAAAGATGGCATAAAAGAGCTGATCCAAGCCATCCTTATCAGAAAGGAGCTTCCCTCTTCTCAAACATAAATGCCTTTACATCTTACTCAATATAACAGTTAAAATTGATTCCTGTGTGACGTCTCAAAGGCAATAAGGGTGAAGAATGTGTGTCCTTTACCTCTTCTGGGATACCTGCTTCCTTGTCTTTATTTTAAATTACAGATGATAAAGAGAAAGAAAAAGCAAAAGAAGCCTGTAAGAACAAAGTATCATAGTATTTTCTGTCCTATGGAGTGATCCAGCTGATTTAACTATGTAGAAATGTTTGATGCCTGTTGCAAGTTCCTTTGCTCTGCACTCTGTTTAGCTGCATGTGGCTTATCTCTCTACTGTCTTGCTTTCTGGATTATCTTTAGATCTGAAAAATGTTTAGCAATTAGCTGCTTCCTTACTGTGGTTGTTCTTTACCAGACATTTGCAGGTTGCCTTTCTTCCTTGTTGGAAGTGTAACTGTAGCTGCAGAATGGCTTGGCTTGCCTTGTGCCATGCCATCAACAGTGTGAGGCTAAAGGGTTCAATGACTGACCTGAGTGCTGACACTCACCTCCTGCATGTCTTTGAATAACATGAACATGCTTGATTTTATGTTGATTTTATGTTACACACACACACTACACTGTAATACTACACACAACTGCAATATCAGTTCTCTTTAAAAATTATCATTTGCTACTCTGTGGTATTAGTGTGGAGAAGTTCAATAATAATGAATTTTCTACCATCAAGTAAAAGAATCAAGTAGAGGTAAAAATTACAAGTGAAAGTTAATTCAGTGCTATTTTGCACAGGGATAATTTTTCTTTTGTTGCACAATCCTATCTTCCTGAACTTTGTAAAAGTCTCAGCAGATCTGTCCTATGCAACATTCACCTGATGTGTGTTACATGTAACACATGTACATCTAAGCACATTCACAGAGGTTCCTGACAAGGCAAGTAGCTGCATATTTGTTTAATGCTTGGGCAATATTCACGATATTCTTATTTAAAGTCAACTCCCTTTTGTTTTTACTGGCAATTATGGCTCTGTTAAAGCTATCATATCAGCCTGACTTTCCTTTCTCCCTTTCTCCCTTCCCTGTTTATACTTGCATGTTAATCTGTTGGAAATCTGTGTCAAAACCTGCTTACACCCATTCCAAACTACCACTCAGGTGGGCACTTAGATAATGTGCTTTAGCTGTAAGCACATTACAGAGGCTTTTTTTCATGCGGAGAGAGACAGAGACCACAAATTAGTAAAAAACAGGTATTGCTTTCTATGGTAATAATTTATTTCCAGTCAAAAAGCCAATGAAGGATGATTTTTGCCCTACTTTGAGTGTTAGACTGTGAAGCTGATCCAGTGAAATGTCTCCAAGCTGGCTCTTGGCAGTTTTCCTTAGAATCAGTTGAATCATAAATACTGTTATTTCCCCTCAGAAAGGAGGGGCCATGAAGACAGGTGATAGTATCCATTTGGACAGCATCCACCAAGACCCCTATAAAACTACTTCACATCTGTAAACACCCAAGACCACACTGTCTCATCAGCAGAAATTTTAAAGCAACATATCACTAAAGAGCAATACTTAGGCCTAGTACTTAAGAATGGTAGTTTATTAGAATAATTATTTTTGTTTTGAAACACAAAGACATCTTGTTTGAGCATTAGGTCCTCACCCCATCAGTGGCAAGCATACCATACACTATATCTCTAATCTGTTTTACGTAGCACCTAAACAGTACCAGCTCCTCAGAGAAGAAATGCTTTATTACTAGTTGATTATGCAACAGTATGTACACCACTGAACACTTACAGATGGCGAATAGTAGAAGGAATAAAATAAGACAGGTTTTTTTTTTTTAATGCAAATAACTTCGTTTCTGGAAGAGAAGTCAATTAGTACTGTCCCAGTCAACCATCAGCTATGCTCCAGTTAAGACAGAGCAGCTCTGTGCATGCAGACGGATGCACTCACCCTCGTCTTTTCAAGCAGCACAGGTTTATAAAACAGAGCAGGGCAGGAGGGGCTGGAAAAAAAGTAACACTGCTTGCTAACACCATATTGTACATTTTCACTTCCACCCCCACATTTTGAGCCTGTGGATATTTTATAGTCTTGGAAGTGCATCTTTTTACATGCATGTACTTGGTGGGAGATACTCCTGCCCAAGTGGGGCTAGGATGATTGTCCCAGGGTAACCAGTGTGCCATGCTGGGATTTCACCTTCAGGTGCTCACAGCAGGTTATAATCCATTGCACTGCAGGCAAGTTGGGTAGAGAGGAAGCATTTCTCAGTGGGGACAGTATTGCATTGCAGATTTAAATCTGCAGAAAGGGAGATGCAGCCCATGTGTGATGGCAATCAGAGAACACACTCCCTGGAGAAATCAGCTTCTCCCAGCAAAGAAGGACAGGTTTTGAGAGAGGAAGGTGTCCTGCCGGCTGCTGCCGCCTTCAGCTCCCTGCCAAGCCTATGAAAATTAGAAAGTGGTGGCGGCAGTAAGGCTGGGATTGAATCCTCACATCTATGTGTGTGCAGAGCTTTTGTGCCAAGCACCACTCACTGTCTCTCTGCTAATAGAGGTGAGGTCAGCAATGCTGATCTGGGTCATCTCCATTCATACTTCCCCCGTGTATTCCCTGGGAATATGTAAGGAAGAGCAATCTTCTGAAAAACCTTGTTTCACCCAGCCTTGAATCTCTGCTGTTGTGCCTCAACAATAAACTCCCACAAGTGAAAGTGATGCCATCTCATCTAAAGTGAAATAAAATAAGAAAACTATGTCATTCTCTCATATCTACCAACTTCTATAGTTTGATATTCACAATTGGATCATAACAACTTGGATCTTTTCTGTCATTTTGCCCAGCATGCACTCCAAATAACAGTGGAGTTTAAAATGCTATCTGTAATATTTTTACTGAAAACTGTATACAAAGAAGGATATGTTGCTGAAATAAGCACCTTAGCTATTTCTGTATTTCAGGGGTTTTCATTTTTGATGACACACATTGTATGTGAACCTTTGTTACACACTGGCTAGGTAGTGGATAGCAGCAATGTCCCACGCAGCCAAAGGTGAATTCCAATGTAGCTGATATTTGTAATCAGAGTGAAGAAAACAGATGATGAGAACTTTTCATCTCTAACCTTCCTGACACATCAGCTGAGCCTTGGATGACCTTCATGAATGAGTGTTTTGTACAAGCTTGTCTGAATCTATAGACTGGCTTACAGTATCATCAATAGTATGCACAATCATCTTTCACTTTATTTTGTTAATCAGAGACTTATTTAAGTTTAAACTAGATTTTCTAGAAACCTGTACTGATGCTTTCTCTCTTTCTCTGCTGGAGGAACTCTTATCTCTGCTGATGGGAATCTCATTTTTCCCATTTAAATACCAACATTAAAAGCAGTAACTAGGTCTCCTTCTGAGTTGTGTCCAGAATACTGGTCCTGCAGAGATGTTTTAAATATGTGGAAAAATTTAAGCTTTGGTTGTGCTTTTAAGAACCTAGCACCATCATATGTTCACTACTTTCTGAGTTAAGACAACTTGATTATTAGAGTGCAAAACATGTCCTTCATTTATCTTTTGTTTTCTGCTTGTTGTTAGTGTTTACTTTATAAATAGGCAGCATCTCTCAACATGTTTGCTCTGCTTTATGTTTTCAACAGAGCGTACAGGAGTAAGGGAAAAAGATACAATCTAAACAAGATGGCAGTATTCTTTTGGGAATTATTTTCTGTTTATTTTATGTTTTCTAGGACACATTTTAGGGTCCTGAACTAATACCTTTCCAACTTCTATACTTCGGCTCATTGAACCGTCTTTCCAGTGTCACATAATCAGCAAGAAACAAGAAATTCTGAGGGTCAGTGAACACAGTGAATTTTCCCATTACTGCAAGAGAGACTATTGAGTTTTAGATTATTAATATCTGTGATACAGTGTGCCAGTACACTAAGATGCTCTAGGAACAACACTTCCAACATGCAGTTTACCTGGATTGGAATTGGCATATGGAGTCCTATTGTAAAAAAGTCAGCTGCAAACCTAGGAGAGGATATTTTTCTTTTCAGCTGCTGCTGTTTTGCTTGTTGACATGTATTGGCCATTTTTACTTTATTAAAAACCAACAACCTGCAGGTACCGCAGAAAAAAACCTCAAAGATCAAGTAAGCATATCTTTCCAACTGACCTCTCCATCACTCTATAGCTATGCATGTATGTCCGAGCCTTGCAAAGTCAGAGTAAAGGAAACAGGACTTACTCTACTGTTCAGCTAGCAACACTTCTGTTTTGGCAAACCTTTCAAAGTCCGGTCTTGCTCTGCACTGGAACAACAATCCCCCCACTGCCTACTAAAATCAAAGAAACAAATATATCTTTGTCAAAAGTCAAAGGTGTTGAGACTACCTGTTTGGTTTGAGAACAGTTTATTACACTTACAGCATTTACAAGTTCCTCAATCTATCTTCAAAATGTTTCCTAAAAATATGTGCAAAGCTTTGACTGTACAAACTAAACTGCTAAATCAGAACAATCATAAGACCTCTGTAGAGTGCAAAGAGACTAGCTGGTATATAAAACACTTAGTCAACAGAGGACACATGATATTGTTCCAAGTCAGGTACTAGTCCCTGAACCTTGTTTTACTGGTACAGTTTATTATTTACTTTGTGATATGGGCGACCATAAAATAAATCCTGTAGGCCTTCCAACTTACTGGTTTTGTGTATTAAGAATGTGTGAACATGTACATTTTTGAGCATTTTCAGTTTTCACGTCAAGTGGTGGAAATATAGAGATTAAAATACCCAAACAGCAGACTAAGTATCACCATAGTAATAATTTACAGAACTAGATAATACAACAGCTTGGAAACAGCAGTTAACAGATCTCTTCCTATCCATCACCTGTCTCAGAAGCCCTCACTGAATAACTACATTCATGCTGGATGCTTATGCAGCACACATATTTCTTCCAGAACCAAAGATGCAGCTCTTCAGCAAGTATGTGATAACATGATCTGTTTATTTGTTTCTGTTGCTATACCTGAGTTTGCTGCATTCTTCTTTTCTGTTTAAAATTCAGGAAAACCTCAGCTGAGATGGCCACTTTCAGCCCCAGCGTGCAGGAGGACTTCAGTGCCACTGTCACTACTTTCTTGGATCTTCGTCTTGGTGAGGGGGACCTGGTTATTACTGCTTGTCTTTCCTCGCCTCATTATATGGCTTCATTTCTTTTGCTCTTTGTGTTTTTCCTCACCAGAAAAATGCACTTGAAGCATAATACTGGTGCTCTATTAAAAAAGACAGTAATAAAGGGAAACCCCAGAGTGCTATGGATAAAGGTTACCTTGAGCTGTGGGAACTGTCAACATATCAAAGACAGATAGCTAAGCTTTTGTTTTGATTCTCTCTTATATTTTATGCTGAACTTTTTGCTTCTGTCCTCACAGTCTCCTTAAGAATTTCCATCAAATTAGTGAATTTTACCTGGTTTCTTTATGAACCCAAGAGATCCACACAATGGCAATTTGATTCAGTCTAAGTAGAAAATTGATTGATATCAATACTGTAATGATAATGAAATTTGCCCAATTCAGATTTTAACAAAAAAACCCAAAACATATGCAATGAGTAATAAATAATTCTCATCATCCTCAGAAGCCTTGCCCCCCAAACACAAGTAAAGAAAACAAATGGCTCCAATAATTAAGTTCTACATAAGTATGGTTTATTGGTGGTGATTAATAAAATAATGACAATATGTAGCTCTTGAGGGCTGAAACAACTGTTAGCTATTGGCAGTGTTCTGATGAACTCAGTTAAGTCAGTTGAGTTACAGCCTGAGACTATAGTCCAAACAATGCCACTAAATTAGCTGCCATTAAAAAGTAACTGCTAGCGCTTTTATTATTTCAGACTTCATTATCTTTTTTAAATTTGTGTGTTCTCCTCATGCAGCCCCGAGGGCTTAAAATGTTGCATGCGTTGTCACAGACACACTACTTTGCAGTACAGGTAGTTCAATAAAGAATGACAATTTAGGCTGTTTTTTTTGAGAGAGATACCTTACTTTAAGAATATCCTTCCCATCAAGTTATATATTTTTAATGTGCCTATGAACAACTAGGTACAAAATTAGTGAGAACTTTCTGCAAAATGGAGAGACCAGTTAATCACCTCATGGTCCTCCCTTCCTGTGCTTGCTTTTGGGCTCTTGGGAAAAAAGGTGCACGGCCAAGCCTTTGAACCTGTACCTCTACGCAGCTCGCTTGGCTCCAACTGCCACAGTAACCATGTCATGCCATGGTTTTCTTCAATGCATCCAGCTGCATCTGGAAATAAGTCAGATCTCATTGTGCTCCCTCTTCTGACTGAAAAATTGTACCACAAACTTATTCCTACAACACTTAAATGCCTCCGAATTTCCAGCCTGATTTCATTGCTGACAAGTCCAGACTGTCTGTAGCAGTTATCCAATCACACTTTTCTCCAATTTTTCTCCTGCAGGACCCATCATCCAGTGCCCACATCCCAAGCAGCTCCCCTCTGCTCCTGCTGCTGGGGGAATTCATCCTTCTTGAAGGTGTGACCAGAACTGCAAAACTCAGGTAGGGAAAGTACAGAACTTTAAGATAAACTGGATGCATTTATTAGTCCTTTAATTTACTTGACCAGCACTTACTCAGCAAATAACCAAAGAACTGCATGACTTCGGCTGCACAGGAGGCTTTGTCACATCACATGGGCAGATGCTCTGCAATAGTTTCGTCAAAGTGCCAGCTACAGTGCCTGACAGCAAGCTGCCACCATTTCACCTGTACAACTTATTCCCCCCACCCTCAAGATGACAAAGGAAGTGCTACAGTACTGTTTTTTAATTTAATACTAGATATATGCTTTTAGAGGGCAGGTTATTCTCCCAGCACAACTCTGCTCTCCCTCAGCCTTCTACTGAAATGTTGATTCGGTGATACGTCCACTTTTGGGGAGGAAGGCTGTGCTCGTTTGGAAAGCTTGGGTGATGCGGGAGTTCAAACCACTGTCTCCTTTATTGATCTTTCATATTTCTAAAATGAATTGAAGGTGATCTTTTCACTGGCTGCCCTAATTAGACTAACAAAATATTTCTGGGGAAACTACTGCATAAAAAGAGAAGTGATTATTGAAAGTCTATTCCTCAAAAGCGTCCTGGTTATAAGCAGGACCTGTCATTATACTAATGTATGCTCTTTAATTACTCAAATACTTTTCATATTATAAAAGTGACAGCACTGAAAACCAACACTATACAGAATGAAGCACCTAATATTTGGTTTGCATGGATTTAGCCGTACAACACTAGATTCATCATCTGTTAATAACAGTAAATTATGGAAACACAAAGACTGGAAATAGCTGAAAATAATTTGGAAACTACTAAAACAAAGGATGTATCACTTTGTCACAGCAATCTGGAGCAGATTTCCATGCAGTGAGGACTGCGTGTTCCGTGTACAGCCATCAGCCCGTGCTGGCATTGGCCCAGCCAACAGCCTGTGGGCAGGAGGTGAGATACTACACTCGGATACCACTGCTCTGATCTGCACATCCAGAAGTCAGGTAAGCAATTTGGGAGAGGTTACATTTTCAACCTAGTCATTTCTATGGCATGAAAATGTCCAAATACACCCCAATCATGAATAGAATATGTTCTTCCTATACATACAGGCAAGGAGTAATTATGCTCAGTTTACAGATGGGGAATTGAACACAAGTAGCTTAAATAATTTGTGAAGATTAGGCTGGCAGATGGTGGGAGAGGCAAGTCTCTACTCTGTGCTGCTGTGTAAGGGGGCCCATGAGGGCACCCTCCATCCCTGCTCCAGGGCAAGGGGCTCCACGAGCAATGATAGAAAGGGGAGAGTATTTGGGAGCCCAGCCCAGGGCAGCACGCTGGCCTGCTCTAGGGAGCTGGGCCAATTTCCTCAACTGCAGTAGACACTCGGCCATGAGTACATCCAATGTACACAATGATTTTTACACATTGAGTCTGGTCTTCAGGGATATTTTACAGCTGCCTTGGCCTGGCATGTTTGTGTGTGTTAGCACTGCAGTGGGAACTCCCCAGACTACCACCTTGCTTTTCATTAAATATTCCCAGTAGCTGCTTTTCTCTGAGCTGTCAGTTTCCGGTAACATGCAGCATGACATCACACAGGTGCAGTCGTAGCCAGAGGATTATTTATCCCTGTTCACTCTGCTTCATGTAGGAGACACGTTATGACAATAGCAGCGATAGCATCTGCGTGATTTACTCCCTGTGCATACACTGTGTTTACAAGAACAGATTTCTTTCTTCCATATGTGATGTATATTTAACTGTAAAAGAATTCCACGGGAGATCTATCAAAAGTAATAGAAGACATAATATTTTCTAAGAAGATAACATTTTCTATTTGCACCAGTGAATGGATCTTTAACAGGTTAGCAGAAAGTGCTGCCATACACGCAGCTGTACTCAGCAGAGCACGAAGAATTGCTCAGGCAATGGGGAAGGCTCTGTGCCCAAGTATGCACACAGACTCCAGGTGCCCATGCTTTGCCTGTTCTCTGAATCGTCTAACTCTGCTGATTTATAATTACTTATTGAACTTCATGCCTCAGGACTGCTTTCGGAGGCAAATCATGTGACAAGAAATTTTGCTGGATTTCAGGGAGAAGGATGGAAGACCCTTCCTCTATGTCTGTTTGAACTGTTAAGGCAGAAATAGAGATGTAGGGCTTGAACCCAAATTACATTTGAATATTTACATATCTTTGGACTCAATCTCCTTTAGATTTCCTTGTGGAGCAATTTACATGTTAACGAACCCTAGAAATAATTCCTGAATCAAAACACGTTTCCTATCAAAAAAACATATGGACCTTGAACTAGAGCTGTGTGACAGCTTCTGATTCAAACACTTTAAAGTTGAAAGGGATCAACAACATTTGTCACTTTCAGCTTTTACTCATTTTTGGGGTCTATTTTGAACAAAATCATTACATAAAGTCATGGGGTTAAAAAGGAAGGAAAAAAAAAGGCATTTCAGATAATAACGATAAATATTTGGCATAATTTGAAATTAACAGGGCTTTGGGAACTGTAACTAGTTAGACTGAGACCTGTGTGCAGCACGGTACAGGTGCTGTATTCACCTGTACTGTATCTCTTGTCATACACAGTGATCAGACACTTCATGAAACACTGTTTTCTTTCACTGAGATTTGATATTTTAGTGAAAATAGAAAGCAACAAGACCACCGACATATGCAGGAAACAATTTTAAAAAACAAAGTCCATGAGTCGTTATGTCAAAATTTTTTTTTTTGAGCTAAATTATATTTACAGCATGGAAAAAATGCACATGAAAACTGAAACAAATTGAACTTAACAATTCAGCTGCCTTACCTACTGAAATCTTTGGGACAGGCAGGAGGGACCACAGACTCTCTGAGCACTGGAATGGTGTTTCCCTCTGCCCAGCCAGGAGCTGGTACTAATAATTTGTTGGTGTGAGAACAGGGAGACACGACCTTCCTCACCTTTAGCCCCTCAGCTCTTCCCTCTCTGGGTCCACCTATCAAGTTTAAATTCAGCAGATGCAAACAAACATCCTGAGAGCAGAGAGTTTGAACTGGAGCACAAAAGGGTGAGAGAGACCATTTCTCAATGTCATGAGCTGCTGGGAGCCGTTAGATTTGGTCCTGTCTGCAAAAATTAGTTACAGAATATGTAAAGGTAAGACCTTTCTTACAGCGGTAGTTAGTGTCTTGCTGTATGTAATGTTACACTCCATTATTTTGTTCTGCAGAAGGGATAAAAATGTGTGAAACTAAATTAAAAGTAGCAGAAAGGACAGAGAGGGACCTCTACATGATGCTGTAGCACAGGGAGTGCGCCAGTGGGTCTGGGCTTTGCTGTATTCCCAGGAAAAGCCTCTCCAGGCAGGTTTTGCCTGGATTTTGTCACTGTCTCTGATTGCCACCACATATTCAGCTAAATCTCCAGGTGAGCATGCCCATGATTTTTGACTTAAACTTTCATAGGGAAGGATGACTGTTTATGATGAGAATTTATCTCCTCAGTGACAAGCATTAGAGGTTTGGAGGGCTTTTGCATGCCAGTATTTCTGTTGCGTTAGACTTAGTTTGCAAGCAGCATCACAGAGCAGATATAGCCAAAGATCTCTGAATGAGCACAACTTCCACGCAGCCTCAGGACAGTATTACAACTCCTCTTCTATCTCACACAGAAAAAAATGCACACTTTGTGTGTGTCGGGTTTGGTTTCAGCTTCCACTGTGGCCCCAGCAAGGCCTTCCCAAGCAGCTGAGCTAGTCCCTGGTGTTTCTCTATGCAAAAGCTTAACAAATCAGGACCTGATGATACAAAAACCATACTCCTAAATGTAGGGCCAGCTGGTGCCAGCAGACATCTTCCTTATGTCTCCTGAAATGCCAGTGTTGCTGACCCAAGCTCAGCTTTCTCCTGATGTCTTTCTGCTGTTTCTTTTCTTTAACTCTTCCCATCAGGCAAACCTTGAAGAAGGTACTCAGTATTAAAATGGGTTTCCTTCTAGGCACATTTTGGCAAGCAAACCACCTGCTCCTCACTTTTATCCACTTGAGTCCAGAGATGTTCACCTATATGGAGGACTGAGGCACTAGATTTCCAGGCTGACCTTCAGCCCTCTCCATCCATTCCTACAGTGGCACCAGGCCTCCATGGAAATGCCTTTCTTACATAACTCAGTTTTTTCCTCCACTGGCAAAACTTCTTTCAGTAACCATTTCAGCAGAGTTTTATGTCCATAAGATGGAACATGTCCTTTGTACACAAGAAAAGCACAGCGACTACCCCAGTACCAGCACAATGACTTTCACTCTGACTCATTCCCTCACAACAGTCCAGATATCTGTGTTTTTCTTGATGTTGTGGCTGTTGACTCATGAGCAGCCAGATTAAAATTAGACTCCAGTGGGTAAAACTGCAGTTCACTGCCCAGCTCCCCATCTGCCTCTTCGTGTGGCCCTCATGGAGATGAGAGCTGATCCTGGGACAAATTCCATGCTTAGTGTGATGGAAGCCACATCAAATTGGCCAAGTTCAGGCATGGCATTGACAAGCCTAAATCCAATGGTGTGTGCTCTGCTAACACTTGAGTCTGCAAAAATAAAAAAATATTCAATTTCTATGCTCAAATTCCTGCTGATGAGCTGCATGTCTCCAGCAAAGATGGTGCTGTTTTGAGATATCCCCGTAATGACATAATAAATAATTGCTTCATTGCTTCATTCTCTCTTCTGACATTGGCAAGAAATTATTAGAATTAGTTTTAAATAAGGTGATCTAAAATAACTGAAAAGGCTAAAAAAATCCAGACCATTCTTGATCTTGCTTGCTTTGTTTAAACATTCTGCTTTTTGGTCTAAAATCTGGATTATGTATACTGGAAAAAACACATTTTTTTCCTCATTTCATTCTGTAAACTAATCTACAAGTGAAAAAAGACTGACAAAAAAATAATAATTTCTGAAGGAGAAATGTAAGGTCACCTCTAATGTAGGATATCCAGTGCTAGGAACATGTGAAGAGCACTCCTGCCCAAGACAATGCAGAGATGTATGATGGGGTGAGGGAAGGAAAAGAAAAGATGTTTACTCAGGCTTTCCTTATGTGGACATAAACACAGAAAGGGCAAGCACATGCCGGAAAATATAAGCTTATCCAGGGCATAATTTATCTTAGTCATGTAACCATGGAACTGGCCTTTATTTGAAAAGCAGCCTAATTACTGAAATTACCACTGCTGAAGTCCTGCAGCATAGCAAAGGGATCTCTATATTCTCTGCCTTTAGAAAGTTTCACACATTTTCATATAAGTTTCAAATAACAATATTGATCAGGCAATTACCAGATTAAAAACAGCAGCAAAGCCCATGAAAGGAAGCAGAGTTTCTCTCTGCCCAAAAGCATCTAAAATATATTCATGTTTGTGTGTTTTCATGTAGTTGAAAATTAAACCAAATCACATCTTGTGTTCCAGCAGGTTTATTTCAAATGGGGGAAGAAAAATCCTTGAAAAGAGAAAAGCTACCCTGATGCTGTTCAAAAGGCTTGAGGCAGTTTCTACCCCATTTATTCTGTTGGATTTTTCTCAGCCCCATCTGTTTATTTTCTATCGAGCAATCATAGTACAGCAGATAGCCAGGCTACAAAGATCTGAGAGCAGGTGGGACTGGGAGATAATTTGTGAGGCACAATGCGATGTTCTCTGAATACAGCATTGCTGATTTGATGACTTGACTGGTAACCTAATTTGTCTGCTTTTCTTTCTTTATTTAAAAATACATATACTTTGTGCATCAGGGAAACATTTATTTGTGGTTAAATACCAAAGGGAGATCCCACAAATAATATGCCAAGGAAAACATTTTTCTGCCAATTTACCTGTTTTTCAGAGGACCTCATACCTCTACACAGAATCCAAAAGCAACCTTAAGAGCCTTCTACACCCCTGCAATCATGTATTAAGAGTAATTTGTGCATGGCATACTATTTGATCAGATGGCAGGACATGGGAGAGATGTCACTTGCCCACCTTGTGGGACCTGTCAGAGATAGCTCAGAACACCCCATTTTTAAGGGCAGAAGAAGGTATGGATACATAGTTATATAGGTGTTTGTATATAAATAACACACACACACACACATATATATTTAAGATGGGTTTAGGTAAAATAATTTGCTGCTTGAGAGTTTTTCAGTGGCACAATATGGGAAGTGGAAGACTTCTACTCTGAAGGCTGAGCAAGTTTCCTTCCTGGCCTGGAGCTGAAGTCTCTCCCCTTAACACCAAGCTGTGGACATGCCCTCCAAACTAATGGAGAATTAAAAAGCACACACAGCACTGTCAGTACAAAGCAGTGCAGGATTTAGGTGTTTCCAAGCTTTATGTGGCAGGGACTGAACCATGCACAACCTTGTTGCTTCTGCCAGGGTCAAGAAACAATATATATATATATATATATAAAGGAGCAGTAAAGCACTGGTATTTCTTTTTGAGCTCAAAGAAATCAACAGAACATCCTGCTGCCCCATCGTATACCTGTGGTTGGTTATTTACTGCACTGGACACCTGACCGAGATTCCGTGAGGATGGGTCAGATGTGCTTTGGCTTCTTCTCTGCTGTTTTACCCCTACATAGACAACAATGTGTTTCTGCAAGACATGCTCTTTTTTGGGAAGTCATGGGCTGTAGACGGCAATACCACTGGCCCCAGTTGGGATCAAGTCCTCTATGGTGAAAAGATGAGCATGGAGTGGCTACACACCAAATTTTGGGGAGGATATCCCCTTGCTGTAACTAGCTTTGCTCCAACTTCTTATCTTTTGAAGAAGGAAACACAATGACAAAGTCATGACAAGCACAGGATATTCTGATGTTCACATGGTACCTACCATAGCCAGATTCTGGTTCATGTCTGTCCCTT
Source organism: Nesoenas mayeri (assembly GCF_963082525.1). Lineage (NCBI taxonomy): Eukaryota > Metazoa > Chordata > Aves > Columbiformes > Columbidae > Nesoenas > Nesoenas mayeri. Next base: position 12,520,628 of record NC_137560.1, read on the forward strand.
TGCAAAACAGTGGGGTTTTCAGTCCTACTAAGTTCTGTTCTTTTAAACAGTTCCTTTACTACATTTTTAAAGCAAAAAAACACTCAGCACTCCTCATCTTAGCTTCAGATTCCCATAAAATTGGCACCTTAATTACATTAACCTGATCAATGTACTAACAGAGCAACTATGGTGCTTTTGCCTTCACTAGAGCTCTTGGGCTGACAGTGTGGTAGGAAAATTTAATGCTACTGTTTCTTCTATCTTAATTATGCCTAATGAGCTACTTGCCTTAATAAACAAGAAAATTCCAATATCCTGTCTATATTTTTCCCAACAAGACAATATAATGTCAGATCAAATTGTCTTTCTCCATAATTGAACGAGTTTAAGAATAGTAAGTGATGAGATCTGTGTGGGTGCCTATGCAATATAAGCTGATTCCCTCCATGGGTACTGATGGAGAGGTTTAGTTTATTCATTTATTTATTAATAAATGTTTCTCCCTTAGGCAAAACTGGTCCCAATTAAGAGCTATATTTTCAAATTATAAAAGTAAGTATTCTAATAAAGACACTAATTGGCAAGTATGTTCTATAAAGATAGTCATAAATTAGAATATCTAATGACAAGTGATGCCACTTCTATTAACATCACTGCAATGCAAGACACAATTTCCCTATTAACCAGGTTTGCATTTTACAATGTTGAGAATACCAAATGCAAATACCCTCCAGGACATGAGTAAAGCAGCCATGCTTATGAACTTAGAAATGGGTAGTTAGAGGCAGTACCTAATTATTACTCTTTCTGAATCAACAATAAAGATAACAGATGAGCAAAGTAAACTCTCATAACCCAAAAAGTTATTGAGGGATGAAACACAAACCAAAAAATACCAGTGCAGAGACTGGCAAAAAGGCTTTAATACAAGATGAATTTTAAAGATGAGTAAAGTAAAGAAGAGTAAGGATGAGATAAAAGTGAGAAATTGGAGGGAAAAAATTTTAGAGTAAGAGAGAGATAACAGAATAGAAAAAATAAGCCCCAGTCACACTCCTTCAGGAAGACAGACCCAGTGGGCTTTTTATATACAGATCTTGAAAAGCTCCTTATAATTTTACTGAACGAGAAACCCGTAAAACTGACAACCATGAACAGAAAAAGCTGATCAACAGAGCTGTTTCAACAGCTGAGGATATTCCCGCAGCACCTGAGGGTTTGGTCTGCAGAGTATGCTGCCCACTGGGTCTGAGGCTGATTTCCACAGTCCCCCAGTGCTTCCACACACACTGATCCAAAACTAAGTGCTTCAGTTCTGAGCTGAACAAGTCATTTGAAGTATTTTTGGAGCAACAGACAAATCAGTTGTGAACAACTGGTTTCATAACAATCAATTATGTCGTTACTTCGTATGGGCATTTCTGGGCAGAGATCACTGGTAAGAGCTAAGCACAAGCTCTGCAGAACCGAGGCAGCTGCACAAATTGTATTATTGTATACAGAAGAGTGTGAATTTCCTTAATTCATGTGTAAACAGCCACTCTTGCATCAGCTCTATGACACCTTCATTTAAGTTAAGCATTTAACAGTCTAATAATGATCTACATCTATTCCTTTTTATTCTTCATAGCTGCCTAACCAAGAAGGAAATCCTAGGAGACTGGATTTGTATAATATTTTTTTTGCAAAGAAAAACATTTATTGCAATATTTCTTATTCAGTCTGGCAACTTTCCATTTTCGTTTTTCGCTTAAGATACAAAAATACACAAAGATATACATTATATTGAATTTAACAAAGATGGGTAAAAGTTAGTGAATGGTGGCAGTAAGAAACTGGGATAACAGATGTATTACTAACAGCTGCCTTCCATTGAGAAAAAATTACGTAAAACAAAAAGGCTTGATACAGATCATTACTCCATGGTCTGCTCTTCCTTATCTCTCTCTGTTGCAGAAAACCAGAGTCAGACACCTTGGCAGGTGTCACACCTCTGTAACTGAAAGATACAACTCTTTGCCAAGATCCCCTTTCCACTCTGCCTATTAGCACGTTTCTCCTCCATCCTTCCCAAGCTCTTTCTCTAAGAGAACAGTTCACTTTATTACTCCTCCCTTCTAGATTTGATTGCTCTTTTGTTTGCTTGTATGGGCATCCAAAGGCATTATTTTCATAATTATTCTGTAAGTGACAGAAAATGTTTGCTGTTTTCTCCCCCAATCCTTTAACAAAAAAGAGTTGTTGCATTACATGAGCAGAATAAGGAGCTCAGGCATAGTGGGGCAATACATTGCCCTCGGGAGCCAGAGCTGAGCCTGCTGACCCTCCCAGCACAGTGAGAAAAAGGGAAAAGAGGATCTTCCATTGACAAATAATTGTGATGCCTCTGTCACAGATTTTTCCTTTTCATGTAAAACATAGACATAACCTCTAAGTGTCCTATACATCCTACCTGTGTATAATCAGGATATTCCTTCACAGAGTGAGGATGAGGAGAGAAAGATCACAGCTTGATCCAGGAGAAAAGGAAGAAATCATGTACACCTCCCCTCTATCCAGTCTCTAAAGCTGTTGCTTCAGGGTCTTTCTTGCCTGGCAGTAAATGGTTTAAGAAAATCTGCAGGTAAAGTAGGAGCAAGTAGGAATGAAATACAAAAAGCTAGAAACACCTTGATGCATTTCTTTAGTAGGATACAGCAGGTTTGGTAAATACTTTGGGCTTTACTGGTTGTCTGCAAGTCTACTTCAGACAAGCTTTTATGGAGGTAAGTAAACTAAGAATTGTTTCAAGTCCTGGTTTTTGCTGGTGATTTTGGAAAAGGAAACAGATTTGCTTCCCTATAATAAAAAAATATGGTTTGTCAAGTCAGGTGTGTTAGTGAGTGTGCTTGCACCCAGTAGTTAATCGGAATAACTTAACTGATGCAATCTGGCATCTCAAGTGAAATAGATAGCTGTGGGATGCATAAGCATCTTTAAAAATGTTTGAAAGAGTACATTAAGAAGTAGTCTATCAATAGGCATTTGTTTAATACATCAAATTGGCAAAATCTCTCTCTGCAATTCAGAATCTTATAAGGTAGTAAATAATTAGCATTTATATACCAGAGATCTTTGTAAATGAAAACATAAGTCCCTGTTTATCTACTCAGCTGTCACATTTTCTACTCTCCCATCTCATTTCCATATTGTCTAAGTGCATCTCTACATTAAGAGATGTATTACTTAGCTTTATTTAATACTTTCAATTCATAAATCTCTGAGTTCTTCACAAGGCACAGTAAGCACCAAATTGCTTTGCATCTGCAGTCATACTTTATTTCTAAAATAACTCCAGAAAGTAAAGTAGCTGCTTTTCCCAGGTGTTTCCCCCCTCCCTGCCCTGGGCTCAGCATCCCACCCACCAGCCAAGCCCAGGGCTTCCTCGGCAGTCTTTCCTCCTGGGACCCTGACCTTTCCTGGCAAATTTGGGTGTTGTGCCGTAGACCTGGAGGTTTCCCCCCAGCCACTGCTGCTCTGCAGTGCCCAACACTTGCACAACTGCTGGGAGATGATACAGGGTGTCTTGAAGAGGAAATGGACCAGCACAGTGAATTGCAGTCAGCAAATGAAAAGCAGGTCCTTTTTTTATATTTCATTTTCTCAGAAAGAAAAAAAAAAGTCCCTTTATCTTATGCCTGAGCCAATATGGTACCATCCTCTTCCCTTTGCACACAGAAAAGAGAGAGAGATATACATATGCAGAATTGTGTAAACTACAGGAGGCTGTGGAATTGGGGAAAAAAAAAAATCCTCTGTGGTTTTCATTCACCCTTTTATACAATTTATATGTCTCCATTTACACTTCCCAAAATAAACTTTCATCCAGAATGGAATAAATTCAAATATGGAGATGTACAGATGGATATTAGAAGGTCACATAATTAAAGTGAATCAGATAACTGCAGAGAGCAGTTCTCAAATGAGCCAAGAGTGGGCAGATTTTTACTATCAGGGTTTGATGTTCATCTTCCTTCACTTCTCACCAGTGGCAATCCACACACTTCAGTGGAATAACTGTTAATTTTTATGAGACTGAAATGAGACTCAAACACTAAATACATAGAGGTGCATCAGTGCTTTTGGAAGCTGTTTGAATTACTCAAGGCAACAAATGAATTTGTTTTGGCTCTTGATTTCTAGGTGACTTGGTTGTGAACAAGATCAGGGCTTAGTAGGAAGTGGAAAAGTCACAGGGTTCTATCTGCTGTATGTTAAAGTTTTTAGTACTTTTTAAACTGGAAAATAAGAAAAAGACCCAAAAAGAATACAGCAGGTAATATTGGTAATATGGGTACTAAATACACTTAGTTTGTAAAAGAAGGATATGAAGGATTACATCAGCTAAATCAGATTAATAAGAACTGTGAGTATGATAGAAACTATATATACTTGAAAATTACACCTTACATCCACCTACTTGTGTAGTCTTTGTAATTGAAATAAGAGTGTTACACTTTCTTACAGGAAAAGAATGACAAATTAGCATCTCAGTGCACTTGGTTTTACTTGAGGGGAACACACTGGAATATTTTCTCTTTGTTTCATTTCTGACCATCATAATCTGATATGCAGAGACTACCCAAGAGATGTTGATAACCTCTCACTACTGATAATCTCTCTTCCCTGTGAGATTTACTATGATATTGCTCTGGCCTGTTATTTTGAATACTTTATCAATTTACGAAAAAAAGTGCTATACCAACTAAACATCAAATACATAATCTTGTAGTATGGATATAGATAGTAGTGCTGTGAACTTTCGCTTCTTGACCTGATTATGACACACAACAGTTAATCACTGCTTTGTGGCATTTTCATGAAAAATCTCAAAACTGTAGTTACTTGGACTTCTTACAGTTTCTTTTTTCTTTTTTTTTTTTTTTTTTTCTGACACATCAGAAATGTTCTCTCTATATATTTATAAAACATAATATGAAAAGGGTTTGATAAATCTTATGTTTAATGGCAGATTTCATAGCTGTTGGATTGTGAAAGCTAGAGCCAAGTTACAAGAGAGACCAGTGATCTTTACCAAGTAGCGGAGCAGCTCATTTTATGTTATCACTGTGAATGAGATTTTGCAGAATCATGTTACATTTTGGTACAGATGAATGACCTCTAGTGCTACAGAATTTGTGATGCTGTGGTTTTGATTAACCTCCTTTACAAGTGATGCTGAACAAGAAAAAATACAATCCTTTTTATAAAGCAATATTTTTTACAGTCCTTAAATACACATTAATACTCTTTATAATATACAATTTTGTGGGTGACATGGGCATGATTTCTACAGCTGTTCTTTAGAAAAAGAATAAGTTTCTCTTCATTAAAGACTAATAAGTGACATTACATTTAAGTGCTTGCATTAGATATGCTTCTTTGAATTTAATGATGGGGCAATGAGGCCTTTAATTAAATAGTTAAAATTTTCTACTGGGAGAAACAAAACCAAATTTATCTACAGGTTTTCTTCTCAATGTAAAAAAAACCACAAGCAAAACCCACCTAGTAGATAATCACTGCTTTTATACCTAAAACTAAGCCTCACACAGTTTTGTCTTTAAAAATTTGTTCCTTGTTTCCGAAATCTCTATAATGGAATGAAGAAACTTCTCATTGGTAGAGCTGTATTCGTTAATGCCTGTCTCATGTCTCTACAGAGGATTCTTGAGAGAAGAGGTGGCAAAAGTGTGCACCTATTTAGGTTGTTTTGTTTTGTTTTTTAAACATGCACAAAGTTCTCTACTATAGATCAATGATTTATAATAAACAGTATTCTACCCTATTTTCTGGCATTCTATAAATATTTTTTAATTTGCATTGCATTTATCCAATCATTTAGACCCCCAGTAGATACTATAGACTATACTTGTTACCAGAATTAGCACTTTATGGTAACCACAGTCATCTATGATGGACTTGTTATTTGAAATAAATTTCATTCATTTTTCTTGGTAAAATTTTCAGTTTTATTTAAAAAAATAACAAAACTTTCTGTACTTATCAACAAGAAAGGAAAAAGTAGTACCAAATGGAAAATCTACTTGTCAAGTAAATTTAGATTACAAAACTATTGCTTGTGCAAGCTGTTACTCCTTAGAAACAGCATTGCAAGAAATTGCATTGAAGAGTAATCCAGGAGTTTCCCAAGACTGTCAACCAGTGACAGTTAATGAAGTCTGCAGGGGAAGTTTGTCTCCTGGATGCAAATGGTGAACTGAACTGCCTCATTTCTTCATTCTACTGCATTTTTCTGTCACTGAATTGAGATCCTACTGTTTTTTTTTTATTTTTGTCACACTAAAATTTATTTGTTGAAAATGCAGCAGATGTTACTTGATTTTTTTGTCAAGCCTTCCTTCTACAGTATGGCAAGTCAGTTGCAATAATAATCCCTTTATTAATTTCTATATTGATTAGGAGAATAACACTAAGTGTTGAGTGGCAGCCAGCACATTTGTTAGATGACTTTGCCTGTGCTGTATCCTCTCACTTGCAAACATGAGACTTTATGTAAATACATGCAGTTATGAAAGTTCAAGAGTGCATGGATATTCCTCATTAGCAAGAAAAGAGATGGGACATCCCTTAAACTGGGGTCCCCTGTCTTAATTCCTCCACATGGTTAGAAGGATAATATATTTTACACAACCTCATACTAATTCAAAACTTGATTTTGCTGACTATTGAGCAGGCAAAATATTTACTTGAAGTAGCCTGGCCTCTGAGAATCCAGTATTTCTCTGTACTTGTCCCTGAGTACTGCTTAGCCTGCCTCTGAGCTTGAAATTCTTGAAAAATACCGAAGTTCTTATTTTTCCAAACTGAATATTGTTTAATGAGAGAAAGAAGAAACAAAGCAATACCATCAGCTAGAACCAAAGTATATTATCATGTAGAGAAGAGTTTACAGCTCACAGCTCCATCTGCTCTACAAGTCAACGTTAAATATTTTTCAATAGTAATTAGAAAAAAAATTATGGACTTGGTGGCTAAGGCATAATTTCATTTTTAACATCATGCTTTAAGTGGATTCCTGTTACTATAACACCCAGAAAGCTAAAAATAGTACATTAATAGTAAAGAGATGCTGAAAATCAGACCTGATCTAAGCAAAAATTACATACACACAAACATATTTGCACACAAGCAGTTGCAAGTCTATAGATTCCACCCTGAAAATACATATAGCCATATTGAATGTTAGCTTCTTGGACAGTGACAATTTTAATGTATCACCTCGCTGTAATAATCTCCAACATACATCTATTTATTAGGCACACGGCTGAGGCCCTTCTTGAATTGGATTCCAAGTGATTACCTGTACCCCAAAGCTCCAGAACATGATTGCTCTGTCTGAAAACTAATTTTCTGTAATAACTAGAAATTCACCAGTAGTCTGACAACTGCTAGCCAAAATTGTGACACAAATGCATTATTATCAACAGCTACTGTCACACTATCAAAATATTGTGCAGATGTGCAGCTATTGTATATTGGTGTAGTATTGTGTATTGCACAGCTATCAGTCTTAGAAGCATTCAGCCATACAACTTGACAGTTCTGAAAAGAGAATTACTCACACTTAAAACAAAATTTAAAATGTCATCTATTAGAAGAAAATAGAATAAAAGTACTCAGAGAGTGCAGTTGTTTGTTATTGGTCCTAAAGACATGAAGAAGCATACAGAATATAATAAAAGAAGGAATCACAAGAAAAAGGGCTTTTTAACTTTAACACAGAGCATCATAAGATCTATACTTACTTGCTTCACACCCAGGTTGTATATAGGTATGATTAATTATGCCTGGGAACCCAATGGCTGCAACTGCATTTGGGGATTTCTATGATTTTTTAAAAACCATGTTTTGAAATGTTAAAAAGAATTTAAAAAAACATAAAGCAAGTAGAATGGGTGCATTATGTAGAAAGTGTAAGAAAGAGCTCCAAGAAATGTTAATGTGGACTACACTGCACAAAGTATTGGAAAACTAGAAATCTTGTTTCTACACATAAACATATATTCCTAATATAATAGGATAATACATATATTTCCATGCTGAATATAGCTCCCCATGAGAGCTGAGTGTGTCTTATGCTAAACACATATTTGCAGCACTGCAGGTGTAGACAAGACACAGAACTGCTTTTATTATTTTTAGGAATTGAGGTTGGGCTACTGCTCAATTGTTACAGTGAACATTTATTTCTCTAACACTTCATTCTGTTGAAAGCTACTATTGGACCTGCAATAAGTGAAAATAACCTGAACCGAGAAATATTGAACAAATTTTCAAGAGGTGAAAAGTATAGCTAGGTTTTGGGGGCATGCAGAACTCTTCTGAATAAGAAAAATCAGAACAGTTCATATAAGACATGGTTGTATCTGTTGCCTTTACACTGTTATGTTCCCATGGAGGTTCCTTGCTAAAGAAAAATTTAGTGTTTATCCGATACAAAGCAAACAGCCTCTGCTCTGGCTGCTCTCTTTAAACATTTCAGGTTGATCTCCTGCTTAGTGCTCTTGCCAACTCATTTTCTGATTAGAAGATACAGTTACATTTACACTTTGTCATTATCTTTTACTAGCAAATGCTGTCTATCGGGACATTCCCTGCTAAGGTAATGCTGTGCTTACAGTTCATCTTGGCTACAGAAACATCCCAAACCTTTGCTTAAATCAACGCTAACAGAAAATCTATTGCACTTTTCACTGTAAGTTTGATCCAGTTCTTAGCTTTAGAGATGGTAGCAACATTAGTAAGAACAAATAAAACCAGAATGTGCATGCAAAGAAAACTGTCTAAGCCACATAATCTATAAAACACATTGTGCATGAAAAGAGATTGAAGACATGGTATAGCAAAACGTTCAAGATCCGATAGTAATAAAAGAGCTGACCTCCCCATAACTCTGCCCACCTTCCCAATCAGGATTTCTGTATTGTCATCTAATTATCTAGCTCTTCATTCACCTCTCCAACTTTCCATCATGAAGGAGTCAATTGAGAGGCTACCGTTAAATGCAAAGTATGGATCTCATTAACTTTACTGATGCAGACATACATCTATCTCTTGTGCTCTCCATTCTCTGTTGATTTTTTTATATACTTTATTCCTTTCTTTCTGGCCTTGTTTTCCTGGTTTATTTAAAATGTAAAACATAAAGAGCAGCTACTCTGTCATCCTGTGTCTTTGCACAGTGTCTAAATCAATGCCTCTATCACTGCAATATAAATAATAATAATACTGATTGTATCTTCACAGCTCTGCCTCTTATAGAAGAGGACACTTAAAAGCCAGTTGCATGATAGCAAAATACATGAGGTATCATATAATAGATCTTCAAAGATACATCAATAATATATTTCAAATCACTGCTGTTTGTGCAGTGTTACTGGAAGGGAAACTGTTGGGGAAGAGGAATGCTCTGAAAATATCCATCATCTTTTACTGTCTGTGTAAATGTTTTGAAGATAGGCTGTAAAACTGCATTAAGCTTACAATAAATTTCAAGGCTCTAACCTATTACAAAGTGCCAAATGCCAACATTCATCCACCAAGGCACCAGGATGCCATTTTTATAAAGCTTTTATGCTTACTTCCCCAAACAGCAGCACCACATTTCACTTTATTTCACTTTATTTTGCGATTTCCAGTTGCTGCCCAGTGGCAAGGAGGAGAAGTAGGAAAGTCAGAAGAACCAAACTTCGGGAGAAGCTTCAGTGACCTAGCAGGTGAGTGAAGAAGTAATATTTTTTTGTTTTAAGTTATATTAAAGAAAATGACTAGAAAGATGTATTTTAAAATATTTTTGTGCACAGCCTCTGTGAATATCTCCCCATGGAGATAGGGAGATACTATGTATGACAGACCAGATAATTTGGTTTGCCTGAGATATTTAGAAGCGGGGGAGATACAGATATCTACTTCTGTCATCTAGATAATGCTATAAAAAGCTTTTTCCTTGTTTTGTAGGATAAACTACAGACTAGCTTTATGCTCACCAACCCCTGTAGCCTTCAGTTAGTTTTTAAGGAAGAGGGTGCTGCACACTTACTATTCTGGTTCCTTTAGTGTTCTTTGTTATTCTCCATCATGCACTTTAAAGCAATTTTCCTATCTCCAGGAAGGATAAACACAAGGTGTAGAACTTATTACTTCTGCTAATAGGCATATATTCCCTTGAAAGCTGCACATTGAGAGAGAGCACTGAGCAGAGCCAAGGCAAGAGCGGGCAGAGAGTCTGGGTGAGCACGGGGAGCTCACGTAGAGGGGCCGTGCCCTGGAAAGCTGGCAGGGGTAGAGATCCATCTTTAGTGCAAGTAATTATGTGTTTTATTCTTTATTTTCAGACCATTTTTCAAAACCTTAACAGACACTGTACTCTGTGCCTTTTCAAATATGGGAAAGCATACAGAGATAGCTAATTAAAAGCAAACAGCTCTATATTTAAGGAAGTTTAATCTAATGGGCATTTAAATCTGTTTTCATAATATTGTCACTTGAAGGTTGTGCCATTTAGAATAGAGTGGGTAAGTATTAAATCCTGAGTTACAATGGAGATGGGGCTTAAAAATATAACTACCAGCTTTATGAAGAATTACACTTAAAGCAAATCCAGGGAAGTACAACTCAAGTGCTTGTACATCCACCAGAACTTTGATTCACAGTTAGTTAATTGACCATTCTGTAGTTTTTGGCTTTCAGTAACCTCCTGTCTTTCTTTGTGGCTTAAACCTGTAGAGAGGAGATATTCCAAGGTTAGAAGTCGAATTTAGAAAATGCAAATTAGGCATTTGCCCATGAAAGCATTTTGCTGCCCTCTAAACTTTCATTGAAATCTCAGTCCATTTAGAAGGTCCAAGATCTCATTATCTTGGCCATGCAAGGGGGAACAAGCTGGTGCAAAGCATTGGACTCTGTTGTACTGTTAACAGGTTATCTTATCTGGGAGAACTAGTGGGTGATATATCATTCAAAGCACCCAGTAATTCTTTCTGTTATTCTCTGTTAATGGAGAGGACTAAATCAAGCCCCCCATGTCCTATCCAGTTTGGTACTTACCGAATGGCAGAGATTTTCTACCAGCTCCCTCTCACCTGATGCTGACAAATGAGTGCCTTTCCAAGTTAAGGATAGTAGAACAACTCATCTCTTCTGAAAGTCACATTTTTCTAGCTTTCTCAAAGCTTTCCTACAAAACTTTGATTTGTTAGAGACTAGACCTTTCTAGAACAACATCTGCATATCTGCCACTGAAAAGTATGAATGATTCAGTCTAACAAGCAGCTTTTCAGTTATTTTCCTTAAACTAGCCCAGAATACACCTGACCAGACTTTTGCATGGACGTCTTGTACACTCCAATGTGTTCTCAGACAGGTGACCCTGGATCCAGGTGCTTTGGTGCAACTACAGCCACCTTCCACCCTGCGTCTCCTGGCCTTGACAACCTGTGATGTCCAGAGGAACTTTGCCACCAGCCCTTCTCTGTTCTTGTTAAAAAATTCAAGACAACTTGCCAGAATGGGTCAGCAGTGTGGTCTAAGCACCACTATATCTTGCTGCATATATCAGTCAGTACTGTCAAATCCAAATTTTTTTATGCCATCCCTGGTGGCTGCTTCCAGATGCTGGAAGGAGATAAGAGTAGAACCATGTACCAGGTTGTTAAGACCTGTGGAACAGCTGCTGAAATAGTATCAGCACTGACAATGCTGCTTTTTGGAATGGAAGCATCTGGTGACAGAGTGCAAACCTGTGGTAGCCCCACTCCTCCAAGGGGAGGAGAACTAGAAGTCAAATAATTCCTCAGTAATTTCATCAGCTGGGTTGTATTTAATTTTATTTCAAAATTACATCTCAGTTACATATATTTACATTATTGTCTGTGTAACACACACTCTGAAATTAAACAGAGATGCAATCTGAGAGAGATAATGGTTAATTTACACTTCAGTTACTTTTTTTAATGTTTTACTGACTCTGAGTGTTGTTAAAAACTCCAAAGTGTAGCTTGGTATGTTTTTATCATACTGAGATTGTCTTCATTACTCAAGCCATCTTGACTCTTATTTCACCTGATATCAACTTTGTGGTCAGGAATGACCCTGTGCCAATATCTGCAATGAATCATGATATACATAACAAGTTTTCATGGGTTCTTTCAATGTTTTTAAAGAAAGTACAAAACCATTCATACTTTGTTTTCATAAGATAACTAAATAAATATTCAGGTAACAGAGACAAAATCACTATTTCCAATACTCAAAGGATTTTTTTTAAATTTTTTTTTGTAATCAAAACAAGGAAATAGAAGATGAAGGAATATTACAGGAAACACCAAAACCTAATGAGTTTCTTTTTTGATGATGTGCACTCTAAGATTTTGTTTACTTTTTTTTTTAACCTTGTGAATTATAAATAGTTCAGACAGATACACACAAATCCCTATTTTTATTCAAGGTTTCTACTTTTACCTTAATTCTTACACAAATATTTTTGCTCCATAGCTCAAATGTTAAGTAATTTGTTTTCACTTGGATGACTGAAGGGACAATATTTCTCTAAAGAAAGGTGTTCAGAAGGAGCTTTCAGAATAATGATCAGTTTAAAACTGAAACAGAGTTCTATAATCTAAAGCTGGTGGCAGGCTTCTTTTTACCTGTTTCTAGGTAGCATCAAGTTTGATAACAGTTAAGTTGGATTTCTTTACCTTTGTTAATTCCATTCCTATGACACGGTTAGAATGTACTTCTGATGGATATTGGTAATTAATATCAATCTGTGTCCCATAATGTGGTTTGGATTTCAAGTCTTTCTGGAAAACCATGGAAGAAGGAAAATCATCATTCACAGAGAATAGAAGTCATCATAATTATGACAGTCATTAAAATATCAGCTCCAAATAAAATCCCACACTTGAGAGGAGGTGTTGGGAAACATTTCAAACAAGTAAAATCTGAAAATCTTAATTTCTTTGGAAAGCTTGAGTATGTTTCCACATTATCTTCATATTATTCATTAAAACCCCTCCTCCCCTCAAAATAAGATTTTTTTGGTGGAAATGGACACTGTAATAAAAATTCAAATTAATAATGTAGTAATTTTTGTACTGAAACTTTTTAAAAAATTCGGTTTAAAAAATGAAAATAAAAATATAATTAAATTAGACAATGGGGTTTTGATTACTTACTGTCATTCAGATAATATCTGACTGTAAAAACTGATTTAACACACATTTGGGGATATAAAGTTACTTAATAGGCAGCTCTGTCAATGTGCAAAACTTTCTGCTGCTTTATCTTCTGATACTTCTGAAGTTAATGAAAGGGAATTTCTTCCTTGAGAAGAGACAAATAGATCTTTCAAACTCATTTTATTCTTTCAAGCTATAGGTTGGTTTAGTTCTGTATTTGAACCTAAATACACCCTAAAGCCCAACAACTAAAGCAAGAGTGTGAGTCAAGGTGTGAAGCAAGATTTGGGTTAACTGCTGTATTGAAACAGAAGGCAGGAACTAAAAAAAAAAAAAAAAAAGAAGAAATTTAAGAAGACAGTGTCATTAGGTTATAAAGCAGAGCAATAAAGGTTAATTAGGGGAGGAAACATGAAAAAATGCCATGTCCTCATACCACAACCACCAAGATACTCCATAACTTAATGAAAATCCCTTATGTATCAATGGTAAAGACAGCTAGTGTTAGGTTTAGGGATCTAGAGGAGATTTGAGGGCTGTAACAAGCTGTGGCTGAATTACTTCACTTTCAGTTCTTCCAACAATAAATCCAGCCAGTTTGGAGGGCTAGAAAGGCCCATTTTTAGGACATCGCATATTTTCCATTTTCTCTGAAGGTGAAAGTATGATGTGTCTGGCACTGGCCAGCGAACAACCTCAGTTTTGCAGGCTGGATACAACATACTTGATCCCAAAGCCCATAACAATCAGTGGAAAGGTTCCCAGAAGATTTACTGGATTTTAGGCTATCCTCATCATGAAATGCTGGGTCCTGCGAGGTGTGAATCCCTATCTTGCTTTTGTGATGAAAAGAATTTTTTGTTTGATTCAGTGAGCAGTTTTGCACTTAGAGCTCGATCCAAATCCTGCTAAAATTAATAAGAAGCTTTCTGTTGACCTTAACAGACTTTGGATCATGCTTTATGTGAAAAACAGTTCACTAACTTAGCCAAGGAATACTTATAAAGTAAAAGCAAAAGGAAACTTATAAAAGAAAAATCTTTCATTTCATGTAGTATCAGTTTTGGTGCCAAAAATATAATAAAAAAATCCTGCAACATTTTTCTCCTTATCATCTTTTTCTTTACAGGCTTCATGAGCCTCATCTAAAAGGCGCTCTAGGTAAAAGGTATTATCATTTTGATGAATGCAGGCCCTTTGACATGAGGAAGAAGCCTTTTATTCTCTGACAATGTCCCTGCCAAGCTCAGTAGAAGATGGAGGCAGAAAGCTTTGGGGAAACCCTGATGATGATGAATCAGAGCTCCCTGCTGAGAAGCAGCCTGATGACACCCACCATCTAAACAATTTAGTGCCTTTTCAGCAGGTATAAGAATCAAGTTTGCCTTTTTGTAGGATTTTTAAAGGCTAAAGGCTGAACCTTAGCTCTTCATGGAAGGAACGAAATCTGTTTCCCATGAATGACTCTTTCTGCCTGTATTTTCACTCTTAAACCTTTGAACACATATTCTTTTGTTACCTTGTCTAAGGGATAATGCAGCAAACTGTCATCATGCGTTGCCAGTTGTAGTGGTTGGGGTAGCAAAGATGTAAACATTGCATTCACAGGAGCTAAAGACTTATAAAGCATCAAGACTACATGGACCTCCAAAATTATGTCAGAAAATTCACTTTTGATTAAGCACTTATGGTGTTTTATATTTCCAATTAACTGGAAATATGGTAAAGATCACGCCTTCCTTAATTTTTGATTGTCTTTTTGCATTACATGCACATTGATGACATCCAGAACAGTAGAAAAAAAAAAATGACAGTAATGGAAAATATTAATCAATACATTAAAACAACAACAAAAATTCACAGCATCATTTAGTCTGATTTTTCAGTTTGATTTTTGGTTAGTGACATTTTATTTCTGAGTTCAGTTCCATCTCTATCTAAAATTAAGTGCAGCAGCTGTTTGTGACAGATTATTTGTATGAATGTAGAAACTGAAAGCCTTTACATCAAACTGGAGATTCACTATGCCAGGCACTGAATAAACTTACTTTCCTATTAGGAAAACCCTATATGTAGCCAGAGGGAAAAAAACCCAAACAAATCAGTTTCTATCCTACATAGGCATTGTCTTTACATATTGTTACCACAAAACATAAATAACAATGTGTTCTTTATTTTTCCCCATAAGAAGTGAGAGACTGTCCCAGTCTGAAAGGTTTATGCTCTAAATAGATGTTAAACTGTGATACGGGAGATATACGAGAAATTGAAGTCAACTTTCCAAAATATCAAAACATCCTTGCAACACAGGACATTTCCTATCAAACATATGTGGGAAAATTACTTTTCTGTGCACTGGTGATTGGAAATAACTAAACTTCTGGTCAACCAGAAATAGCTATATTTAAAAAGTCAGAAAAACAGATCTGTCCCTGTGCCTGGCTCCATGGCCAAGACCCTTTTGTCTGGCCTGAGTGTATGGGGTCTGGATTGCCTCTCAGTAGAGCTTGGTGTCATTTCAAGAAACACAGTAGTCAAGCAGAGTGTATATTACAGTTTGTTATTCAATATTTTGGCTGTTCTATCTGTGTTTCTTGTTTTGTACCCAGTTCAGTAACATGTTACGTATACTATATTATTACTGACTTTAAAGCTCACAACAAGATCAAGCCTTGAAAGAACAGTTTCTTTTCAGAAAGTGGAAAATTGGCAGGAGAAATCACTGCTGCTTTCAGAGGCAATGGCAGAAGCAGATGCTGAGTGAATATTGTGCAAGGATAGCGAAGCAGAAGCAATTGGAAGAGAAACTAATATAGAGATCACACATAATCTGCAGAATTTAAGCAGCAAGATATATACACTGCCCAGCTACTGCTCAAAGCACAAACTGAAGCAGACAAGCCAAAGGAAGAAAGAGAGCAAGCTGAATACTTTAATCACTTCATGTCAAGAAAGCTTGCTATATAGGTGCCAAAACTGTGGATATTTAGACAGTAGAAAATTGATTAAGAAGAGATAAGAGTGTGCTAGCTTAAAAAAGGCAACCTGGATACAAATGAAACAGAGGAAATGTTGGTATGAAGTTGTTTGTCATGGTGCGGAGGAGAATTTGCACAAGGTAATGAATCAAAACTTCAAAGTCAAGGACAAAAACAAGGAAAGAAGAGACCAATTACAACCATCAAGAAAAGCTCATTAGAAGAGCTTGACTATATACATGAGAATTTTTAAATCTGAGGGTTTTGGCTTAGTGAGCGCTTGGGTGGCTGAACTTCAAAGAGTTATTAGATCTTCTGAAAGGTCCGGGTGCAGTCTCTGTGTCTATGCATCTGCTTTCCTCTCATTATCAATACTATGAAGCACAAACAATTCATACCATGATAAAAGGTAAATATCTTACCCAATATTTTGTGTTATCACTGGGTTGGCTGAGAAGGAAAGGTACTTTCTTCTGTTTTGTTTTAGCTGGTAGGATTCCTGCAAAGCGGTGATGCTAACCTCAGCTCCTGGAGGAGACAGCAACTCATATCAGCAAATACACCACCTCCGGGGTTTCAGCTCTATGTTTCTAAAAGGTGGTGTCCATCATGGTGTTAACAGGGCTTCTATTGCCTAGAATGATGCACACAGCCTCATCTACAGCAAAATATATATCCTGTTCCAAGTATGCATATTCTATTTTTTACGTCTTCTCAGCAGGAAGCACAGAAGACTGACTATGGGACAAATGAAACTACTTTTCCTAAGCAGCTGCTCAATGTTTCCATCCAGTAGGAATCCCCCCAAATGCCCAATGTGGAATAGATCGAAGAGCCTTGGGTCAACTTCAGGCAAACCATTTAGATGCAGGTGAAACTGTGTTATTCTGCACAGGAACATGAGAAAGACTAGGGAGGATCAGTGCATTCATTAAGTCTCGGCATCCGGACCTAAGGTTGCTCACATTTCAGTGCACTAAAAGAAGAACAAGCCGGGGTAAAATGTTTGCCCACACAACACGAATGTTTGCACACACTGCCTACCCAATGTTTGCTTTTAAATGTGCTTTAAAGAGCTTATTTCTACACATCCTAGATCCTTAAGTTCTAATTAAAGGCAGTGTTTAAATACTATAGGAGTAACAAGTACAAAATAGCTCACTATGATTAAGTTACAGGTGTAACAAAGGCTAATAACCTTGTAAACATAGAAGTGAGAAAAAGACAGCCAAATATTGTAAAGTATTTTCCTTGTATTTTATAATGATCCTTCTAGAAGCCTGAAAACTGTTTGCTTACCAAATATTAATTAGCTAATATTTGTGCAATGCTTTGAAAATGTAAAGCATTAAATATGTGCTAATTATAATTATAATTACTTACTATTACCAAACTCTTTCTTCTCTTCATTCTATGTGACTGTGTCTATGAGGAGGCACAGAGGTTTCTGCCCTGGAAGCATCTTTGCTTTTTATAAGACTGAATTAAAAGCATTTATTTCCTAGAGAGAGGAGAAGAAGAAAAAAAAAAAAAAGAAAAAGAAAGAAAAATAACCAGGACAGGGTTTCAGAGGGATGGCAGAGGTAGCAAAGATGTAGAGTGTATCAGCTTCTTTGGAGCTTTTTGTTATATTTGTTTACAAGCCTTATCCAATGCTGTGTATATATATCATGCTCTGTCTGGAAGACAAGCGTTAGGATTAATGCCTTGTTTTCCAAGGAACAAATGATGGCCTTTTGAAAGGTTGTTCAGATGCCTGTTTTCACCCCAGTCCCACTGGGGAGTATGCTGGGAAGATGCTGTGTGGACTGAGCCCCTGCCCTGCCACTGTCCCCATTGTCCCTGCTTGCTGATTGCTGCTTCCACCAGCAATGACTCCTGAGAGCATGCTGTCCTGCTCATCACTAACACCTTTCCTACACAAACAGTAGATTACATTGCAGCTGTCTTTTTGATATAGTATGGGTGTGGGTGGAAACCCCATTCGGCTAATACTGGAGACCTTTTCAAGATTGCTTGGCAATGACACATAGGCTTGTGTGCCTTTTCTCCTCCTCTCATTGCTAGCCCTGCTCAATGCAGCCATTTCCATAGGACTTATTTCTTCTGCAGCCTCTATTTCCCCAGGTAATTCAGTGTTTTGCTCCCTCTATCTAAAATTAAACTTTCCCATCACCATTTTCTGGCAGCCCCACCCAGGCTGCTGCCAGCACCACACAATCCACTACTCCTTCTTTCCCAGGGGCTGAACTCAGCCGCTTTCTGCGTGTTTTTCCTGGCACGAGTTTGAAGACATGGCATTTAGTTTATCAATTTGAATGTGCATGTACACACTTAAAGAGGCCAGACTGGCAGTGCTAGAAAATGAAGCCTTCTGCAGTTTTGCAGAATGGGGAGAGGATAAAGAGCTTTTCCCACACACCAGGCAAGCCACTGAAAGCCTTGGAGAAGATTTACCTGCCTACATTGAGGTGCAGCCAGTGTCAGTCACTTTGCTGCTAGAACAGCACAGAAGTTTTGAGAGAAGGAGGGAGTGTTTTGGGTTTTCCTTGTCTGTACTTTCTATAAATAACTTCCAAAAGGACTTTAATAATTAATGCAGAGAATTCCAAAAGGTAAAAAACCCCAGCATTTCATACAAGTACTTTTAATGTGAATTCATTAAGGCGATCAGTCTGCAAACCTCAAAGTGAACTGTAAGGCAACATCTCAATTTCTTTCCTCTCCACTTAAAACACAACTGCCTTTTTGGGTGTGTGTCCTGAAAGAATGGTCCATCACCACACAGGAGGACCAGAAGCATGGTATCAGCTTCTGGTCAGCTGGCAGTACATGAGATTTTTTGACTTGTACTCTTGGAGCCCAGCAGACTGGGCAAGTGTAGAGTTAAAATTTTGACCCATGTGGAGACTTGCATTTGAGACCAGTGGAGAACCCTCAGACATTCACCAGTTGCTATGAACATGTCAGCCAGCTCACACCTGCACCAGTATCACACTGGTAGGTTTGGAGTCAATGGGACTTTAGACTAGAAGTGACACAATACTTGGGTAAACACTCAGTATCCAGGGTGAGAATGTGATGAAAAACTATTTACCTGAGTGCAGGGAGTAATTCCAGCACACACAGAACCTCAACATTCCTACGAGCAATTCTAAATTGACTCTTGTAAACTGTAAAACTGTTCAGAAGAATTATATTACCAAATATTTTTTGTAGAAATCCAGCACAGATATATTTGTACTACAAAAATTTGCCATCTAATCAACATCTGATTTCCAGTATTTTACAGTGTTAAATATTTGTATTAGGTGTATTTTTTATTAAATATCTGTATATTTTCAATGAAAACAGTGATTTATCAAGATTAGTTTTAAGCAGAGTCATATTTTTAAGTCAAGTGTTAAGTTATGGTCACCTTTAGGGATTTAACATCCATAAGTTGTGCAGAGGTAAAAATCTATTTTTGGCATTAACTCAAGATTGAGGAGAAAATATAAAAGAGATTGTGGGAAAAATAAACTAGAGACACACAGCCTGGCATTAAATGAAATTAAATAATACTTGTGCCTGGTATGTTGGATAGTCAGTCTGGGGTGTTTTACCAAAGGTTTCCAACCAAGAACAAATTTCCAAATGAGGAAATGGCTTTATGTGTCATAAAGTTTTAAACACTTTATTTGCAAGACACTTGTTATTACTTTATTTCCTTACAGGTAGATGAGTACTGAATATTTTGCAAGACAAAAAGTCCCTGCTGCTTGCTGATTTTTGTCAGTTTTGGAGAGTCCAAATTTCTTTATAATTTCTGATGTTCTTGTGAGACCTTGTCAAGTTAAAATCTTTCATGCCTTACAATGTGATTTCTATTATTAATATTTCACAACTGAGGTTGGAGGATTATGAACCTCTCACTGTAGTATTAAACAAATATTTTAAGAAGCATGGTAGTTTCACTAAACAGAATATAGGCTGATGAATGGCATAATCTGACCCCAAGTGGGGTTCTATTAAAATAGAAGTCACATTTGTTTAGAAGTGAGTGATATAACAGAGTCAATGCACAGAGGAGATCTGGAAAAAACAGAGGGAAGTCTTCCCTTTTTGATAAATATAGTGTAATGGAAAGGAGAAAACCTTTGAATATTAGCCCTAAAACCTGAAAGTCTTCCTTGATAACAACTGAGGAGTCCTATTCAGAATAAATAAGGCATTGAAACATGGAGCAACATGTCAACTCTCTTGTTGTTTCTTAAGAACTCAGTAGTTTTTTTTAATCAACTTTAGAAGCTGGGTGGTTTTGCCATGTAGATGGATGAATCCAGCAAAGCAAAACCAACACTGCTGTGTATAGTCTACGTGCAGTTTCTGCCATCCCCATGACATAATGACTTAATTAAATGATTATAAATAAATGATGAGGAAAGTGTATATGGTCACTTCTCACATTGTTATCACATTAGCACCAAAACTCCAGTGGAAAAAATGCCTTACATACATGCACCTGAAGCAATGCAAGGAGAATATAAAAAATTCAGGGCAACTGAATTGAAAGCGTCTATCTTTCTACATGGACCTCTTTATAATTATCACAGACCCAGCACCTGCATTTCCTTTCAGAACTGAAAACCCATTATAAGAGAGCTTTATACAAAATCCTCATGGTGAGGGCCCAATTAATCTTGTACTCAAATCAGAATTATCCAGTTGAAGTAAGAAGCTTCACATATCCTTGAAGTAAAGTCAGGTTGAAACATCATTATTGATTATTTTTGTTTGTCTGTTTCCTGAACTTCTGTGGTGTGTTGATGCAATGTCATGCCAAAAAGAGGTAGCCAAGAAGTATACAACTAGACCATAAATAGCTTAAGCTTAGGAAAAAAAACCAAAACAAAACAAAAAACAAGCCAACCACAAACAAAAACCACACAATGAAACAATCTAAAAAAATAAATACCCCAGTCCTGCAGATAGAAAAGATAGTCACAACCATATTGGGAAGTGATTGCTTTGTAATGTTATCACAGTCACATTGGACACCTGAGTCCAAAGGCTGCTGTGTGGTACAGGAGAGATGCTCCAGAAACTCGTTCAGAACAAAAGCTCCTGGCCCTGCTCTGATTTAATCTCTGGACTCTGCCAACTACTTCACTGCAAGAGACACTTTTCTACATGAAAACCATGCCCTTGACTTGTCAAGGCTCCAGATTTGATAGACGTGGGCTGAGGAGAAAATCAGGAAGGCCACAGGAACAGCTGCCTCTTGCAGTGGGTTGGAGAAGGCCACCAGCTGGGGAGTCACAGACAAAGAAGGCTTTGGGAAGGAGTCAGAAAGGTTACCACGTGGCATCCCACATACAAAGGATGAAAGAGAAGAAATCAAATGTGTCCCTCATCCCTGCTGGCAACAGCTCAGCAGCGTATGGGTTTCTCCATCCCAAGGAGCCATTGTCACTGTGCAGACGGCACTTTCTGTCTGTCTCATAATGGAGTTCAAAGAAACAGTTGTAACACCAAGAGACAGAGCTGAAATGTATTGTGCAGATTAGAGAATGAATGTGAGGTGTACCTACAGTTGCAGGAATAATTTCACTTGTACGTTAAATGACAAGTTAAAGATACTCAGCTACCAGCTTTTGGTTAATGATTGCAGCAAAAACAATTATTGTAACTGTGCAACCTTCTTCTCTAGCTGCTCTCAGAATTAACCAGTCTAAGAATATTGAGCCTTAGGATAAGAAATGACATGCTTCCTTTGGAAGACATGAAATACCACACATCCAGTCATTCTTGTGCTTTTAAAAGCATTAGTTAACAATTAAAAGAAGTCCATATCTACTTATTTTGTCTCTATTTCTATGTGGTTAAAAAATAGCTTGGAGACTCCATATAAAATTCCACTTAATTGCTCCTTGGAGGGAAAAGTAAAAAACACAAAAAAACCACTAACCAAACCAAAACAACAAACAAAAGCCACCTCTGTTAATTGATTAAATTTAATCTAAAATTCCTGCAGAAGAAAGCTGATGGCTCACTAGAGGAGATCCCACTTCTGAAGCCCACAAGCCTCTAGCAAAAATGAATAGCTGCAGCTCAGGTCATTTTTATTTAATTGAGCTCCAGCTGAACTGTTTTACTCTGCAACTTTTCAATTTATGGACTGGTCCTTATCACTGTTCTCAACAAAATTTTGATTTTGTGAAGTAAATTGTACTTCCCTGGTCTGTCAGCTAACTGCCACAAGCTTTCATCCACACCTATAAGTACCAGCTACTTAAGGCTTCACCCTTAGGTGAAGAATGAAGCAGTGGGAAGGTCACTTGCCTTTTGATTTTGAAGTACCATTTTTGTCACTGGCTTTCATCTGATTTTTTAATTAGGGTGTATATGAGGTCACAGCAAGCATGGTCTTTACAGTTTTGACTATTCAGGTGTTACACTAGTGATTATTAGAATTTGTCATGGTTTCCATTCATGAAGTCCACTGGTGCTTTAGCAGAGTTTAGTTGATGGCTTTTTAAGAAAATAACAATAACAACGATCTTGTTGTTACTGTCAACCACTGCCGTTCCTGTGTAAACCTGAATCTCACTGCATGCACAGACAGGAACATGTCCAGTTCTTCCTGGCTCACACCAACCACATGTTTGCTCCAAAGTATTAATAAGCAGTGAGGTTGGGCAGGATCCTCAGGCAGGTCAGTTTGTCATTTCTGCCTGGATTCAGACTGTCCACTCAGTAATGAAGGAAAAAGCTGATGGATAATCATCATCCTGGCCCCGTGCTGATAATGAAGCTCACATGGCCATGTTCACATATGGCTGTGTACATTTATCCCCTCTTGTCCGCTTCCATGCCTTGTAGGTGCGTATTGCTGGGAATGCAGAAGTCACATGACACTGCCATCTCTGTGATTCATGACTTTCATGTGGATAGTAAGAAATTAAAACATTAAGATATTTTAAGACTTGATAAAGAGCTGGTTTCTTCAGCACAAGGAGAAACGAAACAAAACATACACGTGCAGATGGACTTAGAGGTAAAAGAATGAATGAAAAGCAGATGTGGAAGCTCTAGGCATTTTTTCCTAATTACTATTAATCAATTATTTGCTCTTGTAAACTTAAGCAGCTCAATGACACATTGGCCTTTACTGAACCTTGCTGCTTGCACTTCTTACAGTCACATAAGTTAGGGTATATTTCCTATGTTGCTTCTCACTTGGTCATGTATAAGCAGGAAGCACCAAAATTTGAGAGGTCTTTTACAAAAGAAGTACACCTGCTGCTCTTCAGCTACCATAGCACTTACCTGAAATTACCTGCTGAGGGGTCTACATGGTGTTTTTTGAGATTTGGTTCATGTGAGAGGCAACTCAAAAGCAAATGTATTTCCAGTAGGTTAAACTCTTTATGAAAGTTGTTTATATCTCACTTGGAAAATTCTTGATTGTCTACAAATGTTAAAAGGTTGTAAACACTGATTTTGATAACAATGACTTTACAAACCAGCCAACAGTGGCAGAACCCAAACCTCTCCCCAGGAAATGCATTAGAAACCTGCCTCGTCATGGTAAACACATTGTTCAAAGACTTGGCTCTTTGATCATCACCAGCGTAATTTCTCTGAGACAAAAAACAAAACAAAAACCAAACAAAACCATAAAAGGACAACCTGTCACTCACTGACTTCCAGACGCACAATTTTAGTGGCCTCAGAAACAATAGGACAGTGGAAAGGGAAGGAAAATAAGCCTTTCTGCAGTATCGTGTATTACGTATACAGATGTTAAAAGTTCTGGAAGTGTACAATATACTTATTTTAATTTTAAAAAGTGTCCTCATACCCGGATGAAAAATATAACCTTATGATAATTGATTAAAGAAGGTAGGAGTTCATGAATATTGGAGCATAACAGCTGATTAAAGACTACTTCAGTTAAAGCCTGTGAGTCACACTGACAATAAACCTATGAAAATGATTGGGAATCTAGTTCATCCATTCAGAAACATAATCTTTTCTTTTTTCTTTTTTAGAATTTAACACAATACCATTAATACAAGTCTGACTGTTACTGCAATGCTCTAAACAGAGCTGACAAAGCAAGAAGACAGCATCATTCTTAATTAAAAAGAAAACGACAGTGCTTGCCAGCCTCCACTGTTGCTATCAAGTTGTGTTGCTATAAAACTATTATACCTCACCCAACTCCTATTCTTCAGTGTTTGACTCATTTTTTTCCCCCACAATTACCCAGCATAATTTGAGAGCAAGTCCACTGACTTCAAAGTCTTGGGCTAGATTGGCATGAAGATCCTTGGGCAAGTCAGATAAGACCAGATTCCCATTTTCCACAAGCTACATAACCTATTTCTTCCCAAATACTCAATCTGGTCTTATTTCACCGGTAGCTACTCAAGCGCTCACTCCTAGTGTGGCTCTAAGGTTTCTGCCAGACAACAGAAACAATGACAGAGAGGGCTGAGTTTAGATTAGTGTATTTTGTCTTGAGCAGAACAAAATATGTTGAAATGGTCTTTTCCTTTTGGCTGCCCAGCAGATTCCATTTATTTCGCTTTTACAGAGGTGCTCTGTAAAGACTGCAAAAGTAATTTAAGGTTACTGATACTTTTCTTTGTTGTGCTGTTAGAAAGGGAATGTATTGACATGTACAAACAAAGAAGGAATAAGCTACCTGATGCTTCCATCACAACCTTGTGCCTCTTTCCTTCTGGATGTTTTCCCGTTATCATCTTCTTCTCAATTGTATGTTTTAGGCCTTCCCACGTATAATCTCTAAACTACACGTGAATAGTGTAAATTCCAGGGGAATTAATAAAGCTTTCATGAGTTTTCCTGTCACTGCTTGCCAAATATTATGAACCGACTTAAATACAACTCTAATTGTATTAAAGTGCAAGGGAAATTGTGTTATAATCCACGTAGACCATTGTCTTCATCTTTTTCACGGGTGACTCCTTAAACTGTTCACATAAAATGATCATTTCATGCTTTTCCACTTGAATGACTACAGAACAAGTACACACTGAGTCCTTTTTTAAAGCTCAGATGTGTTACAATGTTGGTAAACCGGCTTTTATCAGCTGGCAAACAGACCTGTTATTATGTCTTCAATGTAACTCCTAAATACTAGTCTAAGCAGCAACATTTTTACAGTGTCTCAGTCAGAAACAAACAGTAATTGAATTAGAAATGGGCAACTATCAAAATATCAAAATTGCAGACCAATCCAGGAACTGTACACATAAATAGGAAGGTAATCCACTGTTCCTAAAACTCGCAGAGCTCATTCAACTGTATGGATATAAAAATTCATCAGGTATCACTTCAACTATATTGAAAATATATCTACAGTATTTTTGAAAGGGAAACTAGTTTACTGAATTTCATATAAATATTAGAGCACAGATCATGTGTATATTTTGGAGATTTTTACCTAGCCATTGCTGTCATTTTTCATGTGGTAATAAAAATGTAAAACATGCAAGTGTCTTGCCAAAAAGCTAAGTCACCAAGACCAATAATAATACGTTATTACACCACCATCTTAAGTATTTATGACAATGACAATGTAAAGTAAAAGTATGTATTTGCCCAGTAGGTTGTCACATAAGCAAAAAAAATTCTAGGTATATGCTGCATATGCAGTTACATTTAGCCTTTGGTATGTGTGCCCTCTGCGGATATGACAATTTCTTAACCTGCTTTTTGCTTGAAGTCTAACATAGGAGAATGAGTGGTTTGGTTTGGATGACTTGCACTTATCTGAAAGGTTATGCCAGGTAGGACTGTAAGCATAAAATAGCTTCCCATCATAATTTCACCCCTTTGGTGGCTGCACTGAGATTTCTAAAAAATAAACAATAATACCTTACAATTGCATGGCACTGCTCAATTGTAGACCTAAATGCTCTTTAGAAATAACACAGAAGTGTTATCACCACTTTACCCATGGGAAAACTCAGACAAAAAAATCTCAGATCTTTATTTATGAACTATTTGGCCTGAATAAATAATTAGGTATAGATTTATATATATATATATACACACATATATTAAAATATTATAAATATTCTGGTGAAAATGTTTCATCTTGGTTTTGCACAATACCTGATCCAGTTTGCAATGGTATCACTGGGAAATCTTGACTACAGTATGAGCTTTTATTTGGATTCTTATGGTCCAAAGACAACACTGTATAGGACTATTCCACAGCACTACACAAAGAAATCCAACCTTCAACCTCAAGGCCCTACAGCTAGTGGTATCAAATATTATTTATAAGATGTTTTTTCCTTTACACTTCCTACTGTAGGTGAACTAGATTATCACAGTGATGCCTTGAATGCTTAATTTCAGGATGCAGGTGTTTCTTTTCAGGAGTTCTCTTATTAAGGTCACCATTCTGAAGATGAAAGCAAGACATGAAACATTTTTCTTTTTTTTTTTTTTTTTTTTGTTGCAAAGCCTCATTTCTCAAGAGATAATCCCATTTGGGAGGTGTCTGATTCACTATAAATGATAGCCCCTTGCTTGAAAGAGAAACACTCAGGTAAAGGGAAAAAAGGATTAAGGATAAAGTTGGCATATAAAGCATAGTTCTTTTAATTTTAATTAACAGATGTAAACATTTACGTAGAATTTAAAGATTGAAGCAATCCAATGTACCAGAATAGATACAATCAGATAATTAATGCATTTTAATGAACACTAGAATATAAAAAATTTAGGCCTTGACGTTCACTTTATTTCTCTCATTCTCTTTTAACATTTTAATTGTCGTTGTGTGTAAACTCAGTAAAATGTGTTCAAGCACAGAAAGCCAGCAGCTAGATTTGTAACATCACCCTGATCCTATCTGAAA
The DNA here is from genome assembly GCF_963082525.1 of Nesoenas mayeri. Lineage (NCBI taxonomy): Eukaryota > Metazoa > Chordata > Aves > Columbiformes > Columbidae > Nesoenas > Nesoenas mayeri. The sequence goes on from NC_137560.1 coordinate 12,547,714, forward strand.
TCTCATAGAAAGCTTAGGTGAGAATTTAAGAGTTGCATGAATTTGTACTCTTATCTGCAGCGATGCCAGCTCCACTTTTTATGACAGAGTAAACGTTTGCCTCAGACCCTTAACCGCCAAGATATTGTGAATCTGAGCCACTATGCCCAAGTCACAGGGACACCCAGAGAAACAATAAAATAAAAGCTATTGCTGCTCTTCCTCTCACAAACATCTTCCTGCTCGACTGTCCCCACACACATTTACACAGGTCACTTCTTCTCACTGCTGGCACACTGCAGCAAGAGCTCGTAGCTCTTCTCTGCCCTGCCACGAAGCTGCACCAACACTATATTTAGGGAGCTCTGCATGCATCATGTCTGCTTGAGCCCGTACCCCAGAACTCAGGAGGGGTTCAGTATAATTTTTCTGTTAATTCTTCTAAAAACTCAACCTGTGTCTTAATAAAGCTCTAATTAGTCTTCCTTGACAGTCCAAACCACTTTGCATAATTGTTTTTCGGCTCTCAACTCTATATACAAAATGCCCCATAATGATTTTACACAGCTGAATATTGGTCTTTCTTAATAGATTTATGGAAATAAAAACTATCTGCAGGAAAAAAAGATAATATGTGTTCTCTCTGTATAACTGTACCATAATTTTCTCCTTTGTGAATTTGCATTGGTAATTAACAGTGCCACATGTTTAAACTACTTTAACAGTGTATATCTATGGTTACTGTCTACTGGGTAAGCAGCTTCAAGGTTTTATTAACTTATAATTATCAAATTAGTTTTACCTGTTTTTTTAGCCAATTTACCACTGTATGATTCATGAATAATAGAATAGCTAGGAATAGCCTCAGGTACTCTTTGAGCTTTGCTCTGCAGCTGGGTGTCAACCATTGTGATTCTGATTCCTGTAACCACCACTCCACTCTGCAATCACAGAGTCACAGAATATTTTGAGTTGCAAGGGACACGTAAGGATCATCAGCTCCAAATCCCTGCTCCTTACAAGGCTACCTAGAACTAAACTACTGTGAACTGCCATGTGAGTACTGTGGAAGTTCAAAGGAAAGACAAGACAGACCTATAATATCTATTCTACCTCTGTAATTAGAACCTACTCCTTTGATGACTCATAAATGCAGGAAGCAATAGGAAAACCTGTCAGGACATGATATTTCAAGACATAACTTTTCCTACTACACGATTGGTCTGCACTAACATATGGTACTATTGTCTTCAATTGTTAAGGTCCAAAATACAGACATCTTGTATCTGTACCGCTCCAATAAGATGCTGAATATTCTGGGATAATTCCTTTTCCTGCCTTCCATTCCTCCTCTTAGATTGAAGAAAGAAAAGGAAGAGGAAGAAAAGGAATAAAAAGGTAGCAAAAGCCAGGAAGAGAGGAAGAAAGCCAAAGTTTAGTGCTGCCTTGGTTAAAATGAGCACAACAACAACAAAATATTGATGTATACATTTCTTGGCCTTTCACTCAGCCATATCACACTTGTAAAAGTCAGACCTGTAAGTGCTAAAATATCAAGGGAATCACATTCAGAGAATTCCTCTCTGCTTTGAAGTCTGTCACAAAATCTGCCATTTTAGCCATCACTCATCACTGCTGGATGTGCTACACATCTCTGAATCTATAAATGGCAGCAGCAGTAATGTCCACATCATCTGGATTAAAAGTCTTTATTTTTTGCTTGAAAATGTCAAACATGTTCCATCTATCTTTTTCGGATAATGAGTTGTGTGAAAGGAGACAGTAGGATTCCAGTAAAGATCAGACATTTATAAGAGTAATGAGAACAACCACTTTTTTATTTAGGATAAAAATTGATTATATAAAGAACTGTAGCATTTATATTCTAACTACTTACTGAAAAGGATGGAAATTCACACCTTTGCGGTGTCCAGATAATGTCTGCAGGCTTTCCCCTTTTTGCTGCTACCTGGTTGGCCCCTGGGGGCCAAGTTAATGTGATCAATGCATCTGATCCTGCGAAGTTTACAAAAAGTCTACTGTCATGTCCAGAGAAATGACAATCTGCAAAACACAGGGTATTTACTATCTCAACTGTCAGACGTTTCTGTGTGAAATATTTGCCTGTAACACTTAATATATGAGATCAGTCATAGCCTTGGAGAATATCACTACACACCATCTTTCCTTCAGCCCTTCTTAACATTTGAGTATTTCTTTCAACATTAGCTGATACCATATTAGTCACACCATCCCATGAAGTTTATAATGGATAAGCTAAGTTAATTAGCAGGAAAGAAATAACGAAGACCTAGTCATTTATTTCCTATCAGTAATCTATTTATAGAATCCCATAATTCCTTATACTATCTTTGACAGATATCATAACATCTACATTTTATTAAATTATTAGTGAAAAAGGAATGGTGTTAGTGTTTCATGAATGCTTAATTGCATGTGGGTGGGATTTGGCAGGACCAGCAGTGAAATTCCTAGGACAGAATAGCTTTCCCACCCTTCCTCCTTTTTTTCTGAGCAGAACATTAAATATTGAGAAGTATGTTGATTTTTTTCTGAAAAATTATTACAATGACTATCTCCCCTGACAGCAAGATATGGTGGATCTTGAATAACAACTGTGCAGGGGGAAAGAAAGTGTTGAAATTAGTGATACTGTCTTCTCTGAATGCTAAACATTTACCTTACATGGAGAGAAACCAACAAGAGATTACAACTGTAGAGCAATTTAGATTGAAAGGGACCTCCGAAGGTGATCTGGTCCAACCCCAGCACTCAGAGGAAGATCAATTCTGAAAGTGGCTCTAGTTTGACCATGAGCAAGCAGTGTAAATTCTGATCATCTTTAATTACAGGGTTTCCACAGCCTTTCTAGGCAGCCTATTCTAGTGTTTATCTATTCTCAGAGTGAAAGTGTGGTTTTCCCACCCTCGCCTAGTATTTAGAGAGAATTTCCTTTGCTCTGACTTTTGATGCCCCCTCTTTGGCTGTGTGCCTTTGGGAAATTAATCTGACCTTGTCTTCTCTAATGTCACTCATTAGGTAGCAGTTTCTGGGCCAAACATCTAGTGCCTTCTGCAATAAGCTCATCAGATTCCCACTCTGTCATTAAATCAGTGCAGTCAGCAGCTGCCATCAAGGGTAGGTGCCCATTCCTGATGATAGAAAAGTCACCACTGGTTGTTCCCTGCTGAGTCATTACAATGCAACTGGTAGGTTTTCTGTTAAAAAGGATGGAAAAGAGCAGTCCATGAAGAAGAGATTTTCCCAAATATTAAGTGTTTGGGAAATCTGAGTAATATAAGTAAAAGCGGGAAAGAAAAATAAGGAAAAAAAACCTTTCATGCTTTCAGAAACTTAAATAATTCTCACTGACATTTTTGATTACTATCTCAACTTTTCTTATCTGAACTCTGTACCCTTGAAAAATTCGATAAACTGCGTTTGGCAATTTTATTTCAGGAAGAGGGAGCTTGTGTCATAACACAGTGTTATATAACGATTAAAACCTGGGAAAATACATGGAATCTGGAAAGAGCTCAGATTTCAGCTGCATCCTTGGAGCTTATCTGTAACAAACACATAGCTGTAATAAAAATAAGCTGTATGGGAATGCATGAGTAAGCTCTTCAAATGCAGCAAACTAACTTGTGAAAAGAGGAAAGTACAGTGGTGCTCATGAAACAGTTCTTTCTTCTGATCGTAACTTTAATGCTTGGTAGAGGAGATGGAAAGCTACTGGCACAAATGTATTCCCAGCATTATAATTTAAATAACACATCTGCACTGCAAGACTGTATCTACATAGACATAACAGGCACCATTGCTTTTCTGATATCAGTCATAGTGAATGAAAAGGACTGGGCTGAAAGCATCTTTTATTTTCTTTAAAAATAAAGAATGAGGGGCTATTTATGCTGTAAGAACTATGTAAGAGATGTCTTGGGAAAGAAAGTTGCCTGTGAGCAAAATTCTCATTAAAGTTGCCAGTGGATCATTTTGATCTGAAGAACATTTGTGTTTCAGTGCTCCCTGGCTGTCTCCTGCCTGGTCCACTATATTGGAAGAACTGGGTGACTGCCCCAAGGGATGTGTGTCTCCACAGCAGAGCACATGCTTCTGCATTTGCAGCCAATTCATGTGCCAACACATGGTTTTTGGTGACTTCTTCAGTTATTGTAAACAGGCAATGTGGTTTGCTTATTTACTGTGAAACTTTTTGGTCTTGTCTTGTTTACCTTAATTATACAGCATACCGCATTTTCAATTAATAGCTAGGAGCGCTCAGATCATATGATGAGTGATTCTTGCACTTTTATAAATTCAAATAAATAAATACATAATTAAAACCAGAAATAATGATCTGTAGCAAATCTTCATTTTCTTATGCTTTTGACTGTGGAGGGAGAAGAATCAGACAACTGTTCACACATCTTTGTTTAAAAAAATGCTGTCACATTCCTTTGATTGTTCTAGAAGGTAGATACTGAAGGATCTGAGAGGTAAACAGAAAGAACAAGGCAGAAATTTGGAAAAAAAAAAATCCACCAAAATGTCTGCATTATTGTAAAAGTAAGCTACTTCTGATGATCCTTAATGGCATAGGATCTCCTTAGTCTTTAATGTATTTATTGTTATAATGCCCTGAGGGCAGGGAAACACAGTTCCATTCTAGAGAACTAAAGTTTGCTCAACGCTTATTTTAGGGGGCTAATCCAAAATATCAGTCTCTGAGTTCTCACTAAATTGCTGGTTAATCTAGAGCTAACCAAGTTTTGAGTGCCTTAGTAAAGTTTGCTTTTTGATATCTCCAGGAATGTTTCAGCCTTCAAGTGTCAGGTAGCCTCAGTTCGCACTCACATGTAAGTTCTGTCAAAGTAGAGCTGAGCAAGGACATCTAACAGGTCTCCATGACTTCAATGCCCAGATCTTGGATCACCACTCAAATAGAGCCCATGCTGTGCATTCAATTTCCAGCTGCCTGTTACAGCCAGAGGTAATATCTGCTCACTGTGGCCAGATCTCTCACAGATATTGAGTAATTGAGTCAGAAGGGACCTCTGGAAATCAATGTCCAGCTCAAAGCCTTCCTCCACATCTTGAGTGTATTAACACCCTCAGAGCCCATCCCATAAACGCAAGAGCAGCTTGAGAAGGAAGAACTGAAAATGTTATCACATCTACGAGGTACTTGAAAATTGTCACTAATCTTTCAGAAGATTTAGCACAGCTCATGGCAACTGTCTGTAGCAGACCCAGGACTCTGCTATGCCATCTCAAGTCTAAGCATTAAACATGATCTTCCCCGATACTCCAATGCGTTTGTGCGGCAACACATACTTGTAATCAGAAGTTCTACTTTCAGATTTAACTGTTTAAGCATTTTTGTGGACTTCAATACCAGATCACTTGCAAGGATGTTTTTATCAGCTAATTTAGATTATGACAGCTCCAATTAGAGCAGAAGAGTGTTGTTACATTTTTCTTAATTGTTTTCATCCAGCTTTCTCACTGCTGCAATGAACAGGTACAAGAAACAAAGGCACTTACTATCCCTACTGAATACAGCCTTAAAATTATACCCCAGGAGCAAGAGCGCAGAGGGATACAGGCTGTAATTAAGAGTGGATAGTACAAACAGATCACAAATTCCTTCAGAAATTTTTAAACAAAACAAACCACTTCCTAATACTCCCTTCTTGTGCATATTAAGGCTAATAGATTCTTGAAGAAAGGAGAAGGAAACAAGTTTGTTATGTGGTAATATTATCTGCCACTTCCTGTGTTAGCACAGTGCAGATAATGAACGATCCAGTATAAACTCTTTGTACTAATCAGGGGCATAAAGCTAGCAGCATGAGGTGTTGCTTGCCAAAAAGAAGTTTCACAGGAGAAAAAGCAGAAAGCATCCTATCATCCTGCTTAAATCATATCCAGGCTACAGTGAGGCTGTTTAGTAATAGTCAGGACACATCTTTGTTAAACTCCCAGGGGCTCAGCCTGTGACTCTTTGATTTCAGTCTTTTAAATGTGCACAGATAGAGTTACTCAAATGCATGTTCCAGTTTTCTCTATCCTCATGGACATTTTTGTGAGCAAGAATCAAACTATTTATGAGACTTTTCCCTTTCTTGCAGAAGTAAAAATAAGCAAACAAATGCTTGTGAGCAGCAGCCTGAAGAAACCGCTATTTCTATGAACTCTTCTGGGGCTGAATGGAAGCCTTTGACTTCTGATGCATTCATTTTCATTATGGAGAAAGGGCCATTGTGGCTGCAAACAGATCCTGTCCTGCCCTACGTTTACAACATAACCAGGTCCTAAAGTCCCCCATGCTTGCTTTCCAAATAATTTTTCTTTGCAGACTTCTCTCAACTACTTCCTTTCTCCTCTTATTTCTTAGAGAAAAAAAAAAAGAAAAAGAAGGGTTACATTCTTCCAGGCCCTACCCTGTAACGTTGCCAAGGAGAGGAGAGAAAGTGAGATTGTTCAATGGCATCTGAAGTGGCAGCAGGAGACCAGTCTGACCCCAATGTCAGAGGGCCAGTCATGGACCTGTGTGAGGTGCTCCATCAGCACTGAGGTAAGCTTTGAGAAAGATGAATTAAAATAACAACAAAGAATGTAAATGTTAAGTGAAGGATCAAATTAACATATTCAGCCTGTGAAGAAAGGAAACATGGGGTTGACACTGGAGTTTCAAATTGACCCAGGATGCTGAGTGTAGAAGATTTGGTTGAAATTGTGAAGGAGCATGAAGTGGGCAATCAAAACTGCAGCGAAAGGAAGTCATTAACCAGACAACTACCTCCAGCATTTGTTTATCTATCTCTATTACTGTTTGCCTTGTTTATTAGGATTATAAACTCAAGAGCCCATACTAACTTTGGAGTGACTATACTGTATTTCTCCCAACACTGCCTCAGTTCCTGATTACGATGCTCCTCTAGGGTGCTACTCTGGGCAAATAATATAATAAATAATGGAAATGGACCCAGGAGGAAACTTAGATGTTAACTGTGTAGAAACAGGAAACCTGAGGCTTCATTGCTATATAAATTTAATCTTGGGTTTAAAGCTCATGCTGTTTGACGGGTAGGATTTAGAAACCTGAGCAGGAATACGATACCACTTTGAAAATGAAAAGCACTGAAATTTCCATTCTGTCTGCTGCAGCATTAGCACCAGCTCTGTCTTCAAATGTTTCCTGCTGGTTCTGCTAGAGCACAGGAAGCAATGTTCTGGTGATTAAGCAGCAGTATCATTATAAAAGCCAAATGAATAATCATTGTGTTAATGAACTTTATCTTAGAAAAGATTAGGTTTGGTTTTTTTTTTTTAATGTTAAGCCTCTTTCCGTATGAAAGAGGAAATGCACTCTCATTCCATTTAATCAACCCTGAGATGATCATGATCTATACAATTTAATTTTCTGTCTGCATGTATTCTTCCATATCTGCATATCCAGTTGCTTAAATGATGATGTCAAATCATTTTAACACAGAGACAATGCACTTTCTTGTTTGTATAGACAGTGAGCAGGCTTGGGTCTTTTTGCCAGATTACTATTACAAAAACAACCTCTCTCGAAAGGATTTCAAGAGGTCAGAGAGTCCCAGACCACTAGCTGATTGCTTTGTGGTAAGCAGTATATTGTCTATCTAGTAAGTAATTATGGTGAAAATCATATAAGAATGGGATACTGCACAATATAAAGTGAAAAACACTTTACAAGTAAAAAAGATTAGGAAAGCTAAGGATTGGAACCACAAATTATGGAGGAAAACATAGACTTGGCGAGACCCTGCCTTCCAGTTTGACAGAATCATGATCACTTCTGTCCTCTGCCTAGGAAGAGCTAAATCTCACTCTTCAGGAGAATGGCTCCCAAGACAAACTGCTTTACTAAATGTTTTAAAGTGAAGCAGTCAACTGTTGTCTTCGACTATTTGTGCATGTCTGGCATTTTCTTCAAGAAGGAAAAGTAAGATATGAGTGACAGAGGTATCACAGTGTGCTGTTTTTGGATTAAAAAGTGATGGGCTGTGTTGTGAACCATATCAACCACTGTTTTCAGCTTGTTTCTGTAAAAGCTTCTATTCAAATGTCTGAAGCTTCCAGAAAAATCCTGATGCATGAGAGAAGCAGAATACCATGAGATGCCAAAAGAGGAAAATTTTTGCAGGGGCTCATCATAGTTGTAGATGTCTCATTGCCTCTCCTGCTGCCTGAGAAGCCAGGCCTGCTTGCACTGTGTTACTGAGAAGCACAGGGCATGTAAATGGTGTGTATGTGTGTGGGAAACAAAACAAACAAACAAGCAACCCAAACCAACCCCATTTTATAGATATACACTTCCTGGACTAATTTTCTAACAGTGAAAAGCACAAGACCATAGAAGTGGTCTAAAGAATAGCATAATCATTTCATTGTGATAAAATTAGCCTGAACTTCATTTGTTATCAGGAAAAAAAAAAAGACAAACAAACTGCTTTTACCAGAACATAAGCATCTCAGATTCCAAAGTGACTTTGATATGAGACAGTGGCTGCAGTTAAAAATTCGATATTAATTTAAGTCAATGGACATCAATCAAACCAACACCCATAGCCACCAGATTTGGCCTTCAGAAAACACATTGTGTCAACTGGTGTGAAAATATAAATTCTTTACTGATCACAATGGTACCATTATTAGAAACATAAAGGTATAAAAGATTAGTTAGGTCAAGAGAAACATTCGTGATTCATTTTGGGTTCTCAGGAAGAACCATTTTGTAGTTAACTTTCCTAACACCAGTCAAAAACAAGCAGCACATAACATATTTTCTTCCACAAGTTTCCTTGAATGACAAACTTGCACCACCATTGCACCTGCTGCGTTTTCCCTTTCTGCTCATAATGCAGCAAGAGATGAAATTGTTGAGCTGTCTTTAATTAGTATATGTTTTCTGGTAATCAGTACATCGCTTCATTATCTGTCACTGTAGCATTGTGTTGCCATGGCATTTTTACCCGTGCAACTTAATGAGTGACACGATAAACAGAACCATGCTGCATGGAAAATAGTAGTTGTGCAGTCTGACTCTGCATAAGTTATCTTTTCTTGCTTTGTAATACATTTGGGAAATGGATAGCATATGCTATAAAGAGAGAGCCAGACACCAACACATGCTAAGAAGTCCAGAGGGAAACACTCAGCTAATTACAAGCTTTTTGTAGATTAATCAGCCTGCAAAAATGTTGGAGTGGTGTTAAACACCCAAACACCCGTCCAATCTCCATTAAAAGGCAAGTTATCATACCCCTAAATCACCTGCAGTGAAGCTGCTAGTTGCTTTTTCTACCAACAGAAAAGTGACCATACATGCCTTAACAGGAGCCCAAATCCATTTGTACAGCTCCATTGCACCAGCCTCCTCTGAGGGACAGCAGTAGTACCACTGCAGTGTTATTTTTGCCATATCCTCAGTGCAAGGCTCTAATAAAAGGGGCAGCATATGGAACTGGCTAGTTGGTACCCAGGCAAATATTGATCCCTGCTGTGACAAAATGTGACAGAAAGTTTGCAAGTGACAAGATAGTCTGGCATTAACCTTTTTATGTTATTGGGACAGGGAAGTATCACAGTTGCAACTGGATAATATTTTTTTTATTATTCTGTTCATGGTAAATCCATCAACATGATCAGGGAAACTGAAAGCATTCAAACTAGACAACACCTTTAGAGCAAGAAATACAAACAGGTTCATTTCAAAGGCTCAAATGATTTCTTTTGGAGTATGTCCAAAATGAAGTATGATGTTTAGAAGACAGAAGAGTTTCATTTATGTTTTCAAAATGCTATATTTTTTTTTTTAAATAAAATAGTGTGGTTAAATAATCTTTTTAGGGAAAATAGTCCCACTCCCAACACAACTTCATTTTAAGAACTTTCTTTGGATTTTGCTAAACTGATTTTTTTGTATTAATTTTTATTTCATGCATGAATCTCCAAATTCAATACCTTTAATTGCAATAGAGAAAAATTGATCCAGTGTCATAGGCAGAAAACAAAACTAAAATGCATACTTGCTTTTCCCCCTCCCCTGCTGTTTTTGCTTCCCTCTCACTTGTCTTCTGTTTGTAAATCAGAGTAATAAAATTATGAAAACAAAATTTAAGAAAATTTAATTGGATTGAAGGGCATGAAAATTATTCTTTAACAACTCTCTTCTCTGAGTTCTAGGAAAAGTTACATAGACTATCTGACAAACAAATAAAAAAAGCTTTCTATGTAGGCAGATGAGGTGAGCCAAAGGTAACAAAGTCAAAATATACATGTGAAGAAATAGTGAGGGAAAGCAAAGAGAAATCTGCCATTTTATTTTTAAACTCTGTATTGAAATAGAAGAGCAGAGTGGGAGAAGGTATTAACCCAGAAAAGAGAACAGATTGGGAAAAAAACAAGGCAAGGGTAAATGCCATCTCTATTTGTGGTATTACCTACCTAAATAATAAAACTGCAAGTTTTCAAAAGAAAAAAAAAAAAAAGCCAACCCACAACACGTATTGAAGTTTTTCAAATAATTTCTAGGACTAGAGCGAATTGTAAAATGAAGAAAAAGTTTTAACTTCCCCACCCCCCCAAACAAACAAAAACAACCCCCCCAAAAAACAAAACAACCACAAACACAAAAAACCCCACAAAACAACTAAACCCAAACACCAACTTGCACTTTGAAACTTTCTTATTATTTAGGTTATATTTTTATAGTAAACAACAACTTCAAGTTACTTCCTAACCACTGTACCAGACTTTCCCTCTCTTTTGTCTTTTTCCTTAGAGATCTACTCAATGGTTTCCACATGAACATCTGATTCTAATGTAATTTATGGGCTGTTTATTTCTCTCCTTCCTTATCATTAATAAAGGAGGAACACTACTTTTATAGTTACAGTCAAAATAAATCAACATGTTAACTGGGGTTCAGGTGGGGACCAGCAACAAGCAGGATAGAAAGGAAAAGATCTTTAATTTTAACTGTAGCCTTTTACTTCTGGAGTAGGCATTTGCAGCTGGGAGAGTGAGGTCAGATGAAGACTATTATTCTTCAGACTTGTTATTTTGAAGTGCATTCGTCCACATTTTGTTTTAAAACATCTCTGCTGCATCCCATGGCACAGCGAGCACTAAGCCCAGCCATGTCTGCATTGCTAACAGCCATTTTGTGTCTCATACAAATGCATCTGGAGTTACCGTGACCATATAGCAACATTGTCACCATGAAGAAGCATCTCCACAGCTGTTGTAGTTCTGCTTCCCTCATTGCTTCCAACAGTTAATTAGAGGAGTTTTTAACTAAGTCTTCATTAACGGTGTACTTCTCTCCTGTCCTTCCGATGGGTGCTAGGTTATTTTTTTATAGTGTGTTTTCAGAAGTCCCCAGTTGCATATACACACTAGAGTACCCACTGAGCTCTCTGAAGGATTCAGGAAGCTGATGTGTTCCCAATTTCCGTAGGTCTTTTCAGTAGCTTTAAATTGCAATGTGAACAGGCTGGTATTCACTGTTGAAGTACTCACAGGGCCACTGTAGGAGAAGGGTTTTGGAAGCAGACCCCTTGTCATTTTTAGGTTTTGCTTTTAGAGACGAGGCCAAGGAGAACTGGTTATGAAGGAAAAATAGTTGTCAGATGTAAACTCTGCAAAGCTGGAGACAGGGGATTGGTTCCCTTCATCAAACTGCTAACTCAAAACCAGTGACTTGACTGTATAACTCATTATGACTTCATTTTTGAGTACTTCTCCTCTCAATTTGACTACTACCTTCCCAAATACAAAATCACATTTCAAGTATGTTTACACAGAAAGTATATTTGGGGAAAAAAAAAAAAAAATCATTACATTGAACTAATTTCAACAAGCAGCAGTTAAAGTGTAGAGAATTTGTAGTTTCTATTGGGCTATTTTTTCCAGAAATTTTTGTCACAGAACAGAGATAAGGAAACATACACAAAAATAAAAAGTCTAGATCTGGAAAATACAGACCAAAATTTACACCACTCAGTTGCAGTGAAGACCATGCTTCAGCAGAGATGAAGCTAAAGTAACCTTTAACCCAGCAGTTCTGAAACACTTGAAACCAATATCTATTCTCCTAATTTTCCTTGAGAAGATCTAAAAAGGTCCTAAACAAACTAAATAATCTTCATTTGTTATACTGGTATCTTCCCTTTTCATCAACATTTAAGTTAATGCACTGAATCTAGTACACCTCTAAAAATGAAAAACAGCTTTAGCTTTAAATTGGAACAAGTCAACAGAAACCAAAGATGCCAACTAACAAAATAGCCAATTACCTTGTCTGATGTAAGCGGTATGTGAAGAAAAGAGGTTCAGATAGTCAATAAGAGCTTAAAAAATTTCAAAACCAGAACCAACCCCCAAACACAGATATTCTCTTATATTAAAATACCAGCTGACATGAAGGTTGGACACACAAAAGTGCCAAACTGCATAGCTAGACACAAGCTAACAACCAGAGAGAGGCACCAAAACTTTCTGTACATACAGAGGTGAAATCCACAGAGCAATGGCAGGATGCATCAAAGCAACTGCGAGTAACTTGGGAGAAAAGACAACAGATTTTACGCAGCTAATAAGAACCCTTACTTAAAGAGAAAATTGTCATCAGTCTCTCCAAAGCCTAGTCAGTACAAAGCAAGATAACCACTAACCTCAGCTTAAAAACACTTGCCTCCAGGGTAAACACTTTTAAAGGGTTTTGGCTAAAATCTGTCACATCAGATCCAAATTTTGTGTTTCCTCCCTCCCAGACGACACCCCCCTCCCCCTCAGCATGCTCCCCTTTGGAGCCTACCTGACCACCTGAGGGGCTTCACCTCTGTGCTGGGCAGGCGGCAGGGCTGGGTCCCAGAAAGGGGGGGGCTTGCAGCTGGGAGGCATTTACAGCACAGCCTCCGCCTGCCTAACAAAAGGTTTATGAGAATCACCTGGTTCTTGGTTACTGAAATGATTTGGATTAAGATTCCACCCCCTCCATGAATAAATATTAACCACGGAAATCAAGCCCATCACAATATTATGTGAAAAGAAAAAAAAAATCAATATTCCTTTGACGGCAAAAGGATACATCATTTTCACTAGACCCTTGCTATAGATAAGCACGTCTCTTTGTTTCCCTGTATTACTGAGCAGCAGTATAAGAGAAATTAAACTATTTCATGCAACCTACAAGGTTATTTGCCTAAGGATTGAAAAACAGAGGCAGTAGAGACACAGATTTTCTTTTATAGGAGATTGTCTGATTTTATTCTTGCTAGCAGACTTACTCTACTATTTTCAGAGCAGCTTAGTGTCAGATAAAGCACACCAAAAACATATTATTTAAAACCTGTCAAAGAGAACTTGTCTGTAGTAAGAATTTGACACAGTACTGAACCCTAAAGTTTGTTTCTGCTTCTTCAAGGGAACACAATAGACTGTGCCTCAATGACACCAGACATCTTCCCTTTAAAATGCTGGGAGAGACTAGGCAGCAGATTAATAATTCAATGCTCATTAGAAAGTACAAGATGCAGTAAGCAATCAGATATACTTAGGCAAAAATATATACATAATTACAGAATGAAAAAGGTCTATGAATCTATTTCAGGTGAAATATCACCATTAATTTCAGTGGAAGGGTTAAGAAGAAACAGGAAACCTATAAAATACCCATCTCAAACACATTTTTTTCCTTTCCTTAGCATCATTTGTCTGTTAGAATAATTTTTCACTAGGAGCATACTGCAAGTATATCCAACACGTTCAGACTCACTCCAAGTTTCTTTTCATGCATTAAAATCACTCGGAGAGTATGTTTCTCCTCCAGATCCTCATATCAAATCCTTATACCTCCAGGCAAGTGTATGACCACATAATTGAAGTAGTAAATTGATGACAATTAGCACATTAGCAATGAATAGCAGCAAGTGATAGTCTTAATTGACAATGCAGTGGTTAGTAATTGATGTTAATGACTCACAAGAAGAGGAGAATAGTGACTAATAACTGCAATTTTTAGCTGTTTTCGTTGCTAGTTAGCCTTGTACAAGATTGGGGCAGGTGGGAATGTAGGCTGGTCAGAGGGCGTTACAGAATTGCCACCTAACAAACAAGAAGCTGGAGATTTAAGCGGGCATTCTGTGCATTGCTGGGAAAAAAAAATAAAGTCTTCTATGGCTCAATAAAATAAATTACAAATTGTTCTGGCGTTCAGCTACTTAAAGAAAGCTGGTATTTTTTTTCACCACTTCCACAATTCATTGTTATCAGACGTTTTTGGAAGAGTTGTGCCAGTTCTTCACGAAGCTGGAAAGCAGTCCCCGAGCAGCGCACAAAGCGATTAGGGGATGTTCTCGCCTATTCAAAATGTGTTAATGCATGAGCTAAAAAGCAGGCATAAAAAACAATGCCTATTTAAAACTTTAAAAAGCATTGGGCTATGTTTTCTGGACAGATGGTAGATTTTGAGCAGCCTGCCTTATTCGGGGGACCTCCTGTCACTATAAACAACTCATGAAAACTAAGATGATGCCATTTACCGGACTGAATTTTACCCAGGAGAATGGCAGGATCAGGAGCTTTATTTTCCTGTTACACGGGATTTTTTCTGTGTGTAAAGATGTATTCCCTGTATAAAATACTTATTGTATTGAAGAAGAGGAAAATTAATCATACTTCATAGTAAAACATATGGATAACCATGTGGGTAGCAACAATTATCCAGAGATACCTAACACGATGACACTGAGAGATGCCTAATTATAGCTTTGGACTTCCCTTCAGTAGGTGATATACAACCACATATACGGAATAATCCCTTCCTTACAGACTGGTGCCAAGATCTAGGTCTGTAGATTTTTTGACACGTAAAATGTCTTCCTCACACCGAAGGCAAAAATGCTTAGGAATGAACTTGTTATGAAGCTTTTTATTTTTAATATTCTAACTCCTATACTGTATTTTTAAATCCATTTTGAGAACGATTAAAAGCTGGCCCATGACTGGCTTCTGTACGAGTGCTATAATCTTCAAGGCAATCATTTCTATTGGAGTTTGAATGATAAAGGACTCCCATAAATTTTAAAATGAACTCAGTTCTCTTTATATTTCTCCTCGAGTCCTCATTACTTTGATCCAAATTGTGGAGAGTATATCTTTACAGCCTTGACATACCTTCCCATGGCCAGTCTTTAACATATAGAGCCAGATTCTCGGACACTGTAAATCAAAGCAGTGAATCAAAGATGATGTATTCAGGCTGATTTACACCAGCCAAGGCTCTAGCCTGGTCCTTGGACTGCTGGTGACTCTTTAAGGGGGGAACTAACCCCAGGTGTCACACCAGGAAATACACAGGGGGTTTTCCCAACTCTGTCAATGCAGAGTGCTCCAACTTGGAAAGAATTCATGAGGCACAGGACTTCTGCAAAAAGACTATAGTGATTACACTTCCTTCCCACTATCATGAGAAGGGAATTTTTTGCCCCTTTTTGCTACAGTTACTGACATAGAAAAAGAGATGGAAATTCTTCCTTCTGCATAGCTGTAGGGATAAATATTTTTCTTTTGTTTATTTTTTTTTTTCTCAGGAGGGGATCATCCCTGGGGGAATACTGTGCTTCTGTGTTTCAAGACGAGTCTGGTGGCAACAGGTTTTACTGCAGCATGGCTTTCTGCTCAGATTTGGAGGAAGACAGATGAACAATCTATTAAGAAAAAGAACAAGAATATCTAAGGGACCACTCCCAGTTGCTGAAAAATATAGAAGAGTGAAACTGAAAATTATTCAGGTACATTGAAAATGAAATTAGTTTTCCTGATCCAAGGTAGTTTTTGAAGGTACCTTGTGACCGTGCAGACCCATAGATTGGTGCATCAATGAAAGAAAGTGTTTCATTCCAAAAAGATGAAAAATAATCGGATATTTTGGAAAGTATCTTCACAACCGAAATGTCAAGGGCCCTACAACACAGATATTTTAGAGAATATTTAAAAAATAATGTGTTCATATCCTGTTATGTAGGTTTTTCAGCTTCAGTGCCTGAAGATCGTAACAGCATTTGTCATCAGCAAATGCATTCATTAACCTTTTATTTTGCAAGAACAATCATTCCTTAAGTAGTATTCAAACAAACACCTATGTTTGTGACCTCTAGTTGTGGGATATGTTTCCAAGTGCTGGTATGTTATTTTCTTAAACCTCCAAAGCATGTGAATGTGATATCCATTTGAAATCTCTGAAAATTACAAACTACCAGGTAAGAAAGGCCAAAACCACACTTAGACCCTTCCAACAATTTTCAGGAAGTGAAAGGCTCTGTAGCAGGTGTTAGACTTGTGTTTCTTGAAGCTAAAGTGAATTCTGGGGCTGCTCGGGCACAGATGTAACTTTCCTCCCACTCAATCAATGCTCAGGTATAGTAAGAGTTACACAAGAATATCTTCAATAGAAATCACAGGAATGGTGTTTCCAAAAAGGCAGGCATCTATGACATAGAGTGAAGAAGGGGTTGTGTATCAAACAGCAATAAAACTGCTGCATGGTGGAGGAACCTCTCTTTTGTCTGGCTACTGATACAAATGCAAAGACATCTTAAATTTCTCAAGTCTACCATGTAACACGAGTGACTGAGGCATCTTAAAGAGATGTCATGTCAGCCTTTAACAGAAACTATCAGAGAAACAAGAAATCTTCCAGTGCTTCTCAGATTTTATTTTGAAATTTTATTTTATTTGGTGAAATCCTATTGTGGAGTTGACAACAAGCTTTCTCATAACTGCTTTTTCCCGCCACCAGTAATTTTCTAACCTATTTATGGCAGAACTCTGAGAAAAGAGAGAAACATTTTTAGCTAGGAAAAAGAAAATGCAGTCTCTATTTTTTCCTTCCAAACATGTTTTGCAGAGTAATGCACAGCTTCAATGCCTGCCCAGCAGTGTGTTGGTGGGCTAACTCCAGGTTCACACACAGGCTAGCTCAGGTGCCTTCACTCACCTGTGTTGTGCAGTAGGATACCTCCTCTCTGGTGTGTCAGAGAGGCAGTGTGCCGTAACTACACTGGTTGGACAGGAGAGATCATCCCCTTGTTTGTTTAATACCGTTCCTGAAGTGCAGAGCCCCTGGGCAATGACTTACAGCATCTGGGCAAAGAGTTTGCACCAGGCAGTCCATCAGTTGCAAATCTTATGCTGAGGACAGTCACAAGTGAAGACGCCACATTTGCAGATGGTGTAATTTACTGTTGGTCCATTAGCCCCAAAAAGGCGGCGCTGGTTCAGGCCCTGTGGATGAGTATCCTGTAAATCTGAAGACTATGTCATACAGCTCCTCCTGAAATGACAGATCCTTCCTGATGCGTTTTGCAGCCATGAATTGCTTTCTTCAATGTCCGTGGCAGATTTTTATTGATGTAAATGTGAGCCAAGGACCTGAAGCAAGGTTCTCTTTTGCTACTGATTAAAGGAAAAGGAATGAAGGGAGGAAGGAGAGGGAAAATCTAAGAGTTTAGTAAAATTTTGAAGTATTAATATTGCCATGATTTTATTAGATGTATACTGAAAAAGAAACACAACATAACTGAAACATATCTCAGTGACAACTCAGTGTCCAACTCTGCCTATTGCATTTGCTTGGAATGATTAATTTACTTCGATCACAAAAACATTTCAAGTAGCTTGTAGAAAGTTTAATAAATGCAAGAAATCTGAATTTGCATATTACTTGAATTTACGAGCTTTTATAAATCTATTTTGTGCAAAACTGATTATTATAATGATCGCTGAGTAAGAAGTAACACCATACAAGACTTAATTCAAACAACATTTTTGTTATATGTTCTTGTTTTAATTTTCTAGCTTCTCTGAATAAGTAGAAATCTTTGCAGCTGTAGCAAAGTGCCTCATATATAATGTATAGATCACATCCTCTTGCCATTTTTCACAGGTGTCTGGCTATTATATGGTTCAGAATTCATTCATAGTGCCTATTAGAAGTCTTTATATCTAACTGACTTCCTTTCTTGAATATTTATAGCTTTTATGAGACATTTATGGGTAGACCCAACAAGAGTTTCTAAGGAAATACAGGGAAATAGTTCTGTATAACATCATTAATATACTGTTCTTTGATGGTAATGGCCACAAATGTCAACTAATTGCTATATTCTTACTTTGTCTAAGCTTTGTATTGATGGGGAGACTGCTGTAGAGAGCCTCTCCAGTTTAAAAGTGTTCTGGGAAACAATTTGGCTCCCACAGAAAGTAACACATTTCAGTCTTGAAATTAACCATTCAAGCCCAGATATCTGTAGCTGTGATCACCGGGCATTGAGTCAAAGGCTGCAAATACTTGAATAAAAGACAAAACATAGATTGTATGTGCAAGGATATTTGTAAACCAGATAAGACTGACTAGGCTTATGTTGTGACAAAGACAGTCCTAAGAGAAAAAGCAACATTGCGAAGACTAATGACTCATTATATGAAAGAGAGTATCACTGTTTTGCAGTGTTGTATGTAACAGGGAGATTGAAATATTAGATAATATTTCCAAGCAAACTCAGAAAGGCAATGCGCCTTATCAGAGATACCTTGAGGGTTTAAGACAATATCTGCTCCTTCTAATAAAGTTATATTAATCAGTGTGGTCAATGAGGTCTTAACAAAATAACACATTTTCCTACTCTACCCTTATTATCCACTTATAAGATTGAAAACATATATACATATATTTATATTTATTATTTCAAGCTTTATTCCCTGTGGGTTTATAGTTTTAACTCTTGAGGTAGCTTCAGTTTAGATAACATTGTATCAAAAATAAAAACCTGTGATGTAATTAATATTTGTATGGAAGCACAGAGTCTTATTTTTCCACCCAGAAGTACTGTCGTGAGACTAGGTGGGGTTCCTAGTCAGGATGGTGTAAAGCAGAAACTATGGCATCCACACTGTTTGAATCCCAAAGCTGGCTAAATAGTAAGTGGATTATGAGATAAGTTTGTGTATGGGCTAAGACCTTTGAAAATTTGAGCAAACAGTACTTAAAGAGTTTCTGTGGGTGCAAATAAGATATGTATGACATAACACACTTTTGCTCTTGTTTACTGTTTTTAAATGACTACTATCTTTCTATACTTCATAGATAGAGTACAAATAAATAAGGTGTGAAATTTTGTCTAACTGCTGATGTTGCCGATAGATACATTTGCTTCTTTTACATTAAGCTAGAAATGAGGAATTCAAAACAGTATTTGCTCTTTTTTTTGGAGGCAAACATTAAAGGTTTGTTTGCATACTCTTCTCTTTGTCCCTTAAACTGTTCACTGTACTTTCATACTGCTCCCCATTGCTGGGATAAGATTCCTCTCTGGAGTAGCTCCTGGCATCTGGAACAGCTTTTCTGCAACTTCCATGCTTCACCAGTTCCATCTCTTTTTATATCTCATCTCTTCTCCCTTGACTATCTCTTTTAATTTCTCTCCATCTGCTTTTTATATTAACTTTATAACTCCATATAACATTTGTAATGCAGTTGGCATGAAAAACACCAGCGACCTAAAATAATGTTGAAGCTTACTGTTAACCCTGTTGAACGGATTTGCTCCTGTGGAAGGCTGGTTCATCCTCTAGTGCACACAAGAGCACCTCATTGATAGCAGTCAGAGAGGAGAATCTCAGCATTTTAATATTTCAGTATTAATCCTCAAGATGAAGAGTTGATTGCACTAGCTATTGGGCAAACATATAAAACAAGAAAATAGAGCTTGCAGCCAAAAAGTGTAAAACATTTATAAGCACACTTATGGCATTGACAGAATAAGAGGCACAGAGAAAAAAACTTTTTATATTTATCCAGTACAAGACTATATCTAGAATACGGCTAACTAATTGCACTGGATCTATTTTGCATTTCCCGCACAGGACAGAGAGACCTGTAAATGGAAACTGCCTAAGTCCAGTGCTTCAGTATTCAGCTTTTTACTCTCTCTAATTTGGTTCAGCACATGCTATGGATTTTAATAGTACATGAACAAACCTCTCCCTATACAGAAAAAGTCCACATCTTTCAATTTACCAAGGGGTGTCTATGGGCAATGGTTACAAGAAGTTCCAGGTGGATCCTTCACCATTTCCAATACTGCAAGTGATTTAAGGTCATTAAAATAAATAGAGTGGACTCAGCTGGTGGTTGTAACTGCCCAGTTAATTGTAGTAATAACATTATATAGAATATAATAGATGTAGAATTAATCTAGCTTAAATTCTAGATATAGAATGAATCTAGTCAGTGTAAGCTGATTTTTGCATGCTTTGGAAGTCCTTTAATGCTTCAGTTGTTGCAAGCTGCAGATATACCTGCACTTTTTGATCTCTAGGCCAATAACAACTATTTACTACAGCTAACAAATCTTTGAGGTTGCGTAACCTGTGTTTCACCTATACTGACCTCCCACACAACTTATCAGAGCAGTGTAAAGTGCCATAAATATATTTCCTTGTGTATTGTGCAATGTCTATTTTTCTTTTTGATGTTGCTGAAGTTTATTTTATCTAGTGCCAGTATATTAAAAATCTATTAGTGTTTCACACGTAAAATGAACACAAACTGAGCTAGCATAAGATTTATGTTGTAACGTACAAAGGCCCCAAAGTAACTCTAACATTATTATGCCCCTGCCTGTGCCAAATTGAACTCCTAATGCTGTTGACAAATGTTTCGGAATTCACATATATTTCTTCCTGACTGCTCTCCCAGCCATGAGCCCAGACCTGGTCTCACTGCAAGTCAAGCCAATAAATTACACTGACCAGAGCTGCTTTCCAATCCTTCTAAGTGACCTCCTCACCCACGAAAAGAAAATTCCTGAAGCAAATGAAGGTATATTCAGAATTACTTCATAAAACTGGATATAAGATATCCTTTGAAAATCAGACATCAGTCTTCCCATTATTGTTCACTGCCTGCTTTTGGAAATACTGACAAGGAGTCTAAATTCCAGTTCTTTGTTAAGTCAGGTCTCTTCCCATGATTTCTTTATCTTCGTGCTCATGGTTTTAAAACTTATTTATGCCTCTTCTTTTCAAAATACCATGGATTATAGTTATTTTCTTTGCTTGCCATTTTTTGGTGGTACTTCAAGATGTCCAGCTTAGCCTGTTATGACATAGTTTATGAACTTAGGCAAGTGATACAAGCAAACTAGTGAGGCTGGAATCACAGAATTAAGGAATTTTCACAGAATTAAGGAATTAAGTAATAAAGAATTAAGGAGTTTTCAATGTTTGTGGTCTGAATACAGTAGAAAATTGGGCTCAGAAAGAGTCAGAAAGGCCATAGAGTTTTTTCCAGCCCCCAGAGAGGACCAGCTCTCCTTGAACCAGCCTTGACAGACGCTTCTCCGATCTGTTCCTGTCTCCCATATGGAGAGACCGCAGCTTCCCTTAGCATTTTTTTTTTTTCCCAGTAATCACCTTTCTGAACTAAGTATCTATTACTGCAGTCTGGATTCATTACTTTTTTGTCCAGTTCACAGTGGGCATGGAGAACAGCCTAATCTCTTCCCTGAAGAGACTTTTTAGGCATCTGAAGCTTGTGTGTCCTTTCAGGCTATTTTGTCAAAATAGCTCACATTCATTCGATCTTTCCTTAGAGGTCCTGTATTTTCGTAAGAGAAAGAAGGAATAGTATTTGGCGCCTGACACATGGGCATGCTGGTTATGGTGCTCTGGTGTCACTCAGCTTGGAGAACACGTGCTGGCTGGATGTCAAGAGTGAGATCTCCTTCCAGCAGGGAAGGGCCCAGAATTTGCGTAGTGAGGACCAGAAGACAGACCAAGGCTCTTTTAAAATCTACTTATGTTGCCTTTACCTAATGACTACAGGCTATTCTTACATCCTATAATGTTTGGATAATGGAGAGGAAATAGAAAAACACATTCCTCCTATAAAGAAAATACCTTTGTTATGTGCTTCCTTCCCACCCTTTGTTGCTGCTCTTCATATTGATTAAATCTTCATTTAGCTTCATAATTTTTCTTAGTTTTCGTCTCACATGCTCACTACACCTGGTTTCATAATCTGTTGTCATGGAAATCAGACAGATGTAAAAAACATGGCTTTATCACTTAATTGTGTGATCCACAGAAGAGAAAGAATAATGTAGAGAAACTGATGGGAAGTTTTGCAGGTTAAAGCAAAACAAGAAGACAATGGCAAGTTAAAAACCAAAACCTTACCTTTCACATATAACAGTATTATAATTATCACCACTGGAAAATGAAAATTTGCAGGTATTGTTCTCAGTGCTCACTTTTGTTTATTATTTAGCATGTTAAACCTTAAAGTCTCCTGACCTCTTTGCCTCATATGAATTAGTAGCACAAAATGAGTTGTAATTGTGCAGGGAGTATCCCTGTGTAAGCTGCTTATACTGTTATAGCTTTGCAGGTGTTTATTGAGCTCACACCTAGTGAATAAGAGTTTTTTTGCACGTGTTAAACCATCATTAATAGGAAAACAAGAATAAAACCAACAGTCGTTCTCCTAAACGTCCAGCAGGGTGGGCAGAGGAGTCTCATTTCTATCAATAAGGAGATGGCATTGCAGTTCTTGCTTAGGACTGCACAGGCCCATTGCTGTGAGGTTCAGCGTCACCAAACCGAGGGTGATGTCCCACAGGGCATATGTAGAAGTTGCGCTTGCCCCAAAATGATTTGTCCCGTCAATACGTTTCAAAGCTTAGGTGAGAGATGGGGTGAAAATCGAATCTCAAGGTAAAATGACATCAAGTGAGACCAGGGCTAGGGCAGGAAACAGAGGCACCTATAAGAATCCATGCTTTTTCTTCAGGATACAGTCCTGTTATCATCAAGACATTTATCATATCAATGTTCATGCAAGCAAGTTAAAGAATGTTGTTCCTGTACCTTGTCACCTCTGTTGAGGATGTGTGTGTTAATACAGCAGTTTTCCAATTAGCTAGCAATGTTATTCCCTTACACTCTTCTATCAAGTTTCTACTACATATAGAATTCTTTTTATACTTGTTACAAAACTAGTCCCCTGATATCTGCTTGTATCTGCTGCTATTTTGAAATGTCAGACATATCAAAAAAATCTACCTAAAATAATGCTGAATCTACAGAAGTTTCCTACATATAGGAAATTGGTGGTGCTTCCTCATTATGTTACTTTTCAGAGAGGATACCTATATTCTGAGGAGAATGGGTACAGTTTGATTGTGCTTTATAAATTAAACACATCAACTCTAGATTTGTCAACTCTGAGTGTAGTTGGAAGCACATAGTTTTCTTCAGGGCATACAAAAAATCTGCATCTTTGTTAGTCTAGAGCAAACAGTAAAATGAAAGCCCGAAATCAGGATGGAATGAAGGATGGAAGGAAAGAAGGAAGGAATGAGGGAACCCAGCTTGAATTTCAGATCTTAGGATGAATTTGCTGAATCTAGCTGTTGAAGAACCAGCCTTGAATTATAAATTGAACACATCTGTACAGGAATCATGGAGAGAGTGCACATAGAACTCTGTGTTCACAGTTCTATACAATTGCTTTCCAGGTGACAGCAGCATCTTCTAAAGGACAGGATCTGCAAAATATGTGCTGAGACCCTTCCTTCAGGCTGTCTGCACCGGTGTGCTGGGACCTGCTGTGTGTCATCTGTATGTGCCTCAAATGCCACTTAGCTTCAAACAGGCATAAGCATGATGACAACCACATAGCGTCTACCAGTCTTTTAATATTTTATATAACAGAATGAATTGTAGCTTTTCAGTATTAATTCATATTGCAGCAACAACATTATAGTTGGAGAAGGGTAAAATTAACATGTTATTTATGCTGAAATTACATTGAATCACGAACAGCATTCCTGGAAGGCTGAAAAACTGAATAATTTTGAATAAATTATTGATGATTTTAAAAGCCTTTCTTATTGATTACAGGTTATACTCTTAGATTAAAAGAGTGCAGCTAAGTCCTGTCAGAGTCTTTTGAAGTCAGAGTTCATCAGAGTAAACAAGTATGACGGTGCTGTAATCCAGATCAGCCAAAGAGGTGTACAATGCTAGCAAGTACATTGCTTTATAGTTTTAAACCCTTTTATTTATTATTATTTTGCTTTCTAAAAATTACTCTAGAACTATACAGAACTAAATTACAGTGTCTAAGGTGCAGCAAGTCTTCTTCAGTCCATCCTTGATATGATGAGTGTTGGTATGAGCGACACCTTAGTCAACCAAAGGAGATTTTCCAGCTGTGAGGCATTGAGCTATGTGAACAGCAGAATGGCAGATGCTCTCTAATAATACTTAGCTCACACATTTTTCTCCAGCCTGCTTACCAACTGGTTCTCCAGCAATGCTGCATTAGCACTACATTTTTGTAAACATACTGGCAGAATTACCACAGACTGTTCCTAATTTACCTCAGGATAATTGAAGTAGCCTATTGCTAACTATGTTTTGTTGCTCATTCTGTTTCTTCATACAGTGTGCTGTGGTCATGTGCATTTCACCCTAGAGGTCTTTAGCAAATTCCTGTAATTACTTCTCCACATCTCTTGTTCATTCATTCCAACTGAAATTATCTCTGAACATTAGTTCCATTTGCTAGAACTCTTCTTGCTTTATTAACTTTAATCAAACTAATATATATTGCTAAATGAAAAGTGGTCTAGGATGCCCATACCTGGCTCAGCCCTCCTCCCAGAAGTAAACACGCTCTTGAAACAGTGACATAAGCTAATTTTACAATTATCAGAATATAATTTGCCTGCTGTAATTTTAGTTATTGAATAGTTGCCATTGATGCCATTTAAAAGCTGCATTGCTACTGCAAAATAGATCTATGTATAGTTACTTGAATTTCAAAGAAAGTTCACTCTGCAATGGAGATTGCATCTCACTTAATGTTTGCTTTTCATGAAGTTTTGAGTGAAAGGAAATTCAACTAGGCAAAGTGCACTCCCTGCTCACAGAGAAGTGTGATTAAAGTAAGGAAAGAGAAAGGGTTTGGCTTTCATTTATTTTTAGAATTTGTCAGGTGTACAGATTCTATGGTATTGAGAAAACACAAAAGGCTAGTTGAACAGTGTATAACTCACACCGCTGTTAAGGAAAAAACTCCTAAAGAAAAAAAAAAAAACAAAACATGAGAAGCATGACAGCTTTAAAAGTCCTCATTAAAATCAACCTATCTAGACCTCTAAAACCGTTTTGACTTCAATTAGTCTGCTTTTCTATGTCAAATACACATTTATGTACCCATCCTGTTCCCATGACAGTCAGTAGAAATGTTACCCCTTGTCTGAATAGAAGTGAACAGGAGTTGAAGAGCCAAGCCAGAGATCTACAAAGAACAGATAAAAGCTGAGCCCCAAGCTCAGGTGTTCAGAGAGTGTTCAAACTAAGACAATGATTAGAAAAGTTGATTTTTTTATATAGCAATATATAAAATACATAGATACATTTACCAGGGATGTTGTTGCTGTTCATTGTATGGTTGAATTATTAGATGGAAAGATGAAGGGAGAAGAATGTCCTCCTTTGTGCCATTATAAGCAGAATGAGCTAACAAGTAATAAAGGCATTTCTAAAGCACAATGCACATGTATAAGGTATAGATTAGATTATGCCCCAGCCAGTTAAAATGGAAATGAGACATACAGGAAATAACAGAGGACAGGTTTCATGGCAGATAAAAATCTTGGTAGTGACAGTCCTTTCACTTGAAGTATGTACTAAGGAATTTCTTCAGAGCACTTTGCAGAGGAAAGTGGAGGTGGCTTTCTTTGACAGGTACCCACCATGTGTGCACTTGTGTTTTGGTCTCAAATAAGGCAAGAGTGTAAGTTTGAGGAGGTACTCTAATACTATGTGAAAATATCACCTTGGAATTGCTGAATAATAATATCCATAACAGATATATAAATGAATCCTGCGTAGGTCAACTTTTGTGGCCAAGTAGCCTTTGATCTTGAAGGGCTATGTCAGACATTAGGATATTTCCCAGAAATTAACAAAAATACTTACTTTACTGCAATAAACTGAACTCCTTCTGAAAAACATCTGTTTTGTGTGTCAGATATTAGGATTGAATTAATTATTTGCTACCTGAAATTTGGTTGAGACAAATACAATTAGTCATGTGAAAAAGAAAATGTTCACGTAAAAAAGAAAAGGTTGTCACCTTTGTAAGGAAAAGCATGGCACAGCACACAATTCATAAATTTTCTGTGTCAATGAAAACTAGCTGAAAGTCTAAAATGGATTCTTAATGTGTGATTTCTAAATCACATCTGCCTAGATGGCTACTGGTCACCTTCTATGTTTTAAGGCTATCCTTGAAATATGGATGAAGCTAGTTCTACTTTTTAATTGGAGAACAAAAATTGTTAAGCTCGTGCAATAGCAACTAATAGCCAACTATATGAAATATGACTTTGAAAATTACTGAACTTATAGTTCCTATGGAGTGACCTATTTCAATAGCAGAATACATTCTTAATGAATTTTACTGAAGCATTATAGGTAATAGACTGAACTCAGAAAATTCCCTGACTCCTGGGATAACAGCATGGGATATTTATTTATATGTTTTGAAGTTATTGCAGTTTTTTTTGGCTTAACCTAAGTGGAATTTGTAATCCTACAAACAAATGGGGCAAGACCCTGCTATATATTAATAACACCAGAGCAGGACAGAACCCAACTGCCAAGTTTGATTCTTGGTCTCTTCACAGGTATGCTGCATGCAGTATATAGTTTTTTCCTGGTACAAATAACAGCCTTCTAAGTAGCAACACTGTCACAGGAGTGGATACTGGCAACATGTAGTTGAAGACCATCCCACGTTGGTCTACACTTTTCCTTTGTTGTGGACTGGGCCAGTCCTTATGGGAGTTGCCTTCCCTTCCCTCCTTCCTGGGAAGCAAGACTCAGACAGATGAGAAAGTTTTAGAAGAACTAAGAAGAAAAGTACATTCTTTTCCAGAAGAACCAACTAAAAATTAATAAGGAAAAGGAGCAGGGAAAAATAATAGAAAAAGTAAAGAAAAAAAAGAAGGCAAAAAACCCCCCCAAAAAACTGTTTCTAAAACTTCTGAGTCTTCAACTGTGGGTTTTTTGGTTGTGGATTTTTATTTATTTATTTTTTTTTTTTCCAGACACATCTATAATCCTTCCATTGCCTCCCAAAGAGAGCTTTCCTGACCTGTTGAAGTTAGATAGCTGGCCTCTTCTGTCCTGAATTTATCTTTATAGGGGTACCCTTGCAGGTTTTAAAATTAATAACAGCACAATGCTTGTACCTCACCTGAGTGAATTTACTGTATTTTCATGCTGTTTGTCTTCAAATATCTGTACTGGTAGTTTCCACTTTCCCTCAAGAGAAGATTTAAATCTCTCAGTCACATACTGGGAACCAAGTTATTATTCTTAAAACTTTTTCGTAAGACCTAGACCCTTGCTGATCTAATTATATGTTAGGTAAAAACACAGAAGATGTATATCTTCTACATCCGTTGTCTTGTAAAATCAGATATCTAAAATAATCCTAGAAAAGCTGATAAAACAAAGAGGACAAAAAAAAGCAACCCAGATAGCACATACCAATAGGACAGACATATTAATGTGTGCCTTTTGGAAAGGGCCAGGAAATGTCAAGAATAAGGAGACAGTTTTTGACATTTCTGAGCTTGTTTCCTTTAAATCAATAGACACACACTTATTACAAAGGTTGAAATAGATGGATCATTCCTGAAGTTTTCAAATGTGACAAAAATATAAATCATCTTGAATCTACATTTCTGGCATTATATTTTATAATATTTATTATCTGTTCGTTTTACCTTCTTTAGGCCATCAAAATGTAAGACTGTAAATAACAAGATCTGCTAATTATCAGCTTAATGTGATTGATGTGTTATTTTGATTACTCCAATTTTATAGCATTTAATTTTCAAATGGCCACAGGTCTCTCTTTTTAACAGCCATATCATTATACCAAGAGTGAAGCCTCGTTTATCAGGAATTTTTAGTACAGGAAATCACTCAGACCCAGTGAAAAACAAGCAGGTTTCTGCAGCTGGTTGTTTAAAGCATCTTGTTTTCAAGATTATTTTAAAATAGGAAACCCTAACGGATGTAGTAGCCAGTGTCTTCACAGACTATATGATTCATCTTCTTAAGCAACAGTCTTCTTTACAAGTAGAATGTAATTGCTATGAGGAACAGCTAAGAAAAACTGAATTTGCTAAAAGTCAAAATATGAAGTGTTTCTAATGAAGATAATTATAAAGCTATATATAGACACTTTTCAAAATATCTCTCTGTTCTTATATTGGTAAAATGTGTTTTCATGCACATGAAGGTGGAACTGGCATATGACAAATCATGCAGTTTTACTGTTAAGGAGATGGGCAGAGCACACTACACAGGGCTGTTCATGTAGTACAGCAGTATAGAGGTGGTGGACTCTGGCCAAGCCACCAGGGATATTGTAAAGATCTACTAAAAATATAGGCTTGAACTTCATTAATTTAGCTATGCTGTGAATGGGTGTCTTTGATAGGCTGGGCCTCTGGAAAGAGACTTAAAATCAGCAAGTTCATTTCCTTGGAGTGTGACTGAGAGTTGATCTGAGCCTTCAGAATATGGGAAATGAGCATGAACATCAGCTGAATGTCCCAGGGTATTACCAATCATGAAATCAAGTCAATTCTGTCCAGGGACACTGTTCAGATATCTTACCTGCAGAACTTTTGCTGAAAAGTTTTCCAGATAGTTGGCAATATTAAGACATTATCTTTTTTTTCAGTGTTGCAGTTGTATCAGGATCAGAAGAAAGAAAGTGATAAAGCATGGGTAAAGCATTCCAGGCTTCTCAGAAATAGGCTGAATGCTGCAGCAGGAGCACTTCAAATACCCATAGTATAGAAATATCCCCAAGGAGATTAGTCTAGGGTGTGGAGGAGGGAACACTCTTTTCTAGATCCATGTACCCGTTTGTCCAGAAAATAAAACCCACACATCCCAAACTGGTAGCTCACTGAATCTACAAACACAGCTCCCTTGTCCTTCTACTCACCCTTAGCTTCGCTTAAAAATTATAATAAAAAAGAGTCATCTTGAGAAGTAGTGTGGAATAAACCAAAGCTGATAGTACTACTACCATTTGAATGCTGCAGGGTTACCTGGGAGATGGGCTGCAAAGGCCTGAGTGACATCCAGGCTTACAAAAGACCTACCTGAGACTTGGTTCAACATGGAAGTAAATGGAAAGGCAACTATTTGACTTGGGTATTGAGTGGTTTCATATGAAAGAAAAGTCTCAGTGAGCATATTTTAATGTCTTGCGAAAGACTTATATTCAAAGATACAAAGAGAGCAAGGTTTTAGTCATCTATATTACAAAAATATCGCAATGAAGATACGCAATGCAGTTTTCCTGGCAGACTAGACACGGCTGAAAAAAAAACCCAACTTCAGTATGTTGGCAAATACAGTGTACCAAACCATGTTACTGTGCTTAGAATATGATTTTCTTTATGAATCTCAACCTAAACTTTTCAAATGGGCATAAACTGGCTGCTGACTTTCCTAGAGTCCTGTTCTTACCTGCAGTCCACGATAAGCAGCTGGCACTGGGCTTTACTCAGCAGATGGCTGGCACAGGGGCTTACGTGCATTTGCTTGTCTCTGGCACTAGTCAGGGATGAATTATATAAAAAAAATTTCCTCATAGTGGTTGGATGAAAAAAATACAGTCTGGTCCATGTGAGTGGAATTGTTATTTTCAATTAACATGGTTTGGAACTTGGTACATTTTCAGAGGTCAGCTGAATTTCTTAGGGATCTGTGAAAGGAGATCAAGAAATTATCAGATATCATTGTTATTAGGATTAATAACAGCAATGTTGGTAATTTTTTTAACCATGGGGGATTCTTCCAGCTATTGGTTTAGTCAGCAGTTACGAGACTTGAATGCATGCTACAGGGAGATTTTCCATGACACATTTCCTTAGGAATGCTCTGTCTTCATTAATACAGAGAGACTGGGTTTTAATCATCCTAACAAATTGCTAGGAGAAACAAGAAACAGTAGTGAAACAGCAGACTTGATTTCAACCAGTGTCTATGTAATTGATGCCATGTTAGACTCTGGTATTTGTGTTGTAGGCTATTTCAAAAAGAAACATTTAATGTGTGCTCTATGCACATTTTATACGCGCCCTAAATAACATAAGAGAGGAATCTGCAGGATGGAGCTCATGGCAGACTGAGCAAAACACAGTTTGTTTATTAAGCTTTACAAAAATTGAAAAGGAGAGAAAAAAAAACATGGAATTTAACTGGATCTGATCTTGTGCTCTGTAATATTCAGTTTTTCAGTGCACAGCTCCTTGTGTACATCCCCGCAGGATGGCTGAAAAAGTGGGAATGTAGTGGGAATCATGTGTCCCTAGTAGGGAAAGTAAATAATAGATTCCCCAAAGCAGAGAGAGACCAAGCTGAAGTCAGTGCTGACTGCAAAATATTTCCCTAACTAAAGGGACAGGAGAAGTTCAAATAGTTGAGTTTAACCATGATATGCTGTCCTGCAGATGTGTATGTAAGGCACACAAAAAATGTTGCCTGGCAGGCTGAAAGAAGAGTCTTCCTCATATCTTCTCATTTTCAGTGTGTACTTCATCAAATGCTGTAAATATAATGATTTTTCTTTTACCTACTCAGGATACATATCTGTTGACATCTACTCCCAGAATCCCAAGTTTTGATAAATCCTCCATCACTAGCTAGAACTAGTCCTCTCAGAAAACAATCTTCCTCACTTGTTCACTTCTATTTCTTCTAACACTCTACTGTTTCATGGTTAGCTAAAAATAGTGAGAAAAAAATGTGAACTTTTAGTGAAAAATATAAACCTTAATTAATTTCCATATCTACTAGTAAAGAGTTTTTCCTTAAGGCATGGTCCACAAATATCTGTAAGCTTCAAATTGTATATTGTCTTAAAATAGTTTTTATAAGTAAAACTTTACAAATGAGCAAATATGTTAACATCTTTTTGAATTTCCTTCTTTTTACAGTTAAACATTTTTAAAACATAGTGATCAACTCTGAATTTCCATACAACCTACACTAAAGGCAGGGAGGAGGCTAAATTACCCTTTTACCTGCAAGAACCATCTGATGAGCAGTAAAGTTGTCAAACTAAGTCCATGCTGACTATAGTGTAGACCTGGAGTAGGTATCTCATTATAAGAAAAGTTTGGGAAGTACTTAAAAGCTGGTTTTTTTGTTGTTCTGCCTGGTTTATGCAGACCACTGCAAGTATTTGCTGATGTCATATATTTTCCATCCATACCTTCTTGCTGGCCCTCATAGTGGCCTTCACCCCTGTCCCCGAAGGGTCACTTGCTCCCTTTGAGACAACATGTCTTTCCAAGAGACAGAAGACAGAAGCTGGGGGGTCCCTTGGGGCTTTAACTTGTCACTGGATTCATCAGTATTGCTCTGAAACCACCCAGGGATATCTGAGGATCTTTAGGGACAGCAGTGTCAATGCCTTGGGGCTGCTCAGGTTGCATTTCATGCCTGGAACCTGCTGGGTGGCTGTCCCCAGGGCCTGGCAGATGCCAGCGCTAGATGAGATCCAGGGCTGCAGCTTTCCCCTGTGCTTGGAGTATCTCTTCTACCGGCAGGATAATGATGCAAAACCTTGTGAATACAGGAGAGCCTCCATTACCCTTAGAAACCTTGGTGGCAAAACACCCTCATCCAAGACAGGGTGGTTTTCTTTCTGGTGAAGGATTCACCCAGAACAGTTCACTCCTTACACCTCAGTGTAGAGCTTCTGCAATATGCCTAGGCTGCATTCAGTTTTCTGTGCTGTTGGGAAGATCTGGGCTTTACCCTGGTCTGCCTTTGGGTGAGCCATGGATACCAGCTACGCTGGTAGCAGGTCCCAGATGGGTGAGATGGCCAAGCAGGTTTTGACTTGCACAGTCACTAAAAGCAGAAATTTCAGCTTTTTGTAATAGAAATATATGAACTGGAAACCCTGAAAAATGAGAATACATAATCCCCATGTGTAGCTTTTTTTTTTCCAGACACAACACATCTAGAAACCATACACAAGTAATTTAACTAAATAGGAATTATAAATATAGCAATATAATTGAGGCACAAATAACTATAGATCAGTAGAGGAACACAAATGCAATGGATAGAGGTCAGGGCAGCATCTGCTTTTCTGGTCTTGCATATATGGAGAGGCAGGTATAGCAGTTTGTTACCCTGGAAGCGTTCAAGCATACAGTATGTGGATTTCCAATAAACGGAGACCTTCTGCTTGAGCTTATGTTGCTTTCTTCCTGCTGCTGTTCTGGGATTTATCTGGAGTTCACAGGCTGGGTAAAGTGTCCACTAATCTTATGGCAGCACACTGAGAATATTTTCAGCAGTGCAGCTGGTGCAGGGGAAGCCATTCATAACCAGGAACAGGCTGTGCAGGGGAGCCAGACGTGTGGATTTGGGAGGATTTTTCTGTATGTACAGGTGAAAGTAGAAGATTTATTTCCACCTGAATATTTTGGGGAACAAATTGTGGGCTCACTTTGAATGTCGCTCCTAACAAGAATCAAGCATAAACACAAACTTGAGTTTCCAACTTGCTTGTGCTGCTAATGCTCCTATACTGCTAGGAAAAGGATTTTGTGTGTAAATCAAATTGCTACCTCCTTGATAGCTATGAGAAACCACATGCATCGAAAAAAACCCTCCACGTATAGAGTAAAAATGTAAGAGAAAGGCACCAATCAGAGAAGAAAATACTTTCTCAGAAAAAAACAGGATAAGGCAGGTTTAAATGAAAGTTGTGCTGAATGTTACAGTGCTTCATTTAGTGCTACTAAGGCTACACACTTTGTGTTGTAGGGTGCACTTAAATAAAACAGAGAGAAGCATACTCCTGATTAGGCATCCAGTGTGCTGTGCTGCCGATCAATTTACCTCTATACTTCCCTTTGCTTCCAGTCCATATCTATCTATCGTCTTGGGTGCTTATGTCTAGATTTAAGCTTTTGAGGTCAAGGATGCAGTTTCCTGTAGCTGTTTTGTGCTTGCATAGCTGCTGGTGTGGCTGGCCCTTCATCTGCCACTACCCCAGGAAGGTGATACTGAAATAAAAGCAGTAAAGAGCCTCCAAGAATGATCCTGGTGTGAGGGCATTGATTCCCAACTGTGAAGTAAAACACACGGTTTTACCCCAGACCTGGATGCTCCTCGAGAGTGCAGGACGGGGAGAAAGCCTCCAATAGCAGTTTTCGGCATGGGATCTGCCAAGATGCTCCTAAAGTTTCCCCAACTAATGTCTCAGATAAGTGGTCAGTATGTTTAAAACATTAGCATGAATCACCAACATAAACAGATCGAGAACAAAAGCTCAAAATCGTGGCCACTGGAGGCTTACCTACATCTGTAGGGAGGATGCATTGATTTGTAGGGGCTCAGGAGTCTGTCTGAGAGCCAGGAAACCCCAAAGAACCAGATCCTGTGGCCATGGCCTGTGTGTGCAGCTTCAGGGGAACGGGCAGAAGGGACTTTGTTTTGTCAGAAAAAAAAAAAAATATCCAACTTCTGATTATAAATGTAAAGACAACGTGTGTGCAGTCACCCAGGGCTCCTGTCTTGGCTAAATATGTTGCCAAGAACAGCAGAAATCAGATGTGTTGAAATAATTCCCACTTCTGGGTCTCAGCTTCTTGCAGTTCAGCATTCATCATAGGCCAGTCTATGACAGTAAATTAGACATAATATAATTAACCCAGAATGTTCTTTATTTTTCTATTGTAAATTAAAATAACAGTAAATTGTTGTAAATAATTATGGACTGCTTACAGAATTTCCATAGACAAGACAATACACTTTTATTTTATAAGATTTTATAACCATACAGACTTTATAGCTATAGAGGTAAATTACTGTTCTTGTGGTTTCAACATAATGGGCTGTGCAGATAAAGTATTTTTGTGGAAATATGAATGCTTCCAGATGTTACACATATTTTTTTCATTGATTTAAACTTAATCTTCACATGATTATGCATAGGGGGTTCATGCAAGGTATGCATAAAAGGCAAAAGTGCACAGAAGTACGGATTTGGAACTAGAAAATGTAGAAATTTATACCAGTTTTAAATGCAAATGATTATTTGATTGACTCTACCTAGCCAGAAATACTGTTAGGTGTGAAACTTTGTATTATTTCTGGTATCATGCCAAGTGAATTCAAATCTATAGAACTAATAAGTTAATTGGAATTGTGCCCGTTTTGATGTGTGCACTGTAAACTAAGTCTCAGAGTACATGATGTCTAATTTTAAGATTTGCCTTGAATCTGAAATTTACTAACAATTAAGATATTTTTTGGGAAACAATCCAAAATTTAATCCAAACACACATATCAAATAACAGAGACAAAAAACTCCCTCAGAGCACAACTGTATGTAGTTGGTATGTGTGTGTGTTTGTGTTAATAGACAAATAACCTTCTATGACACAAAGTTTCTTTAGTCCATAGATATTTGAGTTTAGGAGTAGAACAAAGCAATTAATAGGATGGTATTTCCTCCTTTTTTTTTTTTTTTTATTGCTAAGAATGTGAGCAATAAATCATAATGCCAGAGCATAATGCATTGGAGGAAGGGATTTTATGGGAATAATACCAGCACCAAGCTGCAGGCTGAATCCAGCCTGCAGGAGCCTGGTGTGGAAATGTTTTTCAGACCAGGCAGCTGCATCTTGGCAGCTGTAAGGGGCAAAAAGCTACAACAGAAAGTTATTTCCTGATATCATTTAATCTGTTGATAACAAGGATATTCACACTTTACAATACTGACAATGTACAGTGTTTTATTGTGGGTACTTTGTTGTTGAATCAAACATATTGTGAAGAATATATTTTTATTCTAAATTTACTTGGAATAAGGAAAAAAACATGCTATGCTTTTGAGTTCTCCTTGCTCATGCATGTGGGTTAGTAGCTTGGTACAAGAAACCATTTAGTCACAGGCTTACCTTCAAGCGCACACTTAAATCCCACTGAAATCAGAGAGCTTTAGAAGTGTGATTAAAGCTAAGTATACATGCAATGCTTTGCTGTGAAAGAGCCATGTGCTTGGGAAGGTATTTAGTGTTACATAAGACTTGAATCAGAGGAACAAAATTCAGATGGGTATTTGAAGACTATTTTGTTAAACACGCATTTCACATCCCTGTTAAAGGGATTATCTGCAAAACTCACATAAACATATGTAGCAAGAGTAAAACATCCAGTTTTCAGTGAAAATTGTTAGCCAATCGCTTATAGTTTTAGATAGTAAAACAATCTTGCAAATCAGTTCTTAATTTTCGTAAAAAAATCAATGGAATTTCATTCTGTTAAACTGGTGATTTACCAGATGAAATAAAACATTACAATGTGGTTTGAAAATTCATTATAAACTTTGCAAATAATTTGAAATGAGATGTAAATTAGCCTGTGATAGAAAAGCAGTCTTACCTGGCTTTTACTTGAAATATTATAGTCTTAACTGAAGTTAAGAGCAGCATTGAGTAGCCGTAGGGGAGAGCTGGGGCTGTGAGCTGGCATCTCTGTGTACCATGTGCCCGACAAACATCTCTTGTTACAGCCCAACATTTCCTTCATGAAGGGGTTCAATTTGGTTCTGATCCCACTTTCACCAGCATCCTTGCAATGAGACCACTAATTCCAGCAGTTTTAAGATGCGACAACAGAACCTAGCCAACTAATCAAAGAGAACCTGGAAGGAGGGGTTTTACTTCTAAACCAGTTTTTAGAAAGGTTTGAGATGAGTCTTGCAATTATTTTCATGAGAATGCTTTAATAACTACATGTGAATATTTCTGATGAACAGAGGATGATAGTGTGATAATTCTTCCTTAAAATGGTGTGAGCTACTGTTGAAACTGTGTGTTTTGAGGGATTCAATGACAACAAATAGCATTGCAAGAGGAACATGTAGATGTGCAGAGGTTTGACCTGCTAGTCATCTTTTAGCCATCAGCATACTGGCAAACATTATTAAGTGCAAAAGAAAGTAATAATCTTTATAAGAATGTCCATACACTTCTAAACCCTATGGTCTTAAAAACCACAAAGTGATTGTGAATATAGGGCTCCTGGGTTAATAGCTGGAGATCAAATGCATTAGGAAGTCCAGCCGGAAGACGTTGATAAGAAATATTCTTTGTTCCTTTAGAAATAACAAGACTTAAGATAAAAGTAGAGTACATTTTAGAGTAGAAATGAATCTAACTTCAAAATAAAACATGAAGTGAATATTAAAAATAACAGCAGGGAAAGCACTTTCCGTATTCTTCCTGAGTTCAATATCTAAACTTTAAAAATAATTCATTTTTTGTTTGTGATGATACATCAATAGTAAAATAAAAACTCATTTTTTTCAGGCTTTTTATGGTCTGTATAATTCTTTTGTATGTTATAATATTTGCTGCTATGTTTTTTGTTTTTTTTTCT
This sequence comes from Nesoenas mayeri, assembly GCF_963082525.1. NCBI lineage: Eukaryota > Metazoa > Chordata > Aves > Columbiformes > Columbidae > Nesoenas > Nesoenas mayeri. Next base: position 12,584,341 of record NC_137560.1, read on the forward strand.
TAAACAATGCTCTCTTTTTCTACATTATTGATATAAGCCAAAGAATATCTGACAAAAACTGGACGGTAGTTTCAGGAAAAAGAAAGGTGTAAACTGATGCCTAATTGCTGAAAACTTAAATGTCTATTACACGTTAGTGCAAATGGGCTGATTTCATTACCAGTATTTGGGGTTGACACCTCATCCAGCAGCAGTTCTGGATATTTGCTATCACCACTTACTGATGATCACAGAGACTTAGTAACGATGAGTTTCTGTAAGGGAATCACACGCTGCAACCATCTGTGACAGCAGGAGATGATGTCTGGGGGTACAGGGTGGCTGCTGCTGTCCTAACCTCACACTTACCCACTGCTGGGGAGCTGAGATGAACCTGGGGCCTCTCATTACTTAAGCCTTTAGGGAGCTTTAATTTCAGATTTTACAGCAGACTGCGTACCAAATTATTCAGACAGCAGCAGAGTTGTCCCTCCAGTGTACGAGAGCCTACCGCTGATAACAGCCCTATGTTAGGATGGTTAGGCAGGACATGCAGGTGAGCTGTCACGGTGTCCCTGTAGGGCTCCTTCATGGGTGCTGCTGCCAGGGTGGGAGAAACACATCAGGACAGCTGGGATGGCCCACGTGATCCACAGAGGGACACCAGCACAGGGACAAACCATGATGTGCACCCCTGTTCTGTCCCACACAGGTTTAACACCACCGCACTATGGTCCATTCTCCTCTTGCATCACCCTGATGACCCCATTCTGGCTCTGGCACCTCTCTCTTTACACAAAACCCATAATAACCATTACAGGACAATCTCTTCCATTTTTTCTGCTTTACAAGCAAAATACAATTTGTGGAAGTGAAGCAAAATGTACATATAATATACTCAAAACATTGCAGAGGAATTTGAAGCAAATTCCAGAGTTCCTGCTCTTTGTCAGAATACCACATACTTGTGGTTTCGGTCACTAGATCATTTCTTTCATTCGTTAGCCTAATTCTCAATGATTTCTTTTCATAGCTATATTCAATCAATCACCTAACCACTTCCTTTACGTGCACAGACACTTTGTTTCACTTCACAAGGAGAATTGTAGGCATTGCAATATGCTCAGAATATTAAATGTGGGAGCTAACCTATCTGTCTTTTGTGTGTTCATCACATCAGGATATTAGTAACATTCATGAGGTATTTAAAAGAGACATTGAAACCTCATTTACTCACAAACTACATCAGATTTTCAGTGCTCACTCTGCTGAACACTGCACATTCCATTTTTCAGTGAAGGATAAGTAAATGGGTCTTTTTGATGGAAGGGTAAGTGAAGAACACAGCATCTCTCTAATCTGGGTAAAATACAACTTCATGAGCTTTTGATATAACTCTTACAAAAATGTCCTTCAAAAGTTAGGCTGGTAGCTAGCAGAAATGTAGAGGTAAATAGGCAACTCCACTTTTCATGTTCAAAGTCCTACATATTCAGTATATAGCTTGTAGCTAGCAGAAATGTAGAGGTAAATAGACAACTCCACTTTCATGTTCAAATTCCTACACATTCTGTATTTTGGTGAGACAAGAATAGAAAAAGGTGGAAATAAAAGCACTATGTAGAAACCACAGTTTTCTTTGTCATTTCCAGCCATCTCCTCCTCGGTTTTAAAAAATAATTCTCCAAAATTCTGAAGGGAATCTCAGCCATATGAATCTGTAAGAGTGAGTCTTTCACTCACCAGAATACTCCATGGGCCTCTTTTTTATGGCTTGAATTTTACAAATAGCATTTGCTGATATTAATACTGGTAGTATCAACAGTACCTCTCAGTCCTCCCATGAACATATTGAGTGTTAATAAACTGTGGATTCCAAAGCTTCCTTTGCCCACTCTACTCCTGAATATCAGCCCCAACTGGACTTCAGCAAAGCCTTTAGGTTGAAGATAAGACAGACTGATATACTAACACTGTTGAGACAAAAGTGTATAATCTGAGATCCCCTTGTGATATAGGTGGTCTTCTGGAGAGATATTTATTTCTGTCTTAACCAAGTTCTCCAGTCATAAATGTCAGGGATTTTGTAGACTTAATATTCTCATGCCAATAGAAGAGATTTCTGGAATCCGATACAGAGATGAAACAGAATTGCATCTTCTACCTTTGGGCTCTGCAGTGAACATTTCTCTTACAAATGGAAAATGCTAATGTTCCTGTAAGCCTCATGACCAGATCAAGGTGTTACAGAATAGAGGATAACTTCATCCAAAAGCAAATTCGCCCTTTAGTGTCAGGTTTTTGGTATCAAGGATAACCTTATAAGAAAGACACAAAATATGTGTTATCTGAGTCATATGAAAACCAAGAAAATATTTGAAAACAGTGTCTTCATTATTTTGCTCTTTAAATCATTTGGTCTCTAATGGGAAAAGATGGGAAATGGGAAATATTCAATTAAAATAGAATTTCACAGCATCAGTGAAATAATTTAGAAGATGTGACTGATTTCTTGTCAGTGATTTATTGTTTTTCTTACAGTGAAGACATTGGGATGTTATCTGTGGCAGAAATAGATAAGAAGTGGACAGTTACTCTTTTCTTGCAATTTCTTTGCAATGTAGCTTATATATATATATTTTTTTTTTTTAAGCTGCTTAATAGTTATTTCCTGAAGATGAATAAAACGATATCTGATGAGTGGTGTAAAACTAAGGACAGGACAGAGAGAAAGTTAAGTGTTGCTTGTTCAAGTAAGGGGATTTTATAGCCCTTCTTCAGCTTCATGGAAGGAGGAAAACACACCTCTTTCAAGCTTGATTGGATTTGAAATTATCTATTGTCATGCTTCCTCTAGCTCAGCATCCTCATGGGCTGTTCTTAGTAACATCTTCATTTTAGGATTATATAGTCTATTTAATGCATATGCAGCAGGCTTCTAATTGCCTTTGTTGCAGCAATTCTCGGTCATCAAATTTCTTTCTCAAAGGCTGGCACACACTTATGGAAAAATGCTTTTTCCACAGTAAGTTCACAACTGGGGCAAACATGAGGAGCTGGCAGAGGGTGTGGGAGGAGGGAGAGAAAGCTGGAACATCTCCCATGAAGCTGGTGGATGGGAGAAAACAGTCTAATCCCTATGCTATGCATAAAAATTATCAGAAAGAAGAAAACAGGAGGTGTCTGCCAAAGCTGAAGTAGTAGTGTGTTCACAGGCAGAGGTAGGTCTCTGATATGAGGAGACTGTTATTTAAAGGATTTATGACTTACACATGGTTTTGGAGTAAAGTTACCAACGTGAGGAATTTTTTTGGCTAAGATGATATTCCTTTTTTCCTCTGCTGCACCATTTATGCTGGAATCAAAGCGAAAGTGTAGAAGCCCTTTGAAAGCTCAGAGGTATGTAACAAAAGCAATTCCAGCATTTCATTCAAAACTGATGACCATCAAATTAAGCTAAGATTAGATAGGCTCCAACTAGTATGAGGCGGTTTTCCGTTCAATCTCTTCTCATGTTTCCTTCATTCAAAGCTTGGCTGAACTGGACTTACATCTATCTGTATCTCTCACTATATATCTCAATCATATGGCTTTTAGAGCTTACTTTATCTATTTTTCATATTCATTTCTCAGTAATACTTGTTAGCCCATTAGGGTATCTATTTCTTCTTAGCTAGCAAAAGCAACCCTTACTCCTATTCACATAATACACACACTGACAGCATCATTCAGCTCATACCAGTACTACAACTTGACCTAACAAGTGCTGGAGAAGGGTGGTATTACAACAGTCCTTACTGTTTTATTTAACTATAATAAAAACAGTTGTGAAAAGCAAGACTAACATTCAAACACAGGAAAAACATCACAACCTTGTTTTCTTTCTTTAACTGGCAAAAAGAGTCACTACAATCTTTCTCTACTAAGACAATATGATGACGTTTTATTAAAAGATTTGTGGACACTGTCTTCCTCATAACCTATTAATAAGATGTCCTGTGAGATTATGCTATTGAGCTAAAGCATGATATCGAAATGTTGGAAATATCTGGACTAGATGCTGTGTGTAAGACTCACTTCTACCTACATCACCACTACCCATGGCCAGAAAACAACTGTTAATTGGTAAGAGAACAAGAACCACAGGGACAATCACCTGCTGCCTCTCCAGGGGCTTTTATGTGAATCGTGGAACCTAAAGAATGGTTACTTTTCACCTGTGCTCCTCCCTGAAGTAGAATTATATCAACCATACACTTCAAGTGGCAGAAGGTCACAACAGTAATGCTGAGCAGCCATTTTTCAATGATAGCCTGAAATGTGTCTCTCCTGTTGCCCTTTCTCCCCAGAGGTGCTGTTTCTAGCTTTTGCCAAACCATATAAATCAATGACTACCACATTACCGTATCAGCGTTTTTCAGCTTTCTTACAGTAGGAAGAGGCACCAGCTCTAAGAATAACCTTCAGTAAGAAAGAATTCCTTTTTCTCATCAATGCCAACTCTGCCAAAGCCTAACTTTCTGCTGCCATCTTTTAAGACAGGGCTTTGAAAAACATTTTGCCTCTGACTGTTAGAAAACCCTCCAGAATCAGATTTATGATCGGTCGAGGTTGCTGCAGTTAGGGAGATACAAGCAGTCGTTGTTATATATATTTTGCTAATATTGTGCATATTTTTAGCTTGTGACCTATATTTAACAAATATATGCAATGTGACACATGCCATCAGAAATTAGACATATCATTATGAAAATATAAAGAACGTGACACACACCATTAACACGTGTCAAAAATCATTAGAATCCTTCTCCATTAGAGCTGCCCAAGCACTTCTAAAATGAGGAAGCCCAGGCTCTTTACAAACGCATAGTTTAGCTGGTACACCTTTTATTTTGTCAAGTAAGAGCTCCTGGCTAAATTCTCTGTCATTGTTCTGTATTCTTTTTTTGCTCACATTACATCTAGTCTTTCCTGTAATATATGATCAGAAAAATGGCAGTACAGAAGTTAGTTTCTGGTAGCACTTGGCACACATTGATGGGATTTATGTAAACCAAAACGCAAAACAAGTTGATAACCCAATGCAAAGTATCTTTTAGTTCTAAATCAGAAGCAGAAAATACAGCAGTCCTGTTTTCCCTCTCACTAAGTCTTTCAAACAATCTTGAACTTTGTTTTCTTCCCCATAAAAGCAAGTGATTTGTCTCTTACTTTCTCCATTCTCAGTACAAAGTAATTAATTAAAATTAAATTCCTAGAAGTGTTAAAGTGGTTACATCAACAACATGTGTTAATATCTCCAGTGCTATCAGAGTCATCTTCACTTTAAAGAGGCTCTTTGTTGCTAGGAAAAGGTAGATGAAAAGCGTTTTCAAGCCAAAATAGCTTGTTTGGAATGGCTGTGATAACAACTGAGTTTTAAAGAAACCCAGCTTTACAATCAAACTCAAATAAGAGTTTATCAGGGAATAATAGTGTGAATATATATGCATATGGTTTTTAAGGGAACAATAATGCTTTAAGCATCATGCTGGGCAAGTGCAATGGGATCTCTGGACTTCTGCACAGCCAGACAGGGAAGATGAGGTGAGATACATGCAGTGGAGAGGCAGAGCTACTGCTGAATTTGGTACTTGTGCCTTCTGAGGATGTGCTTTGATACTCAGAATCGTCCTTGTCCTGCCATCTCATCTCCCATTTTTTACCTTTAAAAATCCTTCTTTGGACTTGGGAGATGGTGAAAGTTATTTTTGCTCTTTCCAAATTTTGAGGAGGAAAACACAAGGTTGCAAAGCTCCTTTAGGTTATTGTGTTTAGGGATGCTGCAAAAATCAGTCCCATGCTCAGTCAGCAGTGCAGAAGGGGAGTCCCTGGGTCTCACTTGGGACAGTTTGACACTGGGGAAGCCTGAGGAAGAGGATAAAGTCAGGCTGCAAAAGTAGTACATTTTTCAGGAGGTGACAGAATGAGCAAGCATCTGTCCTGCCGAACTACTGGTGAGCGGATAGATAAATTTTAAAAGCTTTGTCAACGTCAATTTGCTTCCAGCCTTCCCTGACACACAGTCCAGGGTGTCTTAGGAGCCATCCTCAAGAACTTCCGATCCTGAGATCTCATGCTCTATTTGTCCCTGGTGACTGCCAGCCTTTGATTCATTAGCGCAGACAAATTGATTTCTTTCCGCCCCTTTCCTCCGCATCCAGAGCTGAGGATTCTGCTTTTCTGTGCACACGAAAACATGTCCTAGGAAGTCCTAAAATGAAAAATGTTTACCTTGCAGCTTGCTTGCTAGAAAAGTCTTATTCTCTCCTGGCATGCTGGCTTTTGTTCTCTTGTTAGCATACGCAGCTACTGCATTATGCCATGCTGAATGTAACCCATGCAGGATGTGCTTTTGTCAGTGTGTCAGGCTTGACAACTTATGATTAAAAATTATGTTGCTCATTAGTCATTGCGTATCAACCTGAGAAAAATGCTCTCTGGCCAATTTGTAAATGATTGTCCTGTTCAACCTGTTTTGCAATTTCTCTTTAAGAAAGAGAATGGGAGCCCAGCTCATAAATAAATAACTCCCTAATTCTGCTGGAGACAAATGCTCAGGGCATCTTACTATATGGATAAATATTCCATAATTTCATTTTCTACAGAATTGGCTCCTATGAATTTTGGCTTCAGATATTCCTAATGCCAATAATGATTCATAAATATTTTATGAAAGCAAGCTCAGTGTATATGTGTGTGTGATGTATGCCTGTTCTCATGTGGACAAAGAATTATCATTACAAGTAACAAATTAGCATCCTGAGAATACTGTCAAGAACATCATACTAGTAAAAGAAAAACCCCTCAGTTTGAAGATAGATGAACATTCTTCTTCTGTATACGAGCACACAAAGCCGATGAGAAAAAGTGTCAATATCACAAAAGAGGAATTTCAAGTATAATTCCTGCACATATTTTTCTCCACAAACACTTCTTCAGTTCTCTTGAGCACCTAGAGGTCTAGGAAGAGCTTTGAAATCAGTCACATAATTCCCAAATGTGTGTAAATTAACATTCATGGCCACAGACAAGGCTGAATTCAGACACCAGTCCACGTCTAAGAAAAGCACATTTTCTTAGACTTCCAGCCGAGTTGAAGGGAGTGGATTATGACACAGTACCATGGACCTTCCTGCCCTGTGCTCTCAGGAGAGTAGCTGCTTATAGGTGGAAAGAGAACAGAGAGTACATATGATATTGTATATATTAAGGTATTAAATTGACCGAGCATCAAGGAGGCAGGGCTGCAGTCCCCATCCTGACTGTTACAAGCAACTGTTGTAGGCGAATCTCTTTGAGTGGTCCTGAATCTTGCTATGGGATGGCTTAACTTACAGTGCAGTCATGTCCTCCCAGTTGGAAACACGGCTCCAGATTTGGTTCAAAGCATGGGAATTCTGTGATTCTATGTATTGGTAAGTGGAAGATCTCCCCCAATGCCCTGTTCTCTTTGCAAAAGAGGCAGGAACTCTGGAAAAATGTTCTGCTGGGGTCTCACATAGAAATACCCTTCCTTACTGTTGTTAATTAGAGTTTGTTTAGTACACAGAGGCATAGAAGTTTATACTCTTGAAACAATCCTGTTTGTTTCAGTTGTTACCAGACCCATTGAGAACACTGCTGCAATCTTGACTTAATGTTCTTGACTGATTTAGTGACATTTGTGTATGTACAAAGGGATTGCAACATAGAAGCAAGTGCAAGCTGATGTCTAGAGCCAGCCTAAAGACTGAGAAATATTTTTTTTAATTTTTTTGTTGCTGATTTTTTTAGGATCAGTAAGTTCTTATGTGATCTATATCTTGATTGTATTTTAGTTAACTAGGTTACGGTCTACTTTGGTTTGTTTGCCTGTTAATTTTCCAAAACCATGTTCTTTACCAAACAGACCACAGTAAATCAACTGCATCTGCTATGTTCTGTTATCCTGCTCTCCTTTAGCTCCCAGATCACTGAGCCAATCAACAAAAACAGAAAAAAACCCTTTAGAAATGGGCTGGTCTGCTGTGACAGAGCCATGGCTATGTCCATGCACTGGGGGGGCTCCAGGCTCCACCCCACTATACAGTTCACGCTCCTGCATTTTCTCCAACAAAGCATCTGTGCTTCTGTAAAAGTTCATTTCCAACAGTACATGGTGCTGCATACTATATTCCCCAAGACTGGGTAAATCTCACTGTCTACATGCCAATTCCTTAAAATTGAGTAGAAAAGAAAACATTTATGTCAAGTTTTGTTACACAGTGCACTGTGGTATAGTATGGAAACATATCATTTCTGGTTTCAACTCAAATGTGTATGAATTCAGCATACTAGCAGAGAATTATTTACTTCTGTACTAGGAGATCACTTAATACTCCCTTTGTATTCATATCTGGAGGTCCCATTTGAGCAGAGCAGCTTTACTCCAAGCAACATTAAGGAACTGAGACACATAACAACCTGTACAGGCATTGGGTCTGATAAGCAGAGCATGACTTTCCAGTTTGAAAGGACAAAGGTTGAATTCTTCCAGGTAAGCCAATCGACAGCACCACTTGCATTTTATGCTCAAGAGGTTTCCACTTCCAAAGAAAAGCTCGGGTACCAGATCAGACTGCATCGAAGAGGGGTCATCAGAATTTCTGTGCAGTATCTTTTTAAAATACTGAAAAAATGAACCTCAGTCAAGCTCATTTTCCTATTCAGGACTTCTTGCGCTATTTCTTTACTTACTCATCAGACAAAGAAATATTCACCCTATTTCCATCAAATTCAGTTCTTTGAATCCTCTGCAAATCTGAAGTAACTAAAATAACAAAACCGAGAACTTATCCAGGTGCTTGGAAAAGTTGCTTGGACTGATTTGTAATGTTTTTGCCATTTTGCCTGTTTGCATAGTAAAAATGGTTAACAGAAGATGCAAAAAAATATATTATGGAAATACAATAAATACATACAGGTCATAAGAGAATTACAGAAAATGAAGGCTACGCTGCCATGTATGAGATTGGCTACATCAAAGCCATTTCTGAATGGTGTGTCTTGCTCTTGACAACCTTCCACAGGGGAGAGCCCAGGGCCTACACAGACTGCCCTTCCTGTTGTTCTACTACCCATTTCTTGAAAGAAACTTTTTTCTGGTATCTAAACAGAATTTCAGGATGCAACATGACTTTCATTTGTTACACTCTTCAAGAACATTAAATTCACTATATTTACCTTGTCTTCAAGCTACTATGTACAGGAAGACTCTTACATCCTTTTTTTTTTTTTTTTTTTTTGAGGCAGGGGGGTAGGGGGAAGACATTTCGTGTTCTTCCAGATTCACAAATTTCAGTCAACCACATAATTAATAAAAATATTGGATACTACTCCTACAGCATCCCATTTGATGTATCTTTCCCTTTTGTTAAGGAATCAGGAATCCTTTAAGTATGTTTATCTAATGAGTTTTGCAGTCAATTATTGTTTAATTAGATTATGCTTTCTAAAATCTTAATAATGATCAAATTGCTAGATTATAAGAAAGTTCAAGAAATGGGAAAACTATAGCAAATAGAAGTTTGCAATATTTTCCATAGCCCTGACTTCTCAAAGACCTTTTCCTTTACTGAATTATATTCTCAGAATGATTGGTTGTGTGCTTTAAGTAAAGTCCATACTGAAATAATTTTAATTTAACCCGTCATTAAGACTGGAGAATTTTGAGAATACTGCCTAAACTCTAAGGCAAAATACTCTGCTACAATAAAATAAATACTGATAACTGTCAACTGGTCTTGAAGGGAGGAAGATTATATTTTGAGGTACATATATAAAACCCTATTACTTCAACAAATAACAGCAGATCAGAGATGAGCAATATATGCTGATAAATTCCTCATTAAAACAAATAATAGACAATGCTACCATCAATAAAGACAATATTATATACAGGTGGATCATATAGAATTTAAACTGTTTTCACTTTATAAACCTGACAACTGAACAAATATAATTGATTCATTTATTGCAATATTCATTCCATTAGTTAGAATATCTATCCAAAATTGAAGGTGTCAATCATATAAAACGAATGCATGTTTTCATAGAGCACTGTGATTCCTTTTATTAAATCAAGAAAAAAAAAATAAAATCAATCACTATTTTTGGATTCAGATTCTACAAGAGCGTGACTTCTGCAAGTTATGTGGCAATAAATACACATGTTTTTTTCAGTCATGCTAGCAAATTAGTCTGGATACCTTTGATCTATTTAATGTGTAAGAAAATAAGCTATTTATTACAGTGTCTATAAACACTTTAAACAAATAGTTTCACTGATGTGTAGGTACAGGAGATAGTACTGATTCTCACTTACACCAATTTTACACTCCATTGATTTCAGTGAAAGTTACTCTTGATTTACACCAGTGCAAAAGAGACCAGAGGAGCCCTGTATTTTAACTGCTGTCTTTCACAGGCTGATCTGCAGCTCCCAAATCACTGGATGAATAATGCTGAGGCAAATATTACATGTTCTGTCTACATTTTTCTAGTAATTTACTTCTGAACCTGGGGAATAAAAGCAGAAATCTGTCATAAACAAAGCACTCATTTCCTTCATCTGCTTTTGCTGAGTGGGTCTGCTTTACATGGTATGTAAAACATGCTGTAAGGCATTTTCTATTTCAAAAAGGATGCACAAGTGCTATTTTAATAAGTTTAAAGTTCCCAACGCCTGGTCTCAGCTGCAGGCTTGGTGTGACAGCCACATGCACTGCTGAGAGTGATGTGCAGATATATCCCACCACGGGCATCAGTTCACACCATGGTGGCACTCACAGCAAACCCTCCCTTGACAAAGACACGGGGACAGAAAACAGGAAGGAGGGAACTTTACTGAGAAACCAAGAGCTGCTCTTTGTGAGGGTCCTGCAGTGATTTGTCTTATCTCAGAACTTTTTCCTTTTCCCACTGTGATTCTCCTGCAATAGTTGTGACCTGTGTGGTACCCAAGGAAAGGATACAGATTTTATATAGTTTTGAACTGTCTCTGGTATCCATTGTTGCGTTAAACACACAGACATATACAGTGTATTACTGTGGTCCCACTTCCCGCATGGAGGGAGAAAGGTATAAAAGTCCATACATGTGTATGCTGTAGCGTTTTAAGTAAATTTATATTATCATTATATCATATAATTTTATTCATTATATCATGTCATATATATCATATAAAACATATATGGTGATATTCTAATGTATACCCTCCACTTATAAAAATAAAGGGAATTGAAATTCTTGTTACATGTCAAGAAAGCTCTTCCAGCTGGAGTCAAACAACAGATGCTCAGTACAGTCCTCCTGAGAAGGGGAAGATTACCCCAATCCCAGAGAGATTACCATGGTCACCTCTGCTCCCTGTTCAAATGAGATCTTGGTGACATAGCATTGCCACGGTGCATGGGAGTTTGGGAAGGGATGCAGGGTATGATGCTCTGCCTTCCGAGAAGTCAGCAAATAAACACACTTGGCTGAGCATGATAAAATAGACACACAAAAGGCTACATAATATATATACTTAACTACACTGTGAGTTTTTAAAATTAATACTGCTTACAATTTATTTCCTAAGTATTAACAGGCCCTGACATGATCTGCAGTAAAATTCCTCAGTATCATAGAGAATTTTTGCATGCAAAACTTTGTAATACTATTACTTGGTTTTCCAGACAGCCACATCAGGGATTTCTGCCACTTTATCCTACCTTAGTTGTGATACAGCAGACCTGCATATCTCCTTAGAATGTGACTAAATATAGAATTGCACAGTGATTGATGGACAAAGAATTATCTAAATTGTTTCATTTAACTTTCTCATGCTGATACCCATTGTACAGTGGTATGGCCCGTGCACTCCTGCATGCGATCTTTACCTCCTCCAGCATGGTTCTGAAGTCTAATGCAACAAGCTCCATGCAACTTTTTGCACAGTATTTTGCTGTGCATGAAGCAGCAAGACCTGAGAGGAGTTCTGGCTTGGGGGTCAGAGCTGCTGCTTGGATTATCCAAGATTTTCCCCCTTGCAGAGGACTGACTCCCTGCAGAGAGCTGAGCAAGACCCACCACCTGCAGTTTCCACCCTGCTTTGCCCTCAGTTAAGCCCTTCACAGCAGGTTGAGCCCATTTAGTCATGATAAGCAGTCTACATAACAATCTTTTCTGCTTGGGAAAACCTAATTCCTACAGAGGTATCTGGCATTCAATTATCGCTATAGACAGATATCTTACACAATGATACAATTACAGAATCTTTATGTGAAGACTAGCAAACTGTGTTAGGAGCGAAAGACAGAAAAAAAATCCTCTTTATGACATCAAATTAACAGAAACATTGATATGTTTCAATATGGAAACCCTTTATAAACCCACAGCTCACCTCTTTCAGCAACAGGCTGAGCTATGGTCAGGTCCTGGGCTGGGAAGCTGAGAGTGAAAGGAGATGCTATACAATCCAGCACTTTAAATACTGCCTGAGAACATTTTTTGCTAGTCCATTTGTCAAAGCTGAAAGATTGCCCCTTTTATGTTCTTTAAGGTATTAGCCATCTTAAAAAGAGAGAGGAGTGAGGAGCAAACAGCTCACATGACATATCAGGCAGTATTTTCCCTCCCAGCTGCAGAGGGCTCTGACAAACACCCATTAATCACCCCTTAGTAATTTGGTAGATGCTAGATTAGAGTTTTCTTTACATGTGATCACACAAATTCCTTATACAAGAGCTGGTCAGTACCAGCATGATCAGGGTCCAGGCTCTGGGCTTGCTCACATCATGGTGATTTGTGGAGGACAGAGAATGGGGACTTGGGGTGGGAGAAGCAATAGGAAACGATGGCATTTATCAGATGCTTGAGAGGGGACACAGATCCTGAGAGACTCTTGATAAATGCACCGGAGGGTCCTTGAGCCAGACACAGAAAGCCGGTTATTTTCTGAAGAGCAGTGAAGAATTCCTTAACTGAATAAAATACAGGGTGGAATGAATCCTCTCCCTGCCAGCCCACCTGATGATTTCCTGCAGGCCCTACTTCGCCATCCAGTTTCGTGGCTTCTAAGTTGACCCAGACCCACAGGTTTTGTCACAGGCCATCTTCCTTCCATCATATCTGCATGAACCTGCTCCCCTCTGCCAACACACCCAGAGCTTTCTCCAGGGTTTTTGTTCCTCTATCTCGTCCATTGCTCCCTGTCTGCCTTCCTTCCCAGGCTATCCTGGCAGAAGTAGTCCCCATCCCTCCGATGGGTCCCCTGCCACAAAACAGCACCCAGGAGGGCACTAGTACGCAGCTCTCCCCTGCTTGCACCTTGACTTGTCTTTTTATGTAAAACAAAAATTCTGCAGTACATATATGATAAACTGTGAACAACGCAAACAGCTCAGCCATCCGTCACAGCACCATATGGTTGGATGCAAAAAATAGGTTCTAAAGATTATATTATAATGAACAGAAGTTAGTGCCTTCACTATTATAGATAATTAAACCTTTGTACATGTATAGCTATATATATATTTATGTCTCAGGTTTTTTTTAATGTATGTATACATGTATACAAATTGAGATCTAAATCAAATTGATTTAATACATATTTGCAAAGAGAAAAAATACTGAGCACCCACAGAATTATGCTTCAGATGGTCACAAATCTATCAGATAAAAAACAAAACCAACAAAAACCTTTTTTTTTTTTTTTTTAAAAATCAGCTTAAATGAGCCTATATTTAAAAGAAAAAAAAATAATATATCAAGTCACAAATGTCAGAGTCTGCCGGAATCCACCTGGCAAAAATAGAATTTCTTAGAAAGAGACAAGAGGGCTGCTGTTCAGTGCACCATGCCCTGTGTTGGCAGCTGTGCATAGGAGCACCTTACACTTTGCTCTCTCTCTGGCTGTTGCTGTAGCTGGGACAACACACCTCTCAAAAGGGCACTAACACAGCACTGTCTTGTTTTCCCTGGACAGGCTCTTGACAGTGACCTGAACTGATTTATTCTCTTTAAGCTAACTCTTTCTTAAGATTTTAGGATTTGAAGTGGTCTATAATGGTGCTGATGAGGAACCCACTTTTCCTGCATTTATCCATACTGCTCTGCCGTGTTCCCAAATGGTTTCCAGGTCTATTCCACTTTGAGTATGCAACACCATGAGAACTTTCCTGTAGGATTTCCATCAAATGCTAAGTAGGAACAAAACCACATCCCCAGTGGAGAATTTTACCTGGTTTATTAATTTTAAGTGATGTTTCTAATTGTAAACCTGATATTGCTGTAGTGTGAAGATGGAAGAATAGACTTGTTAAGGTACAACTGGTAGACTTCACCAAAGACAACCAACTTCCCAGTCTACCACAGAGTCCTGTACCGTTTGCAAAATGCCACGGCCTCACTTCTTCCTCTGGAATATGAAAATAACAGAACTTTTAAAAATCACATGGGTTTTTGTAACCCCCTTCTATATAGTTAATAGTTAGAAGTGCTTACATGCTAACAGGCACCAGGTCTGTGATAGAAATGTTTCTGTGTGGATCTGTACATTTTTTTGGTACATCTTTTTCAGTGAATCTTGGTGAAGTTCTGCAAACAGAATCCCCTGTGTAAGTTCATAATATTGATGGACAATCCATAGATAAAAAATAACTCAGTCGAAAATTTACATTTTATCTTTTTCACATATTCTTAGTTGTGGTTTTTTTTTTTTTTTCCTCTTTTTATCTGTGGGCTTGATGTTATTATTCAAAAGTACAAAATATTGAAGAGAATCTTTTTGTCTTCACTGTCAGAACAGCAGGGGAAAAAACCTCCACAAAATCCAACAAAAACTCCCCCCTTAACAGGTAAGCCCATTAAGCAATACAATTCCTTCCATTCTAAAGCTGTGGAATATCTGTGGAAATTTCTAAGGACGTGTATGATGTGCTTAATCATATCTCCCAGTTGAATGAAATAAATGACTTCTTCAGGTCCTCCCTACCTGTTTTTGCTACAGTTCTGATGGTCTTGCTTTAGTATATCAACCATAAGACTCTTTGGAGGTACTCTCTTTCTCCCTTACTTCAGAACACCACTTCATCCTCAATAGGAATGATAAGGTTCCTTGACATCTCAAGACAAAGAATTGCTGTGGGATAGGAAATAGCCTTTTTCTTATCCATTTGTATCTAGATTGCTGTGCTTTCATCTCTAAAAAGTCAGTTTTTACCAAAATGGCTTAAGTGATAAAAATAGCTAATATGTTCTTTTCTTTATGTCTCAGTTTTTGATACATCTGAAAAAACATAGAAAGGCTCTTAGAGGAATTACCTGAGTAAGATCAAGAAAAATTCTGGCTGCATACAGCTTCTACTGCACTCATGAATGTTACTTTGCTAATTAGCAGAGAAGCAGCTTGAATCTTGTACTGAGTTCAAACAGTCCTACAATTTTGGGAAAAATAAATCCCAAAACTAAGAAAGCATGAGCTCATTGCAGTTCAGCATGCCTTTTTTCCCCATCTGTAAAGAGGTAAGAGTTTTTCTCTTGGCGCATTTTCCATGATATCTATAGCAAGTAAACCTGTTTCAAGGAGCTGCCGGCAATGGGCTAATACAGCTTGATAGAGTTGTTATCCTTTATTCTGCAGCAGGTTTACAAGTGAGTAAAAATGATTTATGAATGATACTGAAAACCAGAACTCTTTCTATCTTTTACACAAATTGAAAACAGGGACGATCCAGGACCACAGAAAGGGTTGCACGCACAATTAGTGCATTTTCAAACTAATTTGCCTGTGGAACACACAGACATGGGGAAGCAATGAATCAGGAGAATAATAAGAATCAAAAGTGCTGAGATGTGGTGTAAACAAAATAAGCAGGAATACTAACTGAAAATATTTTTATATCAACATCTGTTAAGGCAGGTATCAGGAAACCACCCTTGTTTCCTGCTGAAAAGTAAGAAATGAGCAGATAGATTTATCCCTTAGTGTCAATGTTTAGTGCAGGATTTTTCTAGCTTTACTTCTGGACTACACAGATTGTCACTGAAATATTTGTGCTTCCTTTCCAAGCTAAACACTCCATGCTGCTTTTTACTTTAGCCTATCACAGGGATACGTTTCTTCCCGTCAAACTCAGCTGAAACCTCAGCAGGCGTCCTTATCGGCATCAGTACTATATTTCATAACTACTCATAAGAAGAAATGTACTTGCCCTGGAAAAGGTAGAATATTTGGAAATACCTTGGAAACTTCTGAAACTCAGCTACCATGAGGACAGAATTGGTAAACAGACAAGTAAATAATGCATTTTAAATTTACAGACAAGTAAAGTGTGCATCTGTAAATGGCACATGGAGGCAGGAGCTCTCTTCTAAGTCTCAAGTTTGCAACATGAATACAACCCAAAAGATCAGGAGTCTGGAGGGTGATTAGTGCACCAGTGTGATGGGATTTGTTCGTACTCTTATCATTGTTTCATGAAGCCTATATGGTAATTTGGAAAGCAATTTTTAAATGGATAGTTTTAAGAAAAATGCTAAGATATTACAGGCTGAGAAAGACTAACTTATTTCAATTACTGTTACCCAAAATTGTGAAACTTCTGCAACAGGCAAGGACAATGCTTCTTCATTGACCTTCACTTCATCTAATCAGGATCTAGCATAAAACAATTTGATCTGACAGTGGTTTATGCTCTGATGTTAATGGCTGGTAAACCAGACTAGACCTGAATTTGCTTTGTTAGCACTGCTGTTGCTCCTGGTACCGATGTGGTGCATTCAGACTCCCTTTTGCCTGGAGAAGCTTTAGGAAGGTTCTTCAAGACAGGACTGTCAATGCAAATATGAAGTGGGCTCTTACTTTTTCACAGCATTTCTGTGGTTAGAAAGTGCTCACACTGAAAAATGTAAAAGCCACAGCAACTGCAATACATCCTCGTTATTCAAGTGCCCCTGTGTGTGGGGTGTCAATGGCTCTCTCTGGAAGTTGTCTGCCATCCTCATTCTCACAGTCTGCTGCAGCTTTGTCAGCAGTTCACCATCAGCAGCACCTTCCCATGCTGTCTACAGCTTTCCTTTGCTTTAATTTCCTCCTTCAACATCTCCTTTGGCAAGAAACTTGCTCTTTTTAACATGCTTCTTCTCAGATTGAAGCCTAAAGTTCTTTATTTTGGAAGAAAATGCGGCCATTGTAAGGAAACTCAGTGACAACAGCTGGTTGATCAAATATACATAAGAAAGAATCTGCTGCCTGGTCTTTTATGGCTCTCTTTTTCCTGTAGCCATCATCCAACTCTCTTTTTCCCTGGTACAACATTATAGTGTATTACACGACTTGTCTGTTGAAGGCCTCGCCTGAAACACACTCTCAGTATTAAACTGCTCCTGACTTTGAGATTGCCATTGCCCAGGATCAGGCATGAGCTTAGATGTTTGTTAATCAATAGGTTTCAGTTCTGTGACAAAATAAAAATGTTAACAAGAGAAAAAGTAACAAGATTGAGCTAAAACCAGGTTTTGCTGCAAGTTAAGGAGCAGCACTCAGCAGTCTTGTCTTCAGAGTGAAGCAGGGACTGCATTTGTAGAAACTCTATCATTTTTCACAAACTTAATTCTGATTATTTCTTCCAAGAAAAAGTTCTACTGGGCAGATGGGGGACAAAGCAAAATCTGGCCTACTGCTAGTCACTTTATTCCACCTCTGTGGATGGTTGAGTTGTTATTTGTGTTTTAAGTGAATTGTTTGGGACAAAAGTGGGTGCTCCACATTTTTATCAAGATGACAATGTTGAAATACTGCAAACATTCTGAAAGTCCACATCCAACACTGCAATACTGCATAAAAATTCCTATATGGCACCATGACATAATAAAAATAATCTTGAAGAATATTTCTGTGTTAACAAAGATAAAAGAGGGACTCAAAGACATAAGTCAGTTGAGGTTGACTGACTTTGCACCACTTGAATCAATTTACATTATCTCAAATTTAACGTATTGTATTGCATTAATTTCGAAAACTGAACAGAACACAACAGTATGATCAGTGACATAGTAACTGATTCTTTATATGATAACCAAGTTACCTGAAAACCTGAATTATTTCATATTTCCAAGTAAAAATAATCCACACATTTATGGATCTTAATGACTAGATCAAGTGGAAAAACTGAATGCATATCCACCAGGGACTGTATGCATAGTTAATTAAGTATAAAATAATAAATACCTGATTTCTACAGGATAGGGTAAACATCCAATTAAAATAAGATGCAGTGTACACTTTTCCTTATCATTAGTCAAAGCATAAAACATTTTAACATTTCCTAAATAATTTACTTGTATTAAAATAAAGTGAAATGTTTAAAACATTAATAGGGTACTTTACAATGCTGTAGTCAATAAGTTGCTATATGAAGGTAATGTAAATAATTTATGGCTCTATTCAGCAGAAACAGTCTGCAGTTCTCAGCAGAGCAGGGTCCCACCAAGGCGAGGGAACAGGCACCTGGCCAAGTTACACTAAAATCACAATTAAACCCTGTAAGCAGTGGTAAAACCCACTGGCGACATAAAACTCAGTGACCTGGGCCTGTGGGCATCAAAAGTACCTCCTGGAGATCCCAATGCCCTGGGCTCCCTCTGAAAGAGACATTGCCCAGGACCATCTTGGTGGACATGGCTCTCACCATGCCACACCCTCAGCTGTTGTTCAGCTCTTAACCCAAAGATAGTCTAAAATGACAGAGTGGCACGGACTGGAGGTGTGGGCTGCTGAACCGTGTCATAGCACCAACCAGCTGCTCTCTATAGCAGGGCTGTAGGTAGCCTGGGCATCGCAGGCAATCACCACCAGCAGCAATGCCCTCTTGGTACCCTGCAGTCTAGTTAACCACAAACATTTTGTTTCCAAACCCATGGATTTAGAATACATTTGGTCAACTTCCATAAGCACGTGTGGCGTTGACAAAGCCTGTGTGTGCTGGACTGTAACCCTTCCCTGGATGTAGGGCAAGGGCAGAATTCTCATTTTTCAAAAGCCAGATGGGCACAAGTGGTTTCAGAGCTGTGAATTTGAATAATCTGGGTTACTGATATGCAAAACACAGCAGGCATTTCAGCTTCAATTTTCTGCTGAGAGTCAAGGTATGGATGTAAAAGCTGGGCTCTCTGATGAGAAAACACATGTACTGACTATCCAAGCAGATTGCTGGATCCAGTGAATTAGGACTGCAATACATTACTAGTGAGTACATAATAGGTTTGTGCAGCTAAACTGAATTAACATATATTTCCCATGGATCATTTTGCAATGTAGAGGATATTTCCCTAAAATGTTTCATTATATAGCAATGGCTATAATAAATAAGAATTCATTCCATAATAAGAAATTATTAAATAGGTAATATCCTACTAAAACTTAGATTTACAGCTCAGATAATATATAGAAACATGGCATTTGGCTGGGACAGCTTTTAAGATTTTTCAAATGCTAGAACCACTTTTCATTAAAACTGTGACAGAAACTGAGAAACTGGCACAGTGCCTTTTTTTATATGTACATTAAATCATGCATTTTGTGGCAAGATTTTTACGTTTTTTCTGTTTATAGGAGTCATGTACAATATCTTCCTTGAGTCACACCAAGATCCATCTGTATAAAGAAAAATATATTTGCCTTGTAAAGAATAGAGTTAAAGAGGCACTGCTCCCCCAATCTTTTGTTGCTGCATGCTCCTGCAGGTACAACTCCCCAGAGCTGGTCATTTTATGTCATTGATAAATGAAATTATTGAAAGACGACTGGGGACAAGGCTATGCCAACCTTAGCTCTGACAGTGAGCACATGTGAAAATGCCTCTCTAGGCATACAGGTGTAAGAAAGCACTCGGTAGTGAGGAGAAGCCCTTTTTTTGGTAGATCCCCTGTGCTATTAAACATTCAATGCTCTACAAAATAGCACTGACTGTCCCTCTTTTCTTGGGACTTGCTACACTGCAGCACCTTTTCTATACTAGTTATATTTTTATAAGAAGCTGTTCTTATAAAATGCTTTTTAAGGACTTTTTGTGGTATCCTTTTGTAAGCTGAATATCATAAGGAAGGAAGGAAATTAAAACCAGCTTTAGTCTTGAAAGAACTTTTGCCTCAGGGAACGACTTATTATTTGGAAACAGAAAAGATGATTAGCACAAAACAAAGGAATTCAAGCTGACAATTCAGCCTAAGGTCTGCAGAGCCTTCATAAGGTAAAGAAACAAGACAAACCTTTCCTAGGACTGTTGGTGGGAGCCTTGCACTTCTTGCACCACACTGCAAGCAGGGTCACTTTATTTCCCCACCTTCACTTTGTGAGCATCATGGAAACCTCCTGGAAGTGAAAGTGCTCTTTTTCTCATGATCTCTGCAGAAGAGAAATGCAGAAACCACCTTCTTCAACTTCGCAAACTATGTAGCTATGTAAAAGGAAAGGACCTACTCTCACAACCTGTTCTTTCTACAGTAGTCTCATTTCTATGACAAGGTTGGTAAAACCTAAATTAAATTTGGGACATAATTTTAAACAGAATCTCAACCTCCTGAGTAAACAATAGATGGAGCCTGCCTATTAAATCATCATGTTTTAATTAAATTCTTTGCAGCTTGTGAGTCCTTTGAACAGAGCTAGTTGATAAATGCACTGTAATTTTAATAGGGTTGTATTTTGTGCTAAACTCAGATAGAGCAGTGACACAAGATATATACTGTGTTACCACAAAATACTGCATGGTATTTTGCTGATAACTGCACACTTGGTATTTGACAGGCTAGCTTCATGGAAAAAAGCAAAGGCAATATAAAGTGGGTTATTTCCAATTACAGACTTAAAGATTCAGAATCATGTGAGTACTTGTGGTTCTTGCAAATAAAAAAAAAAAAAAAAAAAAGGAAACAAAAAAAACTTCATATGAAAGATTTAGGCTCCACTGAAACCAGAAGGAAATCCACCTATTGCTTTGAAAGTCTTTTGAATCAGGCCTTTAGTGTGTTATTGAAATAATAAAGTAAAATAAATATGAATTTCACAAAAAATGAAAGACAAGTATAGTTTCTCTCAGTATTATGTGAAAAAGTATTAGATCTGAATGAAAGAGGCCTAAAGAAAAATACATACAATTCTTTTTTACCTAAACAATACAGTAAGGCTCAGAAAGTCGATTAAAAAAAGAAAAAGTTGTAACTTCAAAATGACCTCCAGCACCATCACTGGATATCTCTGCTTCTTTATCACAGCCTTTGTGAAGCAATCTCCCCACAATGCTACTGGCATCATAAAGTTTCCCAGTAGGAAATATGAGACACTCTTAAAACATATGTCTGAGATTTCCAGAATTGCAAACATGGTATATTAGATGGTGAGATTCCTTTCCTCATAAAAGCATCTTTAAATTGTCTGACAGAGAAAATTCATAACAGGAATAAAATCCTGGCCCCAACGGAGTCAATGAGAGTTTTATGCCTGATGCAAGTGGAACCGAGATTTCATCTCGGCTTTTTACAGTTATTCCTGTATGTAAGTATATGGTGATGGTGTCGGCATCTGCTTTGTCACCAAGGGAGGATGAATCATAGGGACCAAGTTCTGCCTCCAAGCTGGAGCTTCCCCTCTGCCTACACCAAGGCTGTACTTGGCTCCCTGATGGGTGCAGCTTTAGAAACGTGAAAATAAATAAATAAGTCACGATTCCCATACACTGACATGTGACTGATGCTTAGAGACCATAATATATAATACCATAGTTGATAGGTTTCTGTTTGTAGAGACCTGATTATTCCACCTGGATAGTTGCTTAAACAAAAGAACCAGACAAAAGAAATATATGTGCAAAGTCCAAGAAGCAAGTTATTATTTTCAATAGAGGTGTTGTGGGGGTTTTTTCTTCTTTTTTTTTCCCCTGGCATTAGCTGCAGTAAAATGAATCATGCAGAGCAACATTTTTCACAAAGCCCAAACATCTTACATTCACATAAAACTGATGTACACCAGGAATGTTCACTGGGCTGTAGAATAGGAACAAAGAGGGCTGCAGACATACAATTTGTCATCCTGATTTTATATAATAACAGGATATAAGCATATAAATGGATAGGTTTGGCAGGTGAAAAGGAAAATTATAGGGAGAGAGGAATATTGTAGCTAACTCAACAGTAGCCATATTGGCAATAGATCCTTTTGCCATTTGACAGCTGTCTTACGAAAGGGCTGAAAAATCATGTTTACTCAGATCAGCCTGATCTCTTGGTTATTTAGGACTCCACACATTCTGTGAAAAAAAACATCTTCAGCTTCTAACTTCAACTGAATTACCATGAAATGCACATATTTGAGTGTGTGTTTTCTGAACTTTCAGCAGTAGGTCTGAGTGATAAGGTGCTCAGGTTAGCCCATTATCTTGCACATATGAGTTTACAATGCTATGTAAGAAAAGTATATTTTTCTACACAGAGACAGGAATAGGTAGAGTTTAATTTTTCCAGTCTGATATCAGTATTTCTTTTAGAGACCAGTGGGTGGTCAGTATGCAAAGGAAGCCAGTGAGCTTGAGAAAAATCTTTTCTTTCTGCAGGACAAATAGAGAGGGAAGCCCATGAGGGCTGCTCTCTCTGCCATGTATAAGAGAGTCCAGTCAGCGCCTCTGTGGACAGGTGCAGGGAACAGCAATGTGAGCTCAGGAAAGGCTCAGTA
This sequence comes from Nesoenas mayeri, assembly GCF_963082525.1. Classification (NCBI taxonomy): domain Eukaryota; kingdom Metazoa; phylum Chordata; class Aves; order Columbiformes; family Columbidae; genus Nesoenas; species Nesoenas mayeri. The sequence goes on from NC_137560.1 coordinate 12,607,091, forward strand.
AATATCTGACAAATTGCTGCTGCCGCTGCTTTTCTGGAGGGCTTGTTTTGTACTGTACTGAGAAAGTTGTAACACTGGACTGAGCCGAAGTGGTGACATTAAACTAGATCCTTGTGCTTCAGGCTAAGTCTAGTGTTTCATCCAAAATAGATCATGAATAGTACTAACTTTGTTGTTGACAGACCTTTCACTCACTGTGAGCAGGTGCTTGGGGCAGTTTTCTTATGTTGACCTGATCATTGGCATTTGGGGTAAGAAACTTGGAGAAGAGAGTATCATTTAGTTGCACTCCAATGAGATGGCATTTCTGTGAGCTATCTTCTAGTGATGAGAGGGGATTTGAGGGAATGAAGAATATTATGTAGTGTGGTAGTATTTAATTATTTGAATTTTTTTCCTATGTTTTTCAGATTTTTTTTGAACAGTCCTTGTGTCAGAGTAACTTTTTTAAAGGGTGTTGACCAAACTACTCATTTAGCAATCACCTTGAGCATTTGTACATATAGGTTATGGATTTTAGACATTCACCTATCTGACAGGCAGATGCGGTTGGGTAGATTTGATGTTTATATGAATCGAACTGTCTTTAAATGGAAGAACAAAACTAGTGGCTTCAAAACCTTTCTTCTGTATATGATTTATCCATTAGGCCAGCTGAAAGCAGAGAGAGCAAGCCAGCCAAATACATACATATATACATATAGACATAAGGTCAGAGAAAGAAAGAATGTGATGTAGTTATTACAGAGGCAACAACTCACATTTATAAAGCATTGAGGATAAGAATAATGGATGAACTCAACAAAAGCCATTAAAACATCAACAGTAACCTCAGCAATAGTTTAGCTGGCTTATTCTAATGAACTTGGAGTGGTTCACCTCGTAATAAATGGATAATGAGCATATAAAAATTGCATACATTAATATCTTTGCAGGCTAAAAAAAAAAAACAAACAGTAAATGGTTCCTACATGTCTCCATACTCAGAATTGGTTGGACAAAGTAGGTAGACAAGAAAACACGTGCTACATCCTTATTGATCCACATGGAAGTACAGAAAGAGCCTTCTTGCATTTTTGTGGTAGGTGATTTTACAGAGTAAATCAGATAAATTTGTTTGATCTAAAGCATGTGCAATTCTGGGTGGGGATGCTAATCTATCCTGACGCATATTTTAGTGTATTTTTGTAAGATTGTGTGAAGCTTATTCCACGTCTCCCTGGACACACGGCTCATAACTACTGCCAGCAGTAGGTCAATGCAATTTCAACTCCATTCACATCCAACAAATCTCATAACTAATACGAGAGTAAGGAAAAGTAAGGTTTGTTGGGGAAAAAGGGTAACTGAAGAAGTGATCCTCACATGTGAATTTAGTGCACGGATCAGCCATGAGTGAAGCGAAACACAGCATGGTGGAGTGGAGCAGGAGGTTCCATAAAGAGGTACCAGAAGGGCTGGGCTTCTTGTTCCTTTTTCAGACAGCAGTTATCATCTAAAAATATTATTAGAAGGAGACATTTTCCATATGGCAATCTGTTGCAATCCCAGACACATATAGTGCACCTGAAACGTTCATTGTGGCCAGTGAAAACTTTCACACAATGCATGCATTTAAGGAATACTGGAAATCAGAGCCCTCAGTTATCTCTCACAATCTTATGACATGAAATTAATATTTTCCAGCCTACTAGTTCCCAAGGAAAAATAAGGTTCAATACATTTGTAAATCATAGGGAAATATGCAAGGCTACAAAAAAACCCCTCTGGACCTTTTTGCAAATCCCAGTGCAAGGTGAAATTACCTCTTAATTCTTACAAAAAGACTATTTCACACTTTTAGACACATCAGTATCAGGCACAGAAAGAAAAGAAATCAGTTTTGTGAAAGAGGAGTGACTAGTGGGAAGCTGTATGGAGGTTTTTGTGAGGTTTTTCTTGAACAGGTGTTGGGTGAGTCATGGAGGCAGCTGTAGCAATCTCTAAAGGTGGAAGATTCAGCTTCAGACTGTGCAAAGCAGATTCCCCTATAATTTAATGCAGCTGCCAGAGAGGACTGGTGCTAACATACAAATCTGAGGAGTAGGCATGAGCTTTCAGTAGAGTTCTGTAATATATCTGTGCTTTCAATCAGACTTTTTATTTTCTGTGCAAAACTGCCAAAATATGGGCGAGATTCTAAAACACAGAAAAATAAATCTCTCAGGGAGTTATCTGAAATAAATATTACAGAAGAGTTCATTTTAACAGAGTTAATCCACCCAGAAATGGATAGCAGCAAGATATTTAATCATGGCATATCCAGTTTAATCACATTTAGAATCCTCTGGAAATTAAGCTTATACAACTTCCTTAATTTAGAGGACAGTATAATGCTTAAGTATTTAATCTCCTTAGGATTGATATTGGACCTGGGTCTTTTGCAGAGTTTCATGAACAGTTATAACACTCTTCATGTTAAAAAACTTCAGAAGGAGCTCAAATTAATAAATCATCCATTTCTGGTTCAAACATGATAACTTTTTTTTTTTTTTTTTACCCTCAAATGTATAATTATTTGGTTTTGGCCTTGAATATTGACAATTCTGGCATTAAGACCACTGTATTTTTGTTGGGTCTTTTTAGGGAATGGATGCTCCAACATGTTGCTTCTCTTAATTAGTATATGGCTAAATTAATGGATTTAGAGCCTTCTGATGCTGTCTGGAGAACCTTTACATTATATAATTTTTAGTTTGTGCCTAGAATTCAGCTGCATTTTAAACTACAGGTTTATCTAAGTGAGTTTAGGCTGGATATGCCATTCCACAAGTTATAAATCATCCATTGCTTTGATTTTGTTTAGTCTACCCTGGATTTCCATCCTGCTATTCATTTTATCATAGAGAACTTACAAAACTTTATATAAAATGCCTTGATTCTGGTAATTCATTTCAGAGCAGCTTCAGAACAATATTTAGTCCTTTCTGCCCTTGTTTGCAGGGAAGGCTCTTAAGTTGGCATCATTGTTGTTGGTGGTACAAGTGATAGAGGAATATGAGAGTCATAAATATAGTATGATTTTTCATCCTTTCCATTTTCCTAATGAGAAACCTCACCAGCACACAATGGCCTAAGTATGCTTTGTGTAATGGGGAGCTTGCAGACAGCACACACCCTCAGCCTTCCCTCTTCCTTGCCAGGAAGGGCAATTCCTGTAACAGCACTGGTCAGTGCTTATTTGCAAAAATAGCTTCCTGAAAACAGCAGGGCTACATAAGGCAGTTACTGCTCATCAGTAGTAACATATTGAAGTTTGGATGCTAATTAAAAATAGCCAATGCAAAGAGAACAAAAAAGTGGAAGCACTGAAAATAACACAAGCAAATTAATAGTAGTAAAAATATTCACTAGTAATTACTTATTTCCCATACGAATCTTTTAAACAAAAATAAATTCAGTCCAGGTGCCTCATATAAAAGACTCTAACCCCATTCTAGCTTTGAACTACATCTCATAAAAAAAGACAATGCGATGTCTCAAAATGTACCGTAATAATATAGTATTTGGTGGTTTATGCCTACAATTTGATTTTGACTAATTTATTAATGAAGAAAGGGCTGTAAATTCAACATGAGTTTTCACTAAAGAATACAAAATATTTCCTACAAAAAGTGTAGGGAATAAAATTGAAATAATAAGTTCCAAACTCATCCAGGCAAGCAAGTTAAATGCTAAAGTAAATTCATTGACAGATTTACAATTAAATTGCATAAGAAATTGAAATAATAATTTTAGATTCCTAGAAATGCTATAACAGCTTGTATCTTGGATTCAGCAGGGAGAACTAACTCATATTTAGTTTCAATAAAGGCATAATTCTCAATACCTTGAAATACCTTCTAAGAGTGACTTAATTTAGCATATTCTTTGAAGAAACAGGTATCTGTTTAAAATCAGATACTCCTACAGGCAAAAAAGAAGTATAAGGCATTCTACTTCATGGGAAGGGAATCTCCTGCAAGCCTCAGCTGTGAGAACAGAGCTGTCCTGTGACATGATGCTGGGATCACACTCAGTACTGCCTGTACTCATGTCCTAAATCAGGCAAAACAAACCCCAGAGGGAAGGTCTAATGATAATGGTTACATGAATTAACCCATTATTGCCCTCCCAGCGACGGTGTGAGTTAGCAAACAACCATCTGCACTGTAGCAGTCGTGGTTTTCTGAGCAGGGAGTCACCTCTGTGTATTTTACTGCACTTTGAGTCCTCAGAAAGTGTTTTGAAATGTAAATAATCTCCAAAGGTTATAGTTGTTCCCTAACTTTTAACATGAGAAGCCTCTTCATACTGTAAACTTCACCTGGATGCCCCTCAACCTGCAAAGTATGCCACTTGCTGAAACAGCTTCTCAGTGCACCAACATGAACAGCTAATGGAAATTATCAAATTACAATGTTTGTCTTGGCTCTAATAATTTGCTTGAGAATTAGTTTCTTTCTCTATCACAGCATTTTATCAGGATGGTTACAATGAGTCACTAACTGAGCTGTGTAAATCTACGCCTAGACGCTTGGTTATACAGGAGGTGCAAGGTGCTGAAATGCAGAAATCAACCACTGATTGTACTGGGAGTTGGAGGTATTTGTGAATTCTTCTCATTCAAGTAAAAACCAGTACAGCTACACTCATTAACAGAATTTTACATGGTTGGGCCAACAGCTTCATCACTCTTCATTTGCCTTCTGTAAGAACTCAGCACTTCAACATGCATCCACCCAGTGGCCCATCCAGAGACCCAGTACCCTCACAGCAGATTAAAAATTTCAAAATTCTTGGCTAAAAAAAACACAACCATAATTCAGAGATTTTTGTTGTTGTGATTTGCTTATAGCCAAGATATTCTTAGATTCCATTAGGCCCATACCCAGCCAATTTGCTGTTTTCTAACTTTTTTTTGCTGTATTTTTACTTGGCCTGTAGAATTTGAACAGAGATTTAAAATCTGTTTTGGAAATACAAGTACTACTATGGAAACTGAGTGTTGTATGCATGCATGTGCTTTTATTTTTATGAACTAAGATAAATTATTCAAAAATACTTAGAATTTCAATTCAGATTTAGGAGAATGCTAGTTTGCGTTTTGTGTCAATGAAGTTTTCATCACAGAGTAAGGAAGATATAAATTCCACTACTCTCTGAATGTCAGGTTAGCCTTAATCTCTCTTTGGACATGCTTTTTAATTAAGATCTTGTTAATAATATGGATTGATAATAAAATATATTCCTGAATTTTTCAGAATTTTGGATGAAATACATTTTCATTCAAGCCTATAGTTTGATGAAAACTAAAAATTATGTAGAAATACAAACTCCAACAATTGTTTTAATTGGAAAAATACCTTAAAAATTTAAGACTTCCTGGTTTCATCTGACTAGGAAACATGAATTGGGAACTAGGTCATTTTGACTTAAAGGGGATATTCAATTCAACACTTCAAAAACATAAAAATGGCCATCTTCTCTTTCCAGAGTATGATACAAAAGTACTGCCTCTCCAAATAAATAGTTATTGTCTAGCCAACTATTTTGATTAAACATCAATATTTTCCAAATTAAAATGAAACTTGTAATTAAACTTAATGTAGAATCACTTTGAATAGTTGATAGCTTAGCCTAAAAAAGTGTTGAAGTCATGAACAAATTGACTTTTTTCTTCAACAGATTTTTTTTTTTTAATGATTTCAGTAAATATATATTTTAATCTCTTTCCAAAAGTACTACAGTTCAATAATTGCAATAGATCTGTACTAGGACTTCATTAACCAGCTACTCATCTCTCTTCTGTTGGTGAAGATGAATAGCTTCACTGACTCAACATTGTAAAAAGCATACGAATTCACTTGTTTCCTATAGAAAAAAGCCCTTGCATTCTCAGTTTCCAATTATTCTGAATTCATGGAAATAGTCTCAATTTGCAGTAGTACTACTGCTAGTCTATTAATTCTCCTCTCTATAATACAGATTGTAGGTGTTACATGCACAAAATAAAGTAGTTTTTTTTTTTTTTCAAATTTACTCAACTATGTTACTCCCTGAATATTTTATTTCATTTGAATCATTCATTAGTTGAGTGCTACTCTGTTCTGGACCAGTTGAACCAATGAGATCTTTTGATTTCAAAAGGCTAAAATTTCATTTGACGTCTTCAAAGACACATGGATGAAGCTATTGCATCATTCAGGATCTGCAGGGGAAAAGACTTGGTCCTGAAGATCGCATTTCACTACCTGCCCATAAGCCTAATGAAGCAATCAAATGAAAAGGATTCCCTTTCAGTGTGGGATTCCCCACTGAACTCAAATGGTAATTTGCCACGTAAAATACTATTTAAACAAACTGAGGAATCAAAATCTGCTCTAATGGCATGGGAGAGAACTGAAACTATTTTTCTATTATGTTAAATGACCATTTAAACACAAAAAAACTTAGCAAACTAATTTTTTTGATCAATGATAACATAAAGCTTTCTAAGCTAGTTGCAGAGCTATCCTAATTTTTCCTTGTTACAAGCCTTGATATAGTATGGATACTCTGTTTTAAAACCTGTGTTTCTTATTCAGGTGTGATAATGTTTTACTTTAAAGTTTTCACAACAAAACAAAGACTCCAATGCTGAAAAGAATTACAATATGAAGTAGTAATCAGTAATGACAGAATATTCTTAAGAACAAAGTTTGAATGTATTTGAAATCCTCTAACCCAAGTTGGACAGCAAAGACTTGAACACAAAAAACTGCTACAGAGAACAATACAAGATAACTATAATTTGCAAATAAAGAATGACTTATTTTGATCTCACTAGCCCATTTTTCCCCTGTTCTAATAACAAAATTAATTGAAACTAGATAAGTCTTTTAGCACCTCAGTGGGAGAAAATCTGCTTTTATTTACATCAGTGCAAATTCACAGGAATTTGTAAATGGCAGCTCCTTATGTTGAGAAAGGATAAGAGTGTCTACAAATGTAGACCTGTACTGAAAGCGGAATAGTCTTTTCTATGTAAAGCTGTATCTTCCCTACATGAGCTAGAGTATTCACAGCTATGGAGATTGTGGCAGAGACCTGCCACTATAGCTCATGTACTTTGCCTTCTCATCAGTCAGAGGCTGCAGAAGAAGTTGGGCAGATCAGTGCAATTCCATGGACATTCATCGGTTTTCTTCAGCCAATTATGATTTGTTTACTTGAAGTAGTCCATTCTGCTGTACTATCAACTGCAGAATGGTTGTCCTCAAAGACTTCCAGAGCCCTGTGTGCCTGATATGTGTGCAAATACAGGTGTGTATCACAGTCCTTAGGAAAACAGTGGTAAAAATGTTCCAGTTGTTATTTTTCTGAACATGAGGGATTATTTGCTGAGGCTTTATATAAAATGCACTTAAATACTGGTTGGTTTACATGCTGCTAAATCCTATACAGAGATTCAAACCCAGTCTTTAAAGAAAGAAGCTTTGTTCTCTGAAGCTGTTCCCAATTTTGGTGGGTCTTCCTTTTCCTTATTTGCAATGAAATAGTCTCTGTATTTTGTCATTACACTATTGAAGAATAAGTCTTATTTTGATTAACATTTCAGCAGCTGTATTAAATGTATTAAACATTTCCTGTCTCAGCAGCAGTGTCATAACTTCTGCAAATGTTTCTCTTGCATAGGAACACAACTGGAGGGACTGATGTACCTTGATAATTCTAACTGCATTCTTAAAACAAAAGTTGCTGATATCTGCACAAGTAAGGTAATGACAGAAGTTGGTCGAAGGTATGGACAGAACATAAAGTTGGAAATCTCGTGGTTTAAGTAATTATTGCATTTGCTTGGAACATGAATGCCTATGAGCCTGCCATGAAAAAGAGCTATATATGTGGCCAAATCAGCCATCTCATTCTTTTGGAGAAAAGGGAAATCCCTAATAGAAAAAACTTTTGAGTGGGCTCTTAAAAGATCTTTTTTACTCTAGCAGATGTATTAGTGGTGGAAATAGGTTCAGCTATCACAAAATTTGCAGATGTGAAATTTTAGGTGTCATTTTGAACTGTCCTCTGACCACATAAGTCTTATTGCAATTGCATAGATCCAACACTATACAGCCTGTAGAGTACAACTGGAGTAATCCTCTTTTAGGGGAAAGCCTGTCACTCCCCCCTCCCAGTTCTTATAAGAACTATGAAGTAGATGCACAAGAGGAAATACAAAGTGAAATACAGAAAAATAAAAGTTGCAAGTAACCTGGCTGCCCTGACATCTCAAAAATTACCGTTTTTTCTGCCAAAATATGATTCTCACTGCAGATCCTGTATAATTCCTTATAAATATTATTACTTTTTTATTTTGCCCAGTCTTCTGGGAAACTCTGCATTCTGGTATTTTAAATCCTTGGTTCCTTTTTCTTTTTTTTTTGGGTCAGCCCTGTGTCTGTTGTTCTAATAATATTTTACTTGCCCTTGAAAATGCATAACTCCAACTCAGTACTCTTACTGTGCTCCTAGCACTTGTTTAAAGAAGATGGAGAGACCACGTGAGAGGCAGCACACACATGCCAAGGACAAATTTTCTCTCCCAATCATCTTTTGTTATATATGTTATGGTACTTTTCATTGTTAAACAACTGATGCGTTACCTCAGGAAGTGGCAAGTTACCTTGGATACTTAATACTCTTGTTATCAACACAAAACGAAAACAAAAAGCAGATTGGCCTGGTAATTTTCCCTATTGACAGCATGTCTCTTTCTTTTCCTGCACATGAAACAGGGGGAGTTCAAGGACAAGCCAAATAATTGCAGAAATTCTGAGTCAAAGTACAAACTTGTAAAACACAAGAGAAAAAAATGGGTCGTCTCTTTGAGGTCAATTCTGATACTTCTATTGATGTTTAATAAAGTCCTATCATCTGTCAGCTTCAGTCGATATGAATTCTTATACTTAATGTAAGAAATAATAACCATAATCCTCTACAATTAGGACTTTAAAAGGAAAAGGGCCCTTCAGGAGAGATTTCACTTTATGACAAAGACTCAGTGCTCTTCACTCCACTCAGTGGTAACATTACAGACAGACCCTGACTGACATATTGGGCACTGATTGGGGTTTCTGGTAAAGACAGAAGACATTATTTTCACTTAATGCTTAAATAAAGCTATTATATATGCTTTGGATGATGGATCAAATTTAACTGTTTCAAGTTAAGCACTAAAATTCTGGATCACACCTTATAAATACTACTTAAATCTCATTAATATAACAAAGCTCAGAAAATGATAGTACTTTCTTTTTCCGGCAATTTCAGGTTGTAGCCTGAAACAAAATGGGAAGTTTTTTAAAACGTGTATTTTCAATTCTTATTTGGCTTAACAATAACAAAGAAATGTATTTTAATGCTGTGAAATAAAAATAAATAGTTAATTCTTAGATTACAAGCAACTGCAAAGGAAAAAAAAAAAAAGATAAAAGAAGCTTTCTCTTGGAAATTCATACACTAAGCTACAATATTATTGGAGGGGACAAAGATCTCCAGGAAAACCACAGTAGAACAAATCTACATTGAAAGAGAAATATTCACTTCACAAGAACAAGAAAAAGCTACAGCAAAAGTTAGGACATAATTAGTATTCATATTGTTAAAGCAAACAAAACCATTTCTGATAATGGCTTCAGGCAACCCCTGTGGGCTGAATGTCCAAAAAGTAAGACTTATACCCATTTTTACCTCAGGGTAGTAGGAGAAAACACTACTGTTTAGTGTAGATAGAAAATAAGATGGGCTAAATATTAACATTTCAAGAAAACAAAAACCACAGGAGACCACTGATGGTCTCTTTAGCCTACTGAGTATTTTAATTGAGAGGTTTATATACTCTGAATGAAACATTTATTTATTGCCTCAGAGCATGATAGTATAATATGATAGGGAAGGACCAAACATTTAGTATTTCTATTCTAACATATCTCTTCCTTAAAGGCTGTAAAAATTAATACACACTGAATCTTGGCATTAAAAACTCATCAGCAAACTGGAGCAGCTAGAAGCAGGAAAGACAAATATCATGTGCATTTAAAGGTGAATAATAGTCCATTCATGCCACTTATAAATGTAAATGTCAATGTCAAAAAAGTCAATGGCAGTTGCTTGTAAAGAATCAGCTTTTCTTAAGAGTTCATTCTTTCATCAACACCACAATACATTAGACAGCCATTCAAAAGCGTGAATCTAGCCATTACTTATGAATACATTTGCACTGAAGCATAGAGGGGGAATTGTTGAATAAGAGGGTGATTTTTTTTTTCTTTAATCACCCTCTTTTTTGACCTCAACAGCACCTTCATTTCCTTCAAAATACTTATTGTATATGCTAGTAATATATGTTTGTATGTAAAAGCTATTCTGATCTTTGAATACAAGTATTTTGAAGATTTCCTAAGCTGAAGTCATATTGACAGCTATAGACAGCACAAGACCTGCTCTTTTTGGTAGAGTTTGGTAGCAAAGAGTCCCTCTTCTCCAAAAGTTAAGAGTGGCAGTAGCTGAATTTGCAAGCTCCTGTAGAGAGCAAGAATATCCTTGAACAATATGTTCACTAGCAGCATCCTATGTTTCTCTTATTGCTTCCACAGCCACCCAAGGGAAAGTGTGCAGAGCAACACACATGCTGGCTGACCCCATTTGGTACACACTGGTAAGATGGCGTCTTCAAGGATAGTTTGTGGTACCAGTTCTGGAGCAAGGGGATGTGGGAGGAGGAATCTGAGGCCTTGCTAAGAGTTCTGCAGATGTCTGAGAGTTCTGCAGGGATACCCTTGGACTTAACCCCATTGTCTGACATGAAGCCCCAGTGTGAGCATTCGCAGAACAGTCCAGCACAGACTTCTCCAGAGCATCTCTTTAGGATATTCTCAGTTCAGCAGTGCACATAAATGCACCCTCAGTCCTGTTCAGCAGCACAGCTCATCACAGAGAGCACAGGACTAACATGACACCGGTCCCTTTAAATATTTTGATTGCCTATAGCTGTACACTTAAGATATCAGTCGAGTACACTTTAATTAGCCCAGAGGAAATCACAGTAGGGATGAAATGAGTTGGGTTGTTATTCTTCTGTTTTTACTAACAGCAAATAAAAGCATGTAATTAGCTTTTTTAAGGCACTTTCAGGATGTTAAGGTTATCATAACTGTAAACAATAGTATATTTATCTAATCTGAGAGTGGCACTTGAAATATATTTTAGTTCTGAATAGGAAACATTAAAATTACAATGGGTCTATAGGATTTTGAAGAATTGCATTTAGGTTGAAATGTGCAGCTTAACAGCCATTGCAGAGTAGAGTTTTAAAGGATTTCAAGCAAGAATTTTTTTCCCCTATTTGCTTTAGCAATGTCAAAAAATATCTTTAGTATAAAATAAAAATATTTTGTTTTGACTTATTCCAATTAGTTTATATAAAAATATATTTGAATAATTTATTAATATGTTAATATTACATAATTCATAAACTGTGAATGACTGAGACTTAGCAAAATAATACTCAAAATTTTAATCACTTCAAAAGGATGCAATTTCACTATAACCGAAATAAAATAATTTTCTCATTTCAATTTTTGAGGATTTTTCCCACATATTTTCTACTTCGTGATCTTCTATGCAAGTTTCCAACCAGGTTATTCTACTCTGCTCTTGCTAGCTGCATTTCAGATGAACCTTTCCAGTTTGGTTTTCCTTTCAGTGACAGATGTAAATCAGGAATCACTCAAAGTAGTTACAACAGCATGGTCAAGAGATAATTTCATCAAATGTACTTTACTGAAGTATCATTTATTAGTTGCAATAAATTCCTCTTACAACCTTTATCTGAAAGGAAAATCCCAAAGATGTCGTCTTCTGAAGAGAGCCTTGTGGACAGATTTAAAACAAAAAATTGGGGAAGTGGTTTGAAAACAGAATTAAAGAATGAAAATGAACAGTTATAAGAAAGTACTGTAAATTGGCTTTACCAAACAAATATCTTATAGAAAATATTTGTACCATTATCATTCCATCAACAACTGACCCCAGCCTGTGACTGGCCAAGGCTGCAGCCAAAGGCAGAGGTGCTGGAGAAAGGTGCATCTTCAGGAGAATTAAATGAAACTTCACAAGAAAGTTGGTTTGCTATTTTCTAGAGAAAGCATGGTGCAAATTAAGTCTCTGAAGGCAAATTATCACCAACAGGTTTCTTAAAAAGGAATATTGTTCCTTTAATGGAAAAACCCTCAGTGCTTAAAGTGTCCATATTACAAACCTAATGGGACATAGAGAATGAAGTGCTGGTCTCCTGCTGGGTTTGCTATTGGTCTTTGTCTTTGCATTTCATCTAAATCCTACACTGAATTACACTTGATGCCAGCCTTCTATTTGGGGCACAGCAGGAACCAGCAGCTGTATGTCTCGGCACCTTTGCTTTTGAAAGATTCACAATTTTTATAACATTTAAAGTCTTGCTATTAATCACCTGCTGTAAAATGAAAAGTATCCAAAACCCATTCCCTCCTTGGTAAGAGACATATGTATAAACTATTACAAACTGTTTTTCACAACTTATACTAAGAATCACTTTCCTGCTTGCATATGGATAGACAGACATAGAGATTTCACATCTCACCTCAGACAGATAATCTTCATTTATTCATGTATTTTGCAAGGTAGATAGACAGAATTAACTGATAGTTGAATGCATTCACTACCAATATTACAGATACTAGCCTGTGGGAATTGAGTTTGTGATTTTTCGTGATCAGAGGGATTAACACTGAGTACTCTGGAGAGGAATATTGCCATTCATATACAATAAGTCTATCTCATAAGCATCAGCATCACACACATATATTCTTCCTTAGTTACAGTGCAGCAATTTTTAATTATTTTACCCCGCACAACCAACACATCCATAGCTGAATGAAACATTCTTGCTTATTTTGCCGATTATACATTAAAAATCTTAATACGGATTCAATTATCTAAGATTTTAGGTGCTGAATTCCTATGGAGGTACCTATTCTCCAATGAAAGTGGTGGGAGCTAGATATCTAATTGTAGCTTTGGGGATATAGGATCATTAGTGCAGCCTAGTCAAAAATTAGTGGCTGGAGAAAGAATTACCAATACACCAATTTATACTGTAGAAATCCCACAGTGTGAATTACTTTGGTCACCATTAGGATGCCGAAATATTTGACCAACAGGTGAAGGAAACTCTTCAATAACTAAAAGCTTACTTTGCAGACTGAAAGCATTATAAGGACATCGCCTCCAATGGGACTTGTTGGTTGTGTGACCATCAGTACTGAACCCCACAAAACCTCCTCTCCTGAGACAGGTTTCCCAGCAAGGGCCTCCTCCTGCCACCAATGTATCACCTAGGTAAAAACTCCTTCACTTCTTACGTACATCCCCAGCAGTACATCATACACACAGACTGCTGAACATCTAATTCTTGCTGGAATTGATGTGAACTTTTCCACATATCACTTTGACCTTCTCTAAAGAAATGAAGAAATGACTGGATTACTTCTTCCTTCAGATGAAAAACGTCTTGGGGTAATTCCATAATAAATGACAACATAAAAACCTCACAAGATTTTGAACTATCTGTAATCATTTTTCTTGCAAAACATCCCCAGATTCCTGTGGCATCAGCACATATTGATAACACCATGGCTGATAACATCTGCAACCCTGTGGAGCATGTGCTGCTGTACAGCCCTGATACTGCACTCATAGATTTCATTTCTTTGCTATGTAAAAAGCTGAAAATATCAGGTTTTATTGTCTGGGTTAGCATAGAAAGAAGGGAGTGAACTGAGTATCGCTGTTATCCGAACTCATGAATGCTCCTCAGAGCTTCTGGAAACTCTCACCTCTCAGGGAGGATGAGATAAAGGCATCAGTGCTGAGGAGTATTTCTCAGTTCAGCAGCTGAGAGGCCAAGTGCTACACAAAGCCAAATTAGATGCTAGTTCCAGTGAGCTGCTGTGTATGGCAGAGATATTGTACCATGCAAACTCATATCAGCAGGAAATCTATAGGTTTTGATTTTATCCCTGATGCAGCTTCCCAATGAAACATTGATTTGTGGCATTTGCTTCATGTGTCTGTTTGCAACAGATCCAGACAAAAAAACCTAAATGGACATCAAATACCAGCCTCTCATTGCCAGCAACATGTTGCTAGCCTGAATATCTATTTTAAGTCAGAATAATGAGAACATTTAGACCTTTAAAGTTCTGGTTTTACTTCAACTAAAGCAACTACACATCAACTTAATGCCTTTCTTTATTCAGTGACACAGAGGTCACTGCTGTGAGATTTATTTGATTTCACGGTTTGGTTAATTAATTTGCTCATTCTAAGCATACACCATCAGCATTGCTTTTGGAGTAGTACTACCAAAGCAACAGATTAATTTACATGGTACAGTGCATCTGGAATAATTATTACCCCACAGAATTGTTATTGCTCAAAATCTGAGGGGAGAGGGATGTTTCCTACTGTGATAAAAGGGCCCTGTTGTGGTTTTATCAGCTGAAAACAACTACATGGACTAAATTACAGAAGAAGCTTCTTTCAATGTTAAGCAGCACTTATTCCAAAAGTCCATAAAGCTGTTACAATACTAAATCTTTTTTTCTGACTTCATTCTTACCAAGTTATGTTGACAGGCTAGAAATTCTCAAACCACTCCCATTCCTCCAGCAATATCAACAGCCACTTCACCAATCAACACCAATTAATTCAGAAACATCTTTCTCACAGATAAAGAGCATTGCTGACCCCCTGGTTTGGAAAACAAGTATTATTTTTAAAAATATGTGCTTGAAAATTGGTTGGAGCACAAGTACAGAAATAGTAAGATTTTTGGAAAGACAGTTAAGGGTGATTTAAAGCATCTTACATCAAGATAGTTAAGTAGTTTGAGTTCTGGACAATTGATTGACCAAGGGAGTGGGTTTGTTGTTGTTGATTTGTTTTGTTTTAGGGTCATTGAGAGCTGATCTAAAGTTTCTTGTTCTTGGGTCTTTGATTTGCTGGAAGCCCTTTGCTTTGACCAACTCACTATCTCTTTTCACTACACTGTGCAAATCAATCATTCTTGATTTCTCTTTGGAGATCTAATTCCTACACATCCTTCCTGTTTCTATAGCTTTGTGCTCATTAAGTGAAAAAAATCAGAGTGATGGATGGATCATATGGAATATTTATTTTCCAGCATTTGTATAAATTTATAATCTTCATTTTATTGCATTCTATTAGGTGTAGGTGTTTATTCTTAAGTTAAAGGTCAGAACAGTACATCACTACCATTCACCAACATTTTTGGTATTACAATAGTGACATCAATAGCACACAAGGAAACTGGGCAAAGCAAAGTCCTGGCACTGTGGAGGTAGATTACAGAGGAAAAGAGTTCACAGGTGGGAGACCAGGTGTTAGGTAGATCTCACTACACACAAGTAGGCAGCTGACAACTGAGATGAAGTAAAAGGTAAGAAGTCAATGATTGTGCTTTCCTAATTAAACTTGAGAAGAATTTGAATAGCTGTCATCTAGCCAAATGAGCTAAGAACAGGTTAAGACCATTAAGTTTTAACAGGTAATTGGCAGACCAGATAGCATGTAATTTGCGACCAATTTAAAACTACTCAGATTAGCACAACACTCCCCTGCGCCCCCCCCCCCCCCCCCTCCCCACTACTGGTATCCCTGGGCAACCCAGTGACATCCCATTGACCCAAGCACACCCTATATTTACCCTTTCGTCCCGTTCCTAGCTTCAGAGAAGCAACAATAAGTATATTTATAGTAGAAAATACTAAGTTGATGGACACTTGCAGTGCTGCAAGCCTGTAAATGCAGGCAATTTACTAAAAGCAGTGTTCAAAGTGTAAGACATTGAAACTATTAACAATAGGAAAGTTTCTTGTGATGTTTTTCCAGGAAGTCCTTATGAAGAAAGATTCCTTCTGGTGTGCTACAGGAGCCCACAGTTACTCCATCTCACAGAAGGGACATGGCCTTGGCTGTGGAGGCCTCCAAAAAGAAAGAACAACCAGGCAAGCAGTTCTGTGTCAATCCACCTTATCTGCAAGGATGTAAATAACAATATCGGATGGCTTTTAGGGATTACAGTAAGTATTGATATTTTCCTGTAACGTTCATAAAAAAGCCACTGCTGTGTTAACCATGTATAGTTCAGAGAGGTGACGTGAATGACAAGAGTCTGTGATAAAGCAGACTGAGAAAGATTTAATCTCCTTCACTTCCTCATTTTAGCAAAGTCACTGAATAGCAGTGTAAAATAAGCACACAACATCCTGGAAAAAAGGTATATTTGATATCAGGCTCTTTATTAAGTATGTTGACTTTCTAGTAGTAGCAGTCATTTCCTGATCTTTGGAGTTAATGTCTCTGTACCTCAGGCTCAAGGAAGAGGTTATTTGCAAGTATAATTTGTCCTGTTTTGACCCCCTTCTTGAGGTCAAAAATAACACTATATATTTACTTCAGGGGATTTTGAACTCCATTTTAATATGGCAATTTAATACTGCCACAGGGAAACCAACCAATCACTGCACATTAGAAAAAAATGCAGCATTGACCCTATTTAAAATGAACTGGTCAATTGAATTGAAATATGTGAGGATTAAGAAAACAGAAATTTATTAACACTACTTAGATGCTATAATGCTGTCTGCATATTATGCAGACTATTCAAATAGAAAAAAAAAGTATTTACTCTGCATGAAATCCATAACACTCCTTTCAATCAAGTCTTCTCTCTGGTTTCCAGGAACCTTGAAAGCTTGCATACAGCTGGAAAAATTTCTGTTCTTAGTCACAAATACGCAAGAATTTACTTAATCTCAATAGCTTAAAGCTGTAGCTCAGGGTGAAAGACAAAATAGTTGGATTAAAGTTTGTAACTTGGTGGATTGCTTTTAGCAAGAAAAAAAGGAAGAGCTCTCTAGTGCAGTCTCTTTACCCAGCTGTTCCATCAGATTTTCGTAACTACAGAAATACAAAAATAAGCAAAACCAACATCTTGTTCACTACTCCCCTCTTCCATATTATACTTGGACCTTAAACATTTTCCTCAAGTCTTGACTCTCCTGCAAGCCTGTATCTAACACAAACTCCAGTAACTGCATTACATGAAACATTCAAAAAATTCTTTACCTGCCATGAATTCCAGGATCTCCCTAGGTCAGACGTAGCCTACTCCCACTTCTTTTACTCAGGCAGCAAGAAGAGCAAACCCACTTGCCTCAAATAAATACTAATAGTGTCACCGCCCCCACCCCCAGCTCAGTGAGTTTTGATAAAGTTTAGGGGAATCAAAATCACCTGTGTAACTCCGGATTTCTACCAATGAGATGAAAGTAAAATGTATAACGTGATAATTGAGAGTATAGCTAATTATAGCCACATGAAGGTCAATGGCAGGCTATTGCCTGAAGGACTGGAAATGTCTGAGATGCATACATATATAGCTATATTTGTCTATATATCTGTACACATATGTGTATACTGTATTATATATATACATATAAACATATCTGTGTAGCAATTATATGTAAATGTGTTTACATAATATGATAATTTTCCAGCAGCCTAGCTTTACAGTGGAAGTCAAATGAGCAGTTGTTGTTCCTTCTGATAATATGATTAACTCCTTGCTTACAAATACCTCCCATCCACTATACTAAGGGCCATCCATTAGACTTAATGCCGATTCTAAAACTTGTCATGTTCTTCATGGTTCTTTGCTTTTCAGTAATGTGCTAACAATAGACATTTTAAATCCTTGAATGTTAGATATAAATACCATATTGTAGCTGCATGAACCTGATTGAAAATGCATTATCTGGTAATGGTACACAGAGCTTATTTCACATCTCTCACATTCTCAGTCTTCCGTTTGAGACCAGATCAAACCAAAAGCTGTGGCGATCGAATGTAGAACTAACAAACTGTGCAGAATGAGCAGTGATATTGATCCATGGCCTATAGGATGGGTCCTACTACCACAAAAGATATATATAACTGTTGCATAAAATATCTTGAGAATATAAACTAAGACCCAGGCTGCAATTACAGTTGAGTTGAATTACAGCGCAGAATTGCTTAAAAAATGATATGTTGTTTTGTAGAAGTAAGTTTTGTACTCAAAGCTATTGCTTCTGCTTACCCCCTATGTAATTGCCTCCAGGAATTTTTCTTTTGGCCCCCAAAGATGCTGCCTTTGGCTGCAGGTGAGGCAATGAACTTTAGAATGCCATCACTTCAGAACCTCCATGAGTGTGAGATATGGTGTTCATGTCATAGAAGTACTGTTCAGTTCACAGCAGCAGGCATCTGGAAGAGCAGCATTAATTAACTTTTAAGATGAGTCTACACATGATACTGACCTTTGAACTACGAAAGAGTGAAAGACTGCCACTGTTAATTTGGCACTTATCTTCACAGTTTGCAGATTGTGACAATATCAAACACGACTATCTACTAACAATTCATGGTGTGTAGAGTGTACCTGATGTTATAGAAGATCTATCTCTTGCTCTCTCTTGTACAAGTCCCCTGTTTTAGTGACCTGCTTCATTCTGATAGTTATTTCTATTGAGCAACAAAATTTAAATTTTCTCTTCCAAGTGACAACCATCAATAGAAATTATCAGACTGCTTATACACTTACAATAAAAATACATGGGAACTGAACGGTATACTGAGCACTGCATGATGTGTATATAAAGTACTATGCCATGTTTTTATTTGCTTAGTCTGTTCAAAGTGTGGAAGAATATGAACTGAGTGCCTAATTAAAATGAAGTGTAACTCATAACAGTTTATTTGCACTGCAGTGCATTTGCCATATTATTCATTACATTGCATTCAGTACCTTACCATTTAGTTATAGTACACTAGAACTGCCACTTAAAAAGAAGTGTAACATGTTCTTTTATTTGTGTCGAAAGTCTTAACCATATGCTTTATGGGGCTTCATCAGTTTACATATCACGCTGCTAACTGCAATGAAGCTCTAATTTAACATGTGATTTCACTAATAAAAAGGATATGTGTTTTTTAGCAGTGGGCAAAACTTGAGTGTTTTACTTCTGATAACCCTTCTGTAGGTAAAGTTATACTGGTCTTGCTTTTTAATGAATCAAAAATCAGGAAATAAAATGGCAGTGTAAACTTTGTTCAACCTGAAATTGGTCTTGAAGAGCTTTAGAGTGCGGTAATCTCAACTAAAGAAGGAATTGCACACTTGCAACATGTTTAAGTATATACTTATGACATTTGCAGTATTCCAACCATTTTCTCACCATAGAACATTTGGTTTTAGCTAAGTTAATTCCCATTCATCATGTCATACATTCCTCTAGTAGCACAGAAGTAGAGAGAAGTGATAAGCACTGACAGAATGATTCTGCTCTCTAGGAGGACATATTTCCTCTGGTTTCTTTTTGGAGCTGTGGAGTTTGTACCCACAAGATGACCCAAACAAACAAAGTTAATATACAGTACTTATAAGGCACTTAAATATTATCATTATTTGAAGACAGAAGCTTGTGCTTCAAATCTGAGCCCAAATGCTCGGAGAAGTCAGGGAGCAAATGTGCACCAATAAAAGCAAAGTTATTGTAAAAAGTAATGTTACCCTTGCAAAAATTCACATGTAGTTATATTTACGTGGGAATTACTGATTTGATGAAAATCTGTGAGGAACACAATCTAAAGACATAAATTTTTCTGTGTACATTCTTAATGTCGCAGGAGGATATAAGACTGGGATGAACTTCATTTTCAGTTGTGTTTCAAGGATTGTGCACTTTCATAATATAAATAAACAGCCTATTCAGTGAAATATGGGTGATATGCTACTATGTAAATGAAAACTTTTACCCAGGCCAAAATAGAGAAAGTTTTAATTGGCCATGCAGTATGTACCTGCATTTCATGGAGAATGAGCAAACAGAGTACGGGATAACACGTCTGCTGTTTACAACCCCAGCACACGTCTGGGTTGGTTACAGTGCAGTTCAGGTGTAGTTTAGCCTACTACACTGGCAACACTCTATAAAAGAGGTGAACATTTCACATTATCTGCTTCATACTCTAGTAGATATAATTCTATTTAAAGGTGACTTAATTACACAATGCATATGTGTGGCAGGTACTGTCTTAGTGCCCAGGACATGGAGCAGCTATTTCATGTTTCTCCATAACTTTAGGTGATGATACTGTTTTCCAGTGTTGCTTAGCATGGACAGCTGATGGGAAAGGACTAGAAACACAAAAAAATCCCACAGTTTGCAGGAGCAACCCAGCAACCATGTAAGGAGAAGGGCTAGAAAGGAGCAATACGGCAAATGTATAAGAAAACTCTCTTGAGTGGTCTTTACACACAGGTCAAAGCAAGACTTCCCGTGGTGACTGCATGCAGCTAGGGGTAGGTGTCTTGTGATTTCCTCATCCGTCTGTACTGAGAGATTGCTTCATGTTATTCCTGAATCTGATACGAGAACTTCCATAGGTTAAAACTGTAGGTTAAAAAAACAAAAGAACACCCTACCCTCCAAGAGCTTTTTATGAAACCTGAGACTGGCTAAAGTAAAAGGACAACTTTCTAGACTTTAGTATGCTGCTGCTGTCCCTGTGGTGTATTTTATCCATATAAATAACACTGTATCTTTCTTTGTGGAAGGAGTAGAAAAGTTTTTAAGTTTTTTAAGTTTTTATCAAAATTTGTAAATTCCTGCTATGACAAAATCTTCTGGAAATCAACAGTTGTTTTGCAAGAACAAAACTGGGTACTCCAAGATCTGAATTACTAATTACAGAAAAATGTCAACTATTGTACTTTGTCATAGACAAGTTTATGGGAAATATTATCCACTCCACATTCAGTTCGTACCAAGGCTGTTTCTCTGTGTGCATATGCAAAATCTTTGGTCATAGATCACAATTTCTCTTAGGAACCAGTGTGACATTTCAAACACAGGTTGACAGAGCCCCTTCTATGTATCTTTTTGATGATAATTCTAGTAATTCTTCAATTTGTAGTACAAATCAAAGGCAAATGACACCCGTTCTCTGCAATCAGCTACTTAACACCATCATCTTCACCACCTGATAGGCACACAGTGCCTGCACAGGCAGCCAAACTTTGTCCAGCCTGGAGGAGTGTTTTTTCTTCTAATTGCATCTAATTGCATCTGGTTATGACAAACTATTGAATCCTAAATTTAAACTAGAAATAAGCACAATCCTAAACAGATGTGAAAAGGCAGCAAATCTCCATATTCTTTGAAGAACTGTCTCAGAGCAAAAAAATTGACAAGTGCATGTGCAAAGAGTATACACAGTGCCCATACCGGTGTAGTGAAGGTGTCCTAGCAAGGCTGAGGTTTATAGGGACTGTAATCAGACATTAATTTTTAAAAATATATTGATTACTAACATAAATACTAAGTGGTATTCAGAATATCTCTGGCAAGTAACTATATATTGAATTTTTACAGTAGCATAGAAAATAAGAAAATTTTCCTCAAGTAAAATGAATCTTGTAAAGGAAATAATGTGCTACCTCATTCACTGAATATTAAACACAGGTATATCTGTTCACCATCAGAGGTTGCATAAGCAGTATGCAAAAACTGGGTCAAAATATTTGCTTAAAAATGTTGCATATCTAAATAGCAAGCAGAATTGTTAATCCATGAACAGAGTAGATCACTCTGTTTCTGCTGCTTACCTTTTCCTAATTGTTTTATAATTTTTTCTACTGTTACTAAGCATAAACTTTGGGTTTAAATAATTCTGTTTTAACAGATCAGGTTAGTAAATCCAGGATACCTATTTATTTTTTGAAAAGCCATTTCAAAATGCTTGAAAATTAGAATATTTAAAGAAGCATGGGTAAATTTTGGATATATGTGATTGGACAAATATACATCTTTATTTCTAGAATCTAAAACAGCCCATGCACTTTGCACCTACCAGGGAGACCTGCTAGGGAAATCGATACTTCTCAGGTTTTTGTATCTCAATCCAGTTTTTCACTTTTTCTTTTTTTTTTTCCTTTCCTAAAACTCTAAAGTCTACAGAGAGAAAATGCTCTTGCAAATGTGACCCAGATATTCACTTTAAGTCTGGTTGTGATGAAAATTATCATAGAGTTTTTGCAATGTTTTCCAAAGTCCTGCTTATAATAGCTTGTTTGTATCTGTTTCCTTTAAATACATCTTTTTAGAATATTTATGGATACTATTCTCCTTCTGCAGTCCTTGCCCTTGTAAAGTAAGCAGTCAGTGTAGCTTAAGATATACCTTGGTATAAATTATTTATTGTAAGCATAAAGTATTGAACAATATTGTCTTAAACTTTATTCTCTGACAACATAAAAAGAAAAAGAAAACATAATCTGATTAAAAACTAGGCTTTATATGAAATGGTAAGAATTTGTTTTCTCTAGCTTACAGTGTTGTAACTCTTGATAGATTTTTTTGGTGGTTGTTGTTTTTTGTTTGTTTGGTCCTTTTTTTAAAAAAAAAATAAATAAAAGACAGATATGTTTTCTAGAAAAACAAAACAAAACAAAACAACAGGGATGACTTACCCCTGAAGTAAATATCCAGCCTGTGAAATACAAATAACAAGACTAATGGAAGAGGAATACAGATAAACCAGATTAACAGAAAAGATGAAAGCATAAAGAGCAGGAGTGTGCTGTGAAAACTCTCCTGGGCTAACTAGAAAAACTTGTCAGAGTGTGCACAAGGGAAAAAGAAATAACACATTAAAGATCAAACAAAAAGATCCTGCAAATTGGTTAATAATTTCAAGCATTTATGTGTACTAACTAGGTAGCTACATATGTAAGAAAGAATGACAGTAAAGAAAATGCTAATGATCAGTAACGCAGAATGACAAAAACCTAGAAATAAAATGCCATTTTTCATGAAGATTTTGTTTCCAGGCACTTACACAAAATTCAAATACCCTTATCCAAGTTCTATGTCATGTCTTGTTCCACTACTATTTCTAAAATCTTGGGCATTGGCTTGATTTGTTGTGTGTTGGGTGCCAGAACAGGAACCCTCCTTGCAACTGTGGAGGCGTAACTGGGACAGGTCTACGGGGTGGTGTGTGCAGGTGGGGATGGCCCATGTGCTTCGGCAGAGATGCTGCACCTGTAAGCCAACACTGCAGGAAAAGTTCATTTCGGTTCTCATTTGTTGGGCCAACAGGATCTGTGTATTTGTGGGGGAAATTACATGAGCAGCCTCTCGGTGTTTGAAGGTGCTGGGTAGAGACGGGATAATCTTTCCACTGTTGACTGGGAATCCAGTGTATGAACACCTGGATTTGCTCTGGATGAGTTTAGGGCAGGAGATGCACAGGGTGAGTGAGCACTGCTCGTGAATGGACAGAGATCTGGACATGATGGCCACTGGCTGGTAATTTTTCTTAACATGGAGGTAGAGGACTAGGAGTGATGCCAACAACTCATCCAAAGAAGTTAACATTGGAAAGCAAATATCAAAGAAAACACCCTGAATTGTGAATTTTTCAGTTCCTTTATTTGGGTCACAGACCAAAGCACCATTTCCTATCAGCACCCATCTGAATCAATACCAAAGGGCACCTTCCTTGGGTTCTTTGGCAGGAGCTCTGCCTGCAGCCAGCATGACATCAATCTCTGAAACCTCTGAGCCAGCCATCACACTGGGTCCTTGACAGTCCTTACCAGCAGAGGAGGGACCTTCATCCACTGTTCACTCCTGGGAGGTCTCAGCCCCTTGCTGTGGCCCTTCAGGGTTGCTTGTGTCCTCCTCACAGCAAGGTGAGATTCTTCTCAGCAGCTCCAAAGCAGTTGTCAAGGCTTGACTTTTACACTAATTTGCTTATAGAAAATTAAATTATAGTGTATATTAACAGTATTGAATTCCTTAGACAAAATTTACCCACTAGGGCACTTGGCAGCACCAGCTGCCTCCCACTTCTCCCAAGGGCCTCTTGATCTTCCAGTCCACCTCCCACGAGGTCACGTCAGCTGGAGGGAAGAAAACTTCTGTATCTACAACTCCATCCATCCCTCCAGTAAAAGTAACTGAAGGGCAGAGGTAAATGGGGCAGCTCTCTAGCAGACAATCTCTAATATCAAATATCACCTGGATGCAATTGTAAACCTTTTTGACTTTTGATAGAGCGAAACAAAGCAGAACCACTTCATATGCAAATATATTTGAAATTATCGTTGTTCATGATTCCTCAGTTTCTGTGCCCGGTCCATGGCTCTGTGTTTTGTGCTGGGCTCCACAGATAAGACTTGAACTCAGGTGGACTCTGG
The DNA here is from genome assembly GCF_963082525.1 of Nesoenas mayeri. Classification (NCBI taxonomy): domain Eukaryota; kingdom Metazoa; phylum Chordata; class Aves; order Columbiformes; family Columbidae; genus Nesoenas; species Nesoenas mayeri. The sequence goes on from NC_137560.1 coordinate 12,631,518, forward strand.
GCTCACAGCAACACATTTCTATTTTGCTGATAAAAAAACTTAGTAAATGTCAATTCAGAATTAAACCGCACTTCAAATCTTTTGTAAAGCTACATTTAAAATTACTTTATTGAAAGATTAATATCTGAGATAAAACAGACTTTTCTTCAATTATTGGAGTTCAGTAAGTCTGAAAACCTCAGAATGAGCTATTTTTGCCTTCTTGGCCAGGCAGCTGAGATCCTTCGATTCCATTACGTTTTGACATTTTTTCTGTAGTTGTTTTACTTTCTGTAAACCACTCTTTTTATTACAGCCCCAGTCATCCTTCTACACACAACATAGCTTAAGTGCCTGATCCACTTAAATAAACGAAAGAATATCCACTGCGTTTTGATACAGCCTTTAAAAGAAAAATAGCAAAAGAAGACTGGGTCATATTGATTTTGTTTCAGCCTCACCTAGCAAGTCCAAACTCATCAGAACAACTCGAATTATGAAAAAGGCAACTAACTTTGGGTATGGAAACACTAGGCCATACACTTGCAGTGTGACTTCTAGCATCACACACTGCAAGGTTTCAACATGTAATGAGCGGTTTTGAAACTGGTGCTTTAAAGTGATATTTTTGGTAACCTTGAGACAGGTTGGACGAAACATCTTTGGAAATGGTCAGATTTGAAACCACAGAATGGCTATTACCATCAGTGTGACAAAACATGCTATGTAGAATATACATAGCTTTGGTATGAGGCAGCTATCACCCACATACAGCTTGTAAAAATTTGCAAATCAAATATGGGTACTTTGAATTCTCCATAGTGGTCCATAGTTTCAAGTCAGTGCAGTGATTACTAGTTGATCTGAAGCTATTAAGAAAAGCTAGGGTTTTGTTGAGGTTTCTTTTTTTTGCTGTTGATGTTTGCTTAATAAGCTGATCACTTACACTTGCATTTGCTGTCTATGAGGCAGTGAGGTGGACTGTGCTTTTACTATAATTAATTACTTTAAGATCTGCTAAAAAGTGTTACCAAAACAAACAAACAAACAAACACCCACAACAAAAAAATAAACAAAAAATAAACCCAAGAAATTTCAGCATTTTGAAGGATGTTAGTCATGACTTACAGAGATTTTCTCATGGACTACTTCTGTTGTAGTTTTTGGCAAGTGCATACAGCACTGAGCAGTAGCTGGAAACCTGCCCTCTGGTTGCAGCTTCTTCTTGACCCAGCAGATAACCTGGAGCAGATCCGTTTCCCACTAGGGATCTGCCTCTTTGATTCCCTTTGAGATCCACTAGTGTGGATCCACCGTTAACAACAGGTAACAGCAATAATAATCATATAGTTGTCATTGTTAACATGAACAGAGCCAAACCTGCCAGCAAACTTGTACTGAAGATGCCTGGTTATCACTGGGCTGGTGACCAAACCAGGTACAACTGAGTGTGGGTAAAGATGGGCAGGACTGTTGCTTGGCTGTTCTTGCATTGCTGTTCCTTTGACAATTATGGTGATCTTTTTACATAATCTCGTTTGTCAAAATGATGCCCAAGCTTCTGTGCCCCACCTATGGCTGTTTTGGTACGCTGCTGCTTAAGCTCACAAACCTTACTCCATCAGCCTGCCCATCTGAGGAAGAACTTTCTGCAATGACCTTTAACAAACAACTTTTCCATGAAAGCCATTCATATTTATTTAAATGATTCTTGCCTATTTTACAAGAAAAGTAAAAAAAAAAATAAATTAAAAGCCTTGATGCAGTGTCAGACTTCAAGTCTGGATGCATTCCTATTGCTACAGCAATTTTAGATAGCATTTTGCTTAGCTCACAGATTTCATAAGCTGAAACATTGTTGGAAGCACCACCTCTAAACAGCAAAGCTTTCAGAGCTGGCATTTCTGTGTTGTCCATCCATATTTTCAGCACAAATTTGTCATTCCTTGCTGGCACTGTCTACGGAGCGGTCTGCAGGCAGATGTGGACCCTTTCTGAGGGGCTGTTGCCTGGCTCTGCCCATCCCCTGTGCTGGCCGGGAGCCATATGGCGATGCGGAGCAGTACCCAAGTGAATACATGGCAGCCCTCAGCAGGGCTTGCTGCTGCTCTAACCGCAGCCACGTGGCTTTTGGCTGACTCCAGGTGTCAACACAACAAGTTTGCATCTGTCTGCAAACTGCCACCAAGATGTATAACACCTTTGGTCTTGCTGGTCCCCTGTGGGTTAGAGAGCTGGCCCTAAAAGTGACACTGAATTTCTGTGTATTCTCTAGAGCTATACTGCTAGGAAGGGCAGAGATAAGTCTGCATTGTATGTGGGCTTTAAAGTACTCCTACTATGGAAATAAAAAAAGTAACAACCTGCAAGTACTAATCCAAACCCTGTATTTAAAGAAAATATTTTGGCATTTAATAGTTAGCACAATAATCCTAATAAATAGTACAATAAGCAGTATACGGAATAGCTTTTACTTTTAAATTATCCATACATATAAATATGTGAAGTGGGAGATAATCATATCCTCTTCTTTTGTGGGTGAGAAACATGGAAAAATGCTAAGTAAATGAATATGAACAGCCAAGCCTGGCTGCAGGAATGAAAAGAAATCCAGGTTTCATGCATTGGAATGTTCAGCGGAGTTATTTAAAATTCATACCTTGTTAATAATAAATACATTTTGCAATTGATATTGGAGGCCAGTTGAAAAACTAAATCTGAGGACAAAATCATACTGTGTGAACTCAAATCATCACAAAAGCATGTATCAGATGATGGAGAACCTGGCAGAAGTCAGAGCCATTGTGCTGCCATCTGATGCTTTGAACAAAGGAGTAGCTAATGAAACATAGTGAGAGATACCTTTCTTTTAAAGACAGTTAAAATCCTGTTTGCCCTTGAAGGCAATGGAAAACAATATGCCTCTGGGTTGCTCAGATTTCAACAGAGAAGAATAAAAAGGGTCTGATTCTGCTCTTCCTTTGGTTTTCTGTGGATTTATTCCTGGTGACATCAGGAAGGATTTCTCAGATTGATATCAGTATGAAATCAAACTCTGTCCCAGTCTAATCAGGACCTCTGATTAGACATTTCAGTATCTTAAATTTTAAATAGTTCAAATGGAAGTAGTGTAAAAATATCCTCCACAATCTAAGAGCACTAAAAGTCTCTTCAGTGTCCATAATCTCCACACCAGAATGTACCACTATTGCATGAAAATGTCAGCATGAATTATAAAACACATTAATATTAGCCAATTGTACCATACAACTCTTTTTATAGTATCTGATATTTAACAAAATATCATCATTATTTTCTCAACACCTTGAAGGATCTGGGTATTAACATGTGAATATAATCATTAAAACAGCTTGTCCAAAACACAGAGTCGATTCTTGGTTGCAATTATTGCTTCTATTGACCCTGTCTGAGAAACGGAATGTAAACATACTGTAAAAGATAAGCCTTCCTTTTAGAAAGCTCTGAGAAAAAAAAAAAAAAAAAGGCAAATATTCCATGCAACTTTTAGCTTGGAATCAAAAGACAGTGTTTGAGACTTGGTGCACAAGATATTTAAAAGCATACTTAATTTAAGTGTGGATAAGTCTCTTTTTTTTTACTCAGTTTTAGTCACTCACCAAACTACAGCCAGACAGAGCTGGAGCTGCATCCAGGTCTGCTCATCTCCACTTTGTGATCCCAGGACCACCAACTTCCCAGAAGCATTTTGGAAGCATCTCTGAGCTTGGTTCATGTCAGGAATGCCTATGTATTGAAATTGTCATTGGTACAGCAACACACAACAAGCATGAAGTCTAAAGAAATGTAGTTTCTCCTTTCAGATACCCCACCTTCGTCCTTTCTTTCTGAGATCATGTGGAAAAACAGTTTTTATGTCTTTGATAATACTACTATTGCCTTAGTAATTGGAAACCAAGGCCATTGGGAAAAGATGCAGCTAATATAGAATAGGGTTAATGAACCGATCTGTCCTCTGTACTGGGTTTTTGGTTTGCAGAGCAGAAGGACTATGAATGTTTATAGAGCATTACTATCATCTGTTTATCAGTGACAGGTACCAGTCATTGCTGTCTACTAGCCTTCCTTCTTCTCTATAGAAGAAAATTACCTTTGCTACAGAATTCAGGGGAGGACACTGCGATGCCATGTAAACTGCAATGTATGTTTTTATTTGTTTTCAACTTGGCCTCCCAAGAGTAATAAGATAAAAATGAGTTGTACAAGGGTCAAATATATGTGTCAGAATGCAATTCACCTGATTTCCCGCTTTGGCTGCGTTGAGTTTGGAAACCTAATGCTTTTATTGTGTGACCTTTGGTACCAGCACACACAGGGAAAGGAACTGAGAGTGCTTGGGTATTCTCTAGGTTGTGCTGGGAAAGAAACTGGCTTTTTGCTGTGTAATTGAAAAATACCCTGTTACATCTCAGACTGAAATGTTTTTCCATTGCCACAACTGCCCTGACTCTTTATTGGAAATTATATGTGGCTCTTTGTATGGAGGATAGGGAGAGGAAAACTTCACGATGAGAGCAATGGCAAGACCCTGCTACCACCCGCTCCTGCCCTTTGAGACACTGCAGCATTAGCCTCAGATCTTTAGGGCTGGCAGCATGGTGGTAGGAAACGATCGTGCACATCTCAAACTTTTGAGGAGTGACTTTGAATTATTTTTTGCCTGTTTGGTTAGGGTATGTGAGAGTAGCAATTTTTTTTTTTCACTTGGGCGAAGTAGGATATAACAGCTCTTACCGCCACATGATGTAGCTGGCTGGTCCCTCCTCTGTTTCTTGGCTTGCCATTACCAGCATTTCCACAGGGATGTACATCCATGTGCTGTCCTGATAACATGGCATATATATTCATGTGGTATGCCTGACTATGTAACACAGCTTATTTCTATTGGTAATTGCTTTGTCTTCAGTGAGTGTGTATGGAGGTATCATGCAACCTGTTCTTGCAAAAAAAGAAAAGGAAAAGGCACCTTGAAATGTTGTGAAAAGAGACAATTTAAGGACCTGAAAATTGTGCAAAATGAATTAGTAAGAGCCTGGGTGAGAAAGCTCATGACAAGCTGTTCACCCAGATTCAGCTGTGTGAACCTAGAGAGGAGTGCCAACAACTACAGCTCACTCTGCTTTTACCTGCTGAAAAATGCTATACCTACCACGCAATTTCTGTGTCAAACTGCCTTGGAAAAAAAAAATTGTCTCAAATACAAAACTACCACAATAAAATTCTTTTGTATTCTGCATTTCTGCAATTGCTTTTAATTTTCCTTGGTCTGTACTTGGGTAGTGAGGAGACATGGATTTCTCCTCTGTTGTTGAGATGCAGAAGACAAGCTCTCTGAAATGAATTACCCACTTTAACTTTCTGTTCTTTAGAGAAAACTCTCTGGATTAGAAGTATGAGAAGAAGTGGAGGTGATACCAACAGCCACAGCAAGGTTGGTCCTGTCCTGTCCCCAGCTCACTTGCACGGCAGGAAGGTGCAGTTGCTCCTCAGAGATCTCCAGCAGCACTGGCTGAGAATTTCCTTATAGCCTCATCAAGTATTTTCTTTACTGGAATCATCTAGAGGTATCTTTTTCATTTCCTTTCACACATTGTAAGACTGAGCGAGCAGAGAAAATGTCAATAGATGTGGAGAAGGAGCAGAGGAGGTTTTGGAGCGATGATCCCCTTGAACCCCATGGACCACCTGAAGCATCCTAGCCCACTGCATCTCTGCTGTCTCAGGGGACATTAGTCCTAACAGCACCAATTGCTTTCAGTTGATGAAAGATGAGACAAGCACCTGAAATTTTTTAATTTTTAGGCATAAACAGGTGAACTAAATTCCATTCCAAGAAACCGCATTTACAATGCTGTACTTTTTCTCTTAAGTACTGTAGCAAACTGCACTGTTGCCCAAACATGAGGCAAATTTTAATGCCAGAATTAATGTCAAATCACTCAATACATCTTAAAAATTAACTCATTATCATAACACTGGAAAATAGAACATTGATCCACTCACACAGCAATCCAAAGGGTCCAATTTTATGGTCTTCTTCAGACAATTTACTGAAAGTTGTCACTATAAATTTAAAAAGCAAAGCACCCCAGAATGCTTGATTGTTCAGAACATGGGGGATAAAATGAATTATACTAAAAACACATGCAGTTTAGACATGTAAAATATTATGGAAGCCTTTTGTTCTCAAATACAGAGTTCTACATCTTCTTTCTTATTTGTTTTTGTAGATCTATGCATTCTATAGAGAGAAATGGTTTCAATTGTAAATATGCACCCATTAAAAATCCATATTTAATTTTCTCCCCAAGTTTTGTGGAAACAAAGTGTGCATTGCAATAGAGACATGCACAGTACAGGTAGTGAAGTATTATTTTCTCCACTTTTTTCATTATCTTGAAGTGAGTATTATTTTTTCCATCTATTTCATCTCAAGGAGGCTGCACTATTTACACTTGCAATTTACTAAACATATACATCCAGCAACACAATATCAGGTATTCATAAATCATCATATTTCAGATAATGAACTGACAGAAATCAGCCCCTAGAGGAGTCTTCTTGTAGATTCAACAGCTCTTTACAATGAAGGACTCTCTAACTCAGAGCTAAAATCTGTTTGAACCAAGACCTGAAGGTCAACAAATGCAAGCTTTGTCAGGCCAACATGGAAACAGATTTCATTCTAAAAGCTTCTTTATTGAATAACCTGCTTCTCAGCTCTGCCTGGCAGGGAATCATAGAATAGTTTGGGTTGGAAGGGACATTTAAAGCTCATCTAGTCCAACCCCCTGCCATGAGCAGGGACATCTTCACCCAGACCAAGTTGCTCAGAACCCTGTCCAGCCTGGCCTGTAATGTCTCCAGGGATGGGGCATCTACCACCTCTCTGAGCAACCTGTTCACATTACACATGAAGAATAAGGGACCTAAATTACCCAAAACCAAACAAGATCTACTGCATCATTAAAACGCAGGCAAACTCTGGAAGGAGAAGAGGGTATGTGTGGTTCAAATGAGAGCCGTAAGTCAAGGAGAGCTGAAAGGTGTGCTCGTTCCATTGTCATGGGCAGCTTTGGGTTGTGCTGGCCACAGGTCCCTGTGCTTTCAGCAGAAGTCAAGTCCTGGAGAAGCCTCAGAGAAGCCCTGGAAAACACTGGAAGTGCTAGAAACAGCTGTTTGAGCTAAATGTCTGCTGGAAGAGACACCCATAGTGCAGATGGCAGGAAAACTGTAAAATATGTTCACTGTTATATTGTTTTCTGTATCCCAAGACGGGGGTAAAAAAAATTATATTGTTCTGTAATTACTTTGAACAAATTCTAATCCACTAACTCTCACTCATATTTTTGAGGCACGCAATTTTTTTTCTTTGTTTCTTTCTATATACAATACGTTTCAAAATAATGTAAGACTTTTAAAATGAAAAACAATTTATTTATCAAAGGTATTACTGAGATTTAAAATATCTAGATTCCATGGGATGGAGAACCTACCAGGGTCCCTTGAAAATTGTCATAAACATTAACTGTAAATCCTAAAACGTTTAGCTTGAACTTCTAGCTATTTTACCTAGTTACATGTTGGCTAGATTGACAGCCCATTATTTAGAAATTCCCTTCTCCAGATAGATGCTAGCAGACTTTAGGTTTAGCCCTTGATCTTTGCCTTACTAAGAAAAAAACAACAGCTCAATTAGCTCTCTGTTTCTGCACTTGAGGGAATGTTTCCAATCCTTTCATAGTTCAGTGGTACATATCTGATATCATTACAATTTATCAGCATCCTTCTTAGACAGTAGCCAACAGAAAAGTACATAGCACTGAAACAGTAGAATAATCTGCTAGTAATTAAAACACTTCATTTTGATTTATTTTTTTTTTTTTCTGAAGATCCCAGTATCTGTTTTGTCTGCAGTATCTTTATATGTTCAGCCTTCATCTGTTGTGATCGCAACATATTTTTTGGTGACTGCTCCCAAGACAGACTCTCCAACTGACTTATACTGAACTTCTGTAAACTTCAACATTAATTTATATCCTAGTTAATGAATTAATTTAAACTGTAGAAAGAAGGAGGATGATCCAGTGAGGAAGAATCCCAGCACAGCCGTGAGGGCGTAAGCCTCAAACTTAAAAGATGTAGATTCAGCTCCCTACTTCCTGCACATTCATTCTGTGACCTTGAACAAGTCAGATTAGCTTCTTGTTTCTTACTTCTCTACCCATGTAATGCAGATGATAATATTCCTCATAGCACTGGGGGAGTTGGGAGGATAAATAGATTAGAAAGATGAGCCAGATCATAGCTTTATTTCCATTTACAATGTATAAATGTATATGAACACACTTACACTCTTCTGGCCAAGCATAAAATGAAACATTTAGAAGGTAAGATCCAAAGAATTTCATTAAGAATCCACCGCAAATTGCAAATGACACCTCATGTATTGGAATGTGAATTGTGAGCTGGGTGTTGCAGAAGTGTAAAATTATTCCATAAATTATCTATGACAAAGTAAAAAAATATATCAGTCAAAAAATGTATCAGTGAAACCATAGTTTATTTTTAGTTCCTCAAACTATGCACAGCAACGTGTATAATACAGAAATAATTATTCCACTGCAACATCATGGAATAAAAACAGAAAGACAACATTAAAAGTAAAAAATAAGATTAATTTCATTTATCAAATTGTGAAATTTCTGCTTGATGACCTCTTGGAAAGCATATCACTTAATGTTATATTAATCAGCCTTCTCTATCATGCAGGGATGTGATTCTCTCTCACATATTTTCATGTTTTAATATGAATCTGAAGATTTCCCTCATATTTCAAGGGATAGGATAGATGCATTTACAGTACCTCATCTATCCTTCATAAAATTTGAGACAGAGTTCATTTTGCTGAATTTTATGCTCAGCTAAAGTTCAGTTTAAGAGTCCTAGAAGTAAGTTAGAGGGAAAGGTAGAAGATTAGAAAGTAGAGTTGTTCTTTTTCTTTTTTCTAGTCCTTTGTTAGCTGTAGGAAGAACCTCCAGCAGATGCAGCTTGGGCTTCCAGCCCTGATTTGTGTTTATTCAAAGGGTTGCTCTGCTACCTCCCTGTGCACATTCACTTCCCAGCCAAGCCAGCATCTTTGACCGGCATTATACATACGCCTGGTGGTGTTGTAAATGGGGTTTGCAACAGGCAAAGGCAACAGCAGAACTAGCAAGAGAAATCCTGGCCATGGGGAGATGGTACTGGGTGCCTCTATACCTGTAGGCACATTTCCATTGTCTTCAAATTGCCATGAATTTCTTGTTAAGTAATTAGCCAACTGATCATGAAAGCAATGGTCTGAAGTTCTTTGAAGAGATCATACATTTAAACAGGAGTATAATACTGTACCATTATTAGACCAATTAAATGAGACAATTAATGACTTTAAAATATTAGGTGATTCAATGTATTAATTAATATGGACCCATCTGCATAGACTCCCTTGGGATATGAATAAGGAGTGTGATTTTCCTAAAACAACTGTAGTTGAATGGGTCACTCTTGTTTATTTAAAATAATCTAAGGTGGCTTGACTTCATACCACGTCACAAAAGATTTGATGAATTTAGTATCAAATATTACCTAAGTACTTACGTACTGGGAAATCTCCACCAATAAACAGAAACACTAATCCTAGAATTATAAAATTATTTGAGTTGGAAGGGATCTTAAAAATCACAAAGAAAAGGCTGAATGTCATCCTACATTAAAAATTTCGTGTTCTAGTAGTTCTGAATCACTATACCAGTGTTACTTAAAAGTATTTGTGTGTTTGCAGTTATTCATCTCCAATTTTCTTCAGTCCTAAGGGATAAGAGTCTGACATTTTTCCACATTAAGATAAACTGAATAAGCTAGTCAAGTGCTACAATTTTTGCACTTCACTGTTTATAATATTAATAGCTGTGCTTTAAGAAGTGTACTATTGAACTGTCAAGAATGATTTGTTACCAGATGTTAGCATAATTTGCCAGCTGTCATATTTTAATCATTTTTATTTGCCTAAAATCTGACACTTAACTTTAGTGGTAAATCAAGACATATAGCAGAAGTTATTTGATGCTACAGAAGCTAAGGGGAAAAAAGTCTGTGCATCCTACAACTGATATTTGTATTTTCAGACAGAGAATAGATTCTGAAGTCCACTTTCATTCATAAATTATACCAAATTGCTACTGTACACTAAAGCTTTTTTCATTTAAGTAGTTCAAGCAGATGCTGCAGGCTCTCACTCAAGAGTATGTTTACTTATGTGAGTAGCCCCAGCAAAATTGTTCAGCTGCCACTGTACTCATATGAACAAGAGCTCAGAGAAGAGAGGTAAAGTAAGATCTTGTACAAACTTAACATCATTCATAAATGCAGAGAATTCAAGGCTACTCTATTGTTTTAAGCTCATATTTAGGAGACTAGTATGCTTAAGAACCTACAAGATTATAGAACGAAGCCATAACTAACTTATTAGCTGCAGCTGATCAACAACAAGTAAACAGATGAGAATATAGAAACTTGTTAGGTTGTTTATTTTTTTTTTTCATTAGTATGTAGATAAAAGATTAGTGTACGGTGTACAAAAGAATGCAAGAGACCTATTTTGATATTAGCAAAACATACAATTCTGAGCATTCATTCTATTTTTTTTTTGACAGAAATAGTATCTTCCTTAGTGTGAATTAAAAGGTAATTGATTACATGGAATGTTAAAAAACTATTTCTTAAGTTGCAAAGAATTTTATGAGTTTCATTAGCAACTCATTGAATCTGACTGTATTATCTAACATTTTCAACCTAAAAAATCCAAGAAACAGTAATATGGAAATGTAGATGTGTTTTTGTAGCAAAAAAATGGCTGTAAAATTTGGGGCTGCAAATAAAGAAACATCACAAAAGTGGTAAGAAGGATTTCTTTGGCATGATTTCATTTAGAATATAGTAAAAAATGAGCCTTTGAATATGACTGGAATCTTTGGCTGTAGCGGTATTAAAGGGATAATAGAACTGGAGTAATTGATGTTGATTCATAATGATTTAGTTCAGAAGGCATTGGCATCTCTTTTAAACATTATTATTGCACCTAACTTTCCTCTAAAATAATCCCTGTAGTTCATGTTTCTAGTCAAAGAATAATTTCGAAAAGGTGTCTGAAACCATCAGCAGATGGTGGGAGACAATCCTCCCGGTTTGTCCCAGAAAATGAAAGAGTTTTCATTCTTAAAAATATTTGTCTCATTTCCTGTTTTAATATGTTTGGCTCCAGCTTCCACTTCTTGGTTATTCTGATTACTTTTCCATTAAGGAAATTTTTCAGTATCCAGTACAATTCTCCGTTGTGAGGGCTGCTCAGGCATAATGTCTGGGAGTGGGGTTGTCCTCTGCGATGGGAAACAGGTCCTAGTGGGTTCTAACTGAGCCTCCCATGAAGGGGTGTAGGTGCTCTAATGAGATCTCGTTTTAATGGAGTCACCTTTTAACAAGACACAAAACACATCAGAGCCTTGATTTCCCATGGGGACACATTAAACTCCCACAAGGAATTTGTGGGTTTTTTTTCCAAGTTCTCTTCACCAGCAGTCGTATATCTCATGAGAGCCTGGCGTAGATTTACACTCCCTGTGTTCTCTTGTGGTGTCTTTCAGAAATATGCAACTCTTTTTGTTGGTGCATCCACTCAGAGCTGGTTTTCCTTTGCTGTATAGAAAGAGAAAACCTTTTCATTGGGATAATTTCCAAGGTAGCAACTTAAATTTAGCATATATGGCCTCATTCTGGATTTCTAAATATATCTTTGAATCTGAATGTATTAAATATTCTTGTTCTGAAGGAAGAAGGTTAGTGAGGAATCCAGACTGCTCTTTATTATTTCCCTGCTCTCATAATTATTTACCTTCACATCAATCTTCATGTCATCTGAAACTTTTACAAGCCAATCATTACTGAAAATGATTAATAGCAGTAAGCAGATACCAGCAGAATACCAGCACTGCACTTAATTATGATTTCCCTCTGATGACTATGTTTCAGATCCATTAGCTTGCCCATTTTTAATAGATTTAACCTGCGTTTTATTGCTATTGAATAATTCTCATTTTTAATCAAGATATTCCCAGGACTGAGTCAAATACCATACAGAAGTCAGAGTATGTTAGAGCTGCACAGCAACCATGCTTGAAATGTTATCACTGAAACAAAATCAGGTTTGTTTAGTTGACATGACCTGTTTCATAAAATCATGTGGAATGGCAATCACATTCCCATCTTCAGTTCATCACTTGAATCTTTTATCAGCTTTCATTTTATTATTTGCCCAGGACTGAGGTCAGGCTAAGTGACTTAGAAGTACCAAGGTTGTCCTGACTGTACATCTGAACTACTGACACAACATTAATACCCTTCTAATCTGTAAGATTTTCTCTAGTATTCTATGATGTATTGAAAATAAATGTTCTGCTAAGATAACCTCAGCTGTCTACAAAGCTCACCCTCTATAGAAGATATCAGGGCAGTTTCAGAATTTTTGTATGTGTTATTTAACATCCTCATTAGTTACTAGATGACTCCTAAATCCTTCATCCTCATATTTCTTTTGAAAGTATGAGACATGAATATTTATAGAGCAGTGCTCCTTATTAACAACCTTATCAGCACTATAGTGAAGCAGTAGAACACTGCTAGGATTTCTTGTTTACAAGAAAAAAAAATATTGCATCTTATTTCCCTCAGCTGTTAGGAGTGAACTTATTCTTGAGAATTTCAAGTTTTCTTTTCAACTTCCTGTACTTTTAAAGTCCTTCCACTTTCTGATGTTTATATACTGGTTTCTCACATTAAATATCTGTTTTCATTTTACAGTTTCCGCATAAGGTATTTTTTTCCCGATTATCAAATTTCCTTACTTGTTGAAAAATGCTACTTATCACTTGAATTTTTAATCTAGACATTCTGAAATGTTTATCTTCCTTCATTCTCACCATAATCTTCCTGTCTCTCTGGGACCTAGGATCATCATCTGATGATTCATTTAAATCACAGGTTTGGACCATCTGATATGATCATTGTACACTGTGCAATATCAGATTTATCATACAATAATGACATTAAACCTAAATGGCAGGAAAAGAAAATATCAAATAATAAGTTCAAAAAGAGGAATTTTGTATTTATTCTAATAAAATGTTGCTTTAATAAGGAAAATTTGGGGATTAATACTCATCAGTTAACTATTCTTTAAAATAAGCAAGGCCTGACTGCAGCTGTGGTCTCATCATCTTATCAGGGGTGTATGGCTTTTCAGGGGCAACAGTGGCACTTGCATCCTCAACAAACTTATTTTGCCTCAGGAATACAATTATTCTATTGAAAATCTGAATCATGAAGACTTGGGAAAACTGCTTGTGAGTGAATTAGAAGCCAGGAATTATCAACAAAAAGTTTTCAGTAGATAACATTAAATGGGAAATATAGCTGAGAAAACTGTCAGGTTTTTGGGCAGTTCATGCAAAGAATGAAAGACAAGATTTCATCTGACAAATTATCTGTTGTGACCATTTTTCTAGTTCTACTTGTAACCAGCAACAGAAAAAATTGTTTCCTTTTACATTTCTCATGTTATGACAATGGTTTATGGCTTATTATTTCTACTACTATAATAATCTCCCATCCTAATTATCTTTCCAATTGAGAATTATTGCATTTTGAAGAAGTTGCAAAATCTAACATATTTACCTGGAGAGGAAGAGCTGAGAAACAAAGCAGCTGGAGGAGGCTGGAAAAAACTACGGGGAATCACAGAAACAGACTGAATACTGGGGCCAGGATGGATGTCTTCTCCATGTCTACCAGCAATAGTATGTGGAATAATTAGCTTAAACAGAAAGGAAGATTTGGGTAAGGCACAAGGAAATTTTTTCTCAGTGTAAGATCAGTTAACCATGGAAGGAGCATATGGAGCTTTTGAAATCTTCATAAGTGAAGGCTCTTAGGACTGATTCTACAACAAAAGCTATCAGCAGTGGTGAGGTGGGGGAAAATGGGTAAACTAGGTGACCCCTGAAGATGAACCCAAAGTCCCTTTCAGACCAATTTTCTGTGATTTCATGTTGTACCTTGAAAAAGTTGTTTTTCTAGACCAAAATTTCTGGGAAACCAAACAGGGAAAATTATTTGAAGGCTCAGGCCAACTACAAAAAATGACATGTCATAAAAAGTTAGAGATTATATTAAATCTGTCATTATATTTATTATAACAATTAAAATAGCAAAAGCTTAATAAGTAATGAACCTGGAGAGAACTTTGCTTTCAAATAAATTTGGTGATAAAGAATTATTTTTGACAACAGAATTTATCATGGGCTACCTAGTACTGTTGTAGCTATTTGTTGTACTTAATAAACAATGATAAATATATCTTCTTGCAGGAGAGTAGCTTAAATATGTGTTTTGCAATCTTCTTGAGAAATTGTAGCCAAGACTAATTAAATGATTCCAATTAAAATTGTGTAGATAGGAAGGAAATTAATGGCTTCATTTGTACTATTTGTTTATTTCATTGTCAAGTGTACTGGATATAATTGCAGCGCAAAGAAGAAACCATCAAAATTATTTTTTACTCTGTTGATTCCTTGTTCCATCAATTTATTGCAGAGGCTTCATTTTCTCTGTCTTTAGAGAGAAACAATACTGGCAAAATGTAAAACCTCAACAATGTTATTTTCTTGTTTGGAGCTGTTAAATGGAGAATACATTTATTGAAGAAAATAAAGGTTAAGCTTTAATTAAGCATTCTAAATATATTTAGTGAGCTATTGAAAAGCCATAATGTCTCAGCCCACATGGTTCACTGAAAGCTATGAACAAAAATTATAATAGAAGCAGAAGGAGTACTCAGATGGTATGCCTCTAACATGTGACTTACAAAGAGGAATGCAGTATTACTCCTACTGTTTGTATCAGATAAAGTAAAAAAAAAAATTATTGATACTTTAAAAAAAGAGGCAAAAAAGCCCAAACCAAAAACCAACCAAAAACTAAAACAAATAAACCTCTGCTAACAGAATCCCATTGCCAAAGCAGAGCAACACTTGTTGGTTTTTCCAGTGTAAGGTTTACATTTCCCTTCTTCAGCTGGGACTCCTCAGATCCAGGGGACAATGAATCAGATTATACATACTCTCCAGCTCACACTGACTGCTTCACATATTGTTTTGTGTGCCTGGAAAAATTTCATGCAGGTAAGCTGTGGTTCTCCAAGTAGCTTGGGGAAGTGTCTTTTCTCCTCCCTTCTTCCCTGTCTACCACACATGTAACATAAGAACAGCTGTCCAGGAGCCATGTGGGAGCCCGTTGGTGGTTCACCAGCAGCATCCATCAGACATTTTTTATAATGAGGGTGGTAAAGCACTGGCACAGGTTGCCCAGAGAGGTGGTAGAAGCCCTGTCTTGAGACATTCAAGGCCAGGCTGGACAGGGGTCCGAGCAACCTATCTAGTTGAAAATGTCCCTGCTCATTGCAGGGGGTTGAACTACATGAGCTTTAAATGTCCCTTCCAACCCAAACAATTGTATGTTTCTGTGACCCTGCATGTTCTGCATCAGAGTGTGACAGTCTCCACAGGCTTTCTCTCAAGAGACCCATCACCGCTCAGAAAATTGCTAATTCATTTTAATGAATTTAAAGACAGGCAGAACTGTTTGAGAATTTCATTTCAGCTGAAAGATGTGGAAAGGAAGGGTTCTGAAATTCATGAGCTTAAAATACGTTTATGTTTGCCTGGAATGTGCTCATGAAATTTGTTTCTTTGACATGTCAACATTTTCTATAGAAAGCAGATGTTCTTTGTGGAAATTTCTGATTAATCAAAAATACAGTTTCTTTTTTTAAATTAGTTTCAGTCGAACAATTTTGACAACTGAACCGTGGCTAAATCCTTTATGCTGAGAATAAAATCTGTCTTTATGTTCTTGTCTAAATGTGCTTCCACAATGCCATACACAAACTAAATTTTACAGTCTTGATAAGTGGAAATACGTGGGAAATGGGAGTATATTTAAAAATTCTTCCATTAGAGACATTTGTTAGAGCTAGCTAGACTAATGGCCTATTTTCTGCCGAAATCTGAGAGATTAAACTATAACTTTAAAATCAGAACAAAAAGAGCTCTACTGAAATGTGAAGTCTTGAGTAAAACAATTTTCTTCAACTTGGAGACTAATCATCCTCAGTAAGTGCTTTTTCTTTCCCTCTGCTTTTTTTGCAACTCATAAATGCTAGCATGCCCAATGAAAACCCCATTCTTCCCTTGATCCTGATGGTGTGGCGATGTGGTTATCTTCATGAGGTTACAGCCTGTTCCTGAGGGCTGAGATAGCTGCCTTGGGCTCAAGAGCGGTTCAAAGACAAACAAAATGAAAGAGTGAAATACTTACTAAGGTAATGTCTGCAATCCTCATTCAGATGCAATGAGCTTGCTACAAGGAGGTACAAGGCAATTTAATAAATATAACTAGACCACGCCCTACATGCACTAATCATCTGGCAATGCTGTTATAGTGGTTTATACTGGACAGCCAAGAGCTTCTCCCTGCTAAGCACAGTAGATTGGGACCTACATGTGGCTCACAAGGCTGCAGCTGTAAAGCAAAACGTCTGGAGCTGAGGAGCTGGTGTCTATCCTGCGCATTCTTTAGAGGTTTGTCTTTGTACCTGCTCTGGTTTGGCCTCATGGACTGAATGCTCCTTTGTGGCTGGAACAAGAGCTGTGTTCCTGGTGTGCATTGTCGCATCTGGCACTGCCCAAAGGGATCTTTCTTGTATGAGCTAAGTGATGAGCAGGACTGATCAGGGGATCTGCCTCAGACACAAATTCCTGATCCCGACTGAAATGGTAATGTATACACACATGAAGCCCTGCATAGTCTCTGCTTGCCTTCAGCCGCAGCTTTGGTAAGCTGACTGTTTAATCATTAGTGTCATGTTGTATTGGTGCAACCACTGTGCTATCAGCAGCTGTAATGCATTAAGTATATGAGTAGAGCAAGATCAACAAAGACAGTATTTTTTAATAAATCAGCTAGCATAGCTGAAAGAAAAGCAGACAAGATCTTTATTGCTCATGGGACATTCTTTTTGGATGTGAAATAGAGATCTTCTGTTTCTTATCAGGATATCCAATATGCTTCCGTAAGTTAGAGGTCCTGGATCTGTGTGGTTTGGCAAAAACACCTAAAAATTAAATAAAATGTGTAACAGATGACTGCGGAGGTGTGGATTAGCTCCTTCATAATGTCAGAGTTACCTTTTCTTTCCCTGTGATGTGATGCTCACGTGCCAGTGCCTCCCACATGTGCTGTGCAGAAAGCCACCAGGTGCAAAGTGAGCCACACAGTTTGTTTTGAGTCATTTGTGAAGGTGCCAATAGACAAAAATATCTTATGAAAGTCTCAAGAGAAAAGTTGTGATTTTGCATTACTAACTCCTGATGACATGGGTAGAAAGGTGAATCTGACTTACCAAACATAGTTGTGTTCTCTTATTAATTAAAAATATTGTGCTAAACAGATTTCTACTGGTAAAAAAGTGTAAGTCTATACTGTACACAGCCAAGAGCTGTTTTCTACAAGCTGTGAGGACTCTTTACTCCATAACCATGAGAAGATTTTACTTCTTGCTTGTTGAGAGTAGCTGTGATGAGCTGGGGACTTACAAGTATTGTAAAGGGTCTTTAGAAACAGTATAAAAGCATTACTACAGCATTTTCCTAGTTTGGCTTAAGAATTTGCAACAACCAATTGACTTTTTAAAAATTTGCCCTCTTAATTATTTGAAAACGGTCCAAAAATAAAATGGATTTTTCTTCTTTTTTGGCTTAGTTTATTAATCTACTTGCTACTCACCATTCTTCAATGAATATTTCATACAAGCCAGCTTCAGCTTGTGTATGGTTTGTAACTGTCAGCTGTGAGTATTCCTTTATGCATTCATTATTCATCATTCAATATTGAAAGTGGTTGATTTGACACCTGGGTCAAATGAAGGCCTTAAAGAAGCCACAGACTGCTCTTTTCTTGATGCCAGTCACGGTGAGCATCCCCAGTTCTGAGTTGTGGCTACAGGGGCCCAACAGATGCTGTTAGGCTGGTACAGCTAAGAATACTCTGCACTTAATATGAACCCAAAGACAGCTAGAGAAAGGACTCGATTTTCTATAGATAGATCTGTGTGAGGGCATCTTACAAGACAAAAAATCCCTGGTGTTTAGGAAACAAGTTCTGATGATACCAAATTGAAGGGCCAATACACCTCGCTGTGGGATCACCTTCCTTTGACCTGACTGGGAGCTTCTGCACTATTCATTGGTGTATGGGCTTATTTTGAGAAGGGAACAAAGCTGATTCAAAAGGAGAAGCGGATTTCCTTAAGCCCGAATGTTACTTTTCCTGGTTTCTTTAAAAGCATCAGAGGTAACATTACTGGCTGCATGGCTGTAAAAAGAACAGCAGGGATCAGATAAAAGGAGGAAACTTGCTTTGAATTGTCTCTCCGCCCTCCTCTCCCCCCATCCTTATTTCATAGCAAAATTGCCTAGCATTGTGGTTTTTTTTCTTTATGACTTTTTTCTCTGACACTGGCTGATAGAAAATAGTATATTATAAATACAGTAACCTTTCAATTTTCCCATTGAGCAAGAAAAAATGGAAGGAAGGCAAAATTTGCAGAATTAGCGAGCTTGCTGTCATGACTCAAGTGCAGGTTTGTGTGCCATTTACCACATCTCTGGCTATGTGCCTCTGTGGGGAAGGGGCAGTGGAATAACTGGGGGATATTGCTGTGAAGAAAAGTAGGAAGCTTCCTGAGTATTAAATAAGAGGAAAATCAACGCAGTCCAAAGGTTGCCTCCAAGGAAACAAAACAACATTTACAAATATGTCTGTCTTGCTTCTTTTTGCTTGCAAATGCTGCTATATTTGGTAAACCACCTTCTAGAAGACAATGGATTTAGTCCATACAGGCTGCTGTCCCCAGAGCCCTTCACCACTCATTTCCACCCTAGCCAGAGGTCTTTGCCTTTCATGACCCAGCCAAAATACTTGTATGAACTCTTCAAAATCTATTTTGATCAAGCTGAGCTGACTTGGCTGAAATAATAGATAGAAAGGGGGTTACTGGACCCCAGCACTGGTGGATCAGAGGGAGAAGGTGGATTAGTGGTGCAGCGAAGGCCAGAGTAGCAGCACAGAGGTGAGTGGCTATGGAGAAGAACCTACAGCCCCAAGAACAGTAGGTCTTCAGCAATCGGACCCAGCACAGGACTTAACAACAAGATGGATGGACTCCAGTTTGTCACAGAATCATAGAATCATTTTGGTTTGAAGAGACCCTTAAGATCATCGAGTCCATCCTAAATCTAAATCTAAATCTAAATCTAAATCTGGGTTAAAAGTGTTTCTACATGCCTCCCAGTGATTGTACCTATCATCCCTTTCCCTTTTGGACACCTTCTCTCCAGAACTGGCGCTGACTGAATGTTGTGAATTTATTTTAGGATTCCAGGTTGCAAGGTCTGGCATACTGGGATGGCTGCAACGACCATCCACTGACCAAAGTCAGGGGTTTGCATGAGTGTTTTTCTGCAGATTTGCCAGGTGGGAATGAAATGGAAAGAAAGCAACCCAGAATCAATTTATTTGGCATTTTATTTTACTTGACTAGAGAGCTGTCTAAATACAGATTCAAGGACTCTGAAATCTTTCGTCATGGCTTGGCCTCAGAGTGAATTTACATTTTATTACATAGTTCATATTTTTTTCCTCTGTGTTGATGACCATGGACAGTAAATTTGAGAGAATAAAGGAATACTGACAAAACAAATACATAGATCATTAACTCAGCCTTGATCCTGCAGTTCAAAATGGGCCTCTGTTCATAGACATCTCACAGGTTACACAAATTTAAATAAGCATTTTTAACACAGATGACATATCACCTAATTACATAATTACATGATGCTTTGTAATGGCTCAGTGATTTGAGGGGGATAAAAACTTCTCTGGCAAGCTCTGTGTGATCATAAGCTTTAAAACTCCAGAGGGGATCACCAGGTTCTATATATGTTTTGTCAGTTTTTTAATTTGATGTTTCCCTGAAATCATTAGAGTATAATGGGCTATAAAGTAGGAAATATTTTTTTTTCTTTTTCTCTTGCCAATGCAGCCATCTATAATAAGGTGCCAAAATAAAAGTTAGTTAGATTTCATATAAAAGGCCAATTAATTTTTTTTTTGCTCTGGATAAATAGTTCTGGATAGCAAAAGTGTTAGGCCAGAATAGAGAAAATATGCTAAATGGAACAACGAAGCAGAAATTGCAAGATAATGTTACAATACAATTTGGCATTTAATCATTTCAGCTAAGCGCAACTTAGAATGAGTTAGTTTTGTAAAGATCATGTCACACATTGTAGCCTTCTTGATAAACTATTGACTTGTGTGAATAACTGCTACAGAGACAGGTACATGGGGTGTGTAAGCCCACAGGCACTTGCAGAAGCAAAATCTGTATAATTCAAGTATGGCCAAGTCTCTTCTGTAACATTTAATGATACAATAATGTTGCTTTTCCTGTGCCACACTGTCATGTAATGCACCTCTACAAACAGCTGCTGTTTCACAGTCCACAAGATGGGCTTCCTATACCCTATGAGTCTCCTGAGTAATTAACTCTTAAGTGGCACAATGCCTTGAAACCAATACATTTGAACAAGTGTATATTTGTGTTGCATGAGCCTACAAACATCAATCAGTTCTCTTATTAACATGAGAGTGCACATAAACAGGGTGATGAGCATTTAAGAAAATTAAGCTCCTTGTCACCTCAGGGGGGCTGCAGCCAGCATTGCCCATGCCATGCCCACCACATTTCTTGCAATCCTGTGCAAGTGGTGAGATAAATAGGTAGGTGGATGTTGAACTATATATGTGGAAGACAGTTGCTGTCTGTTTTAACTGATAAGTTACTTAGAATTGATTTTAGTGGGTTAGTTTGGGGTAGGAGGAGAGTTCTGATTAATAGATTAATAGTATTGAGTTATGTACTTTGTTAGAGACTTGTCTCCCTGAAATATTGAAATAACCCATTAAATCATGCCTGATCCTAAAGGACTGAAGGTTCTCCATCCTTTTAAGGGAAACCAAAAGCAATCTGGCTGCCAGCCTGACAGGCACCGTGCAAAGTTCTCTGTCCATTCATCACCACTCTGTTGGGGAATTAATATCTTTTACTATGCAAGACCTCATGCAGAGTTTCAGGAGTCAGCTTCCCTCACTGCTACTACCTGTTTACCCCTTAAACAGAAGTTTAGCAGAGTTTGTATAGGATGTTTACCTGAAAATATTAAAAGAAAAAAAAAAGTTAATATGTTATGGGGAAATACATTTTCAAATGTATCAGTTATTCAGCCATTCCCTCAGGATTATTCTGTCACCTTGTCCTGAAATATGTCACCAGGAGAGTAAAAGGACTGGCTTCTCAGTAGATATTAAACTGCCATTTTCATGACAAACCAGGGAAAACTTGTTTGGTGAAGCGGGCACAAACTCGTTAGTCTATGGGAGCTTAATTTGCTGATGGGTGTGCTGCAGAGCCTTCACTAAACTGCACCCAGCTTTCCTCTGGCTCTGCAAGACAAATCCTGGAGCAAGTGGCTGCATTGTGTGAACCCCTGAGCGTGTGAACTCTTAATACCAGAAAGGCCATAACATTGAAGACACACCTAACCTTGACCCTGAGACTTGCCAACACCAGGCCTTTTAAAGAAATAAAAAGATATTAGGAGTTAGATAATTGTAACCCAGATGTATTTCTGCGTGTATCTACTAAACACAAGGAATGGAGTAGGCAGCAGCTATGATTATTTCTCCAGCTCCTGATATTAAAGTATTACTGGGTTGATTAAACAGACAGGTAAAGGTGTCTGTTAAATCGAGTCCCCTTTTGTATAGCTGCATAATCTTCTTGTCTTCTCAAGAAAGCTGAATTTTACTGACAAGTGCATGTCACACTTCCATATCTCACATTGATTCTCCATTAATCTGCATTTCCTTTAGCACTTTAAAAGGAAGTTACAAAGAGATACATGATGTCCTGATTAACACCTGAGTACAGAAGCATTTTTGGCATGCTTGATTATTAATAGAACAAGTATAGTTAATTACACTGGTCGAATTGTCCCTGTCACTGATTAACGACTAAGTGCACTCCTTGTGTTTTCAAGTTATTCTTCTTAGACTGAGAAAGAAAAGAACAAATATTCAGTACTATCTGAAAGGGTTTTTTTTATGATAAAGACAACTGGCTGTAGAGAGAACATTTGATATCTTATTATAGAGTGTAAACATATACCATCTAAAATTAAACAATTTTATTCTTGCCTTTTGTTGCAGTCATAGCAATGTGTGACTGATGCAATTCAGTGTGATAGAAAGTGTTTTCTGAAAGATTTAATACAGTGCTTCTCCTATGACTGAATTTAATCAAACTACACTTAAAACAATGCTGTGTCAGTCATGAAAATAACTGTAAAATGTAGGAATGAAATTATTCTATATTATGAATTTATACTACAGCAGCCTCCTTATGCAGCCTCCCTCCCCAACATTTTCAGTATATGTTAATACCATCATCTGTCTTTGAATCTGAAATCTATGGAAAAATGGTGGGCAAGTTCTATGCAGTACTGCTGTTATTCTAAATTGTTTTCATTCACATTTTCAGCAATTGCCCTCACTATTCAATGGTTTTTATACAGCCCTAGCAGAGTTAAGTACTTAGATTTTTAGAGGTGCAAAGAAATCAAAATAGCAAGAGCAAAAACCTGAGTAAAGAGCATATAAACCTGTGATACAGGGCACCAAGTCTATGGAAAAAGTACATTGTCTGTGAATAACTTGATATGTAATGGAAAATACACTGAATGAAGGAAAATGCAGGCCACGGCGAACAAAATTGCATTGAAGCCACAGAAACAGCCAAAAAGGAAAGGTGTCATTGACACAGCATACAAGATCCACATAATTCAAGAACCAGCATGTAGTGAGAGAAGAAAAGGCAGCCTCAGTGGTATTCTTGCTAAATTTGATGGAAACATTTCACTCCATGGACAATGAACCACTATCATTCAGCTGCAAGATCTACTTTTACAGTGATTGCTTATAAGTCTGCTGAGGAGCCATTGTTTGAAATACTTTAGCATTTACCTCACTTCACGCATTCCAAATGATAGTCTTGCACAGCAATTATCACTACATTACTATATATTTTGGCTGCTGGATAATGTCTGGCACAATAATTTCATTGATCAGGTGGCTTCTGTCCATGGTCTCCATGTACACAAGCCTTTTCCAAGAATAAACCATAGCCTCTTAGAGGCAAGATCCACTGGGAATATACCTAATTTTCCACTCCTGAGAAACTGCTCATCTGGTGATGGGTCCTTATAGCTGCAATTCATTTGGAAATCCAGCATGACTTTTGGCACAGCTCTCATCAAGTGGGTAGCAAAGAAGGTCTCATATTAGAACACATGGTGTGACTGGCCTCCCTGAGGTGGATGTGGGCTAGCAGAGGTTTTCTCCTGTTCTACGCTAGCATCAAACCATATTATTTTTCTCCCTTCTATACATGATGTTGTGTGGTGAGTGGGGTGATAAATCGGTTTTTCTGGACAGCTTCTGGCTACCTCTGTGCACATACTTTAAGTGAGACACTCAGATCCAGGGCCTGTTGAAGTTACTATGCCAGACCAGCTAAAAGGCGCTTTAACTGGTCCTAAATATGAATACACAGAGGAATGTGCAGAAACTGTTATTTTTTTTACTGAAATCTAAGCCACCCCTTTCTCTCCAAAGGGGTGGCCTTTATACCCTGAGGATTTTGTTGCCTGAGCAGCATGTGGTGTTATAGGACCCATGTGACAGCAAAAAACCTCAAAATAAATGTCAAAAGCTCAGCAGAGAATGACTCAGAGCAGGAGAGTTGGATGAAGTGGGTGGGGAGTTACCAAGTTACCACACATTTATCAAGTCTAGTCATAATCTAGCTGCTGAGAAGCTAAACCATGGCAAAAACTGGAAAAAAATGTAGGCATGTGAAGTGTCACTCCACGTGCCTCAGCAAACTGAAAAAAATCAGACCTGGTGGCACCTCTGAAGCACAAGTGCAGACAGCAACAGAATAGGGGTTTCTGAATATCTCTGGTAGATTAAGGAGATTAATATCATAATGGATCTGCCCTGGGCTAAATGAACAGAGGAATTTGACCTGGTTTAGGTAATGTTTCGTTTTGGTTTCACCAGTGGTAAATTGATGAATGCTGGCTTCCACAAACATCTCAGTGGACAATGTAATTCTTACAGAAATTGCATTACACAGTAAAGAAAATTCCCATTCAGCCAAAAAAAGAAAGACAACTTTCGTGACAAATTTCTCAGAATATGGGTTGATCCCCATCACTTTTTTTTACACCCTTTGAAAATGTATTCCCTGTAAAAGAAATCCCTTAGTTTCTGAAAGATTTTGGTTGTTGCTTGTAGAAAGAAAGGCCTTGCAGTGAAAATTCAGGGCAGATTTGTTTGTGTTTTCATTTATACTGCCCTATAGCCATAGATCAGGCCTTCCTGCATACTTTCAATAATTTATTCCATTTTGCATGTAACTGATGACAGAATACATTATAGAATGCAAAGTTTTTAAAGAAATCTAAGAGCCGTCAAGATGCCACAAAAAGACAGCAAGCTACATTTTGTCTTTTATTGGCCATCTGCCATCCCTGGGACGGTAGTCAATAACTATCTGTCAAGCAATTAACACAGCTAATAAATAGTCACAAAGTAACCTAATTTGCCAACCACTAGTAGCCACCAGTTGGAAATTAATGTACTGTAGCTATTGAGTACTACACCTGACACCTCACCAGATGGAAAGAAAACATGATATAAGAGATGATGATTAATGAGGAAAACGACATGCAGCGTTAACGAGTGTTTAGACATGGAAACCCTCCTTCTGCCAGGTACAGGAATGTGACTAGTATGGGTGACACGTTGCCTTAGAAAGGAAATAAGGCTTTGAGAACTGCTGAGATGCCACATAAGGCCCTTGCTCTCCATATGCCTCTCCTATGCATGGTGAAGTCTGGAAATATTCTGGGTTTTCTGCTGACACTGAAATTTTCAATTACATCCTTTCAGCAAAGAAGGGTGCAGAATACCAATGAAGCATGTGAAGTCCATGGTCAGGCTTCTCAAATCCTGCAGAATTCTTCTCTGATTGATTTTGAGGTCTGAAGGGGCTGTTTTGGTAACCTAGTCTGGCTTTGTGGGAAACACTTGTTGCATAGCTCCACCCAGTAATTCTTTCATCAAGGAAATAACTTCAATTTGAGCTACATCCTGATGTGATGATTTGGGAAATCATTCCATGTATCACTTACAAATTCCAGATTGATTTTTGAAATCTCTGCTACAACGACCTGAATCTTTACATATTCATCCTCTTGCTACTTATTGGAGTCTAGCTGAGGAATGACACACGCATGCCTACCTGTGAATAAGTCAGTTGTTAAAGACATTGTGTGGAATAGACTTAATTTAGGGAGAACAAAAGAATAATGGAATTGTTGATATTACCACTTTTCTGTAAGCTCTCTGCAGGGTTTTGAGAGCTGAGAGAGTGTAATTTCATCATATCCATGCAAAAAGATCAGGGATTAGTGTCATGTCTTAAATTCATGAAGCCTGCAAAATTCAGAAGAGATGCTCAGAAAGAAAAGGAAGCTTAAGCAGAAAAGAGAAACAGTGGGTTCTGGTTTTATAAAGAATACATCTTCTTTAACATTGGGATCAGACAAAACAGAAATTTTATGTAACACTACACTGGGAAAAGGAGTGTTTTTCTGTTTTCTGTTAATGAGCCACTTAGACTTCTCTTCAATTATCCAAATACATTAGTGAACACAGACGAAAAAATCAGTGGCAAATTCAGTCTCCATGGAACACTTTTTAATTCCTGATTCCCTCTTCCTGCATCCAAACACATACAGCTGTGGCTCAGGGCTGAAAATATGCAACGCTTTTGAATTTCATGGAAATTGCTGAGAAATTCCTGGGAACTGCTCCCTCCTGTGGAACAGCTGCTGAGCAGAAAAGGTTCTCCCACTGACTAGAATCACAGCCGTGGCAGCAGCCACCACCCAGGGACCAAGGGCCATTTTGTCATCACCTCTGCATGATGGCCAAAGGACTGTATGGTCATAGGTGAGTATGAAGCTCCAGTTGCCGTTCTGGGAGGGTCCCTCATGTCCAGGTGCAGAGCTTGTCATGGCAGCAGCAGCACCCAACAGCAGGTAAGCGATGGAGAAAGGGAAAAAGAAGATGCCAGTCACTATATTGCAACAAAATTATTAATTCTACTGCAAGAATTATGCAAAATCTTTGCTTCTGCTAAGCCTGGATAGGAATGGATGAGGCAGTTCATGCCTCTCAGAGCTGGCTCTGATGTGCTCAGAGTAGCGTGGGACTGTTTATGCCTTGTACTGTTTTAATGTTGATCTTACCTTGTGAAAGGCTAGACATAAAATGCTCTAAAATGAAAATATCAGACCCTACAGTACAGTTTTGTGGCATTATTTGAGTCCTATAGAAGTCACACAGCTGAAACTTCAGGGACAGGAGAATCGCAATGTGTCCAAGGCCATGGTCACACACAACTCCAGGGACAGTGCTGTCTTAGCCTCATGTAGCCTCCCATGAGGCCCTGCACCATCTCTGGTTGTGTTCATGAGTACATGGTGGTTCAATGAGCTAACTAAAAATACCTTGATTAAGAAAAAGAAACCCTAAAACCACAAATCCAGTGTGTTTCCAGAGCTCATACACATTCCCTTAATGAAGGGGTTGCTCAGAACAGGC
Organism: Nesoenas mayeri; assembly: GCF_963082525.1. Taxonomy (NCBI): domain Eukaryota; kingdom Metazoa; phylum Chordata; class Aves; order Columbiformes; family Columbidae; genus Nesoenas; species Nesoenas mayeri. Next base: position 12,658,539 of record NC_137560.1, read on the forward strand.
AAGGGAAAGTCAAACGGGACTGATCTTGCCATGGGAGATGCTGTAGCACAGCATCCTCCACTCGTTCATTTCCATTTTATTCCTGAATACCCAGTGCACCCACACCAGTGCTGGGACGGCTACATCTGCTTGCACAGGACTGACTTGTTTGTCTTCTCCTGCTGCTGTGTTGCTGTGTTGGCCTCCCTACAAATACAGTCTCCTGCAGACATTACACGTCATCTCTCACATCAGTGAACATCCTCAGAGGAAACTGTCCTGTACTTATGCTTTTATCATTTTGTTTTGTACCAAGGGGAACTGGGCACCTGCCACTCACTGAGCACTCAGGCAGGGCAAGCTGCAGTGAGTAGTTCAGCTAATAAGGAGCCACAAAATACAGATGTGCAAAAGGTCACCTTCCACCTCCACAGCCCATCCTTTCTTATCACATTTCAGACTGTACATGATACCAGATAAGACTGGTTTTTGAATGTAAACATGGTTCAGGGAGGCTAATAAATGTCACTGAACACAAGGAAGTTGTCTAATCACGTTAAATATATGATCATTAGTACTAACCTGGATTTCATAGGTGCTATTGAGCCTTGTCCAAATAGATTTTCTCCACCCTAAATGTTGTCAGTCCTGCATGATGCAGATCCTGCTTTGGAAGGTTCAAGTGTAAACTGGACAAATCAAAAAGAAGAATAAAGGAAAAAAAAGGTATTGTGAGTTGAAGCAAGGTACTGTGGTTTTTAATTCATTTTTCAATTATTCTTTCCTCTTCTCCTCCCCTCTCTCTTTCCTCCCTGAGCAGCAGCTAATCAGCACCTTTGAGCATTCATTTCCTCCATTCCAGAAACTCAATGGAAAAGTAGAAGTATATAAGGAGAAAAATAATAAAAAGTAAAATATATGATATTGGCATACCTGTGCCCAGAAGCATAATTTATAATATATTCCTGCTCTTGTCAATCAAAAAATGCTAATTTAGAGAGATGTGCAAGAGGCAGAATAGATGAGAACTTAATAAAAATATCTTCTCAAAAGCAATGAAGAGGCCATCATGGCTATGTCCCACATTCTTGCAAAATAATCTAGACAGAATTAAAAGAAAGCAAAACAATTCTATATGCAGGCTATCATGGTGGGGGTGGCTTGGTGAAAGAAGAAATGGTGGAAAATGCATATGCATGTAGACACACACGCACAAATGATTTTATAGTTGGAACTTCGACAGACCTCTGGGACAGGATGTGAAAGCAGATGAAGTATTGAAAAAAATCTTGAATGATGACTGGGGAGGATTTCAATTATTTTGACACTTATGAAATGGAATGATTTCAGAGATAATGTTTGTTCCTGGAAAAAGTCAAGAGCTGTCTTAGTACTGAAAGTGTCAGGCAAATGACAGAAACCAGCATTTTTCAGTGCTGAAAGGAACCATGGCTCAGTTTCTAGACCATCTGAATGAAGAGGTGGATTACTTCTTTTATCAGTCATGAAGTTTTGGGGTGAGAGGGTCTAAAAAACCAGGTGAATGGGGAGATTTCCACAATTTGAAATGGAGTATCTTCTAAAGCACCTTTTCCCTCACTTCTGGAATATATATGTTATTACTTCTTGTTTGCCAGAGCTGTAACTAAAGAAGTATTTTCACTTTGGACTTTTAAAAATTAAATTATATAAAACCACAATCAGAGTCCAGTGGTTTATTGTATCTGCTACCCTGAATAAAGAACATGGACATTCACCGATGTGTCTGCAAAGCAGGGAACAGTCAATACAATAAGATACTTCCCATAAGGGTATGTGAAGCCATTGAAGCTGAGGTTCTGGCTAGAAGCCTCGGTAAAAATGAATAACCTGAAAGCTAAAACTCAAACATTGAATAAAACCAAAATATATCTAGTCAAATGTATAAAGTAACTAAAGAAATACCTGCCTGAGGACTGGAAAGTAACAAGCTGACACCATTATTTAAGAAAAGTCCTAGGTGTGTGTTAAACCAAACCAAATCAAACCGAAACACACCCCCCCGCATCAGAATACTTAGCATCATTTTATAGTTACCAAAAGTTTTTTGAAGATAAAATTGGAAAAAAGAAAATAAACAAAACGACAGAGGAATGTCTACAGAATTAAACACAGTCAACACAATTTCAGAAAAGAAAGGTCAGGCTTCCGTAAGTTTTGCAAATTCTACAAAAGAATGAATTGCCCTGGGGGTTGCAAGAACCAAATGTTCAAGTTTTCATAAAGACATTACCAAAGGCTTATCCTGGGATTATGTGTCTAAAGTGTGAAACCATAGAGTCAGAAAAATTTTAAGCAGATGCCATTTTACAGTGCTTTCCTCTAAACTGGGGGAAGAAGCAGTTACTGCCTTCAGCAGAGTGACAAATGGCAAGGGACATGGAAGTAGGAAGCTGAACTCTTCAAAATCGAAACAAATATAGTAGCAAACAAATAGCTGTACGTGATGTGTTCTCCTAGGCTTTAAAAAATCAGTGAATTCCATTTTTAATTACATTTGACTGGCAATGGGATTTGGCATAAATTTTCAATACCTATGGGCCCCTATGGGCCCAGATCAAATGAGTACAGTGATCAATATTTATCATATATGAACTCAGAGCTGGATGGAAAGAACTGTGATTTAGTTGTGGTTTTGTTTGTGCGTGTTGTTTTCTGGTGGTGTTTGTTTGTTTGTTTGTTTTGCTTTGTTTTTCTTCTTTTCTGTACTGGATTGTGGCTAAACCAAATTCTAATTAAATAATGGCCTGAAACAAAATTGTATCACGTCAAGCACATGGTCATCTGTAATTTTTTCTTTACTTACCTGATCATTTCAAATTTCAAAAGAAAAGCCAATTTCAAATGAAAAAATGAAATATTTTACTTAGAGTGTGGAGTGGAATGTTTCGACCACTTCAAAACCATTTTTTTTTTCCAGAACAGGGAGACTTTTCTGTGTCTTTTTGTCCCCTATAGAGATTTTTGATGAATTGCCACTTCTATTAAAAAAATCTGTTCTATACAAAAAATCATGAAAGCCTCATGATATGGCTAGCAGTTATGTTATCCATTATTAGATCCCAGCCTTCAACAGGGATTTTTAGACATATGTAAAAAAACTTAGTTGAGAAGAGAACGTTTGATAAACTGCAGAAAGAATAAACAGAAGATAAACCAGAAAAGAGAATGCCAGACTTTAGGATGAAAACAGACCCCTCACTAAGCAAGATGCAGAAATTCAGGGAATGGTGATGCCCCTCATTTTGCCTGGCACACGAGTGGGCTGCTGAGGGCTTTAACTGCCTGTGCCACAGAGACCCATGGAATAAGTACCCTTGAAATCAGCACAGGTGCCTCAGCTGGTCCTTAAACCTCTGCTTGCTACATGCTCTTATTGTAGAGTCATTACACATTTGTTAAAGATTTTGCAGAAGTTGTGGCATGATATTTCTCCTGCCACAGGGAGCTACAATCAACCACAAGTGCAGTGGGAGGCAGGTGGGAAAGGTAAGGATTTCCAGAGGAAGATCATCTTCCACCCATTAATCACCACCCAGTGGAGATCAACAGAATGTAAAGAATAGAAATATGCCTTCTGACTGCTAAACAGTGTTTTTAAATGCTGAAATTCACAGATGGAAACACTAAAAGAGAAAATTCCAGATAATGATGTACTCCTTGAACAAGGACTAAAGAATATTTATAATAATGCAACAGACCATTGAAAAAAGCAAAAGGTTGCTTGTATCTAAAAGAGACTAATTTATGTTTCAAGTATTTCCAGTATTAATATTTTTCTTGGTATAAATAACTGCAGAAAATGTTTTGAGAATAATTTTCAAGGCACCTGTAGTTTGGGATGCATCAGTTCAAAAGATCCCAGTGGATGACCTCTTACCCTGACTCTTTCTTCAGAGAAATAAAGTTAAACTTGCAAAATAAAACTTGCCAGAAAAGTCTCTGTGAAGCAGCAATTGGTAAGAAATGCCTGTAGATAAATGTAATGGTGGAGCCCAAGAACACTGCTGCCTCCTTATTGACCTGAGGTCCTTTGTGCCTGCTCTGTCCAGCACAGGCTCTGTGCCCTTTTCTCTTTGATGGACAAATAAGTGTGAGCAAGTACGAAAGAAAATATTTTCAGAATTCAAATTCAAACCCTTGCATGTAAATGGGCATATTGTGTTCCATCTACTTCAACGAGAACTGGAAATCCCTGAACAGACAGTGCAGATGACAAGGAGGTAGCTTTTACTGATGGATGCTGAGCTCATTCCTTGTTTCATCCTTGTAGCCTCATCCAGGTGTTGTAGCCTCATCTAGGTGTTCCTGCTCCAGCAGCGAGATTGGACTAGGTGATCTTTTGAGGTCCCTTCCAATCCCTAGCATTCTATGATTCTATGATTCTATGATACATGCCATGGGTACATGGCCAACATAGAGGGAAATCTAAATATGAAACTAGGCAGAATGTGGATGCCCATGGTCCTCAGTTTATGAGTGCCCATAGGTTACTAAGCAGCCTGCATGGCAAAAGCAGCAGTGGCAGATTTATCCCAGGCTGTCAAGCACCTGTCAGAGCAGAGACATGGCAAGATTTCATGGTGATACTGGCCACAGAGCAGCTATTTATATATAGGCCTTTAGGGTTACATCAAAGTCCTTCATGTTTTTCTGTAGTTCTGGCCCTGGTTCCTGGAGCTCTGTCACTTATGTCTAAAAGGTACCTTCAAAACTTCCTGCAGGCATCAAGTTATGTTCTCTACCGAAGCAGCACAGATATTTTTTTCACCAATATCCGCTTCTTAGATTGAGCCAGCAGCAGGCAGTTTTACCATGTTGTCCTAGAGATGACTAGAAGCAGATGGGGAAGGGCATGGAATCGCCCTCATTTTCCATCTGGCACCATCTACTTTTAGCTGCACAACTCCTTAGGAGGGTTTTAAGTCTCCTGGCTAGCACTGTCTGCTCCAGCAGAGACATACCCCCAGACTCCGCCCCTGATGCCACAGTGCATCATGTACTGCACACTGCACAAATCAAAAACTTTCCAGACCTTCTATGGCTATTTTTATGTTAATATAAAAGCAGATGATGCATTGAAGGCTGCTGCATATACTGTATTTATGTAGCAAGTAAAAAGTTATAGGAATTTTTGCTAGCTTTAATAAAATATAATTGAATACATGTGATTGTGGTGCAGTACAAGACAATAAACCCCAAAATCTTCTCAAAGGGATATTCTTGCAGAAAAGCACTTTTTTGACTGCCATAAATGCAGACCTACTGTGTTTAGAGCACCCCGTAAGCAGAGAGTTCAGCCAATATAGACATATGGATTTCTGGTTAAAGATTTACAAATATCCCCATCAACTAAAAAGTTCATGATAACAAAGTGGGTCATACCACCTGCATTTACTAAACTATGGTGGTCTTGAAATGCCTAGTTTTATTTTACTGTTTTAACACAGTAATACATTTATTTATGTCAGTGGAAGTACATTAATTTGAGCGGACTCTCAATGAGTACACATGTAAAGTTATTACTTATTTACTCCTTTAAAACTTATTTATCCATTTATAAACTTATTTGGAGAAAAAATAATATATTTCTACTGGTTTCTGCCAGCGGAGGACTCACCCTCCTTAAGGGCAAATGGTGATAACCACAGATAAGCTTATGTATTTTTTCATGGTCCAATGGAAACATGGACCATAAGACTAAAGAAAATAACAGAACATAATAGAGAACATATTAATGAGAATAGAGAACACAATGGAGAACATAATAGCGAACACAACAGAAACACATCGGTGGAAGTGGCATTCCTTCAGGAGCAATCTCAGTGCTACTTAATTCTGAAGTTAATAACTCAGGACCTTGGAAATGGGGAAAAAAGCAGTCTGCTAACCATTAAATATGTAAAGACTTTTTGAAATTACCTCAGTAACAACAGAAAACCCTACTGGTAACTGTTGAGATGTTTATGAACAGGACTGTGTGGCACGACTGACTGTGCTAGCAGGCACAGTCCTGCAAAGGGCTTCCCAGTCTTGTGACCTGTGCTACTGTCTTCAATAATTATTTGTGGCTAGTACTGGGTTTAAAATCCCACCTTTAAAATTTTGATTAATATGGGATTTGATGCATGGCACTAGTATAGTAGTTCAATACAACTAAGCAACAGACACAATTCTTCAAATAAATGTATGGACAAGAATGGAGAAGACTCTATGCTACTCTGCATCGGTAAAAATTGTTCCAAATGTAGACAAGTTACTTTGTGTCATGTAAAAAGCTGAACATTTATGAAGCCTAGATCCAAAGTTTGATCTGAATTTAAGCATCCTCCTCAAGACAAAATTTTCTTATGAAATTTGAATTCAGGATCTCTTTTCATTTGGAGCAGTTATTGTTTTATATTAATTTATTTGTGATACTTCCGTCTCTGAATACTAAAATGGTTTCATCCTGGTGTCATCTCATTGATTTAGCAGACTGTAAGACTGAGTTTAGCTTAGATTATTTAAAGCATCACAGTTACCATTAAAAACAAAAAACAAAAAACAAAAAAAGCCAAAAAAAAAACAAAAAAAAACCAAACCAAAACAAACAAATAAAAAAAGAAAATAAAGAAAAAAAGGAAAAAAAAATAAACAAAAACAGTTTACCTTGATGTGTCTTAACATGAAAGCACATAGTGTTACATGCATAAATTCAAGTGGTCATTTGCAAGCTTTCATTGTAACACATTTCCCACCATTTAATAAAGACCATGATTTCCTTCCTGTCCCTGAGACACCCATTTGTCACTCAATCCTTCCTATGTGTTGTTTTTGGCTGGGATAGAGTTAATTTTCTCCACAATAGCTACTATGGGGTTACATTTTTGATTTGTGCTGAAAACAGTGTTCATAGTACAGGGATGTTTTCATTATTCCTGAGCGGCACTTATAAAGAGCCAATCCCTTTTCTGCTCCTCAGCCCACCCCACCAGTGTGTAGGCTGGGGGTGTGCAAGAAGCTGGGAGGGGACACAGGAGGGACAGCTGACCTCAGCTGACCCAAAGAACTTTCCACATCATATGAAGTCATGCTCAGCATATAAAGTTGGGGGAAGAAGAAGTAAATGGGGAGACATTTGGAGTGATGGTGCTTGTGTTCCCAAGTCACGGTTACACATGATGGAACCCTGTGTTGAACACCTGCCTGTCCATGGGAAGTGGTGAACCAATCCCTTATTTTGCTTTGCTTGCATGTAGCTTTTGCTTTACTTATTAAACTGTCTTTTTCTCAGCCCACAGCCTTCCTCACTTTTACTCTTCCAGTTCTCTCCTCCAACCCAGCAGGGGAGAGTGAGCGAGCGGCTGCATGGGGCTTAGTTGCCAGTTGGGGTTAAACCACAACATCCTGCTAGAAAACTACCGTGAGGGGAGCTGCAACCTTGACCTGGAAAGAATCGGCAAACATCTCATGCAATGCAGGTATCCACTAAATATGGCCAAGTGGGTGCTTTCCCTCCTTTGCCCAGGGTGACCCTTGCCTGGTTTGTCACCACTATAATATCAGAAGTTTCACAGAAACCCTTTGTGGTTTTGAAGAAAATGTTGGCACGTCTCTACACATTCTCTAACTTACAGTCACCTTTTGTTAGCATCCAATAAACCTTCTCCCAAGTTTGTGTTTATTTTAGAATGAGTGTGTTAGGTTTGTCTAAAAGAAGAAGAAGGGGGAAAAAAAAAAAGGAAAACAGGTTTTGACTTAGAAAACTTCAATGTGTGAAATTGTGCTCTCAGCTAGAACATGACATAAAATTTAAAATTTTCAAAAGGGTGCATGGTGTTTTAGTCATGTTAGTTCAAACAGTGCCACCAGAGATTCAGGAAGAAACTACTGCTCTTTGGTGGATAAAGCAGAAAGGATAATCTCTGTTTTTCAGAAGGACTTTTTCCCCTTTAAAAACATTAGTCCACTTTCAATGTCATGAATTATAAAAATGTGGGGGTTTTGTCCTAATGTACATACTATTGCTAAAATTGCAGAAGATTTCAGTTAAACTTCAAGGGCAATTCAAGTTCTTAATCTATAAAACTGTATGTAGTAATGTTTGATTCTTAGTCTGATTTCAAGAAGAGCAATGAAAATTTGGAAATAAAACCCCAGCAAACTGAACGTTTAAAACAGATGATACGAGATCTTATAAACAACACATTTGTTTATGACACTGCTACAAAATGCTTTTGTTAAAAGCAAAGCTACTATTTCAAAATAATTCTTCATCTTTATCTTGACTGCTAAATCTGAGAATTCACAATCTCTCACAATTGGGTTCCTTATCCTTAAAAATCCTTTGCGCAGATTAAACACTTCAGGTTTCTTGTGATATGTGGGAACAAACATTAAAATTTCATGCTCACAATCCGGGCTACTGGGTTTAAAGATACTTTTTACTATTTTCTTTTATAAAATTGTAACACCCAGGGCCTAATAAAAACCTCAGAATGACATAACTCAGAAGAGTTTGCAAATATTCCACGGGTGGAAACATTTGTGGGAAGAAAAAGCCTGAAACAGACTCACAACATAGCGAAGCCAGTTAGACAGTTTACCTACATTTCTGTGAGGTTTTGGCCAAGGTCTTGTGCTCGACCTCATGGTGGAACTTTTCCTCAGATCTCACAGCACTTTACAGCCATTGATGATGAAGTTTGGGCAGATTTCTTTTGAGATTGGGAAGATTTACACCCATTTTACTTTTCCTTATGCTCAGGCTACATGAGAAATCTAACAAAGATCCAAGGCCTCCTCAATGCATCTTATACTTTTGTTGCAAACCACTCAGTTGTTTCATACAGGCATTTGTGAATGATTGTTAACATTTGAAATAATTTCGGTTTTTAGGAACCTGACTCCTTATTACACACATAGGTATTTTGACAAGGATAATGTATTTCAAAGAGTTCATCTAACAGAATCAGGCCTGCCGGTTTCACAGCAGAAAATTCGGGGGAGATGGAAACCCAAGGTGGCACATCCAGAGCCAGAATGTCCCCAGCACAGCAGCATAGCCTGAGGCAGGGCTGTACGTGATTGCCTGTTGAACAGTCTGGGATAAAGACAAATAATCCTGGAGTACTCCTGAAGTCTGAAGCAAATGGTGCCAGATGATGACTGTGAGATGTACTGAAAAGTGAAAAGAAACTGAACTTTCGTCAGATGATAGTTTCTAATGTACATAAGCGATGCTACGAGATGGCTGGTGGGGTGGTAGGCAAATGAAGAAGGATGGCTTCAGGCAACTATTGCTGGCTATGAGTGAGGAGATCCAGAGAAAGCAATGTCAGACAAGCACTGCTTCATGGATATTTAGGGAATGAAGATGAACAACATCAGAGGAAAACTGCTAAGGAAATGTAAGTCAAACAAGGATAAATAATATCAAAGGATTATTACAGAGACTATATAGAGGAATGAAGATAAATAAAGTCAGTGAGTTGCTGAGCAGGTATTAGACAAACAAAGCTGAATATAGCAAGATAAGAAAGACATACAGCGCAAACGATGCCTACAAAAGATTTCTTTAAAGCAGGTAAAGAAAAGAATGAGTCTTCTGTCCATACAAACAGCTTTTTCTTTTCTTTCCTTCATATTTTTTGCAGAGATTTCCACTTCGCTCCCAAATCCGCTAGTTTTTGTAATTTTCTTTCTTGCTCGCTCCATTGCCATCAGATATTTACATATTGTCATATTGGCCAGGAAAAGACCAGTAGTTTATGACTAGATCTTTTTCCTTCTATGACAGCATCACTCTGTTAAGATCAAGATGGAACAAAACCACTCTGATGTGACCCAGGATGAAATTCAGCATAATTCACTTTCAACAGAAGTAATAAACAACAGAAGATACACAAAGAAACAGAAATGTGAAATAATGTTACCTGCTGAGAGGAAAACGAGATAAACTAATCACTATAATTACAAAAGGTTCCAAAACAACATCCTGAAATTACATGGCTTATCACTGTGACTGGATTCACCAGTCCCTTCTGATTACTGATCTACTTGTGGGTTTCGGGTCGAAAAAGGAAATCTGACATTTGAGAGAAAAAAAGAAATTAGACATTAGTTGATGTGAATTACACAATAAATAGCCAAGTGGGTAATGACGAATAGATTGCACCTCTGTTCTAAAAAGAAGCAAATAGTAAATAAAAGCCTCACTTGTAGTGTTTTCTCAGTACAGAACCATCCTTTCAAATGAACTGTATTATCACTATCTCCATCTTTCCATAATACAGAATTGCCAGGGTAGTTTAATTGATAAACTTGATATTGTTTACCACTTAATTAATTGCTTAGCATGAGGATTCATGTATGTTGTGTGTGATCAGAACATGGTTCAGACTGTATTTCTGCACTGTAACCAGTGAACACTTTTGTGTTATTAAATCTTTATGCACTACAGAATGTGAGATGATTGAGATAATAAAACCATTGTACAGAAAAAAAAAAGAAAAAAAAGAAAAAAAAAGAAAAAGAAAAAAGTAGCACTTTGTGAAATACTGTTTTAAAGTTAGGTAAATAACAGTGACTTTTATGAAAGAAATATGATCTTCCTTGCTGCGTACTTGTTAACCTAACCGAGGTAAAATGTTCACATTTGATATGCCTCCTACAAAGCCTGTTACTTCGAGTGTGGAGTTGTTAGCTATGGACATGAGCTTACAGGGCAGGATAGTTTGTTTGATCAACCTTCTAGGGTTAATAATATGTCAAAAATATTACTTTCTCTGTAATTTCATGATGAATGTATCTTCACTATTTTCTACCAACACTGAATATGTGACACGTAAAGATTCATCTGTCCCAAACATATAACATTTTCTATTGACTTTACAGTCAATAAAAAATTTTAGGTCCCAGATTTTAGGCTTTAGAACTTAGTCTGAATAAATCTAAGATAAACAGCCTAGGTAAATGAGACAGAACAGACAGTTCTAGTTCTACTGTGCAAACAAGTTTAAATTGAAACCAGAAATAGCTGTACGAATCATGTATAGGTGAGCAGAAATATCTGCTGTGCCAAATGTCAGAATTTGTCAACAATACAAGGACAGCACAGGAAATGGGTCAATTATATATAATCATCTGCCATATATTGCATTCTTCTTAAGTGCAAGAACGAAAACCATGACTATATACGACATATAAAATAACCAAAGGTTTTTATTGGTTGCCTAAATGAGTGAATTTTGTTTCTCCATGGTAATTTATTTCACCTGTTATTTAAAGAAGAGCTCTCAATTACAAGGTCTCGCAGCACAGCATGCTGTTCCAACAGTAAGTACATGGCTTAATTTAGAGATTTTTGGGACGGAAGAGCTTACTATCATCATCATAATCTCATCTGACCTCTCATTGAACAAGGGAAAACACTTCCTCCTGAAAAAAGAACACAGTTTTTGCTGTTTTAGAACATTATCATTGTGTTTCATTCAGGTTTTAAGTGATCAATGTTTGTGGTAGGAAAAGAGTTCAAAGAACTGAAGTTGGAAAGTAATGAAGAGGGGCCATAAGCCTTATATCATGAGGGGAACATTGTTAATGAAGGATAATTGAATATGGGATACAAGTGAGGTCAAAAGTAGATGGAGCCTACTATTACCTTAATGATACAAACTTGTTGAGATAATCAACAGGAGTTGCAGAGCTTTTCTTGCAATTAGAGCTCCAAGTTCTTCAGAAAATATCAAGTTCTGCCCCTCATAACAGATGCTCAGATTCAAGGATGACTCCAAACAGAAGGTCAGCTAGTATGAAAGAATAAAGATTTTGGAGTGCAGATAAACTGAATCCAAACTTTTCTTCTATACCAATTTCAAATAATTTTTTCTTGGAAATTATTTTAAGTTTCTATCAGCAACACAGAATGCAATTTTACACCACAAATTCTGTGACTAGTTGGGCTGAAATAAACTTCCCAAATTCTCTTCCCAACAAAATGTATTAATACAAACTTCAGATCTGTCTTCTCCAGTATCAGGTTTTTAAGAAGATTGCACAAAAGGCCTGCATATCTACACCTCCAAAGACAGAGCAAAGCTTTAATCTTGGCCTAATTAAAAAGAGTCATCCTTTAGACTAGACTGTCTTTGAGTTTCTCATTGTTATACTATTTATCTCTTGAGGACTTTTGCCTTTCTTTGTCACCACAGCTGAAGTCTGTCTAAGATGAACTTTTGAACTTATGTTTCATAAAAAATAAAGAAGCTTAAGATATTCTCAGCTTCACTACAGGGAAGACAAGATATTTATCTTAGTGCAACATGACCTACCCAGAGTGAGACTTAGCAATGTTTCTGCCCTTAACAAAACACAGAAAGTAAAAGAAAGCAAGACAAGTTCAGGATGCATTGTGGTTGAAATAAGATGGATGAAAACTCATTAAACTGAAAATGCGTTCTGGAGTTGCTCTGAATTCATACCAATGAAAAAGAGTTTGCAATTGGGCCCATAACAATTATTCTGTCCACTTTCTTATCTTCCTGCTCTGTAGACTTGTAAAAAACAAAATAAAATCAACTCCCCAAAACCCAATGGCGGCAAAATTTGACCTTCAGCAAGCTTGGAGATGTGGTTAGTGTTTTTAGAAAAAGGGTGCATATGTAAGAAATGTTTCATTGTACACATGTGAACACAGGGATATCTACTGTAACCAAACCTGGAATCATCAACACCAAGAAAGAAACCAATGCTGTTGGAAAATACTTACAGCTGCAAGAATGAAGGTGTTACTCTTGCGTAATCCAGCTGTTTTCACCTATGTACATGCTTATCATGAGACTAAAATCCACATAATTGTACTTATTATTCTGGAAAGGAGAAAGTAATTTGTTACACAAAGATGGGAAGAGAATGGACGATTTCAAACAGAAATGAACATCAGTTATAAGCACACAAACTTTTATTTTTTGATTTTAAAGAAAACTCTCTAGCTAAGTGGTAAATTGTAGTAGTCACTACATCAAGCAACTATAAGGAAATGTAATTATATAAGCTCAGGCAAATATATTGTGCTAACATTACTTTTTCTCTAGTGTTGATTCTGAAAAGCCATCTCAGTGAGATGGTGTGAGGATGCAATTATTACTGAATAGCACTTAAAGACATGTTTAATGTGATACAAAAAGATGGGAGCACACAACGGCTTTGCAGATTTTAGGTCCAAAGATTCTTGTTAAAATACTCTGGCTGAGTGCTCTTCAGGAGTGATTTTTATGTAAGATCAGATGAAAACTGTTCTCTACAAATAAAGCTTTTGATACACAAAGTATTGCAGCATGTGGACATAATGTTTGGGTTTCCAAACTTCAAAAAAATATTGTCCCTACACAAAGAGAAATCACAAAACTACCTATGTCAGTGGTGATTCCCTTACAGATGTACTACTTTTAATTTTTCTAAACTCTTCCCTAACTACTTATCAAACTCCAATGCAGTACTTTGTTCACAGTATTATGCATGTAATGATTATCACACTCAGGATGAGTTTAATGCACACTCAGCAAAGGAATGAATGATTTGCTGATATGAATTAAAGATGGGGTAGAAAAAGCATCCATTTAGTGAGGTAGACTACAGGCATATACTTTTTCTACCAGTTTGAAGATAATGGCCTAACTAACTTATCAATAGAGTCTTCTTAAAATGACCTTTCAAGACTGAATTTTAGCTAGCCGCCTTCTTTGTATCGTGTATACCTCAAAGATCAATGTTAAAGGATTATGGAACTGTGGCACACAGTTCTTTGATATTTGCTCACCTTCCTTCCAAATCTTTCTTTACTCATGGTGTACTTTCAGCCAGGAGTTGGATTAGTCTCAGTGAGTGAACCCACAGAGAAGCTCCTCAGATCCATAATATATTTGTCTCAGCAGGATTCTTTATAGTTTCTCTGCTGCAGAGGCTAAAAACCTAACAATGTTGTTTTCTAGCTTGGGTGTCTATAGCTGTTAACCTGAACCTCTGCTTCCATGAAAAAATGCCTGGATTAGACTCTTTGGGAATGTTCCTGCATCACAAGTAAGATAGATACCTACATTGATTTCAGTGGATGCTAAATCAAATTGATGTTTCCCAAAAAGTATCAAAATATGGAGTCAACTTCTTGATTACATCAATTGAATCAGATAAAAAGGACATACCATATTATGGAAGTGCAGCTATAGAGTTTCATACAAGTTTCCCTTTCAAACAATATTAATATTCTTTCAGGGCACTGCTGGTGAAGTTTTCCTGACGATGTGTATTGAGAAAGAATCAAAATAACTGGTTACTCCTGAATTTTTGTTTTCCCGACTATAAGTTTACAGACAGGTTTCCAATCGATGCTGCTGACACCAAATGCTTTTCTCAAGGGTATGCTGCATCTACAGGTATCTATTGACATTCACCTAATCTTCAGTAGGGAATATCCCAGTCCATGTATTAGTAATTGTGAAGAACTGCCTGCTCTGTTCCCATGGCCCTTCCTGCACTCATGGAAGAGAGAACAGGATTTATTTCTTTGTATCCTATCCATCCTAAAAGGATTACATTAATATGTCCTAAGGGAAATAGAGGATAAAGAGTATTTGTAGTCATTCTTCCTCACCATTTATTAACTGTGGAATGTGGTTAATAGATCGTGAGACAGTGTCATTTGAGTATTTTCATTCAAACTATTTGAATTTGGAGCTGATTTATTTGCTTTTACTGTATACGAGGCTTTCTTCCTAAGAGACATGTCACTGAAGGATATTTGATAAAAATCACGTTATCTTGTCACTGTTCTAATCCCTTTGTTTGCAACCTGTGCTATGATGGCACTTTCCTCTTTACCCCATTGTTATTTGCCTTATGTTTCATCGTTTACTTCTTGTTTACTTCTGCTTCATATTTCTTACTAAGCGCTTTAGAGATTTTCATGAGTTGAGGATAAGACCTTGAGATTTTGCTTTTGTCTGTTTAGACATAATTTTGAATTATTGTTTAACTTCTCTATAGCTTTTATACTTTTGCATTGCAGGTATAGCAAACATAGCTGTCCTTGTCTTCCTCTCTTTATTTGAGATTTCATGGCTGGTAAATCAACTGACATTAAAATGACTCTGTGGAATGTGCAGAGGCTTAAATAAACCAATGAAAGCATAATGCACCTGATAATCTGAAAACAAGTAATGAAATTTGAAATGATTTTATTTGGAAAGACATTTAGAGGTCAAGGATATTCTGAGTTCTGAAGGGCTGAGTGTGGGTTTTGTTTTCGTTTTTCTTTCATGGTGAAATGCAATTAAAAAAAGAGGTCTTTGTCATTTTAACCATTATGATTCAATACATTGATGCTTAGTGCAATATGGAAGTGAGAGGACCAAAGATACCTGCTCATGTTACATTGTGTAGCCCCAGTGGTATGAACAACTCAGTTCAGCACAATACAAATCTTGAAGAGTTTGCAATCCTTATGACAGCACTGCTCTTCCCTGCTGAGATGGAAATAAAAAGCTGGTGGCCAAGAATGTGTTTCTCCACCAAGACTGTTCCCCAGGGTTTCAGGGCAATATTGCGAAGGAAGCATCCTTGGCATGTCATTCTTTGGAGTACAGAAGGCCAGAGGATGAGAGGAGCTATTGTCAGTTTTCTGTGCAAAGTGTGTGTGATTCAGACTGTGCCATGCTGTGACGCTGTACTGTGTGGTAAGGAGGTCACTTGCATCCTCTCTTCAGCAATACTGGATGTCGTGGAGAAAAGAGATGTCTTTAGGTACTGCCTTTCACTCAGAATTTTACTCAGGTTTTCCAAAATGAAGGATTACCAAACAGTTTTGAAAACAATTTATGGATTGTTTTAAATCTGAGTTACTCTGTGCAAGAGCAACAAGGGAACCACAAGCTAGTAGCAAATGCTTGTGGTTTTGGGAAGCATCTAACAAACCAGACTCTGAAACCTGACTTTAGATCCCACAGTTTGAGTCTTTTTGGTAATTAGGGAGTAGAACTTTTTTAACCACCGTTAGTTTTGTCCCTAGAGGGATTTACTGATGATGGTCCACATGGGACTGCAGGAACAAGCCACTATATTTGTCCTGTAGGTCACGGGCAAACAGAGGCTTTAGACCAAAGCGGTACAAGTAGTGATCTGTCATCTACAGGAGAAGTTTGCTGTGTGTGAAGAGCTATGTTGGGCATTCTCCACCAAGACAAAATTGAACTAGAATGCAGACCTTGTTGAGAGATGTTTTCAAGGAGACTCATAGATCTTTAAGTGCTGAATTTAGATTTGAATGTACCAGGCTTCTAAAAGGCTTTATTTCACAAATGTACAAATATTAATGAAAAACAAATGCCACAGCCCTTTAAATTAGGAAACAAATTTTCATTGTGTTAAAACATTCTTCTTCAAGGGAGCCACGTAGATTTATGAAATTAAGACCGTATAATCAGTAAGTTCAAGTGGAGAAGCATGAATATTAGGCAAAGAAATATTTGCAGTGAGTATTCTACAATGCACAGACTATATGAGTGTTGTTTTTTTGTAAGACCTACTCATTAAAGAATCACAATTAATGAAATAATTGAAAACTCCTCTTCTTTGACACACAGGTTGCAAAGAAAAAGTACTAAATAATACATTATTCATTGCAAGTTGTTCATTTGGGTTAGCTTTTTATACTCGGTGGCTTCCTAGGAATCATCTGCATCCTTAAACATTTCTTGTTTGCTGCCTTCTTTGAAATAAACATTATTTGTGGTTTAAACCAAAGCTCAGTGTCCAACAATACCCCATTTGAAGAGAGTTCATTATGTGTTATATTTATGGCTGAGGTGTAAAAATATCTATCAATTAATTAAGTAAATATACTCATAATTCTTTACTTGTCTTCACCCTATTAATTTCTCTGCATGTGGACTCAAAGAGGAATGTTGTGCAACTTGGAGCTGAAAGAATTTTGGATATGAATTTGGAAGCCTTTAGCCACAGCTGAATGTCATAAACTGAGAAATTTACCATTTAATAAATGCCTAATACAAAGAAAACCTTACCTTTTTGCAGGAAAATATTTTCCTTTTTCCACCATTTATTCCATGGACTCATAGAACATATTTTTAGTGTCGATTAATATTCCTTCCATGTTTATTTCATATCACACTGATGTTTGTTTTCTTTACTTCACTGAAATACCTTCAGTTCAAGTTGATTAGAATCAGCTTTTGTCTTGCAGTTATACAGACATTTATTAAATGGCAAAAATTAGATTATCAATGAAGAAATGGTAGTGGGAGTCAAAGCAAAACCTCATAACCTTTGCAGTCCTTTATAGCAGGACTTTGATATGAGTTTTTTAAAAAGACCTTTATAAAATCTTTCATGAGCAAACAATTCAGATAATATTTGTTGGCAGAAGAACTTCAGAGAAGCCGAAAAGTAAATGAGCTATCTGATTTGTGATCCAGTTTTCATAAAATGGTCAACTGGCCTAAATAACCATCAGAAAAATTAACTCTTCAAGACAACTTTCAGATAGCAAATCATCTGAATTCAGGTCGAGTGCATGAGAACTTTTAACACCTTTGCCTTTGCAGCTTGTTCAACAGCAAGAGCTATACATCTTCTAAAGAAGAAAATGCTACCTTTTCTCTTTCCCTTCTTTTATTACAAGCACATAGCCATCCAGATTTTGACTTCTAGCAGCCAAGAGAATGTGAGCCAAAAGCTTTTATGCAGATCAGCTTAGTAGCTCAAAAATGGAAATGGAAATCTCACCAAAGGAAAAAAAAAAATGGATACAGATGAAAAAATAAAGGGATTAAAGAGCAACAACAAACCATTGTCTCAGTGTTGAAGTGCAAAGTTCACACTGCAAAGTTCATTTTTATGGGAGCTGAATGACTGAATCTACAACAAATATAGGATTTGTGGGAATTTTTTATGTCTGTAGATCAAGTTCATGTAGCTTTAATTGGTGTCCTCTTTTGAAAATATTAACCATCATGAGTCAAAGCAACAGCTCCAAACATAGACAGTTAGACATGTATTAAGCCATGTTGTATAACTAATTCTGGGACTAATTCATGCAGTATAACTAATTCTGGGGCTGGTTTGTAAAGAGGTTGGCCTATGATGAGTCGAGAACCTTGACTATATCAGGTAAATACCATCTATAGAAAGATAAAGAAGTACCAAATGTTGGAGTGACACCTAAAGACAAGCTATTTCGTAATCTCTGGATTGGTATGATGCACTGCAGTGTTTCCTTGTCTCCAGGAGACCATGACTTCAGAATACTTGATAGCACCATTAAGCAGCTGTGTAGCACTCAAACTGAAACACAAAACTCAGGCTGAAACAGTGGAATTAACTGAAGAGAATACAAATCAGCTAACAGATTTATTTCTCACACTGACATAATAAACAAATATTGATGGTTTCCTGTGGTGTAATACATCCTTATTCACTGCTTCTCAACTCACTTGGAGCTTCATCATTTTCTCTTCACTGCTTGTAAATGGGTGATTTATCCCATACTTCTCGAAATATTAGTCTGTTTACAGTTTTCAGATAGCTAGCAGATTGTGCATCATTAAAGTAACAATGTGGAGACTTGCAATGGTAGATTGTTGTGCTATTCACCTTTATTTTCTTTTTCATGTATCAGAGTTTTAAAGAATAGAATGAAGCAAACTGCACCTGCTTTGTAGCTAATGGAAACATTGTGGTTGCATATCTTTGTAATGCCTTTTGAATAACTTCTGCATCTCAGAATACCTCTTACCTTTTGAAAATTATGATTTGTTAGACACATAAATCAGAAAAACAACACAGATTTGCAAATCACATGAAGAATGATGGGCCCCAAGTTGTAACCCGAAGTGTAAACTCACAGAATGTGGCACAGTGTAAAACTCAGTTGCAAGTTTCAAATGAACAGAGCCCAATTCAGACTCAGTGAAGCTTTAACACTCCTCGTCCTTAATGTATTCACAATTCAGATGAGAAAAGCAACACTTTCTCCTATCTTGAGCAGATTGCCAAGCTCTACCTCCACGCTTCTCAAAGGCAAATATGAAGAATAATCACTGCAGGAACTCTGACTGAAACAGTCATGTACGATAAACATTATTTCTAGCCCTATTCTTTACTCTCAGAATGAGAAATACGTTTACGCTTTAAGTATGTAACACTTATTTTCCATAATGAAATACTCCAAATATTGAAGAATGTAATAAGTATCTTGGCAGAATTTATAGATTGAATCTGTGTGTATATAAATTGACAGAGTTTCACCATGAACTTTCATAAAACCAGGATCTTATTCACGGGAATAAACTACCAGAGTGGTCATAGTCAAGCTCCGGATTTGCACAATCCCACAGAAATTAAAACATTCTTACTTAAGATATATATCCACTACAAAATGAACTTGAAGATTTTGTGCTAATTCTGAGATTTAAAAAAAAGCTCTCGTGCTATAGTATTATTAAAATTTAAATAAATAAATGCTAGCATGTTATAAGTTTTCTGTGCAGAGGGAATAGTGCTCAGGTCACACAAGTCTCATGGATTTTGATTAAAATTATTTGACAGACTTTATTCCATTTTTTACACCTTGCTATGTAGAATTGCTTCCAGATTTATGATTTAGTTTCTTGACATTAACACAGAATATAAATTAGAAGTTACTTTATAAAGTAAGCCCTACTGAGATTTGAGAGTTTGGAATCAAACTCTACATAGATCAAAATACTCAAAATTTGTTCTATAGCCCTTGAGTTTTATTACATGAGTTAAATACTTAAAAAAGTTTCTTCCACCATTTCAAAACTTAAGGCCAGGAAACTGCACCTGATTATGCTGGTTTGTGTTATATTCTAATATGTCTGTTAAGTTATTCTATGTAACATGTTAGATGCATCAAAGGCTGCCAGAAGGTGCAATTTGCTTTTGGGGCATTTTTGGAAACAGTATGTTAGAAAGTGTAATTCACAGTTTGCTTTAAATGAGGAAAAAAGCAGATAAATAAAGTAAAACTATTTGGTCTAGATTATTGATCTTAGGAAAAAGGAACATTTTAATTAAATCTACCATTTGCAATTTAATACTCCAATTTTGCATGAACAAACAGTGGTATAAAATGTAATATGTCTGTAAGAAGCACGCAAATCACACTGCTTGCAAGTGTGGTGCCTTGTTCACTGTTAAAGAAGAAAAGGGCCACTCGTGGAAAGGGGTGGAAGAAACTGGTTCCCTAATGCCTGCTTGAAGTTTCATTGGGATTTTCTATCTTCCATCAAGTGCTGAATGATTTGGTTCACTGAGAAAACTGGGATTAGAGACAGGCTCTTTCTACCCATTATCATCCTTCTCCAAGACAGCAAGCACATCCTCACCAGTATCCCTGCCCTGGCAAGGAGCCTGAAGCACAATTATTTTTTTTCTCTTACTCTAGGCTACAATAGCTGGTATTTCTGAATGAGTTTATTGACAGCCCTGGGACATATGTCTTCTGATCTACCCTGAGGAAAACAAGTCTCCTGGTCTGAGTGATGGGAAAGAAACCAAGCTGTGGTGTTCAGTGTTTTCTGAGTCTAAAGTGAAGACTTGCTGCCAAAACCATAATATGGTCAAAAGAAAACTGGAGATCTGTTTTTGTTAATAGCATTAATAGCCTTAGGGGAAAACAAATATTCCTCCTACTCAACACTGAAGTAGCCACTGGAGATCAAAGAGGCTTCATGCATTCCCTTGCCATGGTGCAATGTTGCTCACTGAAACCCATTCACCCCTTTTGGCAGCACCTGCTCGACCCAGACACCCATCTTTAGCTCTGGCACAAGCTCCTGCTCCAGCAGCTCTGCTTCTCTGGCAGACATCACCAACAATTGCATTGTCAGCTTTCACCTCAGGGCCTGCTGATGGCTTGCTTGGATGGACAGCATTGCACTCCTGGATGTCTTTTTAATTTATTTTCATGAGCCATATTCCAGTTTTAATCCATCTGTGACTCTGCTCAAAGCCTTCCTGATACCTCTGATCTCTGCAGAGGTTATGTTCTATAATAGTAATCCTGCATTTTCATGTTCAGTTCAGACAGAAATCTGCTCTGAAGACCCTGAGTCACACACAGCCTTGTGTCCTTCTCCTATAAATCAGTTCAGTGGCTTTTTGGATATTCCTTAACTTGAGGGCCCTTCACAGTGCAGTTTGATTTGATTGACCATTCTTTCTAGTTGCCTAGATTCTCACCTCTAGGAAACCAAACAAAAGCAATCTTGTAGGACACTGAAATTCTATTGGAAAAAGCATCATATGCCAAGAAGCACGTTAAGTGATCAACGGGATGATTAGTATTGATATTAGTCATATTTCTAAGTTAATACAATGTTGTTTGAAAATACAGTGCTCAGGAGATGTTGTTTCAGATTTCCTAAAGCCTGGACAAACTGCACCAGCTTCTATCCAGCCGCATTTTTCAATTTTTTTTTAGAATGTCCAGCTAGAGCAGATTTGAATAGACACCTGCATTTACAGCAGTGTGTGGGTTTTGATGCTCATGCCATATCAAGACTGCATTAATGAATTTAATGGGATTGCCAGGAGCTCAAATAGCATCTGTCAGTGCATCTTCATACCTGTCCTTTATAGGAGAACCTATCCCCCCAAATATATTTTTTGAAGGATTTATTTACAGCTTTGTTAGCTGACACTCTTGTTGCATGACCTGTTGTAGCAGATTTACTTCAAGAAGTACCATGTGCCAGCTGAGGAGCACGGTCTGTATCCATCACCTGATCCAGGAATCAATGGACAGTTTGGTGTCTGCTTTCCCCCTCATGCAGCAAACCACACAATACATGAGATGTGGAGGGACATTGTAAATTGTAATAAACAGAAAGCGAACATACAATTCAAGAGTTTCCCCGGTCTTTTTCCTATTCTGTAGGAAAACCAATCAATTCCCAGAACTGCTGATAACATGAAACTCCTGTGTGATCAAGTTCTTTCCTGTTTCTGTGAGTTATTTCAAGTGGCTATTCCTCTGTGTACTTTTCCATTTCTGCATAGCTGTAGATTTCAAGCTTTCCTGTACAATATTGCAAAACATAATAATCCTGCTTCTTTCCATCCACCATTGTAACATCTTAAGATTGGCTAATAAATCTATTTTTTACAAAACAATATATTCTTGATCCTTTTGATTTGCTTTCTGGTTTTCTAGATTAGATTTCTCCTGCTTTACATTGCCATTTTTCTTTTCTATATATGGGGGATAGGAAAATAGCTTTTCTCTTTTATTTTAAAATCCAAAACTGAGATTTAGGTGAAAAAATCAGTAGTTCAACCTTTAAATAAAAAAAATAATCACTGGAAATAATTAAAGCTTTGGCAGCATTATGATAGTGGATACTATTTTCAGATTCACAGCAATCTTTTGACAAAATGGTACTTGAACCCACTTGTAGGATCTGTTCAGAGCCTAATTGTTTTTTCTTCTCTTTTCTAAATCATAAACACTTCTGATTAGAACTTATGGACTGAATCTTTGTAAATAAATTATTTAGGTAACAGCTGTTTTTCTTCTCCTGAATTGCTGTGATCTGATCAGGCTCGCTGCAGATGTATTTATTATTAACAGATGTTCAATGAAGAGTTGGGGCTAGAGCTCTCTCTGCATATGCCTGTTTGGAGCACATTCATGTTGATTATTGAATATTCACTATTTACAATTGTGAACTGGTCATCTGAGTTAAATGGGTTGCTCTTACTGTCCAATGACAGACACTACATAAAAATAACAAAGGAGCAGGAAATGCACTTGTTTGCATGGAAATAGAGACATATGAAAGAAGAACACCCACACCTCAAAGATGTAAAAAAATATTCACAAAAATGTTTATGAATATTGAAAGATTAGAAGATTTGAACAGAATCAAAACCGAATTAGTCCCGGAAATCAAAGGAACGTACCCAGGATTTATATGCAGCAATCAAAGAGCTAAATTAAGAAACTGTTTGAGGCTTCTTCAGTGTCTAACATCCCTTGTAAAATTGTTTACTGTATATGTGTGCTCACATACATTCAAAGGAAAGACAGTCCTAAAAGAACACCACTAACGACTTAGCGTTCTGTGAGTTTTGTTAAAAGAATGTGACTTTATCAGCTAGTGACTTACCAGTATGAATAGAGCAACTCCCACCAGCGATTTCACCACTTCCTCACTCACCAGCAAGCTCATCCCTCAGCTCTTCGCTCATTTGCTAAGCTGGTGTAAATCAGCATCACTGCGTTGTGACGTGGCATCTGGCCTCTAGATTTTAAGATCCCTTCCTATCCCTGTATTTATTTTAAGTTGAACACAGAAATTACACATCTATTTTTTATCTGACACTAAAGTATTCAGCTGGAAGTGAATAGCCTGGAAAGGAGCAAACCTGACCTCAGTTCTCCTGGTATTTTCTCCTATGATTGTTTTGGGACTTCAATACAGTTGCACTGCATTAATACTTGAAAAAACAGATTTGGCTGAGGTAGGTTTTCCTCTTTTGGGGAATGCCAGGGAAGAAAGTGCGTGATTATTATAATAATATTTGAAAGTTGCTAGAAATTAAAAATCAGATATCTTCCCTCTAAATTGAGGGTTTGAATTTTTCCGGGGTTTACAGGATGTTCTCACTGACAAAAGTGGGTCAGAAACTGTTTGTGGAAAATGTGTTTTATACCCTCAGTGAATAACCATGGTATCCGGCTCATACTGGGATAAAACCCTAGCAACTGAAGTTGTCAGATATTTCTAATCAAAAAGCAGGAAAAACAGTAAACAGCATTCAGGACCACTGGGAACAATTCCTTCCCATGAAGAGCAGATAGGGGAAAAATCTTTACCTGAGCTACTTTTCAAAGCAAGTTTTCTATGGAAACAGGTAGGTAGAGGTGAATACCGTGACCGCATGTCTCTGAATCACTGAACCCAGGTCCATATGGTGCCTGAAGCCACGCGGTATCATAGGGACAGACCCAAAAGAGTCACTGTGGATGTGACATACATACACTTCAATATGTCTGAGTACGTGCCTCAACAGTGTTTTTCTATTGATAACTCTTATCAAGATGCTCTATTACTATGTAATTCTCCTTGTATCACATTTTCTACAATACATGTCCTGGATAGAATGGGAGGAAAAGGGAGAGAAAGAATATTGGGTAAAATTGTGCTACTTGTAGCAAAGCTGCATGCCCACTGCAGCATTGTGTACTGCCAGGATTCTTTTGCTTAATGCTTCATTGGTTTCAGACTTGTTTGACATCAAAGCAATGCTTAATTTGAAAAGCAGTATTTATCTTAACTCTCACCTCTGTACTACCCCTAATTGGACTTTGAAGTTATCTGATTAGGTATCTAATTTTTCTTTTAAATACAGAGCTAAATATTTCTGCATCATATACTTATGTTAGTTGACAACACTAAGCATGACCTCTATTCTCGAGTGTATTTGAATGTACTAAAATCAATATATCTAAAATCAATACTTTCATTCAAATCTGAGTTTAAGAAATGCAGCTCAAGGTTGCATTAGACAAAAAAAAAAAAGTCTGTCTTCCTTTTTAAGCTAGCCTCACTCTGCTGTTCTTTTATTTTGGCTCTGCACAAGATGCAGATCAACTTCACAGAGCCCACATCTCACCAGCAGCCCTCCACAGCCATGAGCTCCAGTAAAGGATAACAAAGTTGGTGGATTCCATTTTGTAAGAAGTTATATGCAAAAAGTTAAAGGAAACAAATGAATAAAGTTTTTTTTCCTCATTCTGAATTACATACCACAGAAACAGAAGTGATCCATTTATTATTTTGTGGATGAACTAGAGCTGCCAGCATTATCAAGGCAATACTTAGACAACCCTCATGAGAGATAAGCAATAAAAAGTGCCCTGCAAGCGATATTACCTACTAAAGCACCATAGCCAGATGGATATACAGCTGAATTTCATAGAGCATCAGTGATAAATTACTTCCAATTTCATATGTGATTTATAAATATTCTTTGGAGACTAAAGAAATATCTTCTTATTTTAATTAACCAATGTTTCTGTCTTCTCAAAATAAGGTTAAAATCTCAAATGCATCTGATTCAAACCCTTTCACAAAAATGTTAGTTATTAGTTCAGAGAAAGTCACAGTTATGCCTCCTTATCTTTCTCAAACTGGATTTGTTCTGGGCAAATTTTTAACAGATGGTTCCCAATATCTAATGAATACAGCAGACCATTACAAATGGGACATGAGATATGCTTAGATAAAGAAAAAGGAGTTTGAAAGTGTGTTTAAAAATACTTCAGAAGTTCAGGAAAATGTAGCTAAATTGGATTCAGGTACTTCATAGTAAGCTAATGACTTGAATTAAAACAACAAGACATAAAATGTTTTCAATTTGAAATGACACTCATTTAGCATACTTAATAAGGCTTCCACTTGTTTGAGAGCTTTGCTAGAACTCCCGGAGTAGCTGGAGAGGAGCTCACCCATCCTTTCTTGAAATACTTTATGAAAAGAGAAGTGTATTTTCTTACTTTTTTCTAGACTATAAATAGAGGAGGAAAGGAAAATTGAATAATAACATGCTATTCTTTGAGAAATACAGAAATAAAAATTCAGGAAATAATAATAATAATAATAAAAAAAAGAGTAGCAGACCCGAGGACTGCTTCACAGCTGCAGAAAATAAGAGGTTTCTGAGCAGATGTTTACAAAATGTCTGTAAAGGTCTCCAGGTGCTCATGGTCAAATGTAATGGGACATAAGCAGCAAAGAGTGTTCTGGGAAATGGTGTTGCTGACAAGGAGCACGGTAGGAAGGTGGTTCTATAATGGCTGCTGCTGCTCTGGGAACCTGATGTTTTCGTTGTACAGGTGGGTTTTTTCTCTAGTTTACATCATGCTCTTTCAATCTTAGCTTAAATATTAGTTGTCAATATAGCACAAAATGAGGAAAGGCAATTACAGGTTAAAATTGTGTGTGAAGCAGCTTCTCTTTAAATATCTTCAAAATATGTAGGACTTGCTACTGCAAGATGACAATGGGATTGCTTGAAACCTCTCTCTTTTTTCAGCCTGTGTTAAAAAGATCAGTAGAGAATTGATGCTCTCTTACTGTCTTGTGTAAATCGGAAAATGGGAAGGAAACTGAATTTTGTACCTGCCGTAACTAACATCCAGCTGTGTCCCTTGCAGCTTCAGGGGAGAAACCATTTCTAAGATAATGAAATGTAAGTTCCTGAAAGATTTTCCAGCGTTTGGAAAGATATCATCAAACTACTGAAACTTCTAAATAGGGCTAGGAGATACAGCTCAGTCTTTGTTTGGAGAACAACATAGCACCCTGTGATGCACAGAAGAAAACCTTAATGGTTTTGGTTGTTTGTTCTGGGGGCATTTGTAAAGCTCTCCTGATACCACTTCTAAATGTGGTGGTTCATCAAGGACCAGGCAGCCCTGGGTTGTCCAGGCTTGACTGCTTGCTAACAGCATCAGGTTAGAACTTCTGCCGTTATGCAATCATGGAGATACAAGTACTGACTTCAGTGAGACCAAAATCCAAGCAGATGAACCAGGGCTTTGGGAATTAATATTGCTCTATTTAATAATGATGGTAATTAGCATTGCAAACCTTGATTGATGTGTCAGATTTTGGGGAACCACCTGATTTGGTGGGGTGAGAAGTTGTTGGCAGCTGTTGAGGGATCCTAAAACTAAGAAGGAAAGTGGAAGGAGCGCCATAAACCGTGTTTTCTTCCCAGCTGCCCACCATTGGGGCAGTTGTGCAGCGTGGAGCTTGCTGGGACTGCTTGCTTCTCTGCTGTTGCATGGCCTTAGGCAAATCATCATGCTTCTATATATCTTTTTTTCCCCCTATTATAACCTTTTTGATGTAAGACTGTTGGGTAAGTTGAAATCAGAAGGCCCAAGTCCCTGTGTGAAATGTTACCTTATTGGATGAGTGCCTTTGAGTGCTCCCAGGCAGCTGGTGGAAAATCCTAAGTACAGAGCTTGAGGTAGAGTTTAAACCATCTGTATGTGCCACTAAGTGTTTGCATAATCTGCAAGTGATAGCATAAAATTGATAATACCTGCTTAGAAAAAATTAATATTATGACAGCAGTTATTGTAGGGGGATGTACTGCATCTTTAATGACAACAGCTGTAACTTTTCAAAGAAACGGCTGCAAAATCTGAGAAAAATCTGTGTGTCATCATACAGTCTAAAATTACTTCAGACGAAAAAAAATCCCAACGTGGTGTGCAGGATTAGAATCTCATATGAAAGTGTATTGACAATGAAACTGCTCTAATCAGTTAAATTATCACTTTGTTAAAAAAAAAAAAAAAGGAAAAAAAAAGAAGAAGAAGAAAAAAAAGATAGATTTGCTTAATAACCTCACTACTCTAGGGAAGTAAGAAGAAATTGTCAATAAAAGCAATTACAAGTTAAATGAGAGAGGCAAGCACAGTACAGGATGAGTCTTGCCTTTTTATATTTTTTATTTGTAATTGCAAATAATTGTCCTCATGCAAAGCAACTTACCCTATGTGTCATATAATGGATCAATACTGGTGGATCACCATTAAAATAGATTTTCTACCTAGCTATATTTAAGTGATGCTTCCTAAACAGGACTCTTCCCATATGCTAATAGGAAAGCTTTTATTTGGCAGTGATTGCCTGAATTGGGATAAAACGTGATATTTATGATCACAGATTTAATTTGAGGTTTGCTCATCCTACCCCTTGGTATGCATATTCAAAAAGGGCTCTCAAAATTACAGGGTAGGCAGAAGTCTTGCAAGATTTCAGGCACTGCTAGCAGCAGAAACCCTGAAAGAGCCCACTTTCATGTGGTTCACAACCATGCCTTGTGCTGTGAGATGGAATTGCTGCTTAAGGTACCTTCATTGCCATGTGGGATCTGCAGGAGGGACCAGAGGCTCAAATTAATGACAAATTTGGGCTGATTATAAGTGGGAAAAGAGGCAAGATCATCTGTAACCTGAGATACCATGGTAGAGAGCAGGATTAGAAGAAACAGTTTATTAAACTATTATGGGATAGTGCTCAGTGGAGAAGGAGTACTTCTGCAGTCGCTATGGCAGTTGAAATACATATGTATGGATGAAACTGGGATTCAGAATCATGGTAGTCTTTTGTTTTTTCCTGACATCTTACGATGTAGCTTATTTTACTGATAAAAGAACACAGACTGCTGAGGAATATTATTTTTCATCGATGCATATATATATTTTTTTTTTTATTTTTTTTATTTTTTTTTTTTAAATAGAGAAAAGCTCCCCATGGGGAAGGGGGCACCTGAACTGAGCAACTTTACAGTAGCTTGCAGCTAACATGTAACTTGCAGAAACATTCAAGACCACAGTAGCAATTATTTCCTTAGGAGGACTCTAAATCTTCCCCTTGTTAACAAGTCACTGGGTTCAGTGTGAGAGAACACTTCAGTTTCAAAAATCTCAAATTTACAAGTGAGCAGATGACAGAAGTGTCTCAAGTACTGATGAGTTTATATGCATAATGCACTGAAGTGCAAATAATTAAGAACTGCACTGATCACAAGGTTTTAATGTAGCTTCAAAATTCAGGATGAAGCTGCACAAACACTCCTCTACATTAGCAAAGCTGCTTTAAGCCTTTCCTGTTGGCTTTTTCCCTGCCCGCCCTTCTGTTGTAGCTTGCAGTCTCCACAGCGCAGATCACATTTGTTTGGCGAGCTGTGCTGTAAGCAGGACAGATGTAACTATCCAGATTAAGCAGCCCAAAGCACAACAAGCCTTCAAGTTATATTTTTGAGCTTGGATCATTGGCTGATCCAATTTACAACACAGCGTTTGCATCATTATGAGAGGGACAAACCAAGCAAAAGGGGGAGGAGGAGGAAGGGCCAAGACCTCTGAAGCTTCAGCCTGAAAAAATGCTCTTCTACGGTCAGTGATTGTGTATTGTCTTGCTACATGCTACATGAAACCTTTATTTGACTTTGTCATTAAGACATAGATATTAGGGATAATACTCTCTTTTGTGCATGTGGGCCTAGGTAATCTTGAAAAGAGGAAAATTCCTCAAATAGCCAAGTGTCTTTAGACTGAGTTTGTCTTTTAAATGCAATATTGTGTTTGTTTTTTTTTTTTTGCTAAGCCTTTCAACACAGCTGTGTGTGATGATTCTTAGAGTCAAACTTCCACCCCTGAGGAAGCAGAAACCTCTGGCAGGATGGAGGAGCAAGTTATGAGAGAGGTGCAGGGACATTTCTCAGCACAGCAACAGCTGAAGGAGTTGCCATATGGAGTTGTGGTCACCCTTTCTGAGCACCACAGCCTGCGTTAAACCAGAATTGGTCCTATGAAAATATCCTTTTTTTCAGAGTAATCCTGTCATGTGGCTCACAGTAGATGAAAAACAGCTTTGAATGTCTGATTCTTCTATTTCCAGTTTATTCAAAATCACTGGAGGTTTATTTCAAATAGTACAGAATGGATACATTACCATTCCAGGTGTCTCTTGTTTTGTTTTATTTTTTTGTTTTTTTCTTTTTTTAATTACAAAGGAGTTTGCAGTCCACCTGAAACAGATCAAACATCACTGTTGGGAATTGCCAGTGGGGCTTAGGTACCGGAAATCTTAGGGTTCCAGAACTTAGGATTCTAGAAATCCTACTGCTGTGAATATTATGAGAGCAAGGTAGCAGAACTGACCTGTGAAGTGCAAAACCTGATTAATGTTGTTGAACAGAAAGGGACAAATAAAATAATTTTAATAAAAATGAAATGAAAATGGAAATTAAAGCTTAAAGAATGCTGTATGTTCCTTGCAAGGAAAAAAGCACAAGGGACAAGGGAATACTCATTATGACAGAAAGTATTGAAAATCCAGAATATTTGTCCTCAAAAATAGAAATGATGAGCTCATTGAAAGACTTGCCTGATCTGGGGTCCCTGCTGATGGATCTGTTTCATTGCATTGTTTTCCTTCTAGCATTTATTATCCCTTTAAATATGGGGATGAAGCGGGGGGGGGGACATTTTAAAATTTTGTTTCACACTGAATTATCAAACTAAAAAAAATGAGTTGTTTTAGCTTGTACAGTTTTGAATCTAGAGCTGCAGAAGGGCAGACATGCATTTTGCTCTGCTATGGAACAACATGAACACACAGAAGTTGGGTAAAGAGAAGAGAATTTTCACTACCTCAGTTCTTGACCAAAGGAGTGTTTGCTTCCCAGCTTCCAGGGATGCTGGGAGCCTCCCTAGTCCCAATACTGGGGCTGTGTGTTGTGACACCAGCTTAATCAGTGAAGACCCTGCCATCACCCTCTGTCTTTCTGTGTGTCCATCACTCCCACTTCAGCAGAAGTTTCTACATCTCTAGATCTTCCACATTGCAGCTGTAGTCATTTCTCAACCCAATTCTGTCAAAAAGATGCAGTTAATTTAAGCACTTTTAATAGTAGAGGGTTTTGGTTTCCTTTTTCAACCTGGATGATTTTGACAGACTGTGGAACCGAGTGGGCAGAGGAATGAATTTCACTTGGACAGATGGTCCTTTAATTCTCAGTGCTATTACTACTTCTGCGGTGGTGCTGCGATACTGTAATAGAGCCGCCAGCAATCGTAGCTCTATTGCAGTAGGTGCTATACAAACAGAGTTGGAAATAAACCCTGTTCTGGAAAAAAAGCTTACCTCCTTATAAGACAAAATATGGAAGAGCGAGGAGAAGCTCAGGCTACCCAGGAGAAAAGATGCGTCCCCCTCAGCACCACAATCAAAAATGGAGTCCAGTTCCTGTGGAGGAACCCAAATAAGAGCAGGACCTCACAGTTTCTTGAGTAGATTTGAGGGGTTTATTACCATACAGGCTGTTCTCTAAAGATAATTATAAATCAGGACTCTGGAGATGCTTCCTCTCTGAGGGGTTAGCTTGCCTTTGGGTGGTAAAACCAGATCAGTTGCTGCCATTGCTCCTCATCCCTTTTCACACTTTACCAAAGTCACATCCACCTCTGCTGGGTTAGGGCTCAGCCTCACAGACCTGGCACAAGTGACAAGATTGTGAACATGGGTGTCATTCACAAAATGACAGGGGTTTGTGGGGATGCAGTGGTATTATCCTGAGTACAGAGCACCCACAGAGCATCCTTTGGCTGCAGTGGAGGTACACTCTTCCCCATACTTGTTCCAAAGGGAAGATATTGCCATTATTCACTGCAGGGTCCAATAGAGACCCAGGCCTTTGCTCTATGTGCCATCACGCCCACAGCATAATGAATTACATGGCATGAGCCCAAGCAAACAATGAAGGGTTAAAAGGGTTGTTTTCCCACTTTTACAGAAGCATAGAGCAATAACAAGTTAGATTCTCTGAGGTCAGTGTAACAGGCTATCAGTTTTAGTTGTCTAATAATTAGACCACTGCTAGTTCATGGGAGAATATGTGACAGAATTTTAGATTGACAGAATAAATGCTTTGCAATGTAATATGTATGACACTTCCCTGAAAACTCTTGAGGTCCAGTTAGTTTTCCTGTTATTCTGGAGTATGACAAGGTGCTTTCCTAAGTAATGCCAAGAGACGAGCCTTTTATAGACTTTCTACATAATGAACCCAAAAACTTTTCACTGACGCTTTGCAGAGGTGTGTCTATCAGCATGGGGGTATGTTAGGGAAGAAGTGTTGGGCACCCAAAGTTGCACACTACAGTCCCTGGGTTTTGGAGCCTGCCTCACCCACAGGGCTGGATTGCTTGGTGATTTATCAGACTAGAGAGACTTCTTACCCTTGGGACACCTTTGGATTTAAGGATAAAATAATAAGTTTAGTTGTAAATAATCATGAGTAGTAATAGAACATTTGCAAAGAGATAGAAAGCCAGAAACATGATTCAGATAACTTTATGGAAGAGTAACACTGAGCTGTAGCTCCTCTGCTTTCATCTGTTTTTCTAGAGGGAGCCATGGGGGGAGCAAGGGCAGGAAGGCTCTTTTGGACAATTCCCTGCCCTTCTCCTGGTGGCAGCAGGGAGGCAGGCACTGTGAATGGGATCTCACCTGCAAAGGTTAGTCCAGCGTCACAGAGTCAACTTCTAACAAGACCAAGGACCAAACTCATTTCTACATCCATGACTTAATCACAAAGCCATCACTTCCTGCAGCCACCAGAGCTCTTCTAAACCTGGCTAAATTAATTTGACTGTATTAAAAAGATGCAAAAAATGTTAATCTAACGGATAATAATCTAATTATCTTCTTTGTACCACAGAGTTTGTGTTTTTTTCATTTTCCTCTAAGCTATGTTACCCACCATATAGAATTACTAGAACATATAATCCTGTCCTAATTCCTGACTGATCATTTCTTCTTTATTCACAAATTGTCTGACCCTAGAAAATGCCCCTGTGTTATCAGGGAAGAGGTTAAAACTTTGTTAGATAAGGTCAGGAATTTCTCTGACAAGTACCTGTACCTGGAATACCAATCCAGAGACATCAATGACTAAAAGGGGAATAGTCACAACAAATATATCCCAAAAGTTTTCTCTGTGTGGTTTCAGCTATGTTTTTCTCCTTGCATTTATGTTTAATTAAACTAATACTATATGATGCTGTTAGCAGGGTTTCTTATTCTTCTTTTGATAGTCTCAAAGCCAGTAAAATAGGCTGTAGTGGTTGAACAATTATGCAATTAATGGCTCAATGCAGTTGGCAAGTGTGTTGCTAGGGAGATAGCCAAAGCTTTTTTTTTTGTTTTTTTATTAGTGCTGTAATTCAAGGTGGGTCCCAGAGAGCATGGTAGTTTCTGCCTTGTTTGCTGTCATCTCTGCTGTAGATGTCAAAGCAAGAGAATCTTGTTCATGTTGTTTTGAAAGCATAAAGGAAGTGGAACACAGGACATTTTACCGTATTGATTTTTCACTTGTTTTTTCCATCTTCCTAAAGCATTTTCTGGCCTTTAAAATTTTCTCTATCAATCATGTTCTTTTTCTTATTGTTGGAATAGTAATATGTTCTATATAAATGTCTTTCCCTTATTATATAAAGCCGTCGTCAGGCTGTAGTCTATAATTATTTTGTGCTCCTACTTTTGTCTGTAAACACTAGCATGAGATTTTTCTCTGAACTCCTTCACAGTGACACGACTGTGATTTTATTTCCAAGAAGTATCAGCTGGGCAAATTTAAACACTCCTACCTAGTATGAGACAGCATGTGTCTGTCCATGACTCTCGGAAAGTCATCCTTAGGAGTTACTGCCTACAACTATGCCCAGCCTAGGGGAGGTTTAGACACTTGTGGTGGTTCATGCATCGGTACCTGGTAAACCAGCAATACACAGGACAGCTTTGCTGGTCACTACGTTCAAGGTTGAAATCTTTCTGTGCCAAAATGGCAGATGGACATGCTGATGGATCTCTGTGCCACGGCTAAACCTCTCTGCTTCAGGTAAAGTTTCCACACAGCAGAATGCGTGTTTTGAACTGAACAAGTTCAGATTGTGAATGAAATAGGTGGGGAAAGAGGCCTGTAGATAAGGTGATAGGTGATGCCATACTTAAAGGTATCTTAAAACATGTTCCTACAACATTGTCCAGTCGCTTCTTGATCAAGATGTATATTGAGGAAGCCATACCATGATGCATCTTAGAGCTCAACCTTGCAATTTGTGTGCTTTTGTTTTCTGACTGCTGGTATAATAAAAAATAGCTAATCCATATGCATACAGGAAAAAGTAACAGATATCCTACAAATGGTGAGTAATGCCTGTTACGCACCAACCCATTCCAATTAGCACACCATGCTTCACAGTATGCAGTCTCATAAAAATAAACCTTCCCACATGATTATTGGCAAGCCATTTTCATCTGCAGTGAAATGATGAAAACAGACCTGTGGTCCCATGAAAAGATGGTTATCTGTTTGGATTTCCAGGAAAGCTTTAAAAACTTCAGAGTAATCAGTTTCCAAGCATATTCCTTTTCCATTGACCTGTACTACATTTGCAATTCCACTCTCAATTAGCAGTGAGCCTCTGGGTGAACGGCATTTAGCTTTCAGGCTTTGAGGGACTTGTTTGCTAGACGTGGAGGCTCCTGTGCAAGGCATGTTGCGATTATGTTTTTTAATGACATGTCAGAAAAATAGCCTGGGACAATTGAAATCCATGGGCATGGGGATTCAATGCATTTAAGATTTTCTGCAGGATTTAGTGTATTCACAAAGATTTCCTGAAAAACATGCCATATTTTGGAGCTTATAAAGTTCTCACTTCTGGGAAATGAAATTTCCGTTCTCCTTCTAGTCCTGGGAGACAGGCTAGAAGGTGAAAATGGATGTGTTTAGACTCTACAACTTGGTGTAACTGAAAAAAGCAGGTTAAGTCTTCAGGAAGAAAAAAAAAAAAAAAAGTCAAACCAACAAACCTACTCTTTCCCCTCATAATTCCAAATAAAATCACCAAGATGTGGAGGACAACTTGGATAGTTTTGCCCAGATGCTTTGTGAAATCTGTGACTGTGCTGCCACACATCTCAAGAAATGAATTTGTTCTCATTTCAGTGTTTTACACCTACCAGAGGAGCCTCCTAATTCTGCTCTTGCTCTTTCCCTGCTTTATTAGTGTAAGTTTAAACCTCATCATTCAGCAAAAATCAGCGTGGATGCTGCTGGCTGAAGCACCTCAAGTCCCTGATTCAAAGCATTGACTGGGGGTCACAGGTTTGATGCTGAGCAGATCTTATGTGATTAAATAAATATTCAAATGATGAGCAAGACCCTTGTGTGGATGAGAATCTCTGTAGGTTTGCGTTAATGATGAGTGAGTCATATCATTTAGACTAACTGATCATGCCTTGTATATTTGTTTATTAAGCTAAACAGCTTGCTTCTGCTCCCGTTCTGTGTTTATGTAGAAATGAAGTTACAGGACCTAAAGGAACTGGCTCAATCTACAGAAGAGTATGTTGAGACAACACCAAAGGGCTTGTTTGGAGGTGAATCAGATGTCTGCATTGTGGTTATGGGACCAGCAAGTTCAGGTTTTGCTTGCTTGTTTTTAAAGAACAGGAAAGGTCCATAAAGAATTTGGCCACTTTTGCACCTTTGAAAACCGTTGCATTTATTTCAGTTCATGAAACCATTCCTGGAAGGGAATATACATGGTACAGGGAGGCTGAAACAGCCTTGCTCTCAGGTTTGAGCAACTGAAATAAGTAGGGCATCATGGCACCTGCTTTTTTTTTTTTTTCTTTTTTTTTGCAAGTATTAGGAAGACAATCCAAAGCAACATTTTGTTGAGTGACACAGATGAATTAGACCAAACTATACTGGATCATAACATTGAGGATGCAGTTTAGATAGACACCTGAATATGTCTTGTTGTTCACCCTTCACTCCAGGTTTTTATTTTCATTGCTTTTCTTCTTCTAAAGCTACCAGAGAGATTAGAAAGAGGAGGATCACTGAAGGACAATTTGGTATTTCACTCACAGGGATTTGGGCAATGTGAAGATGACTAATGCAGCTCTTTCAGATGTAAAAAAAATACTTTCAGTAGACAGTGAGCAACTTTACCTTTGATTCTTTCTAACAGGGCTTAGTAGATGCATAGATTGTTGAATTGTTTGATTTTTTTTAAAGGTACCTTTGCAAGAGCTATGAGCAGAACAAGGCCAAATCCTCGGCTGATGAACAGAATTCTTGTATGGATGAGTGTCTCTGCACTGCTCTGTAAATGACAAATGAGTCACATCATTTTGACTAAACGATCTTGTCTTATGTATTTGTTTATTAACATGAAACCACTTACTGCTGTTTCGATTTTGCATTTATATAGCAATGAAGGTAATAAGTAGTTAACAGTTAGGTTTCCTTTGAACTATAATAGTAGGGGGTAACCAGGCATTTTAAGGTGGTTTTGTGCTCATCCAACAAAACTAGCAATTTTTTATTTATTTATTTTTTTTAATGGCAAGGTAAAGAGTGACTTCATCCTAGCAATCACTGTGAGAAAGTAAAGCTGTAGATATGTTAGTGTTTCCAAGAGTCTAGACTTAATGACACTACCTTCAGGCGTCTAATTACAGCACCACATCCAACTCACAAGCTGGTTGTCATAAACTCCTCTTTTCAATCTGTAGCAGCATTTTCCTAAATCCTTACACTGGGAACACTTTCTTTCCTGAATTTAAATTTGTGGGTCTTCATTGGTCAAATGGATGTCTAACTGCATCTTCCCATCATCTCCTTGGCTGTGCGTGCCTGTCAGGGTTTCAGGCTGCTCAGGGATGGCAGATGAGGCACAGGCAGTTGTTGTGACACATTATGTACTGCATCTGCTGTGGGAACTATGGGTGTAGAGGGACGGTTGGGTATTCCTGAGGTGACAGCCCACTTAGGGGGTTGAGTTGCCTCTGAGGATGACCAGCTCTTTCATATGTGACTTGGAAAAGTTGCATCTTCCAGGTAGGTGTCCAAGGTTAGGGATAGTGATCCTGGGTTTTTTTTTGTCTCTATCCAGAGTCTGATCTGGATCTGAATAGTGCACAAGTATATATTGTAAAGAAAATACATCCTTTTTCCTTTCATGTTGTTTGGCAGGACAGCGCTGTGTTTGACAAGAACCACAAGGTCTTGCCAAACATAAAAGTAATGAGCATCAAATCATAGTTTTCCAGTTTTTAATCTTTTCCCTCCTACCCTCTTAAAGAGGAAAACCAAACCAAAGTAGGTTAAAGAATTTGTTATCCAATGCTAAAATCAAGACACAAGCAAACAAAAGCCCATAGAATAGAAAGGAAGCGTGACAATACCTCTTATCTGTCTTCTTTTTCTTTTGGTTCTCCATTTCAAACTACTGATGTACTTCAAAGCTTCCAGAACTGTGTTTTTTGTTTTGTTTTCTGGGTAGTTTTAGATTCAGAACTAAGGGAAATAAATCCTTCAGAAAACATAATTGCTTTTCATGATGGGACATCTGTGACCAATCAGGTTTTAAACCTTCACATAATTCAGTATGTTTCGCAGTGTGTGAAATGGTTAAAAAATGTCCACAAGAGGAAAGTAAAATTGAAACTGAGGTGTTCAGAGAGAACTGCATTCTTATGTGGAGATCAAGAAGCAGAATTAAGCAATTGTGTTTAACTGCAGAGACAGAATTAACCTCAGTACATTTAAACACACATTGACAACTGAATTGGCTATCAAAAGCTACTGAAAAAGAAAATCAGTTTTCTTTCATTAATTTTTGGACTTGTCTCATCAATTAATAAATCCAGAGACTTAAAGGCATTACCATAGATTTTGAAACTAACTGAATTAAAGGAATGTGAGCAGTTTGCAAAGAACAAGATGTACGTACTCATTTTCAAATTCATATTTTTTCCATAGATTGTGAATGGAGAAGTGACATGAACTTTGATACCAGGTCTATAATAAGCCCAGAGCAGAATGCAGTGGGAGGAAAGCACAAAGAACAGTGTCATGTGCTGGTGTAAAATACTGGAGTAGCTACAGTATTTACATATAGTGTAGCCCCTGCTCAGCTGGGCTGGTTTGTAACTAGAAAAGGCCAAGCTCTTGAACACATTCACAGTAGGTTCATGTTGACTGCCAAGATATTGCTGTAGGCTTGGGATGGGATCATGCAGCATAGAACAGTATTCCAAAGGAATCTTGAAGAGAAGTCAGGAAGACTCAGTACAAGCAGTTTAAAAATGTAAAGAAGATATAACCTTGACATTAATTAGCAGGAACAGAATGTGTTGTGTTGCCAATGTAGCACCTAAGAAAATTTTTTCCACTGCCTGGTTCCTAGCTGAATGCAGCTGTACTAATTCCAAACAAGAAATCAGTTTAAATACAGGCTCTTCGACACTAAGCTTGATTCCTCCATCATGAAAAAGGCTGAAGTTTTCATTTAACTGGAAAAAGCCAGAATTCTTCTCAGTACTTGGTATCACAGGGAACTTTCTGCACTAAATACAGGTAAACAGCCTGAGAGGGAGGAGGAGCATGACAGGAGGCAACTACAGTCCGTAACTGACTGTGCTCTCAGGCTGACACTCACTAGTAACTGGAAGATGTACAAAGCCTCTAGTGGAAAACTTCAGTGACACGCAGCATCTTTGCAGGGGTACATCACCCATGCTATCCTTGATGGCCTACAATGTAGTTGGATAGACAGCTTACATGATTTTTTTTTTTTTTTCCAAACAGTTTTCAATGGTTTCTTTGATGGAGAATCCTGGCAGGTAGTCTCCATCCTGCTTCAATATTGGTTTTAGCAACAGGAAGAATATGACTGTCTAAAATATTAAACAAGCCTTCAAATATTAAACAGTTCACATTCTTCTTTTAGTTGTTAGATTTGCATTGGAGCCACCTGGAAACTGTGGTGCAGGCTGTACATGTGGAATGGGTATCACTGGAGCTGGCTCTGCTCTGCAGTACACGCTCAAAAGCAGAGGATCCCTCCCTACTCCTCACCTACAGCCTCGTGCAACACACACAGAGCTTCCTTTTCAGAATACGTGACTTTGCTATTGATCTTCTGGTAAATAAATCCATGCCAATGAGCCTAAAGGGCCAGGTTGATCAAAAGAATAACAGACAGGTTGATGTGGAGGGTTTCTTTTTTCCCTTTTCTGTTGCAGTTTTAACTAATGTGATTCATTAAAATTGGAAGGTAGATAAATGACAAAATCTAGCTTTGGTGATAACTTCTGAGGGGCAAATGCTGTCCCTGCTCATCCTCTGTGCTGAAAACAAAGGAGCAAATAAAAGAGCAATGTGAAGGGAGTGCTAAAAAGAGCTAATGGTGTTTGGTGAGGTGTCCTCACCCTCCCTCTGTCCTCTTGGCATTGCACATGTGGATGTGTGACTGCAACCATTATCACCAGTGAGCTGCATGAGCAGCTGGTCACCCTCCTGCCAGGAAGTGATGGGAAAAAAAGTGTGATGGGTGTTTGCAAGCCTAGTCAGAGAAATCATGTTGCTTGGCTGAGCCTGGCTGCAGACCCCAGTTTCTGTCACTGCAGCGCGATGGTGATACAGTACAAAAATGCCCCAAAGCTTTGTTTTCTGACTGCCACTGAGCTGCTGAGCTACAGCACTTCTGCTGTGCTTGGTGTCAAACCCGTCCTCTGAAACGAGATATGTAAACATTCAGCTCCAAGTGTCTATATTTCTAAGGGGAAATGACATTTCATAAATACTCAACTATGCTATTCTCAACATCTAATTTTCTATATTGGGTTCATTTCTCAAATCTACTGACTCAGTTGAGAAGACTGAAATGTTAATCTAACAAGTCTTGCAGTTTTATAAGCAGCATGTAGCTTTTAATTTAATCTGACAGTTGCATTTAAATGACCCTACAGCTTTAGGGCATTGAGGCAACCATTATTTCATTATAACATTTCTATACAATAATAAATAATTCTTTGCATGATAACTCTTGAAAGGAAATAAAATGCATATGGTATGGTTAGTATCAACTACTGAAAGAATGTGTGCTGTTATGAAAATTTGTCTATTGGCACCACAGGAAACCTCTATTTCCAGAGGCCAGATAGCTGCTCAGTAAAACTGAGCTGTTGCTCCCAATAGTAAACTATTTCCCCCATCTGCAGAGCAGCAAGCTTTTTGACCTCTGCATTGGGACTGCCAGCAAAAAATGCTAGTAAATGACAGTTCTGGTAGATTTTAGCATTTGCAGTTTTGGAGCTAGCTAAGACTCTGTTTGGTGCACCACTGAGCAGTTGTCAGTTGTTAATCAGCCAGAGTCAATTAGTGTTCTTACTATAGATTTGTTCAGCATATGACAGCACTGGATGGCTCTGTGGGACTGGAAAGCAGCTGAAAAATGGGAAAGAAACATTTCTAGAAATTCCTTGCTTCTGTGCTTCAAATTCAGGATGGTTTTGCAAATTTTCACCACAGTTTGTAAACTGGAAGTTTTAACCAGTCCAAATCAACCATTTTATTTAGCCTTCCAAAACTACTGGCGAATAGCACAGGGCAGTTGGTTTATCCTTAAAACTATCACCTTTACTTTTTTCACTCTGGAGTAACCTGCTGTGTAAGGGATCACCCAGCACATGAGGCTGGGGCCATCCCAGTACTTGCAAAACACCTTTGCCTCAACATGCTTTTGGTCTGGTTGTCTGTTATCACGGATTGCAAACTAGTCCTGGGTGCTACTGGGAAATGTGAAGCAACTCCTACACATGGACAGTGGGCTATAAGTGCAGAACAGAATTCTGTGCAGGAAAGTGTGGGGTAACTTCATTTGAGCCCTGAACTGACCTTCTTTGGGTCCAAGGTTGGACTAGACACCTCCTGAAGTCACATCCAGCCTCAGTTATCCTTTGCTCCTAAGAAGATAGGAGGACAAAGACTTTTTGAAACTCTTAGACATTTTGTTAAATCTTAAAAAAATGCAACTTGTGTTTCTTCATCTCAGCTATCTCCTTCTACAGCAACATACACCTCAAATCAATTAACTTAATTCCTCCATATTTTTAAGAAAAAAAACGTGTTTCAAAGTTTTAATTTGGTTTTAAAGTTCATCTCTTTCTCTTGGGAGATGTATTTCACGGAGCACTGAATATATGTATGTACACGGACAATGGTGATTCATTAACTGGATGAAGTGTGGGGACTTTCATCTGTTTTGTTGACATTTCCTTTCATATGGAAAATCCAGTGCCAAGTTTTCATCTATTCATGTTGTGTCACCTCTTGTAAAAGTCAATATGTCACTATTTTCTGTATGTCAGCTGAGACTGATGGGAGTGCTGACTTTAAAGACAGGTCAGAAAGGTATTGGGGAAAAAAGAAAAGAGCAACAACCTTTGCTAAAGCAGAGTGATGCTAAATGTCACAAAACCAAGATTTAGATGCAATTCAGAGTGCTGACATGCAAAATGTGGACACTGTGGAGTTCAGAGACTTGGTTAAAATGTAACAAAGTCTACAATATTATACCCAGATACCTTGTTACTTCCTCAATCTCCTCCAAAGCTCCAATATATCTTCTAAGGCACTGAGGTCTCTTTTAGCAGTATTGCAGGTCTGAGTCATCTAGAGGAATACTCAGTGGTGTTTTGCAGACCTTGTTCAGCCTTCCCCATCAGCTGGAAGTGTATGTACTTGTATCCATTTCAGGATATTCTTTCCTTTTGCATTAGCCTGTTATCCCCAAATGGATTCAGACTAAACGTTTGGCTTAAAGCTGCTTTTGGCTACCCAGACCATCATTAGAGCAGCCTAAGGAGAGAGCAGAGGCACCAACAAGAAGTGCTTCAGACCTGGGAATTCTGTACTGGCATCAGTTCCATTTCCATTCTCTGTCTCTTGCTATTTTTTTAAATTCATGCATTGCCATAATGGTGCAAAGCACTTGTGTTAACACACAAGAAGTTTAGTCTGAGAGCTGAGCTGAAAGACTTATTCATACAAGTAATTGTCACCACAAAGACCTGTCCTCCCTGCAGTGAATGGGATGGAGGAATTAGGATGCAGATATTTCTGCCTGTCACTCTCTAGAGGTCACTATTTTGGATTGATGAATTGTGAACCAGAGTATCTGCCTGTGTACGGTTTAGGACTTGATTTTTTGTCTGTTCTTTCTTGTGACCTCTGTTGTTATACCCATATCGTTACTTCAGTGCTGGAAGCCAAAGGCAAGCACAGACTAAAAATAATGTGAGGAAAAAAAAGAAGTTTTAATAACTTGGTTTTGCCTTTGCATTTCAAAGAATCTGTCACATTGTTCAAAGAGCCACACGTTTTAAAGATAATGCCACCTATACCAGATACACTATTTTATTCATACAAAAAAATATTGATTTTTTTTAACTGAATTTGATTAAAAATACAAGTGAGCTAGATACTCTCCAGTCCAGTAATGTGCTGTAGAATCCTTCAATTCTAGGTCACTTGATTTTATAAATATGTATGTATGTATATACATAAAATATATACAGCCAATCCTGGAAATGACAGAGAAGTATTGCTACCCGGGTTTTCAGTGCCCAGTGTGAAAGGAGTTGGCTGGTTTCCTCTGTGCTTGATAGAGACCTGTTCCCATCACAGATCTGTCATCATAAGTGTCATGAACTGACAGCATCTCTGCAGAGGGGCTGGCGGGTAGAGGAGAAGACATGTTAGAGCCTCTTGCTTCTCTCGGATGTTCTTCTAGTTTGAAGATTTGCATGGAGAATATGGAGCTGGGCTGCCTCTTCGAAACATGTAAGTGGAGATCTTCATCACAGGTCTTGAGGCAGCTGGAGCAGCTTTCTGGTCAGGTACGTCCAGATTTCTCACGCTAAGGTATCAGACAGATTTTCTTCACTAACTGCTTTCCAGGGCATTTGTTTCTCTGAGTACTCTGGACTTTTCTCAGATTTACACAGATATCTTTGTGCTCATAGGGGAAGCATCACTATTTCACAAATGTTTCATGGATATTATTGTACGATTTTATGAGATCTTATTTATAGGAGGACGAAATGAAAGCAATATTGTGTCACTTCTAGTTCCACTTTGCACCTTTTTTTTGGAAAGTATGAGAATAAAATAAACTTGTCAAAACCATTTAAAACTAAAAGATTGTACTTTTAGCTGCTTCTGATATTCTAAACTACTCCTGGGGAACTTCTGGGGTCTTATATCAAAGATTTTTAAAACTTTGATCAGCACAAATGTTTAAATAATTTTGAGTGACAGCCAGAATTATTTAAACTATTGCACTGTGTAGCC
The DNA here is from genome assembly GCF_963082525.1 of Nesoenas mayeri. NCBI lineage: Eukaryota > Metazoa > Chordata > Aves > Columbiformes > Columbidae > Nesoenas > Nesoenas mayeri. The sequence continues at coordinate 12,701,385 of NC_137560.1, forward strand.
CCACCTTCCCTTTAATGGTTTAGGGAAGCATATATGTATTAGATTTGCATAAATTATATTTCTTTCCTCATATAAAATGCAAATCAATAAGACCAAGCTTTAAGTAGCATTCAATCAGTTTTTAATTCAGGGCAAGGATTCTTACCGAGGGTGAGGAATAAACAAATCAATGTAAATCTATAAGTAATTTGAATTCATCTCTGAAGACAGAGTGTAGTCCTCCTAAGTGTCCTCTTTAGTGGTCTAGCTGATGGTCTTTTAGGAATTCTAAATTGTTCTCTATCTGGTAGCTTTCTCAAATGTGATGTGATGCAGGCCCCCTGAAATTCTTTGCTAGAAACCCTTATTTAAACACATTTCAAGGTCAGCTTTTTAGCAATGTCAATGAACACTGAGGGTGTAAATTCCCAAAATATTTTCAATCCAAGACGAAGATCTAGCTTTTGCTTTAAGACTGGCTGATATCCTAACTCCTCAGTGGGTAATTTGTTTGCTTCCTTGGGACAATTAACACAACATCAGTCATCACCACTATGGATGTCAGCAGCCAGCACCATATCAGCATCTCAGAAATTTGTAATCTTCAACACTCAGACCACCCCTGTAAAGTGCTGCTGCCCTGTAGACAAAAACTCCCATCAGAGCTTTGTTTTCTGGCAAGTCTGGGAAAATAAACAGGCTTTGAAGTATGCCCTGAAAGTCTTTCCAAACTGTAAGTCAAGTGTGACTTTCTACAACATGACAAGAGTTTAACATTATTCCTATGTTTAAATATATATATATATTTTAAGACAGGGTTTCTTAGTTATCATAGGATTTGAGAAACAAAGGTATCCTGCTTTTGATTGCCTGGGAGAAAACATTTTACAGATGCTTCTCTAGAGTTCTAAGGGTTGTTTAAAGTCATCTGTTTTTTTTAAAGATGGAAGTTCAAGGGAAATAATTTCAAAGAACCTCAGAGGATAGAAACTGAAGTTGGCATATCTTCTCATTTGTATATTCTGTAGCTCTTATCTGAAAGAATAAAAATTCTTGTTGTTTTGTATAGACAGAAGAACTGAGATGGAAATTGCCAAAAGTATAAATCCACTCTCAAGGAATGAAGACTTGTTCTATCACCTGCTGAAATCAAGGGGGTATTGCCTTTGTTTCATTTCGGAACTGGACCTGGATGTAGATTACTCAAATAGAATTGTAGGCAGAGGTTAAAGGCAGAAGATGATGATTAATCTCTTCAACCTCATCAACTCTCTATTAAAGACACTATTCAAGGCAAGGTATTTGAATAAAATCTCTTGGGGAAACCAGCAAGACTGAAAAGTTTATGAAAAGTAGTGGAAAAGTGTTCTTTTGTTTTCTTATGAGTTTTCATAACCATTTGTGTTCAAAGTCTGGTTCTGTCATTATTAACCTTTTTTGAAGGTGATGGAAATGTCTAAAAACATCTAGGAGATTTTCTGGAACTGGAGGATAATTTCTAGCTGCAACTTGCTTTCTTAATATAAAAATAACGTTTCTGGAACTGAAATTGTCAGAAAGAGCATTCTTCAATTCCTTTCACAGGGAATCACTTGGCCTTTGAAACAGACACCTTGTCTGGGAGTCTGCTGCTTCTCTTCAGGGCTCTGTTTAGATACAAATACTACAAAAAGGCTACACTTTTAGTGAAAAATGTTTGTTTTATTCGTCTGCTGAAAAATATAACCTGCAACAACAAGAGACTTTATAAACAGTCTCTAAGAGATCTCACTGGTCATTTCTACTTAGATCATCTTAAATTATTATAACATATTGAACTCACAAAATTATTAATAAAAAAGCTTTAATTAATTTAAATAAATAGATTGATAGCTGTTCGTTCTCCATTGGCATGCTTACGCTTCCCTGATCTGTGGCCCCTCCTGAACTGTTCATAGCAATATGACACAATAACTTAAAACAGGTTGAAGTGACTATATTATCTAATTTAGAACACAGCTGCATCATGGGAAAGTAGATTATCAGCCAAAATGGTGTGTCAGTTTTATTCAGAAGAAAGCAGTATTGTATAGATTATTTTCCCTTCAGATCCAATATCTATTGTTCACAGTAAGTGACTGTATTTTCTGCTTGGTCATAGTTAATTTTCTTTCTGTTTTTGACATATTTTCCTGATTTTCATAAAAATATCCTGTGTTATTATGTTATATATAAAGTCAAGTTCTCTTTCAAGATAGTCTCTCAATTTCATTTATTTGTGTCTTCATCTAGCTCTTTTTTTCCCCAATGTATTTAAGGCTCAATGACTTAAGAATCCTCTCCAGAATGCTTAAATGAAAGCATTTGACAGCTCATTTTAGTCCTTTCTGATATAATCTTCTCCAGCCTGCGCATGAGATCTGTACTTCTCAGTACCTCTTGTCTAATAGCTTGAATCAAGCCAGACCCTCTCTAGATTTAAGTCAAAACTGATATGAAATGCCTTTGACAAACATGGAGTAATTTGTTATTATTATCATAATAGCCATTTCAGAATGGTAAGATTCAAAAGACCATCCTTAATTAGTTTACTGAGTTGTATCAGCAGACCAAAATCCAAATAGTGTGCCTTTGCTTGGTGTCCTCACTGCTTTCTGTCTTTCTGACTCTCACACTTACCATCTTGCCCTCTTGTGTTTGATGTTTGATCAATATTATCAGAAACCTGATCTAGTTGCCATTGAAATGACTGAAAAACTTTCTTTGTTTTGACTGGAAACATGACCAGGCTCAGATTTTTGTCTTTTAATTAACAAGAGGTTTTAAAGATGAGTCTCATTATATCTGGCTTCATTTGATCTGCATAGTGACCTTTTTGGGTGCACTCAGGGGCACATTTTGGAGCCTCACTGGTGCAGAGGAGAGTCCTTTCCATGGGGGCAAAATGAGCAAAGCAGCAGAAGAATAAAACAACCAGCTCTGAAGATGTCCCCAAAAGAAGAACAAAGAATACGACTAATTAGATTACTTCATGTCAGTGTTTAATCTTTTCAAATGAATTAAGATGTTTTCCATCTCCCTTCCCTGGTGGTTTCTCTGAGCTATACAACATCAGTGTACTCTTTGTAGATGTTGTTCCCAAGACTGAACAAATCCCTTGTGAAAATATCTAACCATCAGACTTTGCTAATCCACTTTTGCAGACTGTCTAAATTGAACTGTAGTATCTGTCCAGCAAGCGTACCTAGCATTCTCTCTGCTGCTTTCAATATACCTTCATATAATCACTGGTCCCAAAGAAAGGATTAGTCTGTCATTTCTAAAGATTAATTCATCTTCTTTGAATCCCTTTTCAATAAATCTTTGAAATTAAGACAAATGTTATAAATAAGGGATTTAATCAACAATGTAGTTTTAGTGTTCATTTCCTTTTAGGTTCAGTTTAGTCTCTATGCTTTGTAAAGTCTGTGGAGATTATTCAGTTTCTCTTGCAATCTTTTAATCTCATCTATATGAAATATTTAAACTTTCAACATTTAATAATGATGAATAAGATCAAGATTGGAGCTTACAGCAACTTAAGGAAAAATCTTTCATTTCAGCCAGTGATGGTCTGAGAGTGTTAAAGTTACAAAATCAACATTCTTCTATTTCCTTTAGGGTAATATTGTTGCTGGCCCTTTATATTGAAATGAGCAGAGGACAGAAATTATTAGAAAGGCTGCTTGCTGAATGTAAAGAAAGGTTGAATGACAGTGATCAGAGGAAGAACTCAGGCATCTATCACAAGTGCTGTTTCTTTGACAAAGTATATATTTTTTTCTTGGATTGCTAAGTTAAAGCATGATTTCTTTCTTTATTCAAAAATTTGTCCAAGTTATTGTTCAGATTCCACTTCTGTCTTGTTTCCATTCATGCTTTAAGTGAGTTTCTCGATGTAATTACCCTTTAGACATGTTTATTAATTATTTTCATTTTCTTTGTTAATGAGCACATCCTTATTAAAACACCTACATAAGCAAAGATGGAAGAAAAGGGTTCAGCGATTTGAGGAAGATGGTCTCCTCTTTCCTCATCACCCACACACTCCAATTCCTAATTCCCATGTTGCCCTACTCTTCATTTGTCTTTAGGGGGATGAAGGCATTTTGAGATGGAATCCCAGCACTTTCATACTGCTCATGAACTGAATGGTCAACAGTTCTTCCTTCTGCCCAGCAGGGAGCAAAACTAGTGCCAGGAGTGGAAGAAAGTGACATCTCTGATGGTCCTGACAGTACCCTCAGCCTATGGTGCTGATAGTGCCTGGGCCAACACAGATGGCAGTATGAAACCTGCAGTTCTGAAAATGCAGTTCTAAATGGATTGTGAAAGAGCAAAGTAAATTCTGCTGCAGATCCGAAAATATAACTGAGGTCCTCAAAATCCCAGTGCATCCCTCTCTTAAACTGGTCCATGGACCAGTGTTAGGTTAAGGAATGAACTCTGTGATCTCAAGTGTTTTTTTTTTTCAACCTAAATGATTCTATGGACCTATGTCCCTAATTTTAAATGGACTAATGATTGTGCCTAACAGGAATGGATTTAATTTCTTCTCTTTTCTTTCTTCCCTTTCCTCTCTTCCTTTCTCCTCTTGTCCTGTTGTACGTGTTCTAGTTATTCATGAAATGTCTGAAAACAGATCATTATGCCACAGTAAGGCTCCTCTGATTCTGTTTTTTATCACCTCAAATTTTTTAAAGATAAAACATATGTAGGCACTGAAGGTTGTTCCTTTACAAGAAGCCTTCATTATTACAGCTCTGAGGCAGAAACATATCATAGAGTTTACATGTAGTTTTAGTTTCTTGTTTGTTCTTCCTTACCTTCAGTTTAAATTGGGAATGTAAAAATAGCAAATGTCTTCATTTTGTTTATGCTAATTTCATCACTATGTAGGGCAAACTTCTTCCTGGTTTCATGGCTTCATTTTATATCTTATTCAACATTTTCCTGCTTGATCTTTTTTGGTCAATAACAAAAGTAGCTCTGGTGACAATTTATGTGTTCCTTACTGCATGCTATTTAATAATTGTCCTTATGTGGCTTTATTGCAGTTGTGTCAGGAAATGTGCCATGACCAATATATGCATCAGAATACTACCACCACTAAAATGCAGTAATGGGAACATCCTGGAAGGCATTCCCTGTTCTGGTGTGGTCCTTATCCTCTCTCTGCTCAAAGGAGCATAGGGAAAAAAAAAAAAAAAAGGACATAAAAATTGCCTAAAAGTTTTCTTTTTTTTGGTAAACTTTGTTTCTCCCTGCCTGGCAGGAGGGAGAAGCAGCTAATGTCTCCCTGCTGAAAGCATTAACTGATTGCATTGTTGCTTGAGCACAGCAGCTGTCCTTATACATTTAGACTCCCAGTGACAACAAAATTAAGGCAGCCTCCCCTTCTGTCAGGCAATAAAATGATTTTCTCAACTTCTTTATTTCTTCTGAGAACTTCTTACTGCCTGCCTTTCTATGACTACAGTGAGAAGTTGCATTTGAACTGATCATAATGAAGGGGACCTTTTACTCAGTATTTTCTGGAAAGGCAAAAGGAAAAACAAAAAATAACCTAGATTCCAGTGTGCCTTGAGGACTGATTTCCCCCACTTTTCCATTTGCTTTAAGTTTGTTGATGCAAGTGGGTGTTTAATCTCATTTATGCCATCAATGCTCTGCTCTGTAATTGCCCATTGCTTTCTGGTGTCTGATTAAATGGATCTTGCCATGACACCCATGGCAAAGCACCATTCCCTGGCAAGGAGGAGGGAGGATGATCCCACATGGTCTTAACCATTCAATTTTTTTTTAATTTGGAAGGATCCTAAAGCTTTCTGTTAGATGATGAAACTAAAGAAATATCCACAAATTTCTGGCAAGATTTCTGTGTGCCAGTATCTCCAGCATGCCCTGGCATGCTAAGATTTGAGAGTTGGAACCAAACACCACCTGCTCTTGCAGTCCTACAGGGCTGTGCAACACAAAGGGGACAACCAGCCATTCGGATGTCCCGCAATGCCTGTGCTGGTCTTCTGCTACTGTTCTGGGCTCTGCCAAAATGAATCTAATCAGGTAGTTCAGAATTTTCTGTTCAGAGGCACCTCCCCACTGGTGGCTGTGCCAGTGTTGTGCAGGAGGCAGATCAGGACACAGCTTGTGGCAGCAGAATTGGTGCAGCCTCAGACTCTAAGGCAGCTCAATCAACCTCATGGTGCTTTTCAATAACTTTATACCTATATTTTTCAAACCAAAGAGCCCCCTCTTCTGATTCACCTGAAGATTTGGACAATTTTTGTTCTTTTTGCACTTTGTACCAAACAATAGTGTGACAACAAGGCCATCTTCAAAAGACATGCAGAAGTCCCACATAGTTTCCCCTGCCAGGATCTTAAGATGACATAGAAGAATAACTTACTAAGAAAATAATTTTAAACCCAGTCCTTTCCTCTTTCAATGACCTATTTTGGCTAAGTCTCTTTAAACAGACATCCTAGCTGCAATAAAAGAGCAATAGGAACTGAAGATATATCACTGCTGCTGAATGGCTGAAGTGTATTTCTATTGTGAATATATATCTGCATTCTCAGATTCTGATTTTTTATATATTTAAATTTGAATATATATTGTTTTTAATGGGAAAAAAGCCCTTCAATCTTTTGATAATTTATTTTGTCCAGTTCTGATTGTGTCTCTTTACATGCAGTTTCTAGTTCCAGCTCAATACTCTAAAAGCACTGATTCTACTATAACTTATAGATTACAGGGAAAAAAAAAAACCTCACAGCACTAGGCTAAATCATCCAAATTTGCCACAGCAGGATTCTTCACCTATTTTCTGAAACATTTAGTTTCATTTTTTCCTCTCGATCTGACCCTTGCAGCTCAGTATTGGTAATTAGCCCCCTGCTTCTTCTGCAGCTACTAAAAACTGGGGAAAAATAAATGTTTCCATTTTAAACTATTATTGCAAAGGCACAGCCATGGAACACTGGAGGCTCATTCATGATGTAAGCGCAATTTTCATAAAATGACACTCAGGCATTTGGGCTCTAGCCTTCAGAATTAAGAACAGTATATTTTCTTTTTTAATTTTCTTTTTTTAATTTTTCTTTTTTATTATAAATGAAAAATTGAGGCAGTGTTATTTCTGTGGTTTCAGAGTATGAATTTGGCTGTTGATATCTCAGCTTGAGATGCTATCATCCTCAAAACCCTTATAGAAAACCCTTCAATTTGAGATAATAAAAATTAGTATTTATGCAAGCAAAGTAAAAGTCTTTGGGAACATGATATCTGCTCCAATAGTACCCAAAGGAAACGACGTCTATATGGAAGGATGGTCAAGTGATGAACTTTTTTTCAAAAAAATTGTTAATGCAGGAGATCCGCAAAATTATTTACCACCACACATAGTCCTAACAGTACTCGAGAGCTTTTCATAGTAGCTCCCTCAACACAATATCCTTCCAATTACTGCATCTATGCCACTCACATCAAAATTAAAGTTTAAAGAATCTAGCAAAAGGTTAGATAGGCTGCTACATGGTGGTTCAGTTCTGAACTTTCTGCACCACAGGTACAATTAAGCAGATATTTCATTAAATGAGCGAATATCGAAAGCAGGCAAGAATTTGCTAAACCTTCTAAGGATGTATTGCACCTCACTAGCTATGAATCTGCTACTCTGCTTCTTGCTCAATGGATTTAAATTTAAATCTTATTTTACTCTTTTTACAACGGACATATTAGAACATGTTATTGACAGAAAACCTACAAAAACATTGTGTCCAACTCACACAGTTTTCTTATGAAATTTGATGGTTTGCTTTAAGCTTCAGCTGCTTGTAACAATCAGTTTTATGAGGAGATCAGCATTTCATTTGTTCCAATAAGTGTATTTCTGATAGCCAGGGTTGAGGGCTTAGGTACACACTTGAGGGCTCAAAAAGCCCCACATATATAAATGTTAAAATTATTGCCCATTTTGGGTGGCAGTTGTGACTTTTTAATGTCTTCACCCAGAAATAACCAGGTGTGTTCAGTAATGGTGCCAATGCTCATTGTGTGGAGCTGCAGAGAAGCAGGTAGGGATGAGGAAAGGCAGCTCATCCCCCCACTGATAGCCACAGGTATGGAGCAATTTTCAGAGGAGACAAAAACAACTATCAGAGAATCATGAAGGATCTCACAGTGTCCACTGGTTTAGTTTGAAGGCTCCTGCTCCCTGATTCCCCCATCTCTCTCTTCTGTACTTATGGTTCTCAGAGATTAGTCTAGAAATAACGTTGCCTTTTTGTGTGTGTTTTTTTTTTATTGAGTTATTCTTTTCCTATAAAGGTTTTATCTACTCCACTGTTGACTTGATGGCATTCTATTTCAGAAATTCTACTCTACTTCAACTTTTTTGTAGTACAAAGGCAACCTGAGAGCCCTTAAAGACATCATTAAAATTTTTATTTCCATGCCTTTCAAAGCCCCTGGGAATACATATTGTATTACAAGCTATTGTTGTAAATAGCATTTCTCTTAATGCAATAATCTCAGTCTAATCTTCCAGTGGTGTGAATATGCTTAAAGGAAAGCTTAAAGAGATAGGTTCTAAATAAATTAAAATGAGCTAAGGGAAGATGTTTTATAACCCTAGAAATATTGCAAGTATTATTTAAAGTAGTTAATATTTTTACAGCCTCGTGAATGCTAATCCCTGGGAAATCTCAGGTAGCAAATATAGTTTTAATTCTCAATTTTAGTTATCACAATTTGGAACTGTAAATTAATTTCAATGCTATAAAAAGTAATAGAGACGTTTATTTTCTTAAGCAATCTGGCTTATTCAACTGCAGACTAAATCTGAATTAATGTTCCTGGTATGCTGAATACAAAATTAGTAGTAATGTGAAATGCACGTAATGATAATATCTGCTGGAAGAGCTATAATGCTGGGGTCCAACTTTTTCTCATTAATATACTCCATTACTATTGGAAAAAATAGTACTGAGCTTTCTATCTGGCACTTGAGTGTTTTCTGGTGACTTCTGTATAAAAACTTACATATTTTGCAGTATTAATGTAGCCTAAGTGTACTTCATTCTTTTGGGGATGCATTAGATATAGAATTATGGCAGTGTTGTATTTGCATGACCAAGAAGCAGGCTAAAGTAAAACCTTAGAAAAGCCACCAGATGTGACATCCAAAATTCAGTCTGGGTAGATGAAAGGAGTTGCTAAAGAGGCAAGAAAAGGGAACAACAATGAAACCCCAGGTCTGTTCAATGAAAACAGACCGCTCTTCCAGAGCCATTGGCACTGCCCTGTTCCAGAGGAGAAGTTTCTTCGATTATTGAGGGCTTGTATGGATCTGCATCTATGTTTGCAGAATTCCCAAGACAAGAGACAAGAAGCAGTCTGGAGGGGTGCATGAAGGGACTACAAATATGGTCAAGAAAGAAGCTGAAGAGAGATGGAGACTATGGGAGGTACATATGGAGCTGTGATAAAGAATGGCTTCCAGTATTTGATCTTGCTGTGCATCAGAAACCAGACAGAAAACATTTTATTTTGTTTTATTTTATTTTATTTTATTCCCATAAGTCACAGGATATGGCCAAAGACCTATATCGCTTGGTTTCTCTCCCTAACAGGAGCATCCCACAAGACTTTCACTGTCCCCTGACTCACTCTGACCAAGTTTGTTAATGGAGTTTTACTGCAATAGTCAGACAATAATGGTGTTTGTCCAAATGTAGCTCTGACAACAGAAGTGTCCAAATGCAGTTGGGTGGTGTTGGATTTATGCAGACCTCCTGGAAGAGGTGGGGTCGGTAGCCTAGTTCCTCACACCAAGCCCCCATGATGTGCTCAGCCCATTCATGCCTCCGCTGGGCTCTTCGTACTCAAAGTTTATTTGAAAGCCCTTACAAACTGGAGGTGAATCACTCTGTACTTGTGGCATTAAACAAAAGGCAAGGCAAATAGCAAAGCAAGAATGAAATTATTCTCTAACATTAAAGATAAATAACTTTGGTGTGCAAGCTTGCACAGAAATCCATCCCATTCCTGTTCTCCTCCACGGAGCCAGACCCTTAATGAAGAGCGATGTTGAAGGTCTGCTGGTTTTGGCTTGTATTTTGTAAATACGGTGAGAGAGGATGGAATCACTGCTGGTCACCTGCCAGTGCATTTGCTCTGGGGGCAGCTAGTGCCCCAGATGGGAGCCAGGGAGATGCTGGGGGAGGCTGGGCTGGACTGGAGGTGGGCAGCCACCTGGAGGGTTTGGTGACAGCTTCTGCTACTGAGAACCGAGCTGCCTCCAAATGGCTTTATACCTCAAGGTGTTTCTGTGGTGGCAGTAAAAGGTTATGTGTTCACCAGCATTTATTTTGTTTTCTTTACTTGGGGCTAACAAGCCTGAGTCAGGAAACCATGCAGGGAAAATCAGTATGCTTCCCGAATAGTGCAAGCATCAATTTAATTCTACAAAGTTGCAGTGGGCTATATAAAGATTTATTAATCAAAACATTTGCAAAATATTGACTGTGAGCTTACGCTGTTAGGCCTGAGAGATCATCTGCGAAGTAAAGCTTGAATTAATCACTTCTCCTCATACATTAATCTTTACAGAATAAAAATTACGTAGGAGATATTTGTGGATATTTTTCTAGCTGTGTTTTAGTAATTTCATTCTCTAATTTAAAATTATTTCCAATCAACAGTTGTCATGTAGAGGGTAGAAACAAAAACTCAGGGTAAGCAGCCAAAGCGCAGCTCACAGAACAACTGTTGTTTTGGAGTGGGGTTGGCTGGCGGCTCCAACCGACCCCGCCAGGGGGATGAGCCCAATGCACGAAGCTCCCGCAGGGGCCAAGCACAACTGTGGAGTAGCACAGAGAGTGTTTTGCTGCCTCTTTTGGCTTAAACAGCTCTGGTGAACACAGATCTAGGAAAATCTGGTTAGGAGGATTTGGCAATGCCTGTTGCCTGCAAAAATAGAGTTGTATTACAAGAATAAAACAGAATAAAATGTGCTACTGATTGAAAAAGATGCATATCTTAGTGTACAACTGAAGAAATATTCCCATTTTTTTAGTAAAGTTTTGTTTTAAAAGTTTGACTTACATTATCTAAATGCAAAATATGGTAAAGCATTAAGTAAAGGTTAAAATACGAAAACAAACACTCTCTGCTAAAAAAAAAAACAAAACAAAACAAAAACAAACAAAAAAAATACCACAAAAAAACCAAAAAGAGTAGATTTTGTTCCCAACCAGAAACAAAAACAAAGAAATCTGGAAAGCACTCAAACCCCATTTTTTCACAGTCCCAAAGGGGACACAAATTTTTGACAGCTTAAAATTATGAAGGCATCCACATTTCTGTCTGAGAGCCTCTGTTAAACTGCTTGCAGTTCTTTGGTTACCACAAATTGCTTTATGAGGGCTGTGTGAAAATCATGTGAGTGTTTTGGTGTACTTAAACCTCAAAAGAAATGTCATCAAATCAAGTATCATCTCTGATAAAACAGTATATGATGTGTTTCCCAAACTGCAATTTCCCACCCTCAGAGGGCAGATGTCTTTCTGCCAGTGCCTGCTTGGCTGGGAGAGGCTCACGGATAAGCAGAGAGTAGCCTGGCCACCATGAATGATGACGAAAGCCTTATTAAACAATGGATATTACACTGATTAGAAACCAATGGCGTAATTTGGCCTGGGTTATTTAATTTTATTAAATGCCAAGGTATGTACCAGAGTAGCCCGGAGAGCTTTTGAATCATTAAGTGCTGGCAGGCTTATTTTACTCTAAGTTGTGAACTCCACAAAGTGACCGCACTATAGTTGATGTCTTTAATTTTTTTTAAAAAAATAATCAATTTGTAGGGCCAGCATAATGATAAGCAATGGGCATGATTTTATTTCATGTGTACCTTTTAGTGGTTTTATGAAGATGTTTCATAAACAAAGTTTTAAAGTGCAAGGCATATTATTATTTTATTTCAACAAGTCATAAGGGAGATAGCCAGTGATGTATTTATAGCAGGACGTATTTATAGAAGAAATATTCCAGCAACTGGGAGGGTAATGGGGGAGCACACACATCCCCTAATGCAGAGAAATGATCAGGAACTCATACTTACGAATGTAGTGCCATAGCTAAATTAGACAAATTATCATAGGCCCTAGATACCAATGTCTGCTGCTACACACTGCCTGCTACTGCACAATCACTCTTATGATTTTCCTTCTCAAGGAGAGAGGGAAAATGAAAAATGTATTACTCTTTTCATTACACAGCTCTCTATTTTCTGCTCCTTTTATATATATATATATATATATATATACACACACTTGTGTATGCGTACAAATATATGTGTGCATATATATATATATAAAATGCAGCAGCTGCAGGAGATGCTTGTGTCCCACATGCTGCACCTATGGCCAGGTACTGCTGGGGCAGCCCTGCCCACAGCAACTTTGAACCTGTCTATTCATTCATTGGAGACAGAAATTCATCCTGATGAAAAGAGTGATACCTAACATAAATCCATAAAGCAAACTATTCTCTTCATTAAATCCATTACTTAATGGAGAAAATTTCATCTTCTGCCAACCAATACAATAGGCACAGAGTACAATGTCTCTCTTCTAACAGATAATTGTGATAGATATGGGAAGAGAGGGTTATTTTATGGTTTAGACTTTAGGAGAAATTTTCAAAATATTTTTGTGACTCTGTAGCCTGGGAGAATTTCTCTGTTAGAGAGTATCTCTGAACTGGAAAATGGAGATGTTTATAGAGGTTCTCTATGGGAACTATTTCTTGATCGATAAAAAAATTACCTAACGTATTTCATTAGATAAATATATAAATATATACATATGCAAAAATAAATATAGTAATACTGACTTGTAAACCTCATGTAGAACAGATTACGTGAAATAATAGTAAAAATGTTCCATCCTTTAGACAATTCCAAAATTTCGTATCACCATAAATGAGAATGAAAACTGGAATGATTCAAAATTTTTTTCTGAACTGTTTCCTTTGAAAACATTAGAAAGTCTTCTTACGGTAATGCTGGAGAACCGTTATTATTTTCTAATGTAACATAAAACAGCATGTGCCTGTACTTGTGTATATCTGTGCAAGCTGGAGTGGGAGAGGGTATGGTAAACCAGATACCTCACTCGTTATAAGCCTGACAAAACTGCTAAGTAAAATGTTTATATGAAGAAAAACAGTGCATGCATCAAAAGAAAAAAAAAAAAAAAAAGTCATAGAATCAGAGACATTGAAAGTAAATAGTTTAATTCTGAATCACTGGAAAATATCTCTCCTGGAAATATCAAAAATCAGCATGTTCCTGTGAATGTTTTGCTCTGAAGAAACAGTGTTTTCTGATGGGAAACTGTTTCACGAAACATTTTCCAACCAGCTTTAGCACAAATACTGGCAATTGTCAGTGTGTGGGAAAGTGAAGAATATATTTTATTTTAGCTTTGATTCCAGCAGTGTGCAGGAAAGTGGCCTCTTTAATAGAAGCCTTTGAGTCAGAGAAGTGGCGGTGAAGAACATTGTTGCTAATGGGACAATTGCGTTGATGTTCCCCTGCCTCTCTCCCGACCTTTAGTAAGCAAAAGCGTTGGTATGAAACCCCAGTCAGTAAAATGGTGTTTCTTCTGACAAGCTCATAAGATCAAATAGTGATTGAACTACCAAACTTCTGTGTGCTCAGAGCCGATCATTTCTTTCCCATTTTATTTTGTTTTTCAAAACCAAGCCAAAACAAAGCCCCACAACAATAAAAAACAAAATAAACCAAAACACATGCAGGAAAAACTGCCAGCTACTTTTCTGAAGCTGCCCACCTTACTCTTTTCCTAGGGCTTTAACAATTGATTTATCCACTGATTTTTCTGTATGTTTGCTGTAATATAGCTATATTGGCATACAGGTATTTGAAGTAGCTTCTGGCTTTAAAGGGCTCATTTAAAAACAAAGAGGAATCGGCTTTGGCATTCCTTGGCGAGTGGTGTGGGGGGAGAGGGACTGACAAAATTCATGCACTGTGGAGTTTGAGACTGTTTTCTCTTTTTCTTTTCTTATTTGTTTCCATATTTCTTCATCCAGCCCTTTGTGGGCCTTTTTTCCCTCCTGCTCTGTTATAGCTGCTGTGAGCTGTGCAGATTCTCTGGGAGCGTTAATTCCATTTGAAATTTGTCATCTTAAAAAAAGCATTGAATTCTCATTGGGGGGAGGGGGAAGTTGCAGTATTTAATGTGTGGATTTGTTTTCTTTGTTTGGTTGGTTTTAAACTTTTTAGAAGTTCTGCAGGATAGATTTGAAGCCTGGGTTGATGGAGAGCCTTAAAACAGAGAGAATTTACCCAGGAGAATATCTGCCTTTGAAGTTAATTCCATTTTCCAAGCTCCTAATGAAAGAGAGAAGTTGCAGGAAGTCACGATACTTTACGTGGGTGGTGGGATGGATCCAGTGCAGTGGCTCAGACACATTCAAAGGTGGATTTTCCTCAGCCAGGGTGGCCTGAGAGAAGAGGTCCACCAGGACAGCAGTAGCAGGTGACGCGGTGTGACCAGTCAAATGTATCGGGGTCACAGGATCCTTCTTACCGCAGTTTGGGAATGCCTCAAAACAGTAATGGTAAACAACAGTTACATTTGCTTTATGGCACTTTAAAGCAACATCTGTATGCCAGAGACAGCTGGCAGAGATGCTGGAACAGCTCTTAGGTGCTTGAACTTTGCTACAGATAGCAGTGTCTCCTGAAAAAGTAAGAAAAAGAACAACGTTTCACCCTTTCAGGGGGATCTTGGGATGCCTCAAGCCTTTTCTCCATAGGAACCCATCTGAAGCTCCCAGTCTCTTGCTGGATGAAAAGGACAGAGATACTAACATTAGAAACAGCAACATGCTCTGAAGAATGCACCCACCAGTTAAAGTTAGCAGAATGAACAACAGTTTAATCCTCTACTTCAAAATTCAAATGACTGCTTGTCTTTTTACCATCCAAGCCTTCCAGCTTGTTAGCTCACTAAGCTTGTGGGTTGGCTTTAACCCAGCCAGGGTAATATTGTAGGTGTTAAGCCCTGCAACTTTTCTCCTCTGCTCTGCATAAGCGTTTGTCTTCTACTTCTCTCTGCTAGAAGCAGCAATACAAAAACGTACTTCTAGCTCAGCTGGTGGATGATTTTTATCAGCTCATTTTAGTCAATAAAGAAAGAAGTCAATCACTCCTAAAAAACAGTGCTTTCCAGTGCTGTATATGCCTGGTCAGTACAATCACAGAATCAATCAATAACCACATTAATCAATACTATGTAAACTGCTGATTTCTGTGGGTAAATTGTACTGGTGTAAGAAGGCTTTCAAATACATTCTAAACCCACTCAAAATGCACAGACTTTAAATCTACTAAAGGCAGTGGGACGTGAAAGTTTTGTGCTGTTTCCCTTAAAAATCTCTGGGATAGCAGGGCTGCAGAGCAATGTATTTAGATCATGCCAGCCATGCTCACACACTCTCACACACAAAGTCTGCTTCAATAAGAGCTCCAGAAAATATCCCTTAACTCAAATCTACCAGCACCAAGGGTTTTCTGGCATCGTGCGATACCTCAGGAGGAAAGGCCAGACTGAATAGGACAGGGTGCACAGAGAAGGCTGAGCTGCGGTCTGGTTATTTTACAGCCCAAACAGCTGTAGGAGGTTTTGCTCCTCTAGATACTTCAATTTTTTATAAAACCCCAAACCTAAGCATCTCATTTTTTGTTTTACGTATTGATATAATAGCAGTCCCATTCAAGACCATGGGCAGAGCTTACAGACACATTGCTTGTAATGGAAAAACTGATCTATGCCTAAGGAAGCTGGGCTTGTTGCAGCAGGTTGTCCCTGTGCTCCAGCTGCATTGCCCAGCACACATGGGTGGCAAACAAGCAGAAGGATACAAATAGGGATATAATTTGTGAAAATTTGTGTTGGCTTTTTCACTGTGGGTCTGAATATGTTGCAGAAAAGGAGATTGTTAGGAGGTGATAGCCATGAAGTTGTACATAACATTAGTATGAATGCAGAAGGTATGTGCACAGGTGGTGGGTATGGGATGAAGGGAGATTTCAGGATTTATCGTAATACTTAACAGAGCTATGCCAAGCAGGTTAGAGTCTTACAAGCCATTTCTGGCAAAGCAGAAACCAGAGCCATGTATGGCAGTGTGCAAGTCTGTGCCTTAATTAACCTGGCCCATCTCCCATACCGTCTGTGGAAAACTGTATTCACTCAAATTCACAAATTCTAGTGACTTAAATGTATCCTGCAAAAGACTTGCATATTATAATGGCCATTCTGGTATCCTTTTGTGTTGCAGAATTATTCAAATTCATTCTCTAAGGATGGAAAATATTTGTAGCCATTTTTCAGTACTGAAATATATTGGCATATATAGAATAGGTTAAGTAAAGAAATGATACAGAACATTATTATTAATATGACATTTTAATTGCTGCATCAGACATATATTCAAGTACTAAGTGCTGAGAACTGATAAAAAGAAGAATTTCATATTAAAAAATAACCTGAATGATTGATGCCATTTAGAGGGCTTTATTGTACCATGCTGTCAAAATGTCCAACTGACCTTTTCTACATGGTAAATTTCTCTAAGAAAGATTTTATATGAGCTATTTTAATCTCCAAGCCTTTACATATACTCTGATGATGACCAGGGGCATTGTATACTAAATCTCTGCAACCTTGTTTAAATTTTTAGATAGACAAATATTTCTGAATGCATCATTTACCATTCTTTCATGCTTTCAGTCCATAACAACCCTGTAAGTGGCAGCTCCCCATTTATTCACATTCAGTAGCAGAAGGCAGCATACAGACATTATCTGAACTCTGTGGCTGAGGTTGGCTGGACCGCTCCTGGGTGTTAATAATGCACAGACTGTGAGGTGATGCGCATTCCCACACTACCTGTTTCTGAAGAGCTCGTCATCCTTGTAGCAATACTTCAGCCATCCATTGCTAGTACCATCATACCTCCATCCGCGGACACCTAAAGGCAATATTGTGGCTGCGGCTACACTTGTACTTGAAACCTAATATTCTATTATTCTAATATTCTACTATTCAGGGGCACTGAGATGCAGCAAGTCTCTGACATTTTGAGGGAAATTGTGGGGGACAGTGCCTCAGAACTATCAATGCTGGAAGGGATCAAAAGCATTGGTTTATTCAGAGTAGAGCAAGTTCTACTCTACCTTTGACCCAGCCAAAGGCAAAGAGCAATATGTGCTTCCTAAAAAGACAAAAATCTGTGGAGGGGTGTAGGGAGGGAGGCAGGATCTCCAGGGACCAGACTACAGTAGCCCAGTGCATGCCAAAACCTGTCTGAGCAGATTGACTCTTTCTTCCATACAGGGTCTGCAAATCATTGCGGGAAATCCTCTGCAACTGCATTACAGTCAGATGTTAATAAAATATTTTTCTGTTTTTACAACATATTTATATGTAAGTGTGATTCAGAGCTCTGCATCAAGTCATCACCAGGGCTGCATTCCAATGGCCTGCAGAAAACATAGGGTGTTTCTGCACTTCAGGAGAATGTTGATTTAGTGGTTGGTACAATAGCACACATGGGGTATTTTATTTGGTTTCTTGGCATTCATATTCAAAAATTGCCCTATAAAGAAGGGAAAACACATTTAAAAAGTTCAAACACTCTTAAATCACAAAGAAACATTGTGTTTAGAGTGAACTGAAACATTTGGATAGACTAAAAATTGCTTTTTTCATGGAGAAATATTTTATTGATGTGTTAAATTTAAAATGAAAATCTCTGACTGTGACTCTTTTTCATTTTTTGGTACTCTGCTTAGGTTATCAAAATAAAATAGGCATTACTCTTCCAGCTATTTGAAAATTCAGGCTGGTCTGTGATTTGATCGGATGCCACTAAAATCTGCCTAGATTGGGCCCAAGGTTCCCTGCATTGGGCACCTTTAAGTGGGTTTTTTAATTCAACTTCCTAGCTGCTAAAAATAGAAGCATTGCACAGCCTTTTGTTTTACTTTTTCCATTGTTTTTATTTCAACTTCTGGTTTTACAGGATTTATATTGTTTTTATTTTAAAACTTTTTGCTGGAACCATGAGTGACGAAACTATTTTTGACCTATTTTTGTCCTAGTGAAACACCAAAAAAAATAATTGGGGATCCAAAGAAAAGAAAAGGCACAAGTTAGAGCGCTACACTGATTTAGGGAGGATGGAGGGGCTATAATTATAATCTATATTTACACTTGTTTTCCTGATTAGAAGTTCTGCACCCAAGGCAGAATGATCACTTGGTAATCCACTTGTGCGCCAGCTCTAAGGGAGTTCAGCAACGGAATAGCTTTATTCCTGTTAGTGATCTTCCTAGGCTAAAGGGCTACTCCCATGGAAATGACAAAATAGGACTAATGTAGAAATTAAGAGGTTAAACACTGGAGACATAAAGACCTTGATTTTGGAAATTACCTTCTAGAGTACCCTGTAAAGAACATCAGTAATGCATACAGAAATTAAAACTAATCTGAAGAAATGATTAGTTGTTTAGTTTCACTGCAAAGAAAAATGGTTTTTCTTCGATACGATATTATCAAGATTTTTAATACCATATCCACTTCGTTCTAAACTGTCCTCTTCTTTTGAAAGCTGTGTGAAACCTCTTTCTAATAACTCCTGTGATTAGCATCTTTGTAGAAATCCCAGAGGACAGGCTTCTAAAAGTGGTATTATATTGCCAGAACCTCCCTGTAATTAAGCATCTATCAGGCCTTCTATTCAGTTGTATATAACTGTTCTGCAGAAAACCTCTCTTTGCCTGAATAAAAAGAGATGTTTTGTTTAAACTTAGCAGAAGGATTGTATTTATATTATAAAATATAAGATTTTTAGACTCAGTTTAACTGAAAAATGGACACGAGAAGGTCTACCAGTGAGTTGCCATGGCAGAGGGCAGTTCCTGTTAGAGATCTGCTGGGAAGGGATGATGTAAAAAGCTCTGTCAGAGCTCCACCAGATAGTGGTCAACTCTGTGAAACATTTTGTTAAGTCCAGTATGGACATTATTAAACATCATCAGGTGTAAGTGGTATTTGTTTATCCACAATAAAGAAAAAAACCCAAGTTTTACAGTCCCTTCTTCAGTGAAACTGCAGCTGCACAGACATGAGAACGTGAAACACACATTCTTTTGGACTTCATGGTGCCAAAATGAGATGCAAATGTTTAACGGTCAGTGCAACTCCAAGTGAAACATCTTGTCCTAGAGCCTTAATATCCTTTCCTTCCTCTGTAGTCCTTAAATCAAAATTGGATATCACTCTGTAATGTGTGCTTTTGCACATTTTTGAATTTACTTTATGTCAGTGTGTGTGCTCTCCCTGAAAGTCCAGCACATGGGCTTTGTGAGTAATCTCAGCTACCAAAGTGTAGGCAGTTTCCTATATAAAAACACATTTTAGACTCTCTTGTCACCAATTTGGCCTCCCATATCCATAGATAAGAAACAAGTTTAATATGCTGTTTAAAGGATTATCATGCAGAGATTAACCTCTATCCTTTTGCTTGTTTGTGTGTTTATACATCACCATCTCCATTTGAATCTATTTCTTTTAAAAAATATTGGGGCATATTTTATATACTTGCAGTTACAAATGGTTACAAAGATGACACAACAGGTATTTGATATTGATGAAAAGAAAATATACTTCAGAGTAAAGCAGGAGGGAAGAAAAGGTCAACCAGTAGTGATATGAGACAAAAAATACCTTTTATGTTGTTCGAGTTGACATGAGTATGGCTTCACATTTTGAGCTGTATCTACTGACTTGAAAGCTGTGCTCACTCTGGTGTTTAATTTGTCATTCTAATAACTCAATAGATTGAAAGGCTTAATTAGATGCTTTTATTTATATTTCAAGATGATGAAAATCAATGTTCTTCATACCCAGCCCAAAGATGAATCTACACTTTCAAGCTACAGCAAAGAATAACAATATCAGGTGACAGAGCAACTGAACTTGCTTGAAGACAGATATTGCAGTCTCCCTTCAAAAAAGGTATTCTGCATCTCTGCTAGTTCTGTTGATGAGAACAGCCTTTGCACAAAAAAGCCCTTTAAAATGTACTTGAGAATATGTAAGGTATCTCATATTATAAAAGGTACTGTTTCGTTCAGATCTGGCTCAAAGCTTGCTGATGCCATTGAAAGTCTTTCTATTGAACTCGATGGGGTTTGGGTTGGCACATACGATTCCTTTTATTTAAGTTTCCTTTTTCTGAAGAAAATAGTATGGCACACTTAATATAATGCATTGTATGCCACCTCCTGTAATGTAAACAAGCACAACAAGTATACAAATAGCTTTTATTTAATTGAAAGTGGAGTTTTTTTACAGGTTACATTGAAGAAATTGAGATAAATAATATCCACATCACAAGCAATTGTAAGTCTCTTTCAGTTTTAAGAGCTTGGCAGAGATCTTTCATGTTTGACATACAATCACACTGGATTTTCAATAAGAACTACTGCTGTTAAAAAATTTGAGACCACTCTTCTTACAATCTCAAGTTATGTTTGGCACCACTCCATTTAACTAATGCATATACATTTATCCATTAATGTCAAAGCTCATTTTTAAAAATTAATGTAATATTGATATTTAATGTTTTCTTAATAATAGACCACATCTATCTCCCTCCACCATTGCTGCTGGTTTTCTCTATCAGGAATGTTGGTCATGGTGAAGTATTCAGATAAAATCTACACATAGTTTATTTTTAAAAGTCCATGGTTGAACTTTGCTTTAATCATCAAGGAAAAGGGTACATAAGAACAGAACTCAATATCAGGATCCCAGATGTCAATATATGGTTTACCCTTTGGGACAATTTTATTGCTCCAGAGCTTAAACCTGTAAAAATATAAGCACATAAAATTTCTGACAGAAGTAAATTTGTGTCAACTAAGCACTTTTCCTATACATGCTAGCATAAGAGTAATCTTTGTTCTATTTTCAAAATGAAACTTTATCCACAAATGTAATTTCTATTTATTTCTTTTTAAGTTGTAGCAGCAATTCCATGGAGTATGGTTTTGAATCAACTTCCCACCCTTCCTTGTGAATACCTACTTTCAGGAGGGTTTTGGCTAGTTTGTTGTAAAACTATGCTCCATTTTTGCGTGAATAATAAGGTATTTATAAGGGCAGAGACTGGACTCGGGGCAACCCCTTCCCAGTCATGGAGAAGGGCTGAGGTTCTCTGTCTCAGGAGCAGCAGCAGCTCCAGAGCAGATTTGACTTTAATAAGAAAGCTTATTTCTCTGTTTTTCCCTGAGCATTACAAGCCAGGGCAGATGGAGATGCTAAAAAGGAGGTCACATCTACGTGTTGTGCAAAATACTTTTCTCTGCTAATGAATGTGAGAGTACCAGGAGCTAACCCATGTGTACCCAGCACTACAAAGCCATAGGAGAGAGGCCACCTATGGTAAAGGTAAGCCTGCTAATCTACTGTACTTCTTGGAGGCACACAGATTTCTTCTTACACAATAACATTAAGAGAAAAAAAAGATTCACATACTTGATATTTTTGGAATCCTGATTTCCTCACTGCTGCTGCCATCCCCACCATCACTAACTGTTCTTATTTCTACGAGGTAATCTTCTTCAAATGGTACCAGAAGTTCAGCTGAAGTGTTGCTTGTCTCCAGTATATGAGTTTTGCTATGTTTGTTTTGTCTGTATAAGATCTATGTGAAAAGGGATTAGAAAACAAGAGTGGAGGGTTTTTTGTTTGATTAGGTTGGTTTTGTTTTCCTTTTAATTTTAATAGAGAGTTTTTGGCTGAGAATATCTTCTGTCATATGTCAAACTTTTCAGAGCAGTATCAGCATCCTGCAGAGTATTAAACTTAATTCAAAGCATACAAATATATTCTGCAGAATTTTGTGATGGAGGCCACAGCAGCCATTTACTTCAGTTGTGTTTTGCAGGAGAAACTTTGCTAGAACTGAGGCTCACCTTGAAAGCAGAATTATGAAATCCTTATCCAATACACTTATGCTCTTCTGTAAATATGAATGTTAGACACACCTTTAAACAAGACTTCAATCTATAACACCTTTTATATCCAGAATTCATCTGACACTTCAGGAACTGAGGGCTTATGTTTTGGTTTGGTTTGGTTTTCTTTGTTTTGTTTTGTTTTATCTGTTTGTGATGAACATTTATAGTCAAATAGAAAAATTTGCATTGACTTATGTGTAAAATTACCACTGAAAACATTGGACATTGCATAATGACATGTTTTGAAAGTATTCAAAAAAAACCCCAGAAATTTGGGTAGTAGTACCTGGGCTTCCAATTGGGAAGCACATTTCTACAACTAAACATGATTGATCCAGCGCCTGCTTGCACTTCACTCTTTTTGCTAATGTGTCACTGGGACAAGGTGCAGAGCAGCTTGGGGACTCTCAACAGGGATCCTGCAGACTGTGATCAGCTTTTTTCCTCCAAGAAACCTTTCTTCCTTGCTAGTACAGCAATGACAGTGTTTGACTCCTTTCTTTTGACAATCTTTTGACATATTTATGCTAAAAGAGCAACTGAAGAGCAAAGCAGTAAAAGAAACAGAGATCCTACAAGAAATACCAGAACAAGTACTTAAAGCACTCTTCCCACATCAGAATATAATAAGCAAGTGTAAAGTAGGTAAGCTAGACACAAAAGTATAGTTTTAAATTTTTCCCAGTGTGTGGAGCTACTCAAACACACTCACTAGGGTGTAAAAGAATATGATCTCAAGAAAGACATGGGGTGTCTTTTTGTGTCCTTTTCCTCCCTAAGCGCAAATAACTCTGTGTAGACACTGAAATGTCTAGTAATATGAGAATCTTGATCCTGAGAACCTTTCCTCATGAAAGCACTCTCCACCTCAATTTTTACAGTCCTTCAGGACTAAAAAAGTCTTTCCACAATTCTTTTGGGGTCAGAGCCACTGCAAACAAGCTTTAAATTAAATTTTTGTTCCCTTAAAAAATAGATTTATGGAAGTGCTTTTTACTTCACTCACATTTGTCTTTACATGAGTATCTTCCTATCTATTTTCAAAGGTAGATTTGTGAATTGCCAGAGAATGAAAACTTTTAAATGTCTTTTATGCCTGTCTTCAATGCTTAAGAGACTGTTTTCTACTTCTTATATACATGTGAAACACCTTCCCCAACAAATATTTGCATGCAAGAGTCTCACATGAGTGAGATTACAATGGAAATGGGACAAGAGAGATCCAGCATTGGGGACAGAAAACCCCTGTGTCAGGATAAAGAGGTTCTACTCTAAATGAACACAGCCATCCTTCCATTTGTATAAATGTTAGCCAATCACCCCAATCACTCCAGCAAAGTCACTGTTTTCCAGATAATAGCAGTCACTTTTCAACAGGTCACTCTTTGTAGCTCTATTATAAATAATGTCTGATTAATGAGATAAAGATATGACTTACTTTGTAGCCCAACACCTCTGATTCATTCTCCATTGTTTTTACATGTTCCCAGTTCAAGCAGATTTTCGAATTTGTCAGCTTCCAGGCGATGTTCACAGGGGGTTGACTTGGCGCTTTAAAAACAAAAGATTATGATAATCACAAGATATAACTGAATATTAATTTGCATAGTGTAATTGAAGGAACTGCTGACATGGAAGTAGCAAATGCATGGGACTATTCAAACTGAAGAGTAAGAAATATTTTCCAGTCCATCATTTCTCTCGTATTAGTCTGAATAAAGATCTGTTCATAGCACAAAACCACTTACTGTGAGAGTTCATTTTTGAAATTAGGAAAAGCCTGACAGTGTCTGACAGTTCAAGTTATATTTGATGGATTTTGTTTAAGTACTGTGTTGTTCCTATCTGTATTTTAATGTACTAGAAAATATTTTGCTCTATGGATTTCAGAAAAAGCTGAAACTAAGAGCAGAATACAAAAGACAAGATTTTCAGCAGCCATGAGGACAGGTTACAAAGAGCTACACATTAAAGTCTCCATGTGATCTGTAATGAAACATTGTAGGATTTTATAAATTCTCAGCACAATAGGCTAAGAGTAGCTTTTCAAAGGCTTTTTATGCCTAAGTACCAGGACTTTGAAAATTTGCCTACAAGTGACTGAAATTGAATCCTGTGTGAACATGTGAAGTTGAAACTGTGCCTTTGAACTGTATCTCAGATTCAGAACAACACATAATATCCTTCTCCATGGTGCATCCTCCTGGACCCTGCCTGGAAGGACAGTGCTGAGAGTGTTAGGCAAAATAAGCTCTTGAACAGAATTAAGAGAAAGGAGGAGAGATTTGGAACAACAGGTTGTGAGTGTCCCAGACCTGACTTTCAAATGCTTAGCCTCTGTGACCCTTTTTTTTTCTCCCTGTAGTTACTATATATTGATGATTAACATTTGTAACTGGGAAGGTAGTGTTGATTTGGTAATATTCCACAATTCAGTTCATTTCCCATGGAGAGAGAATAAAGTTGTGATGCCTGTTCTTTCATATCTATCTACTTCATAACTGTGAAGAAGTTTAATCCATCCCATTAGTAGGGAAAAGAACTGTAAGTGGACCACCCAGGTGAATATGAGCCATACTGTCAATGACAGGAAAATATAACTTTCTTTTTGAGGGTATTTATATAGATTCACATACATAAAACTGGAAATTTATTTAAATATTGTTTGAAACCTCTTTGTTGCTTTTAGCAGATATTTTATAAGAATGTGATAATAAAAAACTCAGAAGAGGCAAAGGATGTCAAATATTGAATAGACTCTGTACTCTGAAAAGTCTTGGGAGCACCCAAATATGGATAGATACTGCCTTATTCCAAGATTTTCAGCATAGCACTTAAAACCATCTTAAATCATAGTCTTTGGGCTGAAAAACCACAGGACGATTTTAAAACCAAAATTATCTAGTTTTGCTACACAGCCAGGAACCAGAATAGGTGGTAATGTAGCACTTCCCCCAATCTCATAGTTATACCCACAAGCAAAACCACTGCAAACAGTTCTTCAAATGTAAGACTACACAGACAATTTTTACAACTATGTTCTCATAATCAACTTCGTTAAGAATAACAGTAGTCCCAAGTATATGCTTAAGTTTATTAATTTAATGACATTATTGTCATGTTTTACGTAACATCTAGCTTTGTTGCTGTACCGAGTTGAGTTTTAATCTTTGTGAAGTATTTATAATATAGATATATACATGTACTTGTAAAGAAAATGAAAAAAACAATGAAATTGCTTTAAAGAAAGTAAAGAAACAGAAGAGCTGAGCTTCACAACAACTCCTAGTAGAGCAGTATATCAATGGACAGAAGACATAATTTCCACTTTCCTCAGTAGCATAAACTTAAACCAGGATATCAACTTAGATCTCAAATTGATCTTAGATAAGTGTGTGTCAATCAGAATTGCACCTTTTTGGTAGAAGGACTATTTTAGTTTTGTTTAGTCTCTACTACAATAATGGCATGCACAGAACATTGTAGAAATCCTGAAAAATAAGCAGGAAAACAGAGCTATTACCTTGAAATGAAAGCTCCTACTGAATATGTACATTGTTTATATTCTCTTGACATATTATCTCTATTCATATTGAAAGTGCTTGCATCTCTCAGAGAATAGAGCTTAAAAATTTAATATCTGTTTTTAAATATTAAAAGGGTTATTTTGACTTTAATTTTTAAATGAACCATTAGCACAATCCTGAATTTGACAGAAGATGAAGTCAATGCAAAGCAAAAGCAAATTCATTCTCTATGTCTTGTTACTTGACTGCCACGTCTCTAACTTGTCTTTCATACATAGGCACATAGGAATATAGAGAATAATTTCCAAAATTGAGTCTATTTTCCATTAAGAAATTGCCTGTGACAAGAGTTCTTTTTGAATCTATGAGAAATATCTTCTCTGACTTCATTTTGGTTTATGTTATTTACATTAAATTGTAACCACTAAGTAGTATTTTTATGAATGTATCCCATATGCTATCCTCTGTAGTGCACAGTTTAGAGGTCACAAAAACCCCACTGTATTTGGAGCATTCAACCACTTTCTATAAAACAACAAACCCATATTCCGCACCACAATCTACTATCTGATCCGTGAAACTTCTTCCTTTTATTGACTCTACATCTCTTTTGAAATCTCCTGAAAGCAAGTGTCATGCTGTTGCAATGCAAAATGAAATCCTTCTTAACAGTTTCTACTCTATAGGAAAATAAACACTGGTGCTATCTAATTTTGTAGGTGTACAGAATTTCTCTACCATACAAATAGAATAGGCTAAATGAAATAACCTTCCCAGGTTTGATTTAAGTTGTTAAGAATTTTGGCTTCCATTGAAAAAGAACTAAAGCCCAAACTAAATATGATATTAAAGTCTTAAACAGCAGAGTCTGACCAAGCTTGATGGCGACCACAAAAATATTGTCAGGTAAGAGAGATATTTCTTAGTCACAGATTTTGTTGTTTAATTTTCTGAAGAAATTTGGGATCCGGTTTTCTTTGATATTGCAACATTTAGCAGAGATGGGTCAGGGTAAGCTGAAATGTCACTATCACACTTGGGAGTTTGCAACATTTGTTGTATGAAATTGAATACTCACGTGATTTTTTAGTGGTGACATTTACTGGAGTACTAGAGGGCCCCGTCCCCGCAGTGTTGTAAGCTCGAACTGTTGCAAAATACATTGTGTTAGCTTTTAATCCTGTGATATTTCTGGCTGTCACATTCGCATTGACTCTGACTTTACCAGCTGTGCTTTCCTTGGGATCATCAGTCCAATATAAAACCTGAAAAGCAAGAACAAAGAACAGGCAATTCATTGTTTTCCATCAATTACAGATTTGGCTGGGAAGCAGACATGCTGACAATGAAGATTTCAAGGAATATAGGATTTTTCATTTTCAAAACTAGTAGGAAATAAAACCAATCATAAATATTTATAGACAAGAAATAAAATTTCAGAGACTGAATTCCAATTAAGGAAGCCAATTAAATCCTTAGCTTTATAGATGTCCAAAAGGAATACTTTGATAATGTGAGAAATTTTAAAAGCTTGTTTGGTTTTGTGTTTTGAACCAATTTGAAAAAAAAAAAAAATTAAAAGATACAAAAATCCCATTTATCTCAGTCATCTAAGAAGTTTTTAAATTAGTTTGTATCTTGCCTCTAGTTTTGATTCAATTACAGCTATTTAGACCTGGTTTTTTTTCAGTGGGTAGTTGATTTAGTAAGGTTTATGTACTGTATTAAAGTCCTATTACCTTCATTTCTACATTTGTAATGATAGGACAGAATCTAAAGAATTTCTGACTTAGTTTACTCTTGTTTCACCTTATGTAAAAAAAAAAAAAAAAAAAAAAAAAAAAAAAAAAAAAAAGTTTTATTGTGCAAGTAAAATGCCCAGGAATCATATTTGAAGTTATTTCAAAGTATTTAAGCTTTTAATACAAAAATCTGCACCCTCCACACCCCATGGGAAGCACCTCTGGTCTGTCCTGTGGATGTCAGATCCTGTTGACACAGGGTTTCTGCTCCCATCTGTTGCTGGAGACCAGAGTGAAGCCAGATGCAGCACAGCTCCCTCACAGCTTCTTCTGCTCAGACCCCGAAGTGTCTGTCCCTGGATCTCTCCCTGGACTTGACGCCATCACACCCCAGTGCACAGGGCAAAAAACCTGTCAGTTATTAGTAAGTGAGCAGGTGCTCACTATGAATAGGAGTGAGAAGCCAAAAGCCTTTCAAATATGCTGCAGTGCAAGCTTTGGATAGTAGTGATGTGCATTTATCCTGATTTCTTCTGTAAACACTGCTATAGGTCATGTGCATGTCCCCAAACTATCAAGTACCCCATCATGCTCAGACAGTATTACAGCTGTGTAAGGAGAAGAGAATCAGCTTTGTTTTCTAGAGTCAAGCGCGAATTCTTTTATAGTAGCCATCACAAATGATTAATCTTGAGGTATTAATTTGCATTACAAAAAGACTGGGACAGAATTGCAGTCCTGGTCTGTGAATGCTTGTGATTATCTCAGGTGAAATGTTGCTAATGAGAGCTGAGTGAAGAGCTTCATTGTCTGTTGACTCGGAAGCAAGGGAGGAGGAACCAGAATACAAATATGGCTGGAAAAGGGACATCTGTATGGTGTCAGACACCAGTGCCAGCCACCTCACCTCGTAGCCCAGCACCCTGCCCGTGTGCCGGTTCCATGCGATGGGCTGCCAGGAGACCTCCACTTCCACCGCTGAAATGCTCAGTGCTGAAGTCCCCGCTGGTGCTATCTGCGGCTCTGAGTGATGGGAGAAAACACAGCTGGTGGAACAGGTGTGTTACCAAAAAGGTATTATGTCAAAACTGAGGGAGACTCAAGAAAAGAAGAGGAGATTCTTGGAGGAAGCAGCAGACAGAGGCTTGGGAAACCTGGTGTGAATCCCCAGTTTTGCTGCCTATTTATTAGTCAACAAAACTGGAATTTCTCAGAGTTGGTCATTACCCATAAGCTGGGACAGATTTTCAGAGATCAGCTGCACTGAGTGGCCTGAAAAGCTAGAACTTCCAAGAGCTAAACTACTTTTAGCATCTCCTGATTTTTCTCATCCCACTCAGTGGGCTTGGGGACAAACACACTGTCTGCTTCAAGAGATTTTGAAAATCTGCTTCCACTTCCCATCTTCTGCCATGTGTCTCTGCTGTCAATCTTCAATGAGCAGCTTTGAACAGGCTCCTTAATATCTCTGTGGATATCTGTCTGATTGTATCTGGGGCCTATTGCCCCTACACAACCATTACTAATAAGATTAACACACTTTACCGTCTTCTCCTGAGTAGGCAATGGATATGGAGCTCAGGGTCCCTTCTTCATTGTTGTAGACACCAACTTTCACTTCGAAAGGACAGAGAGGTGTAATGCTTTCATTCCTATAAACGTATTTGCTTGCTTCTACTGAAGCCACCACTGCTTTTGTCCAGGTTGTTGCGCCAAGAGGACGAAACATAACAGTGTAGCCAAAACCTTCCCCATTTTGTAGTTCTTCTGGAACTGGCTGAAGTGACAAGGCAGTCAGTCAATAAGCATTTGCAAGTACACACTGTTTTAATTGAATCTTCATTCTCTGAGTATATTTTAGTGGTATTGATTTAGTTGACTGTGCCTTAGAGAAGATAATAATGTTTGCTCCATCAGTCAATGTAATATTGAAATAAAAATCAGAATAATAAATCTATTGGCGCAATCAATTTAGAAACAAAAGGTCTGATGAGCTCCATTAAAGTTATTCTCTTTCAGACATGAAGTTTTCAAAATTAAAAGCATTTCACTCAGCACTGGTTGTAGCTGAATCACCCCTGCAAAGGGGTATAGGAATACTAATTTTAAATAAATTCTTTTTAAAGAAAAAATATAGTTGGGAAAGGAGCAAATGTATACATGAAAGTGTGCATCAGCTGTGTAATTGCCTGCATATGAGTACACTACTTACATATTTTTTTTTAGCACAAATGAAAGTCTCAAGTGCATGAGCATATACTTTTTTGTTCAGAACAGAAACGTTGCAAGTCAACATGGCAAAATTAATGTTTCTATTAATAAAATCTCATATGAAGATACGTATTAATGTCTCATGCTGAACAGGCAATTACATCAACTCTGTGTCCAGCATGAACTTCTTTGTTTTCTTGGGATAAAAATACTTCCCCATTGGCTTCTTAAAGCAAGAGAACACTTACGAAACAAGAAAAGAACAGTAGTACATGGAGGAAGTGTTTCTCAGCGAAACTTCATTTATTTTAGATGTTTGCATAGAGGTAAGGTGAACAGAAAAGCAGCCATGAAAAATGGTGCAAAGAGAGAAAAAACATAAGGGCAGAACTGCAGCCCCTATAACTGTTCCTGGCCCCAAGCTCCTATCATGCAGAGAAACTCCTGGAAGCACTAACAGTATGAGAAGATGCGGAAAAAGAAAAAAAAAAAAAAAATCAGGACGTACATCAGAAGATTTCAGGGCACTTATTTTATTATTTTCTTCATAAATTCATTCTAATGCTAATAATAACCCTGGCCTGGCTTCTATTACAAATGTGTCTTAAGTGTTTTACAAACATTAATTCCCCTTCTATCTCTTTTCCAGTCCTGAGAGAGTTAAGTGTGAGTGATGATGGTGTGCTGTGGATTTATAAGAGTTCAAGCTACTTCCTAGAGCATTTAATTTGTTTTTGAGGCTTCTGTGACCTCAGATTTAATCAAGATGTTTAGTGAGTTCATCACAGAAAGCTGGAGAATCATGTTCAGTGTTGTTAGCATGGCATAATTAGTATTTCTCCATCTGTTTTTCAGGACACACTATGAAGCCCAATAGGATAATTTGATTGAGATCTCTCAGGTTGTTTTCAATTTTCATGTTCTGCTCCCAAAGAGTAGATCAGTAGAGGAGAGAATGAAACAATAGCGCAAAAGATGCATATGGAGGAAAACTTAGTTCAGTAAAAGTGAAGTTTCACTCTGTTTGGAAAGACAGAAAGGGGAAAGCATTGGCAATATTATCTAATGGGTTTTTTTTTTTATTTTGACCTCATTTTTTTTCCTATCACTTCCCCTCCTCCTCTAAAAGGCTGGTTAAATGGCACTATTTTTACAATACAGGAAAACACAGATAATTCTATCAGCTGATGAAAAGCATAACTTTTAGTTTAATTTAATCTCTTTGCTTTTCCTTCAAACTGGATACATGAGCTTAGTTATTTCTTTGGAAAAAAAAAATGAAGTCAAGGGAGAAAGCAGACGGTTTTTCCTTGCTTAAGCTGAACTAGAAGTATTTTTTTTTTTTTTCTAATGAAGAAACATTTTTCATTTTCCAGGACTTACTCAGGGACCACTGTGTTTTTGGAGACCCTGTCCCAAATTAGAAACTAAACAGAAGTCATCTTCTGCAGCCTCTGAGACAGTCATGCTTGATAGTAAGATTTGTGGCAGGGCTGCCTGGCCCCTGACCTCCAGGCTGGGTACTGCCAATGACATGGAGTAGCTCCTACTTTGGTCAGATGACCTCGAAGTCAGAGAAAAGATTTTATTAGATGAGTCACATGAATTTCACAGGAGTTTTTCAGCAGCAATGAAAAACCCAGAGGGTGGGAGCTGTGTTTTGTGGATTTATTTTTCCATAGGGGTTGGAGACTTGATCAAGCACCTGCCTCATCACTGCACGGGCTTTGCAAGATGTACCTGCCTTCGTCATGGTGCCCATGGGAAAGCTGCTGGGTGGCTGGAGAAGAAGGGCTCCTACCCACAGCACTTGGTTTCCACTCTCTGAAATGACCTGCACTCACCCATTGCAACATGTAGTATGGTATTAACTGTTCTGAAAATGTATATTCTCTCCTCTCGCTGGAGTATTGAAGAATTAAAGGGCTCATCTCTTTTAA
The DNA here is from genome assembly GCF_963082525.1 of Nesoenas mayeri. Taxonomy (NCBI): domain Eukaryota; kingdom Metazoa; phylum Chordata; class Aves; order Columbiformes; family Columbidae; genus Nesoenas; species Nesoenas mayeri. The sequence goes on from NC_137560.1 coordinate 12,732,934, forward strand.
CGCATAATAGGATATGTCTTGTCAGCACAGTGCTCCAGAATGAAAAACATGTAAACAAAAGTATGAAAAATGTTAATGCAGAAAAACGGCCAAGCAGATTAGTGTGTTAAGCACCTCCTGTACAATGAAGATAAGAGGGTTATACAGACTTCTAAACATCTTTATAACATGCCTCTTAAACTGTTTATTTTTATAAATTGTTCACTATAACACAGAAAACTTGTTGTATCTCTTACAGGCTGTTTTCTCTCCACATGCAGGATAAAATCCAGGCTCAGCCGAAGTCCATGACCAAACGTCTTTGAATTTGAACAGGGCTGTGCTTTCACCCATGGACTCTTCCCCATTAGACAGCTTAGACTAATTGAGCTAACAATTACCTCCCATGTGATGACCAGCTCAGAACGGCTTCCTCCTCCTCCGCTGATGTTTGTTGGTGCCACGGCAGGAACTGGAGAAGAAAAGATAGTTGGTGCTTGCAACTACCCACTGCTACTGCCGGGGATCTTGTTAAGTGGATAGTTAGAGCTTTTCCTAGCTCATATGCAGTGATTCTGCCTTTCAACATGTAGAACAGGGACTACACTATATAATGGTGCATTTTAAATCAACTGAAATTATGTTTACACATTTTCAAGTTTCTAAGGTTGAAGCCACAGGTGTATTTGATACATAAGTACCCTGGTTCAAAAAATTAATTAAAGAAGCTAGTAGCATCAAGTATCTGACATTATTATGCCTCATCAACTAATTGGCAAAATGATGTTCCATTCAGACTGTAGCTGCAACACTACTGATTTACTAATTATGCATTTGTTCAGTAAACATGTTATTGGATCAATATAGTAATTTTTTTAATTGGCCATATGCTTTTCTTCAGAAATTCAAAACTTGTAATTTGCTTTCCTCCTTCTTCCAAGTCTCTAAGTGTCCAAGTTTCATTGATTAGAGCTTGATTTCCCCAGTGTTGCCCCAGATGTGTGGCACCATAGGTACAGGGTCAAGGTCAAGTGATGTGTTGGTGTTCCAGGCCAAAGCAGCTTCTCATCACTCAAATGACTCTTGGTGAAGAGGCAAAGAAAATACCAGCATTTCTTGCCTCTTGCTCTGTATTTCCATACACATGCCCACTCCATTAGCCTATAAATACTGGCAGTTTTGGGAAACTGGATTGTGATGTAATGGACAGAATTTAGACAGATTAGCCTTGTTCTTATTGTATAGTTTTCTGTAGATCTACTTGCAAAGATGATATCATCTTCCTTTTCAGTTGCTGAAGAAGTATAAAAAAGACGACAACCGTGAAACTGACTGAGACAGAAGACTCCTATAAGAAGACCTTTGTACTCTTTGACATCTCCAAAACCTTGGTACTATTTTCTAGAAATTTCAAGATTGTTTTGTCATCCCCTTCATTCAGCTCTTACTGTCTGAAAATTTGATGTGTTGAGATAGAACTGAAGACAGGTTCAGAACAAGTGGGGCAGTTATATCTCAAAAGATTTTTCAGAGATTTTGGCAAGTTTTGCCATGTCCATCTGCCCTTCCCCATGTCTTCCACCCAGCGTTAGCCAAACTACGGTAGAGGCAATAAAGGCAATAGCCCTCTAAGTTCACAGAAATTTATGTGAACACACACTTCTAGATTCAAGTCTGCATATAAATCTTCATCTGATTTCATCCTCTCTAGAAATGTAGAATTTTCTCAATATTTTGTGCAGTCATAAAAATGAGTGCAAGTGCAAACGGACCAGGGTCTCTCAGAGAGTTTAGCATAGGTATTAAATTTTGTCACTCACAATCAATGTCTTTGTGCACATCAGAGGCAAATAGTCTAAGACTGAAAAGAGCAGCATTAAAGGAAAAAATGACAAAACAGACTTTCAAGCCTCATGTTTCACTGTTTCATGAACCAGTTGATGCTCAATTAGTTCATGTGTTAAATGTGTTCAGTATTTACTACATTTGCATGGGGAAGAAATTTGTACTAGTGCTCAGCAGAGCCTCAACTGGGTCATAGTTGAGAAACAGATGAAAATTTACAGCTGAGTGCACCAACAGAGGCTCAATTAATTCTCAGCTTCATTTTAATGAAATGAACAGTGGCTCATTTGCATCCACAAATCTACTAATGCTCAGATTTCAGCTGGAAAAATAGCTATTACAACAGCCAAGTTCAAATTCACCCTTTCATGGCCAGTCTTTTGCTGTCCACACTCTCATACTGTTTTCAGTTTCCTGTTCTGATAAAAAAATTCAAATATAATGTTATTTCTCCCATCAGATAGAACTGTTGTGAGACAGAATGATTCACAGCAGTGAAGAGCTTAAGTAACTAAGCCTGAACTGAGTCCTCCTGTTCCTTTTGTTAAATTTCAGATGAGGCTACGCTGTAAAGAAATAGTGTTCCTTACGCTATTGCAATGATAAATAATATTAATGTTATTGTTTCTTTCTCTTTCCAGCCCCAGCCTTGTGAATGCCTCTAATAAAAAAAAAAAAAAAAAGAAAAAAAAGCTTTGAAACATGAAAGTTTTTACTGACTATATAGGTGGTTTTGAATACCACCCTTTACAAAGTCCCAAGGTAGCAACAGCAAGAAAGACCTTCTCAAGATTAATTTTGACTTCATGATCCATCATATAATGGAGAACACTTATCTGTGATACTATACCGGGAAATTTAGAATATCTGGCCTCTTCCTGAATCCAGCTTTTCCGTAGCCTTCCCTTTCTATGTTGTCCTTTACTCCTTGCATGTGAAAGTTTCCTGTAGCTCTCTGGCTGGAAGGGTTCAGGGACCACTTGGACTTGAATCCGCTGGACACCTAAGCCCACGTACAATCAGTACATCTTTCCAGGCTGGAGAGTCGCAGGCTCTTCCCTCTGCTTGGGAGCAGCCTACCATCTACTTTACTGCCACAATGGCCAAGCAGTCCTGATGGCTGATAAGACACATCAGATGTCTCTCTGTACCTGGAAAGCTGACAAAATCTATCCAAATTGGTGTTCTACTGAGCAAATAGTCCATTCTGGCATCAGTACTCAGTGTAAGTTTTTGCTTCAACAACAGGAAAAAGAACTTATTAAATTTAACTCAGCTGATCTAATACATTTTGAAGTAATTCTGCCTTGGGACAAATATTGTAGGTATTCTGAGAAACAAATGGATCCTCCATTCCAAGGATATATATATTCTGCGGTATAGCGTACAACACTGTATTTTGAGTTCTGTTTTGAAATGCAGCTTACCGAACTTCAGAGCTTGGTAAATGAGATAAACAGAGAAATGAGGAGAGGAGAGGAGAGGAGAGGAGAGGAGAGGAGAGAGAGGAGAGGAGAGGAGAGGAGAGGAGAGGAGAGGAGAGGAGAGGAGAGGAGAGGAGAAGAGAGGAGAGGAGAGGAGAGGAGAGGAGAGGAGAGGAGAGGAGAGGAGAGGAGAGGAGAGGAGAGGAGAGGAGAGGAGAGGAGAGGAGAGGAGAGGAGAGGAGGAGTGGAGTGTAAAAGCTGTTTCCACTTTACTGCTTTCTGTCCTATATATACTGATTTTTATAGATGGGAAAGAGCTGATAAGTAGGGGGCTGGGAGAAATATAAAACAAATGAAAGGTTTGGGCTTCAAATAAATTGTACCAAACTGAGTAGGTCAAAGGACTGACAGTGTCGGTCATACAAGAATGAGTCTTCTTCCTATGAGGTTTCAAGTCCCAGAAGTTAAATATATAAAGTTTAGACAGGCAGATAGTAAGGATCCCATCCTAGAGTCAGTGAGAGCCATTAGTTTCACTGGGCTTTGGATGCTCCAATTTATTTCCTCCAGTTAAAGCCAATATCCTGTCTGCACAGATGCTCAGATATCAAACAGCCTCTGCAGCAAAGGCACTACATGCTTCTGCTAGGATATGCCAGAGAGCTGACTTTATAATTTTCTGTACAAGTCCCTAAACATGGTATAAACTCAGTTATAATTGAAAGAAAACAAGTGCTACTCCCCAGTTGCTTGAATGAAAGCTTGTGGTCAGGCACGGGGATTAGATATACTTTGGGACATATCAAAGAGAGGAAACATAGGCCAGCTCCAGCCTTTATTACTGGCCCGAGTGATCTTCAAACTAGAGAGCAAAGTGTGTCATACCTCAATCATGTCCAAGCATCCTTTTCATCCATAGCATAGGCCTGCTGTCATTAAGCCATAGCAGTCACAAACTAAACTGTCAGATAGATATGTAAGTAACCTTGTAGGACTGAGTGGCTCTGCTGCAGTGAAATTCTCAGACTTGGGAGCTGGCAATCTGCCTGTGTGGAAAAAAAACTGTCAGAAACTAGGGACTCACCTGCTGCTTTAGTTTTCAGTAGAGCTGATGGTCTGCTTGGCTCCCCAGTTCCAACACTATTGGTGGCAACCACACGAAACTCATACTCAACCCAAGGGCTTAAGTCAACCACTGTTGCCTTGTGAGTCCTGCCATTAATGACTTCAGGAACTAAAGGCAAAATAAACAGGTAATGAAAATTATTTTTGGAGTCATTACTCATATATGCAAAAAATACATTGTAACTATCAAATTGCTCACCTGTTGCAACTGCTTGCCATCCAACTGAGAAAGGGGTCCTCATCTGAATACTGTAGATCTGGACTGGGCTATTATTTTCTATTCCAGACTTCCAAGATAATACAGCAGTAGTGCTAGAAACATGTTCAACTTTAACATCTTCTGGTGGACCTGGGGGGCCTAATACGATTAGCATTTTAAGGTGAAGGTATTAGGAAGAGAAGATTCCTTGCTGGCTTGGGTTGGGCAACTCTTACTTTCTCAAGTCAGTGGAATTATTAATGAAGCTGCAGTTTCATATAAGCAGCACAACCTCTAAATGATGGTTTCATGCTTGTATGACATTTTTTCTAATTAATGAGGAGTTTTGAGTCAGGAAAATGAACATCTTTATGTTTCTAATATGAAAACTGCAGACATGGGATTTTTTATTTTTTGTCTCACAAAGTTATCCAATGTGTCTTTTGCTGAAACATCAAACATTTTCAGAATTCCTACTGAATTCTAGCAAAACTGAAGTTTAGAAAATTGTAAAATGGTGGACTATACAGATTGCTGATTTCTGCAAGGGTTTAGAGGATCTATTCCCATCATAGCATTTCTCTTGCTGCTGGCAGTAAAAAGATTAGTTAGTTGACCATAGACAATTATTTTTCATATTATCTTGAAATAGTGGAAATTAATGGGGTCTCATTTTTTTTTCCAGCCTGCACAGTGACCCAGAGATGCCCAGCAAGGAGCAGGTGACAGCAACCTGCTGAAAGTGGAGGACTTTGCAATGCCCTGTCATATTGACCTGTGTGGCCAGAAAAGTTTACCTTCCAAAGAGGCCATGGCAGAATTGCACAGATCTCCCTGGGTTAGCTGCACACTAAGATCATGCTGGCCAGTATCTCAACCCAGTTTCGGGGCCAAGGGTACAAGATGTATAACATTTCACTGTTGAAATGTTGAATTGATATCCTAGGAACCATTTAAAAACAGCTGATGTTTAGAATTTCTAATTTCTCCAGAAGATATATGTGTCTATATTTAACAGACATACCTCTTACAATTATTTCTGCTGTTGCAGATTGACTGTCTAGAGTTGTTTGTACCATGCACACATATTTCCCAGAATGATGTAGCTGAATATTTCTTATCATCAAATCCCCAACAGATTCCTGGAGATACAAAGAAAGTAAACTAATCACTCACAACATGCTTTCCATACTGGACATTTTTATAAATTGCTCAATATTAATAAAAACTTCAGCTTTTAAATTAAAATATTCATAGCTATCATCAGTTTCTTTCATTTGGACATTTTTATTATGGCTTCACAAATAACTCAAGTTCCTTCATAAAGTTTAAGAAAGAAAAATAAATGGCTGCAGCCATTGTAAAGAAAGTGATTTGCCATGCATATAAATAGCGATGGAAGAATTATGATAAATATTTGTGTCATCTAAAGACTGTGGAAAATAATTTCATTAAGCACTAGGGGGGTTAAAAAACTTACTCTTCCAATTCTTTCAAAATGATACATTCGTCTACTAAAATCAATTGCATGGCCATTGAATGACCATGTGAACACTACATCAACGGAGGGGTCATGAGACACCTGGCATGGAAGGACTATGCTTTCTCCAACAGTTACATCCATATTAGAAGGTGGAATAGCAATCACAGTCCTTTCTGTGGAGACAGAAAAAAGAAAAAAAAAAAAAATAACACGTTAATATGCTTATTAAAAAAGTAGATCTTGAATTACTTTTGTACCATTTGTGAAATTATTTAAAATTGGCCCAAATGTTCCATAATAAATAAAAATTATGTCTAATAAGGTGATGATTTCAGAATACTCTTATCGTGTGTGGCCTATTGCTTTTGCAGTATCAATACAAGCATGCTGTGTGCCTCTGAAAGTGAGCAGCTGTCAGAGGCAACATGCTAAATCAGTCATATGTTACTCTGTAAAGCTCACAGTCAATAAATATTATTTCATCTCAAAAAGTGCAGACTTCATTATTAAGACTGTTAAAAATATGCCAATGGTTCTTCAAACTTGAAAATCTCTCCTTACAGGAAACTGCAGCAAAAGTAAAATGGCTTTATACGTTGAGATCCTTATTCTATATTAATGTTAGTGCTAGTTTACTGCATAGTGTTGCTTACATTACACCTTCAAAGAAGGTATCTTCTCAGACAGAAAAACTATTTATGTAATCTTTTTTAACCCCTTACACTGAGAAAACAGCTTACAGCTCTTATTAAGGGAAGTAGTAGCTTGCCGAAGGGGAAAGGAATAGGTTTATATGACTTCACTTTTGTTGACATGACTGGCAGGTAGATTAGAGATAACAACCACTTTGTTGTAAGCAATTCCCTTGCATAAAGCTTTTGTGCATGAAAGTGTTATAAAACTGTGAGACTTCAGATGCACATGAATAAAATGAGAGCAGAATCTATTAAAAAATATTAATATGTTCTGAAAATAATGTGAAAGGAGGAGTTGAAAGTTTGCACGAGCTGTATGACTTCAGCGTTTGTTCTGGTTTAACCCCATCTGTTAGAAATGTGCCTGAAAATTCAGGATTTTGGTTTTATCAGGGTCTTTGTTCCAAAGGGCTGATGCATGATAGGGTACATCAAACACATTTTCATTCAGACTAACACCACCATTGCAGTAAGTGATTAACAGGTAGGTACAGACAGGCAATATGGGCTGAAACTTTGAAGGGCTTCTTCCCAGCATCTAATCTACACTGGATGAGTCACTGTTATGGCAGTGGTCAAGTAGCAACAAGGTAGAAATTTGCATTTCCTGCTAACCTTTTAAAAACTGAACTGGGTGTCACTGGTTTCAGTGATATACCTGCTGCAGGCATCTGGTTTTCCAAGGAAAACAAGGAAAGAACTTGTCTGATTTTTATTGTCAGAAACAAATCAGGGTGTTTTTTTTTTTCTGGCATCATTAAGAGAATGTCAGAGATTCTTGTAATGAGTTAGAGCTCAGACTTCGAACACACTTTCTTAGATTTCTCTGCATGCTCTGATTGCTCTTCATAACCACGTAAAACTGACATTGTGGCAGCTCCAGCAGTTTGTCTGAAGTCAAGGACTGCAGAAAAATTAAGGCCTCATATGACTGTCTTGAAGATACTTGATCATTAGGTTAGAGAAATCTCTTCCTGTCCCTGGAAGCAGAGTGTCAGATGCAATAAATTCCAGAAGATTCAAGGGCCATATTCTTTGCTGGCACAGCTCCACTGATTTTAGCACATGCTGGCAAAGAACTTGTCTCCATAAATCTCAAATGAAGAAATTTCATTGTGAAGTACAGGTAACTTTTATAGAATAATGTTGAAAAGTACCTGGGAACTACAGAGAACCTCCACAAAGTTTTCTTTTCTTGCTTTTTCTCCTATTTCTTATTCTCACAGCTGAAATAGAACTACATTAATAACACTTTGAAGAGAGTAATTCTATTATTTGCAATACTGCTGCCTAAGTTAAAAGAATAAAAAATAAACAATACCTGGTATACATTAAAAATTGAAAAAGTTACTTTCATCATAGCTGAAACTTCTCTTTGCCACTAGCAGGTGAAGAGGCATGATTTGCTGGGCTGATACGGTCCTCCAAACTCATCATCTCTTCCTTCAAAGTCACACCATAAAGACTCCTTCCTTAGACCTATAAATCATGTACATCTCAACACCGAGCTTTTAAAGTCAATGAAACATGGTGGTGAAGAAGCAAAGTCTTCCCCTGAAAACCACAGTTGACCTGAAAGTGGAAATTCTACATTGCTCTGGACATTTATGGTATGCTTTCTCCCAGATTTCACTTGGGTTTTGTTCGCTCTGTCTTTAGCTATACAGGAGACATGTCTCCACACATATTTTCTCTTAAATTATGCAAAAGATGGTTTACAAGGTGGTGTTGAAGGGTTGGGCAAATCAGCCTGGGTTTTTCCTTAACTCATGTAGCCACTGGTCTGACCTGTGCAGTCGTGCTGGGAGAACCAGAAGGTGGGAACCAGGTCCTCTGAAATGACTGCAGAGTCATCTCCACAGGTCCTATCTCCTGTACAGTGTATCTGCCCCTGGGGATGGAAAGGTCTGGCCCTAACAAGGCTCATTTACATTGCCAATCGATTAGATGGACAACAGCATTTTTCCTGAGCCTTCCATTAGTAAGCTCAATATCTGGATATGACTAAACAGTAGTTATAGAGTTCAGCTTACAAGACCTCTTGAATAGACCTTAAAGCCTAAGATGAACTCCTTGCTCCAGGTAAAAACTGCTGCAGGTATTTTATCTGTCTTTCTTAAAGCTGACTTGGATGTATCTGTTTCACACTGCTTTGATGACAGCCTGAATTGGGTTCTCTGCTAAAACTTCAAATCAAGGATGAAATTCACCTTTTCTCCTTTGGTTTATTCAGCTTTAATAAAGCTTTGCACCACTACTGAGTTTTCCATGTGTTGAGTACTCCCTGTCCATCAAATTTTTCTTTAAAATATCTACCCGTCACAAGATCCACATCACCTCTACTGCCACAAGACTTATTGCCACCTCGTTTTGTAACTCCTGCTTCTCTGTATTGGGTGGTTGGTCACCAGGATCGGTGCATTTTGACTCTTCTGCAATGCACCATGCACAATTACAACATTCTGTAAATAAGTAAAATACTAAAAGTAAAATCTATTTATTTCTATGGAAAGGTCAAAGTAGGGCTAAGAAAGAATCATACCAACAGGACTGCATAGAATTTGTAATCAGATTCAATAGTTACATTCTAAAATCCATAGAATACAAATATAAAAAGATGTCCTGTTTTTTGTAAAATCTTTAAGCTTCTAACAAAGCCACTTGTCTGTTGTACAGGAAGGGGCCATTAGCTCCAGATGGTTGTACTGAAAATAGCTGAGAATTTTTTGAAACTTTTCTTCATCAGAAGATTCCAATAACATTATGTTTGCCTCATTAGGTCTGTCATGTAGTTTCTTGTGTCATTATTTGATCACATTTTCAAAAAGATCAGAAATAAGACATCTGCAATCCTGTTACAGAATGTTATTAGAAGGAATAAAAATTCCAGAGGTCATTTATCTGTTAAAACCTATGGAATGCCTCCTTAGGAGAAAAGACAAATATTTTGAAAAATAAAAGAGCATTCTAAGGAACCGGTAGTTTAGAACATCCTAACAGTTTCTCCCGATAACACAACAAATCCTAACTACTATATGCTGTTGGTTTTATAAGTACGTCTATTTTCTTATTCCCATGAACCTATTTGCCTCCACTAAATAAACTTTGAAAACAGTCTTTTTGTAAATTCTACTGGATTTGCATGCAAGGTGTGTTTTTTAGTAGTGTTAGCAAAAAAAAAAAAAAAAAAAAAAAAAAAAGTAATAATTATTATGGTGTTAATATCCTCTTGTATCTCTTGTTTTAGCCTGCTTCATATCCAATGATAACACCTATATAAAAGTGTTCACCTGTATGATATTTTTTGCTTCTTTTATGGGGTTGTCTTTAAGACTTCCACCTCAAATACTTTTAAAAGCTTCTTAAAAGCCCTCGGTTCTATGTTATCTATCTTGCTTACCAACTGCAGACATGCATTATATGGCAAATCCCATTCCAGAGGATCAAATAGATAAGATGTTGTGAGTGCTGGAGGTATAATAAAGACTTCTCACACGAAGAATAAACAGCTCAATGAGCAGCAATAAACTTAATTTGCACATTAGATATGCTTTTCCAAGTTCTGACATTTCAGTGGAAAATAATGCTGAAGCAATGAGGCCTATAATTGAACAGCCAAAACTTCTCCAGAGGGGAAACAAAAACAAATGTTCCCTGCAAACAAGATCATTTTTATACTATGTTGTTACTCAGTGTTTTAATAAACTTCAGAAATGCCAAACAAAATATTTTTTTCATGTTTTAATGTGATTTTCCCATATTGCTCCATTAGGATGTATGTATGAAATATGTAAAATTGTATATAATCTTAATGAAGTCAGAGCTGCCTAAACCCTAAACTTCTTGGTTTATTCATTGCGAGCTGTGCTGTTACATAGTCTCAGACTATGCATTGCACTGCATCAATGTTAGTTGCTCTTTCATAATATGAGTATGAAAAAGATTTTTGCCAGATGTAGTAAGTTAGGGAGGAGGTCATGCCTGCAGGCTGGAGTAACCATTCTGAAGTCACTGAAAACTAGAATATTAAGAAAAAAGAAAGAGTTACAAATTACATTTAATAATGTGCTCTTCCTGTAACAACATACATTGTTAGCCATTTCATAAAACTGATAAATACACTTAACTGTACTCTCAGAAGTTTCACTTTTTAACTTGTCCTCATTTAAAATATGAACAAATATGAATACTTGCATAAGAGAACATCTGTATTGAAAAGACTGTATGGGAGCAAAGAGAAAAAAACACAGTCTCAGTTTTCCTTCTTTTCTCTTTTCTCCCAGAAATCAAAGGTCAGAGGGTATAGAGCACAGTCATTTCCTATACTGCTCATACAAATATCTGTACAAACAATATTTCTTTACACATACTCCAGCTTTGGACTAGTCCATCTGAGTAATGAGTTTGTAGAAACTAGTGCAGACCTGGGGAGTGCTGTACAGGGTGGCCATTTCAATATTCTGAATCAAAAGTCATGTGAAGGGCCAAATAAGAGTTTTTACTTGGCTGTGATTTGTTTTGGAGTTATTTACCAAGGTAGTGCAGAGCAGCTGGGATGCAGAGAAGGAATGGGTAGCTTCAGGATCTGCAGGAATCCCACATCTGCAAGATATATCCGCCCCACACTGAAGAAAATAAACCTACCTGATTTTCAGCTTACTTTGTAACATCTTTTTTCTTTTTGGCACCCCAGCTTTAAAGACTGTTCTGCAGTCTCAGATGTGATGCACATTGTAAATAGGCTGAATAAACTGAACCTCCACACTGCCTCAGAGTCATTTCAAACTCTGGCTGCCCAGTGCCTGCATCAGTGGAGCCCTTACCTATGATGTCTAAATAGCACAGAAGTGTAAATATCATTATTAATGTTACTACATGTTTCTGTAGATATCTTGGGAGACCTTCCTGATAAACAAATGGACCCTTGGCATGGTGCGGTCGTGAGGTTTTCTTTGCTGCAGGCAGTGGAGAGCTCAGTTTCAAAGTGCAAGTAAAAACTTGTTAATGTTAGCATTGATTGGCACAGACTTGGGCATCTCAATGAAGAGAAAAACATACTTTCTAAAATTCATAAAGCACAACAGAGAATACTGAAGTACCTTTCACAATCAGGTTCCCTGAATTTCTGGCAACTCCAAACTGATTTGTGGCTATACAAGTGTACATCCCAGCATCTGATTTGGTGATGTTATAGAGCCTGAGACTGCCATCCTCCAGCAAGATGACCCTGGGGAAAAAAAATAAGAAAAAAAAAAAAAAAAAGACTTCTCTTACATGAACTGTAACAGAAATACAATGCCACTTTCAATATTCAAATGCTTCCAATATAATGTGTCTTCTACAGAGAGCTGAATATGTATCAACTACTTTTCACCTCTGCTTATTATTGGTTTCTATATTATGAATGTTATATGGACATACTGGAGTTGATCATTAACTTATCTAACTGACTTTCTTGCAGTAAAATTTTTATTTTCAAGAGAAAGAAGGAGGATACAAGTTGTTACCAAATTGTGCTATATTTTACCATGAGGGGCTTTTTTTCAGTTCTCAGTACTCCCACGCCATACTAATGTTGTGTCTGAGCCCAGCTGTCTGTGCAATTTTGTCAGGATTATTACAAGATATTAGCAGACTAGCTGATATGCTGAAATGCCATCTCAGAAGCGAAGGAGCCAAATCAAATACATAGCTGTCTCATAGGGCCCTCAAATCACCTTATTAGTCACTACGTTGTTTACACCAGTTTGAAGAGTATTGGGTAAATTGCATTTAATAGTAATTTCAGGACCACTCCTGGGTTTTATGGACAAAATTAATTGCTAAGCTTCTTCATATGCTTCTTCATGCCAATGAGATATTTTAGGATCTAAGTCAGTACAGACTTTGACATATGTTTTCCTTAGGTAAGCTTTCCCAGCATGTCTGACACATTTTAGCTTTTACATACAAGGACAGCACCTCAGGGTTTTGGGATTTTCTTCAGAAATATATAGAATACCTATCTATCAAAAGCAGAGAATTAAAAAATTAAAGTGGAATTAGATAAGCAATGAACTTTTGAAGAGAAAATAATATCATCTTGCAATGTTTTGTTAATTTTTTGTTAGTTCTTCCATCTAGCTCTTGCACCTGGTAGATGTTGAAGCTCTTGACCACTTTTTTCTGCGTTTAGAAGAACAGTGGGATGAAAGACATGAAGTTCCTGGAAGTTTCATGAATATAGGGTTAGGGTCTCTGCATGACTCTTGCTGGTGTTTTGACTGCATGACCACACTCCTTAGTAGGCATGAGAGAATCTGCACCTAACCAGGGAAGAGCTGCACTTAAATGCCGTCGTTTCCTATGTCTGACAAAATCCATCTGTAAGTCACAAATCCACAGGAAACCATGGCTTGTTCATTCCAGGGCTCACAAAAGCACTGCTATACTATTTTATATTCCTCTTTTAATTGACATATTAATCTAATACAATAATCCTTTTATAAAAATAAAGTATCTAAATAATGAGTCACAGTTTTGGTATTTAATATTTATTACTATCAACATAAGATTGGATGATGTAATGAATTATTAAAGGAAACAAACAACAACAAGAGCAGAAGTTGAAGCTGGCAGTAATATTATAACCATTAAACACACAAAAAACATCATACAGCTTGTAGCTATATGTGTAACCCACATTAGACCTTCTTCTGCTTCACGTTCCCAGCCATTCAGCTGATGGAGAGAAGGACTAGACTTGGATTTTTGGTGGTTTTCTCACTTACATTGCCTCAATTTCATGTCTCCCACTCTTGTCTGAACTTACCCTGCCAACAGACCTGCTCCTGAGCAAGGCAGGAGTGAATTTAGGAATGACAAAAGCTGAGATGTCCCTGTGATGTTGGACTCTCTGTCACCAGGGTCTGAAGCGGAGAGGGGAAGGGATTTAGGCTTGAATGAAAAATCTTTGTTTCCTTGGCAATAATCACCAGGTACTGCAGCAATTGCTTGCATGCAATTTGTAGTATGATGAGAAAATAAGTTTGAGTTTAATAATCCATCATATATCCATATTAAACTGGAGAGGAGCAAAATATGTTCTTCAATATAATGATATATCAACTAAATCATGTTTTTTGGATAAGAAAGGATGAATAAGCGTGAAAGAACTGAGCCTTTCTGCTGCCTTCGCAATGCTGTGCATGAAAATGAGACAGTATGGGTCCCTCTGCCTCTCAGTATGGGGACACACCTGATGACAGCATTTCAAAGGCAGGTTTAAATAAGAAACATTTGCAAATATTCCACTTCCACCTCTGTAATTTTCTTTGCATTAATGATGCATTGCTTCACGTGAGGTTGCACCAGCCACAAAAAAACACCCTCATTAGAAACTGCTCGGGATAAGATAGTTGATTCAATTGACTGGTTAGCTAACATATGGTGGCTTCATCAAACATCATCAAAAGAGATTCAAGTGTAAATCAGCAAATGTTCATAAATCAGATACCTGAATAATAAGTTATAAGAAGTCACCATAGCGTCTTTCTCACCATCAAATATTGTTTGCCTGTTATTTTTACTGCAGTTGCACCTAAAAGCTCTAGGTACAAATTGGAATCCAGAAATGGGCATGAGGAAATAAAAAATAGGACAGGAAAAAGAGGCTTTAAAAATACAGAATAATAAAGGGGGTAATCTTTGAATGCACAGGCATTCTGTGGAGATTTTTCTTGCTATTCTTCATTAGGAATTGAGACCTGAATAATTTCCGGCTTCCTGGTTTATCCACTAAGAGAGGTTTGTACACGCCCAAGAGCTGAAGAGGTAACATTTGATCTGAAGAAATACTGTTCTGAAACAACATTTCAGCAACTGGGCAGGCTGAAAATGGAACGGCTCTTCAGATGGATCAAAACAGAGCTTAGTAAAGAGAAACCATAAGCTAATAAAAGCTTCAGAGTTGTTTGAAACAAAGGTCACACTACCTACAGACAATTAGGCAGGTAGCAGTAAATAAGGTACTCAGGCAGACTTGATGTAAAAGCACAAAGGACTCCAGAGTAATTAGGAAGTGAGGAATGGAATTAAAGAAAAAACAAACAAACAAACAAAAAATTCCCAAAACTGTCAGTGATTTCCAGCTGTACTGAGATCTGTATCAGGAGAGGGATGAAAAAGCAGAGCACAGCAGAAAATGAAGATGATGCATTTCAAGTGCAAGGGAAAAAAAAAAAAAAGGCATGAAATGTGAAATACTGACCCAGTTGCCATGAACAACAAAATTGCCATAAACTTCCTCAAAGCAACAACTTTACACTGTGGGTGGTTTCAGAGAGGCTTCACTTTGTCCTCTTCCATTTGTCTTTCAAACAATGGAATTGTGCCAATAGGAATATTTCCTTTAAGGGGCTTGAGAACAAGCTCTAAGAAACTATGTAAAAAGAAACTGTGAAATGCATATCTCACCTGCCGAAAAGCTTGCTGAAAACTGTTACTTTTCACAACATTTTAGACTGCATGAAGGTTATAGATAATAATTCTTAGCATTTGCATCAGAAAACAAGGTAAGTCCAAGTACAGTGACAGGACTGAGAAGGTTAAATTGTCCAGTACAATTCAAGTAGAATATTTTGTCTGTAATGAAAACTGGACTTCTCTCAATAAGTAAATGAGTCACTGCCGAGGAACAAAAAGCAAAAGATCTGAAGCAGATCTGATAAATGCATCCCTGTGAAAGAAGAAGGAGAAGGAAGAATGAAATCAGCTACTCAGGACACAGCTGTTCATAAAGCCCTGTTTCAGCAAGGGATTGCTTAAGCATAAGCTTAACTCTAAACTTGCATGTCTGACTTACAAAATGCTTAAATACTTATCAGACTCGTGCGGATGCCTATGTTCCTGTCTGAATTGCACAGGTGCTACCTTTGGGTAAACAGCTCAATTAAGTAAAGTTGCTATGAGGAAGAGATAAAAATCCAGTTACATAAATCCATAAAAAGTTTCTGCACACAAGGAGTAATAAGAAAAACTCAGAAATATCATTCCATATGTAACAAGCCTGGGACCTTACCCTGCAACAAAGATAGATATATTGGATGTAGTTAACTTCATCTGGATCACAAGAACACAAGACAGCTATTCAAGCCCAGTTGAGGGACATGACTATCCAATTTTCTATCTGCAGGATGCCCGTGGCAGAGGGCAAGGGCGGGGTAAGGATGCAGTGGAAGGAACCATAGTCCTTTCCCAGCACTGAGTGATCTGGATCTAGAGATAGCACCCTGCTATGTAGGATAAAATCTGTCTTCAGGAATGAAACCTAAGCTCTTTGAGCCTCTGCAAATCTTTAGTCCCACAAAAATTTGTGAGATTTTCCCTGTTTTATACAAGTATAGTGTAAGCAATGTGCTTTTGTTTGTTTTTTAAACTGCTCATTCCACTGGATTGATCTATGTCTTTGTCCTCTCTGAGTGACTCCATTAGTGTACAAGATAAGCATTGTAAGCAGAAAGGGAAAACAAATAGTCTACCCAAGATGATGGAGTCAAACTCTGCGTAACATTCAAAAAGCACAGTTTGCAATGTTTCTGCAGAAGACATAAGACTGGAAAGAAGTGAGAGCTCATTAAAATTGTCACACATACTTTTTAAGCAAAGAACTTGAGAACTTGAATCATGCAGGGACGATAGGTAGCGCTTTTAATTAACCAGGCCAAACAAACCATCTCCAAAAGTGTTGCCTCATGTGAACAAAAGATTGTTGATGGCTATTTGCTTTGATCTTAAGAGCATGAAAGAATAATATGTATTTAACAAGGCTGATAGAAAAATAAAACATGAGAAAAGAAAGAGGTGTCAACTCACTAGATTTTAAAGAGCAGTAGAAGTAATTTTTGTGCACTTCTTTATTGTTCAGCTTGTTTTAGAGAGACATGCAATTTTAATTCATGGATATGAATTGAATTAATTCAATACTGTGAATGTCTTTGAAATTCTGATCAAAATCTGTTGAGCTGGATTGGTGTAAAACTGGGAGTGAATCAAGCTTACTTGATTTTGGTAGATTTCAGCACTGCCAATAAGGCAGCTACCTCTTCAAGGGCATAAAATAATTCCTTTCAAAATAAAGTAACCCTGATACTTAATGTAAAGATTCACTCTTCTCCTGTCTGCCTCTATCATCAAGTGTCTGACACCTTGTGATGTTATTGAAGTCATCATCATAGCACCGTGCAGATAAAAAGGGAATATTCTAGATCTGATGAAATTAGAGGCAAAGTAATTTTTATTATCTGAGAAATCCTATTTGAAACTATGTCTTCTCAGTTTCACTTTACTGATCAAGAGCAAAACCACTCTTGCTTCCATAGGCTATGAAAAGATATATTGTTTATAAATTTATTCAGATTTGATAGCAGACATTAAGCCAATAACTGACTTTTGTAATTTTACAAAGATTGAAAAGCATGAAAGGCTGAATTAAAAAGTACAAGGAGAAGTAAGTGAGGGGCAGAAACAAGAGCACAGCTCTCAAGTGATTCAGAATTACTAGTGATTTATGCAGATGTAAATGTGAGTAAAGTTTGACTGAGTGAATGAATTGTACCTGCTGATGACAGCTCTGGTATTTTTGAAAAGGTCCCACTGAGTCCCATCTGAGATCCAAATGTCTGTGTTATATGTTAATGGTCTTTGTACCTGTTTATCCTATTGTGAGCATAATTTGTATGCTAATAGTATTGCCATTTAATAAACTATGTTTAAAAGAAGATTTTCCTTATCTGCATGCTGATATAAATGAGCTTCAGAGTTGACTGACAACTGGGTATGCCATTATACTCTGTTAACTATTTGGATCAAAACAAAATTATACAATCTAGCTGAACAGTCTTATTAAAATATTTTATAAAATAATTATATTAGCAATGATAGAAGGGGACATTATAACATTGTTCCATGCTATTTCCTAAAATTGCCCTCTGTTTCTAGAAAGGAACATTATTTTCACATAGAACCTTTGCAATTTGGGACCACAAATATTTATTTTATGTAGATATATACAGACATCTGAACTCAGTTGTATCCCATCATAAAGCTTCCAGACAAAATACAATATTTTCAGGAGATGGAACCCTCTTTAACATAAAATAGAAAAATTTGTTCTGTGCCGTCTTTAATACACTCAAATATTAAATGTGAGGCAAATGGTTTTATGTGATGACCAAAGAAAAGCGTAACAAAAATACTACATCTGTAGACATGTGCTTAAATCTACTGTAGTCATATGTCTCAAAACTTGCAGCCAGGTGATAGTGGGCAACAGAAGCTCTGTGTGTATGGGAAAGACAGATGTGCCAACCAAACTAGTTTAGAGACAAAACAAAACAAACAAGTAACCCCCAAAAATGTTGCTGCCAAGTTTTAATCCTTTCAGCTTTTTAAATCCTTCTGACAGTTTTAAGGTGCTTGTGAGACCGTTCATCCTCAGTCTTTTGCGTTAAACAAACACATACATTTCTGGTCTTTTACCACATAGAGTACTTGGTCTCATTGTCATATTTACAAGATATGCTTATTTATGGCTCTTCTCTTCCCTGTATCTGCCTTTGCTCTATTTCAAATCTGCATCTGAACAGTGGATGTCATTAGAGAAGAGATGTATTATATTTTAGTCCTGGACTGAGACAAGACCCATACTTCAGCATGTCCAGGCAAAACGGAAGATTTCTTAGTTATTATTCTACATTGTGCACAGGACATAATGAAACACCATGTTTATGTAGCTGCATGTTGATTAGTCTGAACATTCATAGTAGAAAAAAAATTAGTGATAAAGTAGTACACTGAGAAGGAAAGGACCAGGAACCAGACTTCGCAAAAATTCTTGTTTAAGAATTCTGGTAAAAAAATGAACTGAATTGTCAAAGAAAAAGGCTGGAATTTTTTTCTATTTGCCAACAAGTTCTGCTGTTTTTATGAAATCTTTGTAACTGCAGTACATCAGAGAAAGATTCTTTCATCATAGGATGGTATACCCACACTACTACTATTCAATCTAATCCTACCATTAGTCATTATATTTATGATTCAGACATTATTAGGAGTTCAGACACAGCCATTCATACAACCGAATTCACACCAGATGTGAAACTAAGCCCTTGATATGGGACTTAAGTAGAATTGAAACAGTACATAAGGCGCTGTATTACCCTCTGCGTGCGAGTTCAATTCAGTTATAGGAATCTTCTTCCCTACACGCTTGTCAGAACATATTTCAAAAATAAAAGTACAATAAAACCTGCTGTTAACTTTAAAGTATTCTGTGTATACAACAAGCAACTCACACCAGGTACACAGCGTGGTATTGGCTTGCTTTCAGAAACCCAGGACAGCATGTTCACATGCACACACCCGTAACAGATACACAGTACTGGGGAAGAAATTGTTCATCTTCAGCAATTTCAGCTTCCATACTGATGACTCATCTTCTTTCAGGTGCAGAGGCCTCTGCCTTCATGTCTTTAGCTCCATCAGCTCCAGCTTCTTGCACTCCTATGTTGGCCTGCCTGGTGGCTTATAGGAAACACCGGTGCAATCCTCACTGGCCTGTAGAATTTGTGCTTATTAGGACTGATAATGGTAGACACTGTATGTGGCTTCCTGAAGCCTTAGACCGACATCCTTGCTCAAAATAACACAGAACATAGACATTTTATGTCTTTTTAGTGTGTGCATAATCTTCTACCACCCCTCTGTGTTCCTTCAATGGAATCATCCTTTCACTGTAAATTTGAAAAGTTTTTAGTTCTTATAGAAAAGAATGGCTAAAACAGAGGTGTTAGTATCTTCCTACAAACTATTCAGGTTGGCCAAGCATTGGCCATATTTTCAAGGTGCTGTTTTTGTGCTTTCACTCACAGAACAATTCACATTCAAAATGATCCCAGAAACTCCCCCCCAGAAGACTCTTCATTCATATTGCCTACAGCATGGCTGGAAGCAGTCCATTTGCCTGTCATGCTAAAGAATATCTTACTGCTCCTTTCTACATCACCTCCCCAACATCTCCTGATCCTTCTGTTACCTCTATATGTTAATCTTAGGTTGGAAACTTTTGGGATCGGGAACTACCTTTTATTTGGTGTTCGTGCAGCGCATTTTTCATCCAGTCCTAGTATTTCTGTATGCTATGGCAATACACACCAGAACAGTGCAATGATAATGGTGCACATGGCAGTATGACTTGGACAAGAAGAGACGCACAGAAGGTTGCATTCTCTCATTATTTTTTGTGCAAACTCCTAATTAGGAACCTTGATTCAAGCCTGCTGAATTCAATGGAAAAACTCCAATGAGACTAGATGGCTTTGGATCAAGTCCTGAGCTTCAATCAGAATATGCCTATGAAGCAGGGACAGAACATGAACTGAAAGGGAGAGAGGGCGCAGCACTGATGTTCACTGGAGTTTAGTTTATTCCAACTCCATGTGACACAGAAGAGTGATAGATTTCTTGGGACAGCTCAGCATGTAGGACAGCCCCTCAGAAAGGCTCACCTTAACAAGGTTCCCAGGAGTTGAATAGGAAAAAAATAAAATTGTACTAGAGAGGTGTCATACAGAAGTGAAATTGTAATAAATCCAGCATCATGAAGGTTGTCATTCTTTCTTACATATGAGAACATATGGTTCATTTGCTTACTTGATGCTCATGCTATCTGATGTGCTAAACACTATTCCATTAAGTAGTCAGCAACACATCCTGAAATTAGGTTTATTGGCTTTCTCCATAATGAAATTCTCTAAGGAGAAAGAAAAGAAAGGAAAAGCCCTTTTTTATGTCTTCCACTGTACTAATATTTTCTGTCTGCTGCCTGCCAGTGTTTCATTGGGTCAAGTAGCAATAGGGGTCCTCTTCTGCCTTCTCATTACTCTGCAGTGGATTTAATTCAAATGGAAAGATAACAGAGAAAGAAGAAAGGGGAGGAAAAACAAAGCAAAATAAGATTAAGAAGAAAAAGAAAGTATTGTCTTTTTTCCCTCATCTGTGCTCATTCTTCCTTCTTATATCATCCCTCCCTGCCCCATCTTTCACTCATATGCTTTCCACTCCCCTGCCTTCACTCTCAGCTTGGAGGAGAAGACAGAAATAACTGGAAACATGGAGAACAGAAAGAAGAAAAGACTGAAGGTATTTTGGGTCAGTCTGAGGCATTTTATGGCTTGAACATAGAACACTCCTTGAAGATCTCAGCATTCCCTTGAGAAAGGTGTAATGATGGGTTTCGCCTGATTAGCACCAAATATGTAGTAGTAGTGGCCTGAGAGATGAAAACACAAAGCAATTCCATACAGCAGTATCAGGTTTTGTAGGAGTTTTCATGTCTTAATATGTAAGTTCAGGCCAAGCACTGAAAGCAGACAGGTAAATCCATGCCTTTGATTTCTGTCAGTCTATTTGTTAGCAAGGAATGGAACTGAAGTGATTAATCAAATTTAGCAGATGTGGAATCAATTCCATTGGTTCCTCAAGCAAAATTAGAATTTCATCAAGAGATAAGCTTAATTTGTATTCATGTTGACTTATAGCCATGGTGTCTAAGATATCTGGAATTGCTCTGATTACTGATGCCCACACTTCAAGTGCTCTATTTAAAATCTAAAATAGGAAATGAACTTCTTTACAAGCACACAGACACTGATAAGATAGAAGGGTTAAGGCATATCATCAAAGCTATGCTAAGCTTCTTGTCGTAGAAAAGCAAGAAGTATAAAAATGGAGATACACTTAATCCAGGTTTCAAAAACCAGACTTAGAAAATAAAATAATAGTAATATTTATGTCCCATTGCTATTCACCCAGCTACATTGCTGTAGAAAGCCGGGAATAGAATGGTAAGTGCATAAGAAAATATGTTCTACGTTAAACTTGCTACCAGCATACAAATGCCTGTACTACTTTTATTCCTTAATAGCAGGTGCAAAAAGCAGGGTGGTTTGTGGCAGTAAGCAGTATGAGGAGCAAAGCTTCGCTTTGCCTGTGCTACTCATCTGGTCTGACTTCAACATATCTAGGTAGGGGTTTTTTCAAACACTCTGGATGGGTTGCATTCCCTTAGTTTTGCTCATCTAAAAGTTAGGCATCTTGTTTGAGATGGAGGTGCCTGCCAAGAAAAAATAAATAACTACCTTAGACTGCATATTGACTTTAGCTAAATAAAAGTTAAGTGACATCAATCTCCTCCTTTGTTAGTAGTGTAAATTTTGGAATTCTCAATCCATTTTGTCTTGATTCCTCCTTAAGCAGATTTTTTTTTTGTTAAGATAATGGATATTCTGGAAGGTTTCTGTACAAGCTAGACAAACAGTGTTGACATTCTGGTAATTGAAATGTTTCATTGAAGTTTGTTGAACTGCCCTGACACATTTCTTCTCAAATTGGTTCAAGCTGAAAGGCTATTTCACAATACAATGTGTTTTGTATGTTGTATTTGATCAGTGGATTGAGGACTTCTCCTATTTACCAATTAATTGCCTTTATTTTTTTAACACCCTATTTCTCTAATTCCAACAGCAGTCACAAGACACATTTCCCAAATAATAAAACAAGTTTGAAATGTGTTAAATTGTATATGGTTTTGGAATCTGCCTCAGAACATGGAGCAGCAGAAGAAAGGCAGAAGCAGATGGTGGTTGTAAGCACTCAGAAGGCTGTGGAATAGCCCTGCCCAGGGGACAGATAGAGCAATCCAGATGCAGCGCACAACCGTGAGCAGATCCAACCCTTTACTTAATGAAACCTGCTGGGTCCTTGCATTTCACACAGAAGCAGGGGAAGCCCCTTGAGTTTGAGACTCCAAGGGGCAGCTGTAAGATCTCAGCAATTACCAGATAATTCCCCCCGTCCATAGTGTTAGAAGTCTACAGTCACAACATCTGCTGAGTTTTCTTTGCATATAGTTGTTGAAAGATAGCTTTTCGTTTTGGTGCTTAACCATTCTCCCACGTTTCTTTTGAGAAACAGCAATAACTTGAGTGCAAAACACCAAAAGGAAGCATGGCATAGGAGAGAGAATTTTCTACATAGAGCAGCTTTATTTATAGCAGAAAATCAGTCACCATCTTTCACAGAGCTTGGACTGAACTGTGTCCTACAAGCAAGTCTAGGATCCAACGACTATTGAGCATAGTTTAAAGACCCCTAAACATGCTTGTCCAGTCCCCGAAAAGGACTTAAATTATGCATATTTGCTTATTACTGATTATTAATGCATGGAAAGTGCTATGTATGACTAATGCATTCTTTCAGCCTACCTCATTTCTCAGTTTTCCCTCAGCTATCCTTATTTAAATTCTGAGTGGAGTGAATCACATATGTTTATATGCATTCATTACAGTGTTTGGGGATCCTCAACTCATGGTGAGGGAATAGCACCTCCCTCTGGTTAAGCAAAGTGGGTTCCAATTCCCATTTATTAGAATGCTTCAATAAAAAAATCATTTTTGTAAAATAAGTTTTCCCTGAGGGTCCTGGTCCCAAATCCACTGAAGGCAATAACAAGACATACATTTGTGATGAGATCATTGTCTAGACTTGCAAATTTGCTTTATTTAATATATGAATTGTTCCCTTTTCCTCTTTCTTTTCCTCTTTTTCTCAGTGGACACATGAAATGATATATGTGGGAAGTGAGATGAAGAAAACTCCCATTGCACTTATTGAGAGTATATGAGACACATGAAAATAGCTCACATCTGTATCAGACTCCACAGGGTGGGAGTTCAGTGCATCAAGTTTGTTCATTTTCTTTGTTGTATTTCATTTCTACATTGAGCTAAAATCCACAGCACATACCGGGAAAAAGTCATGCATTCAGCAAAGGACAAACAAAATACTTTCAGATAGTTGCCCATTGGACAAGTGGTATCGCTCTAAAAAGCCTATTTCTCAAAACTTCGATGCAAAGAAGGAGGTTAATTGCACAATAGAAAACCTGAAGCTGTACTGATAGGTGGTCCAGAGAAGCTAATTGAGAGAACAGGTGAAGAGTGAGCAGGTATAAACAGCCAGAATTAGCCAACTGTGGAATTTATTTTTGATTCCTACAGCTGATAACCTTGAATCATCTCTCTCAGGTTGCCAGCAGCATGAACCAAAGATAAATTTCACTACTCAGGGGGTCAGCCACATGAATGAGGGTACAATATGTAAGTGCATATTGTGTCAAATGCAATGAAGTGTTCTAAATAAATCAGAGCATACAAAGAGTTGAAGATCTGGAAAACTATATGTTTTAACTACAGAGAAGATGGGAGAGACAAGCAGGAGTGGGGGAAACTGTCTGTGCCAAGAAAAGGTGACTGAGGCTGAGGACCTTCACTGCTGGGCAGCAGCAAGAGATTCAGCAGATTACACTGCAGACTGAGGAAATGTTAAGATATTTTTCAAATAGCGGGGCCCCAAATACTGCAGCTTTGTAAACTTAGAAAGTGTTGATAAAAAACCCTCACAGGAAATAAAAATATTTCATTGTGTTTTTATTCATATGAATAGCCTATTAATTAGCTCTTCCTAGTTACCACACTTCTCTTTACATACTTACAAACTAACATTAATATAAAGCAGAGTTATCTTGTCATAGTGAGAGCTCAGATGATCAGAGAAAGCAATGACCATGCATGAATGACTCTCAGGAATAAACTATTATCATGAGTGAAAGGAATAAGGTGAAATAGAAAGAATACCCTTTTTCCCCTCGGGTAGAATAGGTCTAGCTGCACTATTTCCATAACAAAAGATTGAATTTGTCTAAACCATTCTGAAGAAGCTATGTGATCCGACTTATTTAGCAATGTGTCCATCAGTTTTGCTGTCAGATTGGTATTTCTTTTTTTTTTTTTTTTTAGCATTTATAGCCCAACCAGATTAAATAGAAAAAAAGAAAACCCCACACACTAGCAAAGGACTCCATAGAGAATATAAATGCTGCACAATAAAACAGGAGCAGAAATAAGGAAAGCTTCAGTTAAAATAATTAATCTGTCTGTGATATGTCAGAGTTTAATCATATATAGAGGGAAAGAAAGAGCAGATTTCTTCCTTTTTTATGAGCAAAGATACATGTGTTTTTAGTACTTTAATTAGCTGTGTACTTTAATTACTGACACAGAAATCCTTATTTCATTTTTCTGTTTCCTGTCACAAAGATCTCTGGAAAATACTGCATAGAGGAGTTATTTTATCTTCTTTAAAACTGTGACATTAACCATGTTGTTATTTAATAATAATAAAAAAATCTCATAAATTCTACTTTGCACCAGTGGATACACTGTTTGCACATGGAGATCTTAAATGCTCTCTCCCTTTGCCTCAGTGTAAATCCTGTTCCTTTTGTTTGTTGGAGCTAAGCTGAATATAAGGCCTTCTGGGATGCTCAGAAATTACAATGTGCTTTTATAATTATTCTTAGTAAATTAATACAGAAGCTTAATTAAATACTGTATGTGGTATGTAAATATTTTTAAAAGCAAATCAGATAGGGAATATGGTGGTACTAGAACCTCCAGATCTAGGCTTAATTCAGTAATTTAAATTATAAGTTTTAAACAGCAGTCTCCTTGATCCTGTTCTCATCAGTGTCAGAAAATCTAGAGATTACCAGTCACAAACTACACTGAGCGTGTTTTCTACATACTGTAGGAATAGGCTGCGTCTGATAGGAATGAACAATAATTTTGGATTAATAGACTGTAAAATCAAAATGCAAATAGAAAGATTTGACTGAGCACTAGTTAGAAAAATATTTTTTATCATTAGCTGAGCAGTTGAACTGAAAATAAAACTGCCATTTCTGAAAGCAGGTGAAAAATCATTGGAAAGTTCTCCATGTCCTGTGATATGAATTGCTTACCCAAATATTTCTGTTTCATTGCAAGTACCTATGTGAAATACCTCTTATTAGATTTGCACTTTCACATATATTTCTGCAGTTTACTTTTATCTGCATTGTACGCTACTTCAGTATGGCATAGGGAAATATTTATTTGTGTCACAGCTTTGAATAACGTTGTTTTAATGGACTAAACTTATTTTGAGTCTTATGTGACCCAACTAACCTCGAGCAACTGGTCCTGTGTGCAAAATCTCGTGTTTGATTTCCAGAGCTTTATTAATCACTGATTCTGTTTAAAATCTTTGAAAACAATCATGTGATAAAATTATGTTGCTCTTGTATTTGTGAACTGAAAGAGATGTTAAGAAAGATTACAGTTCTTGGACACTGTTGACCATTTCATTCATCTGTCCACAGTTGTGTATGAAAATGTCCTCCTGGTTGTATATTGTGTGTACTACTCACAACTTATTCAAGTCAATCAGTTGCTTTTGATTTTAATGCTCTAGCATTCAATATATATTAGCATGTAGATGGTTTATGGCAACTCACAAATAAGCTATCAATCAGCCAACACAGACCAAGCATCAGCAAAGCCCTGCCGAAGACCATGCATCCCCATATCAGTTGGTGAGTGCACCAGTGTGCTGGTCCAGTGACTAAATCCTGCTAAACAGAAAAAAGAGAGAATATAGAGGCTGAATTAGCTTTGGGTTATCATACAACCTGTACAGCTGCTAGGCAATTATGCTGCAGCCTGGGGGTATATTCCACTTCCCTGAAGCCTCCACTGATTTCTTCTACTTGAAGCTGATTCACTCAGGCTTTGCGTGTGGTAAACAGTCAGCTCTGACAGTGTTGCAGTGAATTAACTGCTGATGAACACAAACGTATGTATCATACAATTACCCGTGTGTATTTGGCTTTGTTCTCAACCAGCTTTATATCTGCAGAACTTTATGGCCACTGCTAAAGATAAAATAGGCCTTCAGCATCAAAGTTTTCCATCAATGAGCTGTCAAAAGCAATACTAAGTCAACTGTGTTTCGGTGATGTTTAAATGATATTTAACAGAGAACATCCAACAATCCAGAAACTGGTTTATGATGGTACCTTTTGTTCTGGCGCAGAACCTCTGAGCCCTTTCTCCAGTTAATAACTGCTCTGGGAGAAGCACTCGGTTTACAACCAATTGTAACTTCACCTCCAACTTGAACAACAGACATTTTTTTCACAGGATTTTTGGAAAAATCAGGTGCTGCAGCTAAAAATAGAAAAGAAAAAAGAAGAGTAGAATAGAATGCAGCTGAGAAGTTACTAAATTAACTCTCTAAATTCTTCTCTTCAAGTTACATGGTAGGTGAGTCTAATAATTGCTTTGCTTTTGAGGTTCCTGCAAAAGTAGATATATCAAACATGAAAAATGTATTTAAGTACCAAAGAATGGAATTAATTGTATCTTATTCATGCTGTTTCTAAACTGTCTACCTAGGAACTGTCTACTCTGACAATATTTCCCTTGAATTATCTGCAGACTGGGAGAACAGTTTTATCTGCAATGAAGAACTGAGATTCCTAAGCAGAGCTATGTCAGCAGGATAGACATCACAATCCTGATCCCAGTCACATGTATTCTTCTGTAGAGTTTAGAGTATTCAATCACAAATACAGTTTTTCAATGACTTTCTGTTCATGAACACCGTTTTCTGAAAATGTGTTTATTTGTCCAGTAATTTATGTCAAAATTCGTTCTTGAAGAAGGAAAAAACTCAAGTTCTGTACAACAGCTAGGTGCTCTTAAAGTCTGTGTTTTCCTGGTTTTACTTTAGCTGTCGAACAAACTTTATATTTGGATATGTATATCAAAATGTGGAGGGGGTTTGGTAGATAAAGACTTCGTTGATGAATTAGTCTGGCTCAAAGGAATCTTAAGGCCACTCCGGGAAGCTGAGAACAGAATCTGCTGTGAGAAAGAGGGGCGTTCCACAATCATCGGGGTCCTGGCGTGGCGTGAATCATCGGACGTATCATCAGTGAGACTCCAGCACACGGACAGCCCACGATACTCATTTAACGAATCCATGCTTGGAGCGTGGACGCGTGATTAGAATATAGTTACGTATATAAGGAGACTTGTTTCTGTAATAAATAGCTTAGCGTGATTTACATTGAATCGACTTGTTTTGCTGAGTCCTTATTTCGCTCCAACACCAAAATACTTCTAATGATATATAAACAAATTCCGTTGTATATGCATCTCTGGTACACAATAATGGGATTACTTGCTATATGTTATTAATATTTGTTTTTATGGACATATTTGCCATGTGCTCTTTTTTTAATAGTTAAAACTATTTTTCCCACTTTCTGAAATGACTTTAAGAAAATGCAGAATAGCTATTAAAAACTCAAAATACTAATTTGGAAACAGCATTCATTAAACTTCTGTGTATAAAAAGACCACACATGGGATTAGATTTTTTCCCCAAAACCAGTCATGAAATTAAAGAAAACAAAACAAAACAAACAAATAAACAAAACCTCAAATAAACAACAGCAACAACCAAACCAAAACTAAATAAAACAAAAAAAAAACCCCACAAACCAGAACCTAAATACAAAACCAAACCATTCATACATGGGAGATGAAGAGCAAGCAGCGAAGCAGCCAGGTGGAATTTAATCTACTCATTTCTTAATTTCAATTTTTTTGAATGAGTGTCCTGTTGTACTAAGTACCTGCTCATTCTAGTGACATTTACTCACCTACCACTCGCAGCTCAGCATTGGCATAAATAGTACCGTACTTATTTTCTGCCACGCACTGATAGAGGCCAGAGTCTGACATATTCAACGTAGGTATGATAAGAGTTCCATTTTCTATTTGAATTCTTTCCTGATAATAGAAAAAACAAGCAAAAAAAAAAAAAAATTAACAGAGCCAATGAGTGCACAATCCCAATGTTTTTGGTATCATACTGATGCACCTGATCATAATTCAGAAGCAGAATTGTATTTTATTAGAAGCAACGTGAATGAATACATCAGAAATATGATGTATACATCAACT
The DNA here is from genome assembly GCF_963082525.1 of Nesoenas mayeri. Classification (NCBI taxonomy): domain Eukaryota; kingdom Metazoa; phylum Chordata; class Aves; order Columbiformes; family Columbidae; genus Nesoenas; species Nesoenas mayeri. The sequence continues at coordinate 12,761,634 of NC_137560.1, forward strand.
ATATGATGGTGGTTATGTTTTCAGACCTCTTACTTTTCAAACTTTTCAAGAACTCCAGGCAAATCTTGCAGAACCATTGCCTTAGGCAGGTTTGCCCAGATGCTCCAGCTGTGACATGTGTTTCTCTGCATTGCTGAACTGTGAATCTGTGGGTATGCTTCATCATGAAGCAGATGCAGAAGAAGCCACTGCAGGGCAGGAACGGCTGCTCCACGCTGGGAGCCCGGAGCATCTTCCATGCAGCTCCTGAGGAGCAGCATCTACAGCCCTGTCTGGGGGCACGGTGAAGCATGCCCTACCCGCCTCGTTTGATTAGATGAATCTCATGATGATAATCTAAGATGATCAGAAAAGCTCCACAGGAGAAAGAGGTGCTCAAATAATGGAAACATTTCACATGTCATTAGATTACAAGTCACAGAAAAATGATCCACTGAAAAAGCTCTACTGGAAGTCAACACTTGGACATTCCTATTGGAAACCCACAGGTGGATGTTCAGATCAGAGGGAGAGCATGCTCCTCATGGCTTGCATTTCTATAAACACTAAGTTTCTTTGGTGCAATTTTGCTGAAATACAGGAAACCACACAGTAGATAAATTTGAATCAGAGCTTGAGTTTTGGTGTATTAAAAGGAGGTTTATTTGCTCTGTTTTGGAAAATAGACAAAAGCCTGTTTCATGCTACAAGCATAACTTAAAGCTAAATATTTTGTGATTTTACAATTACTAGCCTCCAGAGACAATAATAGCTTCACTGCAAAGTGTAACACTGAGAAGGAGAATATGTTCGCTAAAACAGATCAGTGTGTAAGAAACCCACAACAGGGAATATAAATTCCATCACCAAATATAACTCTGAAATAACAAATATTCTTATTATTATGCAGCTATTTTAGCCTGGCTCTGCTGCTTCTGGAGCAGTAATGGGAGCACACATTGTTAGAGTACTCAGTACAGTTTTTGCCAAACAGCTACAAGAATCTAAACTGTGTTTGTGAACCACTGGATGTATATAACCTAGCTTGCCACAGATAAGCCAGTTACACAGCCTGTTGAGGGATTTCTCTTGTGGTGTTTGCAGAGGGGAAAGAGCCACCTATTAACCCATGGAGCTCTATTTTTCCAATACTCTGGCTTTTCCTTGGAGGTTTCCCAACCAAGAACTGATCCAGCCCAACCTTGTTGCAAATTTGATGAAAGCACAGGCTGTGGCCGTATGGTTGGTATATCACAAAGTAATTAACAACATTACATTTCTTATCCACTGTTATGGGTTTTTTTTGAGGCTCTCGCTACATATATCTTTTTTTGCGTACTTAGTTTTAACTTCAGGCTGTTTGCTATTCTCTTGAAGCATTCTATTTTTACAAATATTCTTTGAATGTAAAAGCCCCTTCTGAAGCAACACTTGTGTTTCATACACATGCTGAATTCCCCATCATTCTCTGCTGCCTCTTTTGAGCTATGCAGACAAAGAGAAGAATAAAGCACATCATGTACACAAGCAGGAATAATGCAGGGTTGACCAACTAAGTGGTCAGCAGAAAGGTTTGACAAAGAGTAGACAATACCCTCAGAATCAGCCCCAAGGTGGAAAGTGTCTGGAAGGTATTCTTCCTGTGATATTTCCAACAAGCAGGGTGCTGTGACAGGCTGAATATTTTATTACACCTCCCTTGTACTTTCACCTCTAAACTATCCATTTTGTCCATTGAGCAATAACATTCAGCATTTTGTTGCCTGAAGTATTTCATTTACAATACACTGTAAGTACTGTGAAAACATTGGTTGAAAATGTGTCTATAGAGTGTTTTATTCTTTTTTATTGACATGATGCAATTGAAGAGTGACAGATTCTAAATATCGCTGTCTTCAAAGAGAGAGAAACTACATAATCTTGCCTAGGAAGAGGTGACAATGAGTGGAATGATGAGGTTCAGAATAAGTGCAATCCAAGTAAATTTTGGCTACCTTTCTCAGATGCTAGTTGGGCTCTGTTTAGGACTCTGTTTAGCAGAAAATCAAATGGAAGATTTGACCCTCCTCTAATTGCTTCAAATAAGTGGTGCTAAGTCAAACAAGTGCTGGTTCTGCAACCCAGCAGGTGCTAATTTGTCCCATATGTTTTGGAAATTATTCTGTATCTGTTCTTGCTAGATAGAAATTAATCACAGTGTTTTTTATTCCAAGTAAAAATGCATTACATATGGGCCACACCATTTTATGCCCAATAGATGCTGAATAGTTGCTTAATAAAACAGGAAAACCTGGCCTCAGAAGAATGCAGCAGAGTCTCTTGCTGCAGAAGTCATTCTTCATGAGGTTGCCAACAAGTGAAGATTGGAAGATGGATGTGCCAAAGCTTGGCCACCATAGAAGTATAATTATACTGCCTGGAAAGAGAGAAAGCTGGGTTCCGAAAGACCTATCTACATAAGTATCTGATCGGGTTTCTTAAATGTTTGAGCTCCAATTGATTTCCCCTTTCCTCCTGCACTCCTACTACTTCACTACTTTTCACTAGGTCCTTCTTTTTCCTTCGAGTTTTTTCACTTATTCACCTTTTCCTTGAAATTTCATATGGGTTTTTTTTCAGTCTATTATTCCTCCACATGGATCCAGAAAACATTAACCTCCATATTATCTGATTTTCATAGCAGACTGATTAATTCAATTAAAGGATTAACATAAGAATGGCCATACTGCATGAGACTATACGTCCATCCAGCCTGCAGATCAAGAACAGAAACAGAAGAAAAGTGAAACTTAGCAGGCAGATCAGTTTGCAATTCCAGCTCTGAAATTCTCTTCCACCAACACTCAATTGGCATCCTACCAGTTTCCTACCAGTGTTTAGTGTTTCTGGACAGACCCTTCTTTCCCTAACTTTAATTGTTATTTTTAAACACATCCTTACCTACTGTCATATCCTGTAGCAATTATCTGTAAGATAAATCATATGAAGAAATTGGTGTGTATATATATATGTATAAACTGGCAATATCATACAGTTTCAATAAAGATGAATTCCAAGAACGAAGGCTTTCAGTTGCAAAGAATTTGTGCTATTGTTTGTTTTGATATGTTAAGCTTTAATAAAATTTCTAAATAAAAAAAAAAATCTAAAAAAAAAAAAAGTATGAACAAGAAAGCAATCAAGATGACTGGTACCTTGGAACCTTACCTCTGATGTGAGTGGCTGACCATTTTTTAACCAACTGTAGGAAGGCGTTGGTTTTCCTCTTGCCTTACACTCCCAAAATAAATTGTCATAGAGAGACAGAAAGGCATTTTGTATTTTTTTTTCCCATTCCGGGAGTGCTGAAAAGAATATGCAAACCATTTTAATCAGGAGAAAAATGATTTCGCTGGAAGTATGTTGCCATTAATTAATGAACTGAGTAAGGCTAATTAGTATTTGTCCAACACTTTCTTATTATATTGCAAGTGAATTCTTTACAATTCCCTGGAATTAAACTTCAGGACTAACTTGGGAAAATGTTAGAAATCTAGTGGCTACTGCACAGGAAGTTCAATTCAGATATTATTTATTCTAAGGCCAGAATTTGAAGAGGCAGTGATTTTAGATGCCTAAAATTCTGGGCACACTCTCTGAAAGCATTGAGACCCCCGCTTTCTAAAAAACAGTCCTCCTCTCAGCGTACTTGGATCTGTGTACCAGAAATAGAAATATCAAAATCATTATTCAGTAGCTAATGAAAATTATGGACTGTAAATACTATCTCTCTGTTTTACCCACATACCTGAGGCCATGGGTTCAGACCATGGGTTCTTTGGTTGTAATTTACAACACAAATACTGCACAAAGGAATCAGGGCTACGCAGATTAGCCTAACGCCATGTGAATACTTGTAGCACATTGACATAAATTCATTGTGGTGTAAAAACAGAATGTGTAAGAATCACATACAAGCTCTGTAAATGTTTGACTAAGTACTCAAGGACTGAGCTGAGCAGGAATTAGCTTGAGACAGGCTGACATTCACAATAGTTGTCAATTCATAGGTGAATATGAGACCTAGGGAGAACAACTAACACCCACCTAACTTTGGGATAGATTAAAGCCCTCTGCCTCTAGCATAATTGTGTGGTGTCTTAATATCCTGTGAAACATTTTTGGCCAGGTTATTATATCATAATGCTGAGGTTTCCATATGCATAGAAATATATATACACACACGCAATATATTTAGTTCTTACATAGAGAAAATTAGTTTTAGGAAGACAATAGCTATCCCTTGAGACTAGCAGAAAAAGCTACTAAAATGACTGCCTCTAGAGCGTGACCCTGGGGTAGCTCACAACTGTACCTAAGTACCCTAAGATTGTTCAACACTAGATAACACTATGTCAACAACCCACTTCACAGAATGGAAAACTATCTGGGATACAGCTCACCATGCTGAAAAGTGATTCTAATTACATGTCATTTTTACTGCTCGCAGATCCTAAGGCATGAGATCTGGATATCACAGCAGACAGTGTCCAGGAAAGAAATCCTATTTCCTAGAGACGAGCTGACTACGGAGTAGAAGCACAACAGCACAAAAATTAAGCAAAAGGAAGTCAATTACATAGCTAATACACCAGCCCACTCCTAATATGATACAAAAAAACCCGCCAACTTGTTCAAAAGCTTTATGAGTGCTGTTTATATACTTCACTATGAACAGCTATTAATTAATTTACAAAGCACATTTAAGAAGCACATTGTTTTAGATTGTATTAACTGATCATAATTCTGTAATTGCCTATGCTGTTATCAATCATGTCCAGGTAATCTACTGAACTTAATTTTAATGGAACTGCTTGATTGATGTTCTGCAAAAATTAGTGAGCAATGAGAACAAAAATAACCCCCTAAAAGCAAAGAAATAATCAAATATTCAAAACAGCGGCAGACTGCTCTGTTCCTGGCATAGATCTTGATATTAGCCATGGCTGCAGGAGACTGGTAGCTTATCAGCAAAGCCTGCATCTCTTCATTAGAAGAGATTTACTAAAAAAAAAAAAAAGACAACAGCAAAACACAACACCAATACACAAAAACCCAATATCTAATGTGTCTAGGTCTTCTCAACAGATGTTAATTGTAGGCTCAGTCTAGCCCTCTATACTTTTTTCCTGTTACATTTGTTTTTTCCTTTTCTTTTGAAAGATTTATGAGGCGAAGAAAAGATCTCCCTTCTCATTCATGTCAAAATGTGTTGCTTTCCCTGGGTATTAACAATGGGACTATAGGGCACATAACTCACCTTGGCTATGAGGGACCATCATGTGTGACTTGAATCACAGGAAATTAATGCATGCAGGAAGGGAAAAGGAAAGTGAGAACAGTTTCACAGAAATATTATTCCCCACTTTTAGTCAAGGAGGAAGGAGAGGGAGGCAGTGGAATGAGTTTCCTCTGCTTTGCCCTCATCTGTTTAAGGAGCATTATAGTTCAGCTAGAAGAGGAGGTGAAATAATCTTTCTTACACTCACATGAAACAAACCCTCATGAATAGTTCCCTGAGCTGCATCTGGGGCAGCACAGTTTTATGCTGCTGTGAGCTATTGAGAGTAAATCTTTTTGCCTGCCCTTAATGTTTCATGTAAATGTACCAGGGATTTCTTTCTGCCTCATATTAACCTTTACAACTTCATCATGGCACAGCCCACATTTTCAATCTGAGTTTTAATGCAAAATATCTTTATTTGCTGAGGATGTAATTCAGTGAAGGTCACTGCAGACCTCCAATCATTTTTTAATAAGCTTAACCTCAACTACATTTTTTATCTCCAGTAAGGGGCTAATAGACTTAATCTACAAAATACATCTGAACACGATCTCGCTCTGTTTAAAAAAAAAAAAAAAAAAAAAAAAAAGAAGAAATGAATCGATCTGCTTACCATAGACAAATAATTGACCTCTTGCAATGTTTCTTCCTCGAATGTTTCCTGCAATACACTCATAAGAGCCTTCATCTTCCTGCTGAACATCTGGGATTTCAAGAACTCCTTTGGTTTTGTTGTGTTCAATTTTCTTTGCCAATGAGTTTCCATCAGACCTTTTCCAGCTAATACTAGGGACAGGACTAAATAATTTTATTTCATTAGAGAAAAAGAAAGAGTATTTGCTATAGCAGAGAAAAGATACCGTGAAATCATTTCACAAGAGTAATAATTTTTTTAAAAAGCATTTCTGTTTCTAAGTGTGACAAACAGAGGTTCATAAGACTTAGATTTTATAACCTGCCCAATTTAGGGGCAAAAGTCCAACGGTGGTTGACGTTCCCAGTCAATTCTATGATTGCTTCTTAGGCCAATTTTGATTTTTCCCCAGTCACTCCTACTTAAGGCTCAAACTTGCTTTTAAACATGGTAACACTGAAGGAATGACTTTGGAAGTCCAAATAAAGACCGTAGAAGCACTGAATTATTGACTGGCTTTCAGAGCAAACAAACTCCCTGTAGCTTTAGAGGTATTTTCACACCTCAAAATAGGAAATATTGGACAAGAATTCAAAGGGCCTAAAAATACCAATAAATCTAGATGTAAAAAATGGGACCCAGGGTAGAGGAGAGCAGACAGACAGTAGAGCGAGGAAATGGAAAACATGAGACATTGAGGCTGAAAGGAGATAGAGACAAAAGAAAATATTTCTTTTTTCATGATTTTGTAGCTTTCTACCATTTTCAGTTATATTTGGATCAATGTACTCTATACAATAAAAAAATTGTCAAGTGTGAAGACAGCTAAAAATACTTCTTGGATTTCTGGTAATATCACAAACCACACAAGCCTCACTTTCATGATCTATTATGTCACCAAAACACTTTTAAATATTAATAGTCTTGGATTTCACAGTTACTTTCTGTTTCTGCCATCTAAAGTAAGCTGCTTTTTCTAAGTAGATGAGCAGTTATGTTTTTGAACAGCTTTTTACAGACGCTTTGGCTAAATGCTGACTTCTTTTCCATTGGAAGTAACATCAACAGCAAACAGTCAGTACTGAACTTGAAAACATAACTTTCATTGAAATTAGAAGTGCACACTTCCCTTGTCTGTCAGTCCCCAAGGTCTTCAGCCTGTAGTGCTGACTTACAAAGTATTTATTCATTTTTAGCACAGGTTACAACTGCTCATCCCTTAATTTTTTTAGGTCCCTGGTTCTAATCCTTGTTTATTGACCAGAGAAATCAAGTCACAAATACAGAATGGACAAATTACTAAACACAGGTAAATATTGGCCTAATTTCTGCCTTTTGAATCCGTGTGGCTATGACGTTTGCAAGTTCACCTAACGTCAGAAGATCCAGAACCTGGGAGAAGTGTGAGTACTCAACAAATTAAGTGGATTGAACAGCTGGGCAGGTGTTAACAGGGTAACTACAAATGTAAAATCAACAGAAATAGCCTATGTATAGGACAGTTTACAGCTAGACCACTCTAACATACAATGAATAACAATCCCATAAATTTGCGTAGTTCTGCATTTAAGCTTGAAAGATAGGACAGGTGCACTGGAATTCTGTCAATGTTTTCCTCATACTGGTGGGAGTTCAGCTGGGTAAGACAGCCTCCAAGATGTCCTTCCCCTGCTCTGTAAAACAGAAAATCATAGTCTGGAGACCACAAATTTAGTAGAAGGATCTCCAAGAGCTATTTAAGCGTCATAATAATTTCTGTAGCCTTACATTTTCCACTAGAATCAAACTGCCTGTGAAAATAGTTTGGAACTACAAGCAATTTGCTCCTAATTTTGTTGTTAGTTCTGCAACGGTATGTGTGTGTGTGTATATATATATATATATATATATATATATATATGGATAACTCATATGTACATACAGACACAAGTTCTGACTCTTACACGACCCCTCCAATATATCTGAACAGTATATTATGAACAAAGTTGGGACATGTCAGAGATCATTAACCAGTGAAACAGTTAGAAAGAACAAATGAGATTTTATTATTCTGTTTCCCATTTTGAACCTATATAGTCATTTAAATTCAAAATCTTTCTGGATACCAGTAGTTGTCATCACCACCTTTATTAATTGCCGTTCACTGTGAGACCAAAACCTATTTCAGATGCAAACTTGTTTATTATTATTCCTTACTAGGATTTTTAAAAGGGCCCATCTGTTTTTCTCCAATGCATTGGTTGGTCTGTTAAAAGGAGCTGTCTTCTCCACAAATCTGGCATGATGCCATTCACACAGAATTTCTGTAAACAAAGTTACTTTTAGTTACTTAAAAGAAATGTAGCTCTAGTGCAGAATAAGCCTGTCCCGCAATTGCCATGTTCTAGTCGGGAAAACAGCCAGAGGTATATTTCAGTCTTGCAGTAGATTGATATAGACTGTTAACGACACAAAGGAAAGCATGGATGGCTTTTAAAATGCTATTGCATATTAAAAAGTGGGTGAATAGTTTCTGTATAACAGAAGCATGCAGTGCATTGAATGCCAGAAGCATTTAACTACTTACTTTAAAGGCATCTTTTCTGATTTTTTTTTTTTTTTTAATAGCGTAGAGACTAAAGTAAACTAACAACCATATGGGAGAAGAAAAATGACAATTAAATGCATTCATTCATGCTTCACTACCTGAAAGTGCTTCATCTAAATATTTCCAGTTCTATCCGCCATTTGTTTTCTCTTAGTACTGACTATTCATGAATAAGGAAAGTCTGCAGTGACACCAAGGCCAGAGGCAAGGCTCTGTGGAAAAAGACCCCTTCTGTCAACTTGTCAAGTCAAGTTTACCAAGGTTTGAGCTGAAGATGCTGTCCTGTTTTCCTTATCCACACCACATGCTTATAATGACATCCTTGGGGATGTTTCAAGGCAAATTGGCCTCATTTTTGGCCAAAAACAAGGGTGTTTGAAATGCACTCCCTCTAATGTTGACTGTAGCAGGATGACATAAAAACCTGAGTCTAGTTCATCAACCTTGCTGTGTTTAAATGCATAATTGCAATGAATAGTTAACAGCACTTTATTCTTCTGCCAGGCAGTCTTGTACCGAGTGGCCTAGTTTTATCAGCAGAGGGAATTCATTTGTCAGGACAGCAGCTCCTCATCAGCCTGAGCTATAGGTTAAACGAGCAGACTGCAGGAGGATTCCTAGCTCAGCCATGTGCCATGAGCCATAGGAGAGACATTCGTTGTCACAGCAGCTCGAGAAGATCTGCATTTCTTCGTTGCCTTAGCTGACACCTTATTATCCTAGGCTTTCCAGCATCTTCAGTCACTGTATTTTGCAGAAGGCAGGGTTTTTGACTGGCTTCACCTTCTTCTGATGTAAATTTACAGTTTTATATTCAAATCTCTTAACAGCAACTATTTAGTACAGGCCATATGAAACCTTTCAAGGTAAAACCAAAACTAAACAACGCTGAATTTAAATTTAAAATTTAATGTACTTGTTCTTTGTAAGAAATTATATATTTTACAAGTTGATGCTTTGGGAAGTGAAACTGGCCTTTAGGTATAGGTAAATGTATATGAAACCTAGTTTAATAAATACAGACTTATGAATTATTGCAGGATTATGTTGCATCATCATATTTTATTGAAGGCCAGTGTCTGACATTTCTACACACAGATCAGTACCTTCACATGCAGATTACAGGTGGTCCTGTAATTGGTGGGTCTCCTTTTTCATGTAGTCACCACCAGTAACCAGATTAAAATAGATAACTACTTGGGGCTAAAATGTTTTGGAATACATAAAGAAACAATGAGTACATTTTTCAAATTTATTACACTTCATAGATGAAGTCTTGCTTTCACCTGAGTAAATAAGAAAACAGTCCATAAATATGAGTGTCTTTGTACATAAATCTGCAGTTTATTTGAAACCTTCAGAGCATCTAGGAGTACTAATTTAATTTATATTCTACCATACAAGAAGCAAAATCACAAAACCATAAGTTACTAACTCAGAAAGAAAAGGAAAATGGAAAATATTTTTTGGTTGGTGACAAGTCTTGTCACACTGAACATGTAATTAATCTGTCTCCAGCACTACAGCCCACACCAAGATGAAGGTTCCACCTTTTTGCAGCAGACTCAGCAGCCAGATGATGCATTGCATTAGTGCCTCATCTGTTGTCCTGTGCATCTGAGGGCACTTTACAATAAAATTAAATCTACAGCTTTGATAATGAAGACCATGCCTAGTTAAACAAATGAGACAAAGCTGAGGTTTGAAAGCTGTTATCATGTCTCCAACAACTGCTGACACAAGGAAGAATTAAGATCCAAGGGGCAACATAATTAAAACACTCAAACTTCAAATCATCCTGATGTATTACTTGGGAAACAGGCAAAGAGGCAAAGTTTTCTGAAACCTGCTATTGTGTCTTATTCTCCTGCGATCACAAGTCACTCACTTTAACATAAAAGAGGATCTTCCAGAGCTGCTTGCCTATCCCTTCAAGTACAAATTGTAAGGTGTTACTTCTATCACGAATGTGGGTTGAAAACAGCAAACTTCACTTGTGGTGGAAGAACTGATTCATGTATATCTATGATTTTAGAATCCCATAATTGATCCTTTAATATCGTCCTACATAAACTCCTTGCGAATATACTAGAATAGCCACTTAATGAAGAAGTGAAGGGTAGTATTTTTATGTAAGTTCAGTAAAGACAATTATTTGAAAACAACTTGTAGCTGTGTTATTATCTACTTGTACTAACAGCCTCTAGAAAAACTTCTGTGAATATATTTACAGGAATATGTGGGGTCTTCCCATGAAAAATCAATATTCTGGATTGAAAGAAATCCTGGTTTATGTTATTCATATATGCTTTTTACAACCTCAGCTGGCAATGGCCCATTTTCAGGGATTCTGAACAGATTATTTCGAGAAGAGAGGAGAGGAGAGGAGAGGAGAGGAGAGGAGAGGAGAGGAGAGGAGAGGAGAGGAGAGGAGAGCAGAGGAGAGGAGAGGAGAGGAGAGGAGAGGAGAGGAGGACAAGGGAAGGGAATGACAAAAAGTGTGAAACAGACAGCTTAATAAATGTGTGCACCAGACATGGAAACTACTTTGCTTATTTTATTCCAGAAACTATTCTTATTGATGCAAGAGAAAAAAAGTTATTTTGGAAGAAATCTTGAGACAGCAGCAGAGTAACTCAACTGAACATCACTCTTTCATGGTACTCAATCCCCTCAAAGACACAGTGAACAACAATTTAGGTGTATGGCATGATTAATATAGCTTGATCCAAAACATGACTTTTAATACTGGCATAATATTAAACACTGTCAACATAATGAATATTAGTGTAGAACACAAAGTCTCATCTCTTCTATTAAATTGCCACAGGCTACAGTGAAGCTACTATTTCATATTTCAGTTTTACCTCTTTTAAAGAATTAAGTATGATGCACATTTTTTGCCTGTTTAGATTCCCTGTGCCAATCAGATGTATGCTGCTTACATTTCTTTTTGCCAAACTGCATTTCCAACACAGTGAGGACTAATTTACTTTTCAAAAAGATCTTACTGTTCATGGTCTCTGTTCTGCAAAGCAAGATTCATAGTCAATAGCTGTCCCAAGTGCTTTTCTCCATTTGCTATCCATCCCTCCAAACCCTCTTCCCAGAATAAATATCGACCATTTATCTTTTCTATATTTATTTTCCTCAAAACAAGCAAGTTTTATGACTGGACTAGAAGACCACTTGTGAGACTCAGTCATGACATTTTCATGAAAAGGCAAAAAGAGAGCTTTGCAACAGAGGTATATGGACTATACATACCTCTAGGTGTCCCACAGCCTGGCTGAAGGAGTACTTCTTAGGTGGCTTTGAGTTCTAATGGTAAAAAGGCATTTTAAAACTCAGCCATAAAACTGGCCTTTCGTGCTTGTGTTTTAAATGTGGAAGTGCTTTTTGAGCAAGGTCCAATAGGTATGATTTGCTGTTCCATATAGAAAAGAGATGCTATTTCTCTAAATACCATGAAACTACTTTCGTTTAAGATTTTTGGAGACCAAAACCACAGCAGGTCGCCTATAATCTGCCTTAGATGTGAAAGATTTCTGGTACTCGTAGCACAGAGGTAATAGCAGCTGACAGCATTGTCTGAACAAGTGGACTAACAGTATGAATATAGAAAATTATGGATAATAGGAAAGCAGTTTTGAAATCCAAGAGAGATAATAACCGTTAGTGCTTGTGGCAGATCAGAGGTATAGCTGAACAAATGTTGAGCTGAATTGACTTAAACATAAGCAGACAATAGTGGAGGCTAAATTTTTAGTGGAATTTAGGCATCTAAAGGTGCAGATGGTCACACTGTTGCATTTATATGTGCCTAGTTGCAATTGTAAACAGCTGGATGTAGGAAACTTAGAGCTTTTAACAATACTACTAATCACCTACATACCTTTAGAAATCTGGCCTTATCTAATACGTTAAGAGTATTTCACCTACAATCTGTTTCTCTTGCTTTATTCACATATAAATGCCAGCTCTGAAATAAAGCTTTTTCACTGATTGACATGTTAGTTAAAATGTGCTTCCAGGCTCTGTTCAGAGAGAAAAAAAGAATACTGGAAACAGTACAGTTCTTTATGAGACATCTAACCTATTAAAAAAAAATCTGGAAAGGAGAGCTTATCCAGCGATGCCACTAAAGGGCCTTTACTCACAAACAGCACCTCTCAAACACATACACTAAAACAGTTGCACATTAGCAGTATGATATAAAAAAACTTGTGAAGGAAAGATTTGTGCCCATGGTATGGCATGGGTATTTACATAGCACAACTCCTGGGAAGTATGACAGGACTGCTTTCAGCTGCAGTCCTATATAGAGAGAAGAAAATGTATATAAAAGCTTCATTAACCCTCTCAGCCATTTAATTTTCTAAGCACAACATAGATGGTACTGTGCTCACTGAGGGATTTCATTGTCCATACATCCTTCCAGTTCACCTTTTTCTTCTTCCTTAAGATTTTCTCAAAATGCCAAAACCTGCTTGCCATGGTAACATGACCTATCTTTGCCCATTTAATAAGAAGGCATGGTTCTGTACATAGCTTTTACTCTGTTTTTAAAATGCTTTTATTCAGTCAGTGTATCATTGTTAAATACTTTCCATGCAACAGATGGAAATACAAAACGACAACTTGAAATGTAAAGCTCAAACTGACTCACACACAATTAAGGAGGTATTTAAAGAGAAGTAGCTTGACAGTATTTGGAAATGAAAGTCATTTTAGCAGGAGTATTCCAGCCTGATACTTGTTTTGGGCCAAAACCCCCATATATGCCTTTGAATATGGCTCTGTAGAAATATTTTTCACCCTTAAATAAAAATTAGCCCCAAGATTAGTTTATATAAAAATCTCATCTGAAAGGGAAGGCCATTTCCTGCCTTATTAACTTTTTGTTTTATTTTTCCATTTCTCACTGTAGGTTCCAGAGGAACATTTGATTAATTTGTGCTGTCTGCAAGTCAGGCTTTTAACCTCTGAGAAAGCTCTAAACACTTTAAAAGCTTACAGCCTTAAAATGGGTTGTCAAAGTGAACTTAAACTAAATAGAGGTCAACAATTTAAGGTTATTTTAGCTTTTCCAGGGAAAACATATGCTCATTGGAAGGACAGGTTTTTGTAGGCTGGTTACACTTATTCAGTTAACCACCTTGCATTTTGAATATAGAGCACCCCTCACTATTTGATTGCACTACTCTTCCTGTAAATTAATGCAACAGTGTAAGCACCCTATTATAGGAAAAATATAGGCTACTGCAAGCATAACAGATTTCTAGATTTTAGCAGGAAGAGCTACTGCCAGAGCTTCCCAGGGCTCCTCAGCATCGCTTTGGAGAAGAAGGTGCTGAGAGCCATGTGAATCTGTTGGATCCGTCCTAGACAGTCTATGTGCTCTTTAAACACAGACTGTTTCCCCAAGTTTTGTTTTTAACAATGATGGCACACAGAAAGATATTCCTGTTCTGCTGCAGATAGGATGTGAATGTTGTAACCTGATGTCAGGTCCTGCCCCAAAGGGAATACAGGCTTTGTTCTGGTTCCTCACTAAAGGGAACTTCAGTTATGGTATTGATTTCTATTTCCTTGTTAACACATTGCACAGAAAACAAAACAAAACAAAAACAACACAAACCAAGATAAGGTTGGTTTGGTTTGGTTTGTTTTTTCATAAAAAAAAGAGTAAGTTTTACAAATTCACATTCTGGAAAAAAAAAAAAAAATCAGCCGTGTAAATTAGAAAGAACCATTGTTTCTCACTGTAGACTAGTGTTAGAACCCCCATTTTAATGAAAACAAAAAGTCTTACTTTCCAAGGGCAAAGCATTCCAGTTTAACAGATGAGCCCTTCACGGCGTATGTTGTTTCTGGAAAACGTACTTCAATCTTTGGTTCATACTCCCCCATCACACCTGTTGAACATCAAAAACAGCTAGCACTCCAGTTGAGCCTCAGTACAACAGAATTTCAGTGTAAAAGAAAGAATGGTGTTAATGATGTCAGAGCCTCATGTTTCACCTGTGGTAATCAACACATGATGTTTATAGAGCAGACTTAGCCTGCTGGGTGAAATTCAAACCTATGCTGAAAGCTTTTGTGAAATTTGTAAGATCCATGCATTGGAGAGCTGAAGAGCATGACTTTACACAAGTCATAGATGCACAAGTATGGTATACTTCTGCACTAAGATTTTAGAGATAATTGACATTCATACCCCTTGTCAAGAGGTGTTAAGAAGCCATGCCTTAACATTGGCCACTTCTCAGGATGCTGGATAGATTCTGGGTGTAAGAGAGAATTATGGAATTATGTGTCCAAAATACTTGTGAAACACTTAAAACCTCTTTAAAACATCCAAACATGAGCTCCAGACTTGAGAAAGACTGATGTAATTAGATGAAATTATCACATCTGAAAATCTAGCTGAACATCTGATAAATGACAGATAATCCAGTATCAGTTTAGGGCATTTAATTTTGCAGCAGGTTTGGAATTGCGTTAGCAAACTCAGCTTTTAGCTAAATTTCTTAAATGTGTATGCATCTTCTAGAGTAACTCATTACAACAGTAATGACAAATATGAATCAGACATTTTCCTGCACATAGTGTCTTTGCCCAGATCCCCCACTGGCTAATATTACAAATGCAATCTGCATCGTTGCCTTAGAAGCTGCCTGTTTAGGACCAAATCCAGCGGCCACCAAAGTAAATGGGAGAAGAAGAGAAGAGACCGACAGAGCAAGTCTGAGAAAAGTAACAAAGCAGAGTGATAAAAAGGAAGAAAATAGTCAGAAAATATCTTAAGCATTTACAATCACAGTTTGTACCAAATTATTAACTTTTGAGCTGTGGAACTATAACATTGTTTTGCATTATCTGATTATATTATAAAGTGGCACACTCTCCTGGTAGAAGTATTATTCCATAACGGACATCTGAGTTTTATTTATTCTATAAACCTAATATTATACAGACTTTTGTCAGTGATTGTTGCCACTGCTTTGCAAACAGTACAAGGATATTGCAATTTAGGTGAGCAAACTTCCAAACCAAACTTTGTGTAAAGATTTCCTAGGTATGTATTTCTCACTGTGAACATTTAATTAGAAGTGTTGCCAGAAAGATATTTGTATACGTGCAGGTGATTTCTCACCTCAGTGTCTCATTTTGAAACAGCTTTCTAGATTTGATATTTGAGCTACACCTAGACTATCAATTTAGGAAGCTTTGCTGGATTTTAACCTCAACACAGGCATGTCTAAGATGAAAAATATTAACACACCATTTGACATCCTCTTGCTACTTTTCAATGGTATTGACCTTTGAAGGTTGCTTACAACCTAAATTATTCTATGATTCTATGACTGTTTTCTTTACATACGTTTATCTCATTGTCCTTGTCCTGACAGTTCAGATCTCATTTCAATACAGCAGAAACTGTGGGATCGTGTCCCAGTGCACAACTATTTACTAGGAATCTTTTACCTCCATGAGGATGTACAGCAGTATCAGTTTCCAGGAACTGGAGATGGACTTTTTAGTGTTGTGCTGCATGTTTTTAGCCAAGTGTGCTCAGATAACTCACCATCGCTGCGGAGAGTGAGAGGAGTAGGTGGCCCCTGCACACTTTGCTCTGCTTTCGAGTTTGTTACAAGGCAGGTGTAATTGCCCACGTCTGATGGCTCCACTTTGGCAATGTACAGATTTCCCGTTTCTTGTGAAACAAAGCGGCGACTATCTTCCTGAACGTATAAGGTATTATCATTGAAGATCCATGTATAGGACAAGCCTAGAAAAACACCAGATATATATCATGCATCCTTTCCAGTATAATCTGCTTCCCATTAGTGCTTAAATGCAATATTGCCCATTGAAAGAATGAGTCAGTTAGAGGGCAAACCACTGGAGATGCACAAATTAGCCAAGGCAAGGTAAGCATTGCTTTAGTTTTAAACTCATTTCAAGCCACTTCAGAAGGTCACAAAAGTTTTGTCCCCAGCTACTTTTCATTTTCCTGCCTAGTCTGCTTTTAAGTAGGAGTGGCAGTGCTGCAATGCTGTGAGAAAACTGTTTTAGTGAATAATTCCCATTTATAACACTTTCCCTCTGAACATCTAGAGAGAGAGTTGCTGGTCACTGTTATAGCTCCTTTCTTCACTCTGAATATGGAAAAATGAAACTGGTAACATGGCTTTATCATGAATTTCTTATGAAGGGGGGAGCTCAGTCACATGCAAATATATTGGAGATAAGTTAATATTTGATCCTATTGCACATTTGACTCTTTATCTTTCATACTTACACCTGCTCTGTCCTTCTCATCATATTCTGATTTCCTAACATTTTTCTACCATGTTTTTCAATGCAGTGTTTCACAAAGCATACCTTAATAAAGTATGTCTATAGTCTATGCAACTTTAATTTATTTGACTAGCCCACCCTGGAAGGGGAGATCTCCAAGTGAGCTTACCACACAAGAACCCTGCTTTTCAGAAGATATTTTTGCCAAGCCTTGTTCTGCTGCCATCAGTACAGCAGTGAGCAGGTTCAGTGCTGCAGCACAGGTACACCTGAGCTGTCCTGCAAGCCCCACGCTGAGGCTGCTCTGCATCCCTGCAGGCATCCGACAGCAGGAACAGGACTGAAATTCTGTCTCTAATAAGGCACAGTAAATCAGAAGTTTCAAAATCTACCAGTTTAGCTTTCCTTAATTAAATGTATAATTCATAAGCTAACTGTGTTCTGCCAACAGCTTCATTTTTACACATTTTCCCCATCAACAATCCCATTTGAAAAAGATTATTTACGTTTCTTTCCCCCCCTCAGTTACAACATGGATACAGTATGGTAATAAGTCTGCAAACTCCAGTAGTTTTGTGGAGTTTTATGTTATCATCTTCTAACATTTTAGGACTCTCATTAGAAATGATGCAACTCCAGGGAGCAATCAATGACACTTTCTATACTCTGCTAAATCCTGCAATAGGCTCTGTTTTACTACAGCTTAATGGTAAGCTTTTTTGCTGCCTTTTTTTTTTTTTCCTGATGTACAGTAAACCTAGAAGATGCAACAATTCCTAAAATAGTGTAATACATCATGTGCGTATACATAAATGTGCATACATGCAAGATAAAACCACCATATTTTCACATTTTCACAAACATATACTTTTAGGTACCTGGTTAAAGCATCTATTTACAGAAAATGTGGAGATGGGTGGATTTTTCCACAGGGAGGATCAGTCTTTAGCTAGATACAAGTGATATAGCCATGACTTGACATGTCTTCCAGAGATATACTACTTACAGACTACATTCCTGTCTCAAGTACAAAGTTTGATGACTTTTTAGTGTGGTTGGACAAACAGACTGAAACGACTGGTGTAGGGAAAAACTCTGGTTTGAACGCATTCTTTGAAGGTCTCTAATCTGTAAGTTAGGGACTGTAAAAAAAATGAAGATGATTTGTATGGTAAATACTTTAATCTATGTTCAACTAAACAGTATGTTGTAAAAGTGGGATTTCTATGAAAGAAATACCTCGGAACTGCAGTCTCCTCAGATTTCACAAGGGCTGGCGCCCTGATGTCCCTTGCTTTCCTTCTCACCTAGACCTACACAAAGTTACATGTGGGCTTATATGCAACAAAATTGCTCTGAGAGGTTGAGCCACTGATAGCTGGATGCACAGATTTCCATGAAAGGTTAGTGTATCTAATGGTAAACTGGAGGTAAATTAAAAAGCAAGAAAAAATAAGAAAAATTAGTTTGCAGGTTCCCTTCCCAAAAGTCAGTTCTGGTGCTGTCAATTACAGGGCTGAAGAAAGCACTGACCCAGTCTAACACAGCACCATCGTAACTGCTAAAACACCAAATGAAGAACCTTCAAACCATCTTATGGCATGAAAACAAAAAACAGTTTCCTGCTGTAGTACCTGGTGATGCAACTAAATTTTCTACGTAGGATAGAGTGTACAAATCCTAATAAAACTCTATTAAAACCAACTTTATGCTACACAGGCATTCTTCATGAGGTCAATCTGTGAATTAATTAATCAGTAAAAGAGAGCCAGTCCTTGTCTGTCCTGATTTCAGTTCTCAGGGGGTTCCAGCTGACTTTCTCTTCTGAAGTTTCTGTTACTCTCTCCCTGTCTGTATTCCACCATTGCCTTAGGGCCTATTGATGAATTTTCCCATTAACTGGGAACAAGTGTAGGCCCCTCCTTTTCATACTTAAATCCCCTTTCTCTCCAGTATGCAGGATATAAACACCACGGCTCTTCTAACTGCAGGTTCATCATCACCAATCCGCAGGCCATACTTGCCTAGAGCCTAATTCAGCTCCACTAAACTCTGCAGAAACCCTAATTTTAATTGACTTCAATGGGAGCTGGAAGGAATCTCAAGAGAAAGGAACTAGAATTTGGAGATGAAACTTTTCTTTCCACTTCTAAGGCATAATACCAGCAGGCATAATACCCTTACACAAGGACTTCTATTAAAAAGTTAAGTGACAACATCAACAGATGTAAAAGGCTAGAAAATCTAAGATTACATTATAAAAGAAGCTACTATAACTTAAATACTTCCATTTTGGGTCACTTTGAATAAATCAGATGTGGAGCAGACTCAATGAATGAACAAAAGAAAATACTAAAAGGTCCGTGCCATCAGTTTTTGAGTTACACTGTTTTACATGAGTAAATCAGCAGCTAAGGAAGAGTCTGGTGAAAGTACTACTGAACAGAAGGTAGTAGAGGCTTAGAAGGGAAACCATAAAGCAACAGTAACCTGCTAACGAAGTCTAGCTAAAATTAACTTGGAAATTGCTGTTACCAGCTATTTTATGGAAGAACAAATAAAGGTACAATTATTTGTTTAGGGTTTTTTTTGTTGTTTTCTATTTGAACAACAGGATTTCTGAAATGGATAGCAATTGGGATCACACTTCAAGACAAGTTTTAACAATACTGATCACTGTGATACCTTTGCTAATTCATTATTTTAATTCTATCTAGCTGACATAATAAATAACACAGTACCGCTCATTTTCACATGTACAGCAGATTGATCTCAGCCTACATTAACATATTTGAGCACTGAAGACTGGAAAATTATATTTGCTCTCAAAAGAAGATACCTTGAAGAGCACAGAACTGCCTCTACTTCAGAAGGGATACATATCAGTGGAGGGATAATTACAGCAATGTATTCTTAATTATGCATATGTCAGAGAATAAGCTATTTTATAAGTGCTGCAATCCTATGGTGTGTTTTGTTCACTTTTTTTAATCCAAGGCAGATGGCTATGTGGTGTAAATCTTCGTTCTCCTCATAGAGGTCCCCAAAAGGAGGTTAACTCCACCTCACCTTCCAGACAAGCACTGATAGGTAAACCCAGAGCTTGGCCAGGCAGGAGGAGCATTGCCTCCACCTGTCAGCTGTGAGCACTTTTAGAGCACAGCTGGGAAAGAAGAGCAGCTGATAATCACTTCTGATATACTAGTCTAGGGAATATAACATTTCAGCACTTTCCTCTGCCTGAGCAAATTCAAATCAATATTGCTCATTCTGCAGGAGAACAGCTACAGGCTGGTCTCTGGGATGAGACTCTTCACCCTCCTGCCAGAGCTGGCAGGAATGGATTAAAGATTCATAGGAGCATTAAGAAATAGGAGACGAAAAAAAGGGACTCTAAACCCATGACTAAGGCACTCTGCTTTATAAAGGGAGATATGCTTCAAACATTCACTTTAAGATTATGTATTTTATGAAGTGACTTTTATATAAAATGCAGAAACAACCCAAGGCTGAAGTCAAAGACCCTTTTACATAAGGCAGCACCGCTCATCTCATCCTCTCCACATACCCCGTATTTCTCACCCACTGCTTTCATGTGCACCTCCTTCCCCACCCTTTTGCTGGCTGAGAAATTAGCATATTCCCCCACTAAGCAGATCTACAGAGCTCCCACATCCTTTAGAGTGTTTTGTTTGTTTTTAGTGTAACCCTCGTGTAGTAGTGTCAGTATAGAGAAAAGCCTACAGATTCAGCATCTCAGCTTCAAACCTTAGCAGCTCTTATGCAAAAGTAAATGTAAATGCATCAGTGATCATGCTGCTCCTAACAAGATTAGCAACTTCCTTAAAGCTCTGCAGGGAGCCACCTTGAAGGAAACAGGCCTTATACCAGGCTTCACTTTAAAGAAAATAAATGAATAACAGTCCACGCCACAGTCTTGTATTAATTAACACTACTTAGGCAGCAAGTTCTTAATCATAGTCAGGTCAAGCTCATATATAGCTACAGCAAAGGAAGCCTCTTCAAACTTCCTTCCTCCTGCCTACATACTCCTCTTTATTTCTTGCTCACTATTTTTTTAATAATCAAATAATAGTGTATGTATATTACATAAGGGAAAAAAGCAGCTGACCTGAAGAACTTAAGCTAAAGAGACTTCCCAGAAAAAAAGAAACACAGCTTATCTTCCCACCCCTGCACTCCAGAGCCTCACTAACAAGCAAAGGAAAACCACATGCTGAACTCTATAAGGTGTGTTAATGAGCCTCATAAATAAAAATAGCTGAGGCTGGAGAGCTGCCGGTGCATAAATAGGGAAGGAGGGGCTACATGAGGAAATAGAGAGTCTGGGATGGGTCAGGTAGTTTGTGGCAGCTTTATTCTTTCTTTTAAAAGCTGTGGTATTTTGTTAATTAAATCTAGCAAATTTTTAATGCTTTTTTTTATCCAAAATGTACCCTGTACCTTTCAAAGGTGAGCTTTTTGTTTTTCTCGGAGTTAGTTTAAGGTCTAAAGATGTTAATATCATTGAAGTAACCCTTCTGAACTTTTTCCTTGTTTTTGACTGTTTAGCTGCTTAATACATTCTCTAATTTCTGTTGAGTAAAATAACATGTTTTTGTTTATAACACAGAAATAATTTATCAGTGTAATCTCAGTTAAGAAGCAAATATACAGAAAGCAGTAAGCTAGCTGTTCTTGTTAGCTGTATCAGTAAACTAAGTTTGCCTAAACTTTAAAGGTTTTATATACTTTGAATGTGGAAATGTATTTACAGCATATGACAAACAGCTGAGCGGTCTAATGGTATCTGCAGAGCTTGCTTTCTTATAAACCTAGCAGAAAGTTTAACTTCAGACTGTGGTAGAGGGTTAGATAAGCTTGGTAGCGTGTTGTTCTCTGTTGCGGGAGGTAGAAAGATAAATTAAACACTTTTCTAGATATCACATGTAATAGAAATATTTATTGAATTTTCATTCTATATATCTATCCCTACTTCTCAAATGTCATATGGGAAGAAGCTAGTCCATTCTATTCCAAAATAATTATGTTAACTAGAGCTGTTTCAAATACCTGCTGTACAGATGTTTTCTGTCTTCAAGCCAGAGGAAAACAAAGCCAGTAACCATGAGAACCATATTCTTTCCTCTTCCCTCAACATGGTGTACAGGTCAGACCAGGTCTGGACTTTGGAGGGGGAAGAAGCAGCTGGAACACCTGAAGGGCTGTGTCTATCTGCTCTGGATCCCTTGGGTGTCTGTTCAAGGACACTGAAAGCTCTTTTCCACTAGCATAGTTGATGTCTTCTACCCAAAGAGTTAACCTCAGTTTCTTTGTAAATGTTCATACTAGTAAAAGGCCTGAATTGTTTACGGGTTGTATCTACAAAGTTTGGTAGGAGGTTCTAAGAGTAATTTTGTTTCCTAGTGTATATGACACCTTATACAGCTTGCAATGTCTTACTTGTGTTAATACTATAGGGAAGGCAATTCTTTGCCACTAGTATGGTACATCTTCTGAATTCCTAAATATCTAATAAGTTCCTGTCACATTTAGAGTACAGAACACTTGTAATGGAAGCTGTACACAAGGCTAGTAATCCTTTCTCCTGTAGATATGGAGTCAGAGGCAAGAGTTTCAATAAAAAAAAGTAAATACACAATCCTTTTTAATAAAAACAACTTCCTAAGCATCCTGAGATAGTATACAACTTACCATAGTTGATACAGTGTAATTTATTCCCATGGTATATGATTTTGGATCACAAATACAGTGTTTATGGATGACAAAAGAACTCAGTTTCTCTTCTCTAGACACTTGTTATTTCAGATAATGTATTTTTCAGGCCTATTGGTCAACAGCTCACATCTCTAGGTTACAGAACACTGTGAGTAAAGGCTTTATTCATGGATACCATTTTGTCAGTTAAATTAATCTGCAGTGAACTCATTTGTTAACTATTTATTTGTTCTGAATGCTTTCTTCTAGTCATTCCTCCTGCTGTAGGGTAAAATTATTATTTGATGAATAGGAAAATATATAGCTTATGGACTCAAGGATGGATGTGTTGTCCTTCTATATGTCCCATTGATACACTTCAGGAACTCTTTCAAGCCTTTTTTGCCCTTAAGGACCAGGTTTCACTTCATCTCCTTGTTTATATACTTCTTTCATATGGCTGTAAACACTAGGAGAACTGACATTTCCTCTATGTTCAAGACTTGCGGGCTTGAAATTGATTGATGAGTTTCTCTACATCTCTGAAATACTGCATCCTCTTTACAGATCACTGTTCACCTTCTCAAGGGAATTTGTCATATAGCACTGCTTCTTTAAGAAAAATTGAGGAAGCATTTCTGAGAGCAGGATGCTGGCACTAGCACAAGGATAACTGTGCATGTGTGGTCACTCCTGCCGAAAGCAGAACATGAGTCACCTAAAATCTGCTGATTTTTTTTTTTCAGCACAGAACAAGTCAATTTAGTAGTTATGCTATTGATATTTCCCCTTTTAATACACATTTGTTTCTTCAGGAAAAAATATCTTATTATCTTCAGGTAGTTATGTTAGGAAACCATAGTTCTGAACTCCAGACTTCAAAAGATCTGAAGCAGTTTTTATTTGGGTTCTAACACTCCTGGAGGAGACTTGAGAATGTATGTGGCTCAAAACTTGCAACAGTCACTGTTATTTTGGGGGGAAAAAAGTCTTAAGATTGCTCAAGAGCTTCTCACTTCCAGTAGGTACAAAAAGTTTCAAGAAAAAAATGGCAACAGCAGTGAACATACATGTTCAAGCCTTCGCATTGCTCTGTAAATGCTGGTGTTGGAGGAGGTAATACACCTATAAAAAGGAGGGAAAGGAAAATTGTGTTCTGTGTTTAGGGGGTGTATTAGATTAAAAATCTGAAATACAATGCTAACTGTGTTACTAGTTAGCTGCTTGTCACCTGGGCTTTACCTCGTCTGGAAGGAAAACCTCAAAAACAGACTTATGGTTAGGAAGCAGCAGCAGTAGTAGGCAATGGCAAAAGATGCAAAACATCCTCAAATCAATTCCCCAGAAAAATCCTTTTCATTCCTTACCTGAAGCACTGAAAATTATCAGGCAACTTGATTTTATCAGACCTCCTTTGATCAGGGAGTTTATCTCTCCAGAAGTGCCTTCCAATCTAAATATTTTGATGATTTTTGTGATTTCCAGGTATTCAAGAATAGAAGGCAAATTTTCATGACATTTAATAAGTAAAATGCAGGATTCAAATAGCAGCATTGAAGTAGCAAGAACTAAAAGGCAAAAAA
The DNA here is from genome assembly GCF_963082525.1 of Nesoenas mayeri. NCBI lineage: Eukaryota > Metazoa > Chordata > Aves > Columbiformes > Columbidae > Nesoenas > Nesoenas mayeri. Next base: position 12,785,765 of record NC_137560.1, read on the forward strand.
GTCACTGCCCTCAAACCTGAAGGGGTTTTAATGCAGGAAGAATTGCTGTTGGTTGCAGCTATTCCATATGGGGAAAGAAGCTGAGATAACCAGTGATGTCAGGAGATAATCTTTTAGATCTTAATGATTTGTTTGCTTGTGTCATACCCAATAAATGATGGACATGTTTTAGCCCCTCAGAGAATAATAAGGGCCCCTAAAGAAGTACAAACTTCCATGTCCTTTAAATAATGAAATCCAACTTTCCTGTAAACCTATATGCTTCATGCCCAAATAAATTCTAGCGCTAATCAGGCAAGGAACTGCATAGGTGATACTTAAAATCAGTGACTTCTGAGCTAGAGCAGTTGATGTTCAGGCTGCACACAATGTAGAGCTGTTCATCATACCTCCGTAATGCGGTGGAGGACCGCAGAGTAGAACCACTCCTTGTCCTTCTCTGACTGACACTGTGCTTCTGGTTTTCATTTCAAATTTTTCAAGATCTTGAGAGAGAGAAGGAGAAAACAAGACCCAGTTATTAGGTCAGATTTATTCCTAACTGTACCCCAAGCCATGCAATGATTGTGTAACTCAGAAGCATATTTACATGTTTTAATGTAATATAATCTTAGTATGTGGATTGCCACACTGTATGGAAAATTAGCTCATCCAATGTAGTATGTAGCACTTTGAAAATCATGAAATAACCAATTGTGAAGAAGTTACACCCTAACCCTGTAAGTTTATATTTACAATTCCTAACTGCAAAGCCAGTGTATTATTCTACGGCTTTTTCTAGCTTTTATTTTTTTTTGAACTTATTTGATTCTCAACCTACATGGCTAGGGAAAAAAAGTTGTTTCCTTTTTTAACAGAAGTAAAAAGCAGGTATGCTCCTCTGTATATGAAAGTGATAATTAATCAAGACTCCCACAGAGTGTTTTAAAATTATTATTAAAGCATGTTGTATTTTAATGAGTCTGTTCTGTCCTGAAGCTGGCTGCAGCAAGTGGATATATTTTAATTGACTTGAACAAACTTTAGCACTGCTTGTGAGGGGGAGAGGGAGGATGGAAGCAGGAAATTGTGATGGTTTAAGGAAACCTCCTGTGTAACCATGTCCATGCCTGTCTCTCGTCTGTGATTTTTAAGGCTATGAAGTTGTGGGGTTTTTTGGGTTTTTTTTTTGGTGGTGGTTGTTCATTTGGTTTTTGGGTTTTTTTTACTAAATCTAACACCACACTGTATCTCCTCTGCTTTCTGACATTTCACTGAGATGTGTAAGTATTATCAGTCTCATTCTCTTTAATTCAATTACAAAATGTGATGCAACAGATTTACTTTTTAAAAAAATGATTATTTACTCTTTGGTCCAGTTCTCATTCTCATGAGACTTACTAATTTTGTCAGTGTACTCTGGAAAAAGATTGTTTAAAATACATTCAAAATGGTTTAATATAATAAATAACATCAGCTTCCCCTTAAAACTCTTTATACTGTAGTGTTGCAAACTGCTCGCCTTAAGCTTATTTACCGTGTTACAGACTCTTGTTTCAAACAATTGTTCCATTTTTCATCAGCTGAATCTGATCCAGACTTCAGTAGGGAGAAACAGTTCTTTTTGGTCAAAGCAATAATGATTACTACCTGTACAGGCTCAGCTATTTATGTCAATATATCAATTTTCGCCCCCATAGTTGAACTTTACACAGCTAATTTTTCTTTTCCTCCTCTTCATGTCCTGTATATTGTCTCCTACGAAGACATTGTCTACTCTGAGGTGACTGAATTGAATTAGGCAGCTGTAGCACCTCCTCACGCTGTCATAGCTACAGTGGATAGTATCTGTCAATACACTGAGAAAGTGTTTTAAACTCTGATGTTCTTTTAATTGCCTGCTGGCTAGATCTCTGTCTTGCAGTCTGCATAGTCTGGAGGGACAAAAGACAAAGGCCTGATAAAAAAAAAATTACTTTTTTCCACCTGTAATACTAATTGGAAATTAAATCAGTGCATGGTTGTAATATGACCGACCAGATTTTGGGTTCATACTTACAAGGTACTTATTGGTCCAGTCTCTAAATGTGTGGATTTCCTTACTTGTTTTCAAAATTCAGTCTGAGAAAATTAATCAACTTTCTTCTTTTTGTTTTCTTTCCTGTGGATTAAGTGTTTTCTGAGAAAGAAAAGGCCAGCACAATATATTGTGTGGAAAACTGGCCCCTGGGCCAGATGCGAAGACATCACCTGGGGATTTGGTTGGGTTGCCTGCCCTGGGGCTTTGTGTTCTGAGAGGAGTGAGCTTTGTATGGGGGGAAATCCTATTTATTATGTCAAATAGAAAAAAAGATTGGAAAGGTGCAAAACATTCAGATCTCTTAGGATTCAGGCACTTGATACAAAAATGGTCATATTTCCCTTTCCTTGAGCTGCTAATACAAAGCCAATTGTGCAGTTTCTACATAAAAACTGAGTTTAAAAAAAACCTCTTGGGCAGTATGGAAAATATATGTAGTATAACTAATGGTTTCCAATGCTTTCTGCTAAGGTAAATCAGACCTACTTTTTTGTTGAGAACAAAATTTGACTTATTAGGCACCCAAGAAAGGAGTGCAGTGCAGCAGTAGAAAAATGGTTTCATGGCAATTCAGGATTAACTATATAATACTTTACTCTGAAATTGGAATAGATTTTGAAAAATAATAAGTTGTGGCTAGCAATTTTTAATTTAATTGCATATGTCATGGTATCATTTTTACTGTATGGAGGCACATAAATGGCCATTTAATCTCTTCCTCTGGCCCATGACAGGCAAAGGCATCTGATGTCCTTAATAGATACTTATTTAACCCATTGTTAGAGACCTCTAGGGTTAGACATGTTTTTAGATGGCCCATTCCAGTGCTTGACTCTGAAGTCTTCATCATGCTGCATTTTTAGAGGCTCCCACTCCCCAAAAATTTAGTAGCCTAAACAGGAATAATCTTTTTTCTGAAGTTGATTTTGATAAATAATTGTAGAAAATAAATTTAGGCAGTGTCTCTCTCTGTAATAAAGAATCATTGCATATTAAAACAAACAAACAAAAAAACCCCCAAACAAACAAAAAACAAACTCTGAAAGAACAAAACAAAGAAAAATGAGTAAAAATAACTCATTGTGGAGTCAGTCTTCTGTCACCATCTTTATTGGACCTTTTCTCCAGGCAGGCAGCATCTCCTATGAAATATTATGACACCTCATTTAGATGAGATTCAGTAACGAGTTATAAAATTGTCTATCATTGTTATGTAGCCCAGAGTGATAAAGAAAGAGGTAGACCATTAGAAATGATGTTTCTTTTTGCTGGAAGCAATCTCTGTGCCCAAAAGATTTTTGCATCCATTCTTCTCTCAGGGGGGTGGCGGTGGTATTTTCAATGATTAATTGCAATCTAAAATGTGTTAAATATATAAAGGAAAAAACCTGAAGATGAATATAAATGTAGATATTCTACTTTGTTCTGGTTATTCTGAAAATCTGGCTGTTACACCTTGCCCTGAGCAGCCATTTACACAAACAAAACACAACCACTCAGTTCTTCCAGCTACTGTTACCTAGTATAGCTTTATAACAGAACATGACACAATCTAATAAAACATAATGTTGCCTGTCAAAAAGAGTATCAAATAAGATCGCTAAGATCGGGTGTTTGGCACACATTTAGATTGCTAATATGCACTTAGGAATAATATGACTATTTAACAGATGGTATATTTGCTAACTTCAGTGTTTCTGCAGAGTTCTATAAATAAATTATCACCTAGTTCTATATAATTCCTTCCATTCTTTGTCTGTCTTGATCTCACTTTATGAACATGTTCCCTCGCACTGCATTGCTCTCTCAGCTGCAAACTTTAACAAAAAAAACCAACTTTTTTCTAGCACTGTGCATGTTGGTAGATTAGTATTGGTATAGCACAATTAATCAGTTGGATGTGATAATGAGGTCATGTAGGCTAAGCAACATGCTTAGGTGAACAAGTGATTCTTCACAGTGAAGAGTAGAAATATATGGACTCAGCTGTGTGTGGCAAGAAGTCATTTTCAGTTGGGAACATTTGCAGACCTAAGCAAGAAAGGTATGTGCTCAGAACAAGCAAAACATATGGCATTTTGTGGAGACTAAATTAGAGAATGACAGGGCTTTCTCTGATGTAAGTGGGAATATTTGAGGTGAAAGAGGCTTTTTGCTCTTTACCAGGCATGAAGGAGAAAATGGAGAGAAGGAATGGGCCAGAGCTTTTTTCTAGTGCTGTAAGTCAATAGTACCCCACTGGGGTTAAGGAAGTTATGCTGATTTATGGCAGTAAGTGATATGGCCTGCAAAAGTTTTCAGCATAGATATTCAATTACAATAAAAAGGTGGGAAAAAAACACAGTATTTTGGGGTAAAGATGATTATTGATATAGCTTTGAGTACAGAGCTGACATTGAGAGACGGCAAGCAAACCCACAAGCAGTGGGTGAGGTGTTCACTTGAAGTGATGATCTATGGAGATAGATGCATACTTCCTGCTCAAGTACTTGTGTTAATATGCTAATTAATAGGTTTAGCAGCACAGTATTTAAGTGTTTTAAATCCCAGCATTGACATAATTGCTGATATCTTCTAATTTCACCACCACTGCTACCTACACATCTGGTTGTGGAGTTTTTTTTTAATATAAAACTGGCTTAAGTTTTAGTAGTAAGTTTAATTTGCACAACAGAATGTGTGAAGACATGGTCAGATTTCCTTGGATTAGGGAACTACTTTAATACGTCTGATAGGAACAAAAACCCAATCTCAAGTAGCAACTAATTAATTTCAACCTCCCAATAATGTTTGAAATTACTTAAACTGCTCAGGGATAGGTGTAGCATTTCCAAACCAGTCCATTTTAAGAACAAGCACAGGGCATCTGTCTTACAGCAACCAAGATAACTGGGATATTTTAATATACAAAATTGTTACAGATAATTAAGAAAAGTCCAATTTATCACTTTGTATAATTACTAGTGGTTTATCTGAATTAATGTAATTTCATGCTTTCTTGAACTTTTGATTTTTTTGGTAAATGTTTTGTCATTACATAATCCCAAATATTATAAATATAATTATTTGTTATTGAAATGTGCGACAAATGTTAAGGATCTAGTAGTAGGAGCACTTTACAAATTAGCTTTGCTCCCGAGGACAAATCAATAAAATTCTTTGCATTTCCATGTGGCTGTGGCAAATTGTGATATATTGCATCTGTTCCAGTTTCTTCTGTTTCTCTTATTGGCTATGATATATTGCAGTATGATTGGTATCACTGTATGTGATATATCACAACAGAAATGCTCTCACTAGGAAATGGCATAAAAATTACAAGCTTAGCAGTTTTTAAAAGAAGCTCATTGTTATCACTTGCTATAAGCATTTCTAACACCTCTGTTATAAGCTGACAATGTTACCTTCACTTGCCTGTGACTATAATTAGGTGGCTCACAGGTAAGTGTGGGTGTGACTTCGAAGCCTGTTTCAGAGCAATTAGGTCTGTTATAGCCACAGGTAGAAAAACTGGAACTTACTGGACCTTTTAAACAATGTCAAATTCTGGGAAGTCCCATACTTGGCCAGATTTTGGGTTTGCATTTTTTTCACATAGAGGAAGTCCCGAACTTTTGTTGGGCTAAGCCACTTTTAGGTACAGATTGTGTCTGTTGCCAAAAGATTGCGATCATCTGTTCAGACCACTCCTGCAAGACCTCCTGCAATTCTAGCCATGTCTCTTGCTGCTTCTCAGTGTTTTGGAAATATCTTTCTCAAAGTATCTCCCAAAGGGGGATGGCTAATGTAATTTTCTACAACTTTCACTGGAAAACAAACTTTTTTCAGCTTTCAGAACTCTACTAAACTTGCTAAAAAAACTCTGACCGTTCCTTTGTCTTGATAACAGTGTCAATACATTAATCTCTTCCCTTTGCCATCTAATCTCAATTTTTAAATATGTTCTAATTGATTTTCTATGAATTCAATTTTGAGATTAAGAGCAGCATTATCTCTAAGGTGTCTGAAAGCTGCTTAGCATTTCCCATTTCCTGATTTTTTTTTTTTTTTTTGATACTTGCATTTTCCACTAAACACTTACTGAATTCTTCTGCTTCTTCCCCATTCAAAGTACCTTTGAGCCTTTGCTTTGTCAGTGTTGTCACAGCACAGCGTTTGTATAACTCAAAGATGCTTGAGCCGGGATGAGCCTGGGCAACACCTGAGTGTCTCTTTTCACCAGGACAGGTTAAAAAAAACCCTGTAAATTCTCAGTTTTGCTCTGGTTTTCTACCTGAGATGAACACTGCATCCCACCCTGGTTAAAAGAGAAAGTTACTCTCTCCTTTTTCCCTGATTGAAGGCCAACAGGAGAAGCCCCACTGCCATCTTGCCCCTAAGCCTGGCTCCTCTCTGCCCTGATAGAGCAGTCTGCCAAATCGAGAGTGAAAAGCACAGTTGCTGGGTCTTGTCCTTCTCTGAAGCTGCGTATTCAAACCAGGACCTTCATCAGGGCTCCTTTATTTAGTTAAATTGCTTTGGAACTTCTAAGGGGAGAGGAACTGTAATTTACACTTTAGGATCCACATGGGTCCCAGATCTTCAGTTCAGTTTAAATGGTACGAATAGCCAAGCCAGGCACTAATTTTCAAGGTGGGCAACAATAATTTCTGCCACAGCCTGATTGTCTTTTTCAATTAAAGAGTGAAAATGCCCTTTACAAAGTAATATCAAGCTTCTCTAGAGGAAAAATGGAAGGTCACAATGAAATTAAATGGGGAGGAATCCTTAGCTGACTTTTTTTTGTTCATGCACCAAGAAACTCAGTGCGAAGGAACATATGCTGTGAAGCTGTAGTGCTGGTCTGCATCTGGTTTTTGTTTTTTTTTACTTTTGTAGAGTTAGCAGCATAAAACATTAAAGCTCTTTTCTGAACTGAACGCAGGACTTGCACTGAGCAGTAAGTGTTGATGCAGCCTTAGGGCTCTTGCTGTAAACCCCATCTGCAGGCCAGAGGCATATCCAAGGATTTAACCCTCTCAAAGGGAGGAAGATGTAAGAAATATATTTTTAATATTTTATGTTCCTGAACAGTTTTCTCACTTGTCATGGCAGAGTTCATTTGTCACCTGCCATCACAGAGTCACTCTGCTGTCTGCATGAGTTTTCTCCAGATTGGAGTGTTCTTAAAAATGCATTTCTCTCCCTAGTCTAAGTCTCACAGCCCAGATTTGTGCATGCCAGAAGTACACTGGTTTGTCTGACTTACACTGGAGATGGCCCTGTCTCCCTGTGTCAAACTACTTCTTGGCAGGGGTGTTAACTCTTATCCAAAACTGACTTCTTTCTTTTTATTTGCCCATACTTCCAAACAAGCCTGGTTTCCCAGGGTATATGTTGGTTCATGAACTTGTCCCTTCCCTTGGACCTTGACCTTCTTGTTGGCAGTGAGCCGCCATACCCAGGGTCCTGTGGGGAGCCCTGTTTACCTCCATGTCCAGGGTCTTGCTGGGTACCTCCTGTTGAAAACCCCATAGTCCCACTTCAGACCATGAATTCCTCTTTATAATGCTGCTATCGACAATATAATCTACACTTATATGTACAATAAAACAATGGCAAGGAAAAGAGGGCTCTCATGCACCACTGAAAGTGTGTAACAAAATCAGCATGCTCATCCATATTCCAGCACTCCACAAATTCCTGCACAGCCCTTTGGAGATCTTGATTCAGCACGGAACTGCTTCTTGCAGAATTACTTTGGGTTATCCCCAGATGCCTCCACTTTATCTCACTCATTCCAGCTGCAAAGCCATCAAAGACTACCTTCCAACAGGAATTTCAATATTTACCTGAGTGATTGATGTAAAGGATTTTTGAATGTGAATCTTCTAAAGTAGGATTTCAGGTGTGGTATATATTATTAGTTGTTTTTTCAGTGGCATATTTGGAAACAGAGATTTACAGTTTTGTGTGTTCTATGTACCAGATGTGGTTTGCCTACTGAGAGAATCTTTGCCTGTGACCTTATTTCTTCACACCATTGGAACTACCGACGGCAAGCACTGTTCCTCTGTTTTGAACATAAGCTACAGAATAGAGAAGTTTATCTTGTACTTCAAAACCTTTGTATTAGACAGGATCAACCTGCAAAAAAAAACTAATCAACTTCACTATTTTTATATTTAAAAAGCCGGTCATTTATTCCAATAACTTAATTCAGTATTTTTTTCCCTTGAAAGCATCCAACTGTAACTTAATTTTTTTGTCACACTAAAGAATGAAGCAGCTCATGTGGACGTTATGGATGTTTCATTTGATAATTTATTGGGATCTAAGGCATATTGTATGTAATGAAAGCAGAGCAGATAAAAAGAAAATCACCCAGACTGCAAATAAAGGCTGGGTTTATCCTTCAAAAATATTAAATTTTATCTATCAGAATCTAGCAGCTCTGGGACCTATAGATGCTCTGTTACCTACCATATCTCTATCACATATATTGTATTTCCGATAAAACTTGCAATGGGCTGATTTAGGATAAACACTTTTATAGAACTACAGAATAGGAAGTAATATATAACTAAAAGATAATCTTCAAATACTCATATGTTCCCTATTATTACTTTATCTTACTAGCTCACTGTATGTAATGCTCTTTACAATATGTCTGTAGTGTATGTCTCTTTTTGTATATGGAGAATTCCTGTAAAAGAGTGCTAGACTCCTTTTTATAAGGAAAGTTTAAGCAAAACAGCTTTAACAAAGTGTCCTGATAAAACATAGCCTTGAAGGTGGTGTTTAGATAATCTGAGAGAGGTGTTTAAAAACATTTGAGATAAAAATGCAGCTTGGAATTCTGATGCTGCTTGGTCTGCCATGACATTAAATATAAAAGGGGAATGTTGCTACCATCAGCCTCACTTTGTGTGTTTAAAAAGAAAAAGGAAGCCATTTCTGTATTAGACATTAGATGGGCTCTGAGAACACAAAGCAGATTTAGATCTTTAGGGAATGATGGAGAAAGCAAACCCCTTTATTATGTAGACAGACCTATATTTTCTGGTTTTAAGATTTCTAGCTGTTCTTTCTGTCTTTGGGAAGGTCTGGATATTTCCATAATCTGTTCTTATAGTATCTGAACTTTAAAATAGAAATGCTATTGTCACCTTGCCTTGTCCTGTCAGTAAACAGGTGAAACCATTCCAGGCTTACTGCTTCAGCATTGTTGAATGGTGGTTGATGTCTCATGCTTTTCCTTAAGCCTGTGAGAGCCTGTGTGTGCACAGACTTCTGTAAAGAAATAAAGACTGGAAAGCTCTACAAATGTAGAAAGATGAGCTGAACGTAGGTGAGGTCTTGCAGCATTTTTGGTCTTTCAGTGAATAAGCTGCATCACTTCTAGTTGGTTCTCTGCAAATATTCTGCTCAAAGTAGCCTTGAAGGAAACATAGTGCCCCACTACAGAGTGGCTAGAGCAGTGTACAGACCCCTTTCAGCAATGTATATCAGGTTCTCGCCATGCTTTTCCTAATTTTGTGCAAAAACATTGTGAAGAAGAGCAAAAAAGCAAATATGCCTGAGGCTACTGGGTCTGTCCATGGAGAGCATCCATTAAGAAAAGACCTTGATGTAGACTTCCACCATGGGGAACTGCCAGAGAAAGTGCTGAACAGTGGCACAAAGTGTCCATAGCAATCAAAACTGACAAATGAAAGTTCAGTTTCTTTTTACTCCAGGCAGAGTTTTGACAAAATATGGGGTCTGTTTCCAAGTAATAAACTAAATTCTTGGTATATTTATCGTAACTCATTCTGTTCAGAACTTTGCTTTCCACCTACTCATGCATAGGGAGAGGTAGTTACTGCTTTTGTAGTTATAATGGATTCTTTAACTGTGGTTAAAAGTCCAAAAGGCAAATTAGAGCTGTAAGATTTAGTGACATAAGGAGAGATGACAGCAGTATTTCCATCCTCCAGACAGGACTGATCTGCAGGGAGTGTTGCTATTGCAGTTTGCAATTTTTTCTCACCTGCTTATGGGAAGATGCAGATTGTAATGTGTTGCCAGGATCATCAGGAGGGCCAGAAGAGTCTGGAAAGGACACTTTGATATCTGATTCTCCAGATATCTGCAAGCTGAGATATGTTTCTGCATTACATATAAGGAAGCACTTTTGAAAAAAAAACAAGGAGGAAAGCTTAATGCATTACTTTGCATTTGTAGGTTAAAAAATATGTGAATAGAGGCAAATGACTTTACCTGGAGTGTCCCTACAGAGGATGAGGGAATGTAGTAAATGAAGTAAAACTTTGGAGGAGTGTATCTTTGACATGTTTCTGCCTCTCGAAAGCTGAATTCTTCCTCTTGTTTACTCTTCAGTTAACACTTGCTCATCTCTGAGTACCTACTGAACACTAAATTGAGAAGCATATACCTCCTTTTGAAGAAGAAAGAAGTCGCAGTGTTCATTCTTTCAATATAAGCTGCTGGACAGCCTGATCAGTATGTCAGCCCTTGCATGCAGTGATGAATTAACAGCCAGTTTACTTGAGGTGGTAGTTACAATATTTAGCACACCTTTTAGTCAAATACAATGTTAGAGAGGAATTTCTGGACACAGAGTACCACAATACAACCAATCCAGAAGTGTATATGCTGTTTAAACTAAAATTCATGCATGTCCAGACTTTGCAAATTCAGACTCTCTGATCTAACTGTATTGATTTTTCCCATTTTCTGTTTCAAAGCATATACTACAAGTAAAAAGGGTTACGACACTTTGAGGCATGCTATATTGCTTTGTGATGTTTGTGTAATTTGTGTGCAGTCAAAGGTAAACAACATGATGAAGTAATCAGATGAAAAGTGGGCTTTCATGCTAGCTGAGCATCTCACAATCACTCTAACAGGGCTTTGCAAATGCTTAGTCTGTCGTGATCTAGGAAAGACTAAATGAACTTGGTTGCTTTTAACATATTTCACCTGAAATGGTTAAATGCTGATGATGTGCTATTTTACATTTTAGAATTGAAAAACTCTGTCCAGGAGGAACTATTGCCTCTCTTAATTTGTTATTTCAGCAAAACTGTGTCATCCTCTGTCTCTCCGACAAAAAGCATGTGAGACCACTTGGGAGACTGGGATTTTATCCCAGGTACTTCACCACCATCATTCTCATCCACACTGCTATGAGCACCTTGTCACTGGCCAAGAGGAGGGAGGATATGTATATTTAGAAAAATACTATTGAGAGCAAGCACCAGGCAAAACCCCTCAGCACCCCTTTTGAAAAATGCAGGAACACAGTTGCAGCCCCAGATACCAAGGAAAAATCCTTCCTCATGGTTAGCCTGTAGCACCAGGGAAAACTTTTAAATACGGGGTCTAATGTCTCCACCGTGTGCCCTCCCATGTGGTTCAGGACATAATGACTAATCCTATTCATGAATTTAAATTGTTGTCATTGTTTCCTAAAATTCATGATTAATAATGGAGGTCTGAAAAAGCTGCAATCATTGTGACTGTCTATCAGCAATGCCAGAACAATTTAACTGAGAATCTCATTTGAGATCCCTAGGCAACTAGCTGTTTTCAATTAATACTGATTTTTCTGGGTTTATACCCTGGATAGTTATGAATTAGGTACACACATGATTTTTTTCATAGTTGAATACTTCTTTTTTTCTAGTTTGTTTAGTTGCACTCCTGTTTCTTCTATGTATCTATTAATGTCTCTGTTATAGATGTGTAGGAGAACTAAAAGAATTAGTAACAGGCCTGGACAGACTGTTTTACTGCAGCTACTTATGGGGATTTCCCTCAAGATCTGTTGTTTACACACAGTTACTTTTACTTAAAACTGATGGAATAATTAAAACAAATCCCCTGTGTGCCTTGGGATAGAGTTCTGGTTGAAGCCATATTTAAACAGTTCTTTATAAAAGCTTTTTGTTTGTATTTTTTAAGGCATGAAATGCAATTTAGACAGTCTTCATTAATAAAAATAGATTTCTGCAAAACACCTTATTAATATGCATGTGAGTTCGTCTTGGCACCGCAGAATAGGAGAAACTCCGATTTTACTGATCTAAACACTTCTTTAAACTCGGATGCTTTTTTTTCTTCTGTGAGTTTTGAACATGACTGTGATCATGTTGTCTCTGGCTCAGAAGTGAGAGCTGCTGTGTCCTTGGGAGGTGGCTCTGCCGGTGATAGGGCTCAGGGCAACTGCTTCATCGGAGGTGCCTGCTCCGATGTGTATGCAGAAGCAGCAAAAACTGTAACAGTTGGGAAGCTTATGCACAAGCATCTTCATTTTGGTTTGAAAACTAAGTTGTGTGAAGTCTGCAGGGAAACCTTCCATGTCCCCATCTCTTTCTTCAAGTTGACTCTTCCATAGTTCACAAAGATGAGCTCCCCATGGAGCTGACTTTGACCTTCCCTTTCCATGGAGCTGAAGTGTTACTGGTGATGCTGTGTTGGATGTCAAGACTGAACTTAAAGGTGGGGAAAGAACCGTGTGTGTGGCAGCTTGTGACTCAGGAGCCAAGCTCTCAAAACTCAAATCTGCATGTCTGCAGCAGGCTATGGCTGCACCAGGTGAGATCTGATGCCAGTGCTGTTTAACCAGGCTGAAGATCCAGATCAACAGCTCCAGCTCTTGCAAACTGCACGTTAGCTTTTCAAAATGTACTGCTTGCTGGGTAGAAGGAGACATACAGGATTTATAGTGAGCTTTCAACTTTATTTATGACAAAACAAACATTCACCGGGAAGTACAAATAACATAGGACTGCCATCCGATGTATCCTGCTAATGCATTTATGTTCTTTTGCTCTGCTCTCTCGCACTGATGCTGTCTCTCATTTTCAGCCTGTAGCTTTAATAATCTATGTCACTTCTTTCTGTACAATGTTCCTCCTGCAGCTTTCATTTGACAGCTCTGTTTTTAAGAGAGGATAAGCATGAAGCTCCAGCTGAATCTGAAGACATATTTCTAATCTCATACCACATTTATTTTGCTACTTGGAAAGCTCACTATCTTGAACAGAGGAAAAAGTATTTTTCACATATGAAGTTGAGATGTACAATAGGTTTCCAGAGGTGTCATTATTTCAAATTCAGAGTTAGTTACCTCGTAGTAAAAAGACAAATATGCATAAACCCAGTTACTTGGATAATAGGCTTGATTCCGTTATTTATCAGGGTGATTGCAATAATATGCCAAGCAGTCCAATGCAGGGAAGAATCCCATTTTGTTAGGTATTGAACGAAAGTGTCATAATATCAACCTGACTGGATTTTAAGATATAGCCTGAAGTAGTGGTTGAAACAAAGAGGTAAATTGGATGACAACATGAAAATAAGAAATGAGAATAAGTTAACTGTGAAATAAGTGTTTCAACGTAATTTGTTCCACTGTTCTTATCAGGTCATTATAGCATTTTCTATGTACTGTGTTTTTATTTATTGTAAGACAAGCTAAAACTCAGTTTTGCAGTGATGCCACTAAATTGAAGCATTTTCCTGTGTGTTTGTGTTTGCCAGTATAAATGACAACCTTCAATTTGTCTGTTCTCTCTGTTTTACATGGGAAAGGATGTAAATGTCTGTCACTGCTAATGAAAAAGTAGTGTGCCTCTTGAATATGGGATATATTTACCACTATATGGTTGCTGCTGAGAGCTGAGGGATTAAAGCAGGATGGTAGGTATGGGTTTGCTGCTGTGGACAAATAGGACCTGATTTTGTGCCCTGCTCCCTACAGTAACTTTGGGAAGTGTCTTGGTGGGGGTGTGAAAACCAAGTAAAGGAACTGCTTGATATTTAGCCCATTTTGATTGTGGTATATTGGCATGAGACTTTGAGCTCTATTTAGTGAGTTAAAAGCTTCAGAGGGAATGTTTCACCAGCATGGAGGCTTAAAGAACTGATGTTTAACAGCTGAAAATACTTAATGCCATCAAAAAAGTCCATTTTCTGGCAAATAAGCCCTCTAGCTGCTCAGTAGCATTGACTGCATCACACTGGGATGTGTTCTGCCTCAGGCAGGGCAGAAATCACACGTGATTTCTTTCAGGTTTGCATGTCTGAGCACAGACCCCTGGCCTACAGCTGCACCAGAAGTAGGGAGTTGCAAGAGGATGCTGCAGAACCACCTTGCTTTCTGTGGTAAAATGTACTCTCATGTTTATAGATCTTTAGTAAAGTCAGTCTTGTAAAGAAAACTGTGCACTGTGGTGTACAGTTTCCCTTTTCTACAAGGGAAAACTTCCAAAGGATCACATTTCCAACAAGAGCTTGAAGATTAAGCACTTCTGTGTCAACCATCACCTTTCATTTATCTGAGGGCTATCAGGGATGCATTTGTGAATGCAGGGACTAACATGGACCAGTGCCATGAAAAAAAAAAAGGACTTCTTATCAGTAGGACTTTCCCTGTAAGCTTTCTTTCCCTTCAACTCTTTCGGCTTTCTCCAAACCACACTCCTTGCAAAGGGTTAAAACAAGACAATTTTCTGAAGCTAGCTTTGGTCCCTAACCTCCACATGGTTATAATATGGCAATAAGTAATCATGGAAAACCCTAGGAAGGAACTGCAATTAAATGTTATTCAAAGGAGAGCTGCCAAAAAGAGCTGTTTATATACCCCAGGAGCTGGTGCACCAAATTGGTGTGATTCTCTATGGGCTGGGGAAGCAGCCAACAGGAAACTGAAGTGCTTCTGCGAATTTGGAGATAGAATTTTCCATTAAAAAAAAATGAAATCATTGAGTAATATGATATGCTGAGCAATTACAGGAGCCTCTTTTTTATCTTTTTTTCACAGAGAGATATTCCTGGATTTCCGTTTTCCCACATTTAAAGATTTTTTTGTACTTCCTTTGTGTCTTCATTTGAGGCTATTCCTTTTCTTCAGCTCTTTTCCCAGCTCCATTCATGACCTATTGTGGTTTCTTGGGGATTATAGATTCCACAAGCAATTTTGAGTTGGCCATCTATTCTTGCTTCTTTCTAAAATGAGATTTGTTCTGTCACTAAACAATTTTCATCTCCAGGTTGTGAAATAATTTCCCATACAGGAAGGCTGGCTTGCAAAGATATTTCAGGAAAAGTCGGAAAATAATGGATCAAATTTTTTGTTTCCATTTGACCAGCTCTTGGGAATCGAAAACTCTTTGAGAAATTCAGGGTAAAACACTATCAAATGAGATACTAGTGATATACTGTTTGATCAGCTCTACTAAAAGAGAGTCTGTGAACCATCATGACCTCTAATGTCTCCTTTGTACAACCCCTGCGACGTGAGATTTGCTATGAGAAATGGAACAAGATTAATAATTAATAAGTTTACTGGTGTCTGAAATAGCGACACAAGGTTGGCTTTAGATGCATGTTTTATTAATGAGGTTTGAAAACAATTGCTTTCTCCCAGCAACAGACAGCTCAGACCTTTATACTGAAGAAAAAAGAATGGAGGTAAATATCTGGAGTTTCGTTGCTGTTCCCCTCCCAAGGCATTAACAGAACTCAGTCACCACGTATGAACATTGTGAAAAAGATTGTGAAGTTGTGAAGAAGTGAAATGGGGAGCAAGCCTAAAATAAATTTTAAATCATCTCAAGACAACATACATGCTTTACCCAATCAACCTGAAATATGAAACATTTCAGAGCATTGCTCATTTTGCACACTGTGTAAGGAAAAAGTGTTTCATATTCTGCTAATGTGACAAAATGTCAGTGTGGCAATTAGGGGTACAGTATTTTCATTACTCAGACCTCATTACCCCACAGGAAATAGAAAGCCTAACTTTTTGCAACATTTCCCCCACAAATTATAACTACCAGTAATATAACAAAGAAAGCAATGTCTTAAAAAGTGGAAACACCTTTATTAAGTGAAAATAATTATACTAATCTTCCTTGACCTTTCAATTTTCTGAAAGTTATTCTTGGTCATGAGGGCTAGCAGCAATCAGAAGTCTGATTTTTGTTATTAATATTTACTAGGAATAATTTTTTTAAGAATAAACATGGCTGATGTAAGCCAAACCTTTTGAAGAGAATCATCGATGATAGTTTAATTATCCAGTAAGTTACAGTTCATGTACAGAATTAATTGGAAAATAATGCTCTAATAAATATGATCTTCCCAACTTACATGCAAATTGAAGCTTTGCCTTCCTGCTCAGAATTGTTCCAAATGAATTTGTGGCCAGACACTGGTATGTTCCAATATCCTGGTTTTTATGTGGGTTATTGATTGCCAAGCTGCCTCCAACCAACCTGTAGTGATAACTCATGGTAAGATCAATATCTGTACCATTTTGCTTCCACCTTTGAGGGGAAAAAAATCAAATTATGCTTATAATTTACAGAGCCTATTAATATTTATCTTAAATAGTGTGCTGTAGCATACCCATAATGACAAAAATGTAGTTAAATATCACAAAATTATATCATTTTTCACACCAGACTGCTTCCTATATCAATTTTAATGATATCAGTAATTCTGTTATTTGAAAAATCTTTACTGCTTTTATGCTAGTCACCAGTGTTCATCCAAATGTCTACACAAAGTAATTATAACTTATTCATACAAACTAAGTTATCCATCCAGTTGGGAGTATGGTATATGCCTCAACTGCATCTACCTTATTTTTCTTAATATAAATGGTACCTGAATGTGCACCACAGTCCTTGCAACTGATGTCATAAATTTGGTTACAAAAATGATTTGGAGTTATAAATCAGGACAAATTACACTTCAAAGGAGAGATGAAAGGAAAGAGAAGTTCTTATACAACAAGTTTGAGACTCTTAATGATGAGAATGTTGTTATTTTAAAACATGATTTGTCCACGTTAGTCCACTAAAGTAGAAAATGGATCATATTTGTAACACTATCCAGCTATTTACAAATGTCAAAATAAAAATTATATTTCAAAGAAAATAAATATCTGCTTTAAAAAGGGTAATTTTGTGGCTGAGCCTTTAGTCACATCAGGGTTGAATTTTCATTGCCCACATGAGGTCTGAAGGAATGATAAAGGAAGTCAGCTACTGATGTTTGCAAGTTTTGGGCTTGTTTATGCCACACTTAAGTTGTCAGCAGTACTAAAACTACATAACTATGTATTTTCTCCTGATTTTATACTATCATACTCTCTTACGCCTCTATAATTTCTGCTGACCTACATGGGTGTGATGCCTACCCCTCCATAGGATGGCAAGACCACACAAGAGTTGTTAAGGGCTCACTTTGGGTTTGCAGAAGGCTTTATGACAGCGGAAATTGCACCCTCGTTAATTTTCTTGAAGGATCACAGCATAAAAATTCTCTATTTCTTTTTATTTGCAGAGAAGAACTTACAATGATGATAGTTTCTACAGTTAACAAATGGAAGCAAACTTGCACAGTAACTATATTCCTGGAAGATCTGACCTGGGTATGCAGCCCAGTGCTTTACTTCTGACACCCACAGGACTTTCTCTACATGATCAGACTGCACAGGTTGTCGTTTTTCTGGAGGAGATTTGCAAACTACGCTGTCAAATTCAATTCTGTGTTCCAACGGAAATCTTGACAAATATGTACAGAGAAGTGAGGATCCTGACCCTCTAAGTGGGCACTGGTTTTCAAAGATGAGTAATGACTGATTAAAATATTAAATCAATTGACTTCTATGAATGAATTCTAGTAGTGTTAAATAATTTATGTGGGCCTGACAGTCACTGCCTCCTCTTTCATGAATGCATCAACATTAAGAAATTTAGATGCAACAGTGGACTACCAGTAATTCTTCCTACTAATTGCAGATGATTTTTGACCCTTCTGTACGTCTGCTCTGTTATTTTTCTATGTTTTGCTTTAGTTGGTCTAGTTTATTGCTGCTGTTTTGAGATATTTTACTTTTCTTTTTTTCTTCCCAAGGTTAGCAAAATCTTATCTGGTGCCCATCCATGAGCCTACTCTATGAAGCAGTAGTCTGTAATAAGTGTTAGGCTTTTGCCATATTTCAGGATTTATATATATGGCACGTGCAGTCTAAATCTTTCAATTTTCTAATACAGAATAGTCTGGTATTTAGTTTGCCACTTCTCTTTAATTTCAGAATCAATCACTGAAATAACTGCTGTCATCATTACATGGTTCTCAATTAAGCTCTATAATTGTTTTTCAAAACAAATGCAAAGTTGTTGGCTTAGTTGCTGCAAATGAATTCTTCACAGTATCCCCATAATCATTCTAATCACTGTGGTACAATAATTATTAAACTTTGCATATAGATCAGAGGTTCATCTCCTGGTGTGAGATTTTTCCTAATTAATATGCTTACATCACTGAAGGAAGCAAATTAATGAATTCATATGATACACAATGATTTAATGACTTTGTGTGTTCTGTCTACTCCACAGAAATCTGTGAAGAATTGTTTTAAGAAAATTTTAGCATAAACCTTTTAAGGCAGGGATCACCTACAGATTTTCTTGACTTCTTCATGCAACCATTGAAAACTGCTTTCAATCAATTATAGGAAATGCATCTTAGACCAATTGTTTCAGAGCCTAAACTTAAAAAAATGTTGAATTCAATAGTTCCCTAGGAATGTAAGACTTCTAAAATCATATTGATATGTCTAAACTGAAAAAAAACCCACTGTGTTCCATGAATTCATAGGACAAATGACCATATTATGTTTGCTTCAAAATCTAACTTTTTATGGAACACCAGTTATAAAATGTTCCAAATAAATTCTTCATTAAGTTAAAGCCTTTGGGAATATATATGTGGGACCTCCCCTGATTCCCATCTTGACTTAAAGATATCAGGTTAAATGTAGCCTGTTCTCTCTTCTTCTGTTTTCTTAAATTGTTAGCTATTTATCATAACATTTGGATATACTGATATATCAGTATTCTTCCAAACCAGAGGGCTATGTTACATCTTTGATGCTGAACTTATTGGGAACTTCCTTCTAAAGTACACTACAGTCAAACCATTTCAGCTCCATTTATCTAAAGATGAACTTGTAATATATGGTGATTTACTCATTTATACTACTTAATCAATACTTGTGATTTGCTATTCAAATAGTCTCCATCTCCAAGCAAATAAAAATGAGGAGGAATAGAATTTATTAATGAACATGAATGTGTGAGTAATTTGTATTTACAATGCAACTGCAAATTCTGTAATCTGTCTTTAGGGTAATAATTTACAAAAGAATTGTGGAAATGAATTTCTGTCATGTTTTCACATTGGGGGAAAAAAAATGGATCCAGTCAACATCTTCAAAGAAGACACCAGCACATAAAACTTATAAAAATCGTAAGATATTAGAGATCTTTGCAGAATACAAATATTCTTAGGACTTGTTTGAGAAGTATTAATTTGTTTCATTATCTGAAAGCTGACTGTGAAGCTACATACCCACAGGTTTCTCTTCACTTGTCCTCTCTGAGTAGAATTTCTTCTGGACAACGTATCTACTGACACCACTAACCCACCACCACTCCCTACATCCTGACTCATGGCCAAGTAAATCCAGCAGAGATGAGAAAATGGAGCCCTCAGCCTGGACTCACCACTTTGTATAAAAAATACAAAGCATAAGGCATTGGACTTGCAATCCAACACTTACACAGGCTGGTAATGAGCTTCAGAGCAGAAAGTTTGTTTCAGTGAGATAAAAGTGTCTTTTGGTCACCTACAATCTTTTTTTTTTGGCTAAGGAAAATTTTAACTTTGGACATAAATTTATGATTTCTGATAAGTGGGGAATTAACCAGGAAACTTCTGATCACATCTTTAAAGGTACTGTACAGTTCTATGTAATGTCTAAATAGCTATAATTTAATGAGTCCAATTTGTATGATTAATGAATCTGGGAGAGAGTATCGTTCCATAGAAACTGCTTAGAAAAAGGAAACATTTTCTTTCAGAAGATGTGACTTCTTTTTTGGAAATGAAATGTTAAGGTGTATCCTTTTCAGTAAAACTATCAATGTAGGAATGTTGAAGCAATTAAGGAATTAGTAAAAAATTCCATTTAAGCAATATGAAAATCTTTTTGATAATTTAATATACAATATTTTATTAATGTTTTACTTGCCTTTTAAAAGAAGGTACCTTTTGGACTATTAGATTTTCCTGCTGAAAGAGAATTGCTTTCTCCAGCTCTACAGGTAAAATTCTGTAAGTATTACAAAGCATGTTTGGATGTCATCATTGCTAGAAGCTCTTAATTTGCGTTTATCTTTCTCTAATTTGAACTACTTTCTGTGCATATATGATTCCCTGAATACTTTTCCAGCGTACTGCCGTAATAAAAATACATAGTTTTTTAAAATCTTCATTGTGCTCTGTGTTCCTTAGATTATTTACATTCCTGCCAAGTCACCTGAGACTTCCTTGTAATTGGGGGAGAAAAAGACTTGCAAATCCCCTAGTATACAGCATTTCCATAGAGGAAGGAAATAGAAGTTTAAAAACTATTGACTGTGAGCGAGACAACAGAGCTTGAAGGCATTTCTAGCTCTACTTCACTTCTGAGGCAGAATCTGCAGTGAATCATGGGACAGCATTTTAGTGAACAAGTACCCCATAGCAGGGTTGTCATTTGTTTATCAAGGGTATGAATAAGATAAATACATTTTGGGATTTAATGAGAATCTTTCAACAGTTTGATGCAATGATTATGAATGTATTTTATGTCGTTTGCAATCATTGTAGACATTATGCTTCTGTTCCCCTCACTTTTATTTGTCTGTTACAGTTATCTTCTCTGGTATTTTGATTTGGATTGAATTTGAATCTCTTTATTTTTACTGCATCATTCTATATTATGCTGAAATATTAAAATATTGTTATAATGAATAATACTTATGCTGTTCTTGGATTTCTTATTTATTTGATTAATTGACTACTCTGTGTGTAGATTACTGGGAGGAAAAAAACTTGCATGAAAAAGCCAGTTTACATGATTACTCTGGATGCTGAATGTAAACTCAGGAAAAGTGTGATGAGTTAAAACTAAGCAGATGAGACCAAACAGGAAAGTTCTAGATAACTTTTTTTCCTTCCCCTTTCTCCTCCCTACCTCCCCAGTATGGAGGATGGCCACTTGTACTACTCTGAGTTACTTAATGGAAGAAAACTGTGGAACTGTGATATGTTCTTGGTTGGGCTGTAAGCAGGAAAGTAAAATTCATTCCTTAAGTTAGCTGATGATAATCCCTCCATCAGCTGTAACAGAAAATCTCAAGTGGAAAAAATTAATAAATCTAATTTGAAAGGTTGTGTTTATTTACCACCAACGTCACACTGGGAAACAATTGAAATAATGCACCTGATATTATAAACAATTTTGACTGTTTAGAAAAAAAGGTATAATAGATGAAATGGTGTTTATGAGGGTAATTATATAGATCTCATAACATGTTCTGATTTTAAAGATATTTGTAGTCATATTTTTGTTTCCATTGTGAACAGATCTGTGTTCTCCATTACTTCCAACAAAGGAAATTTCTCATTTTTATTACTTAATCCTTAGCCTACTTCAGTTCTATGTAAATCTTGAGTTGTGATTGTTAGACAGAGGACTTCAAAATGAAGTTGCAAAAAGTTACTGTTATATTTAATGGGTCTATAACACTAATATAATACAACACAAAACAAAATAAGACTTTTAGGAAATGCTAAGCATTTTTTCTTTAAAGAAAATGTATTAACACAAATTTATTTATATAAATTTGCTAAATTATAAATTAGTTTGGATATAACTTTATTTCTGTTGTAGTTGTTCTGCATTTCTGTATCAAAGAAAAACCTTGCTGTATTTAGTGCAGTTCTTTTTCATCACTCAACAAAGGATATGATTAAAATTTCATACCGTGCTTGATTTATCTAAAATTGTTGGAAACTTAAATATATGGGCTCAATCCTTATCTGATAAAACTGGCATTAGCTCGAATGAAATGAAAGAAAAGCGCTGAAGACTTCTTGTTCCTTCCAAGTCATGGTGAAAATCTCCCAGGTTGTAAAGGCAGCAGTGATAGTCTGATAACTTCTAACTGACCTAGGTAGTTCAGGATCTATGCTTAGATGTTGATCTGGTCTTACTAGAATAACTGACGCTTTTGAAAATGTCCTTTTAGTACAAAGAAAACAACGAATCTAATTCATGGATGGAAAGAAAGCATTAGAAAATTAAAGAGAAAATAGGAATACCAGATATACATCTGGAAGATACTTTGTAGCTCTCCTGCCAAATAAAACCTGCTGTCTCTACTACTTGTGCATGTGAGAAGTCTACTGTTGGAATGCAAGAGCAAATAAATTTATAGGTCTCTGAGAAAGCTGCCTGTATGAATGGATGCAAAGAAGATGGATGGATGAACTGGACATACTTGAAATTCATGATACTAACAAGTGGATGTTCATGTTGAAAACTGGAAGAACAAATGGGATGGGAAATGGCTGAGGATTTCCACTTATATAAAGACAAGCTATGTTGCAAAAAGGAGGTACAGTATTCCTTTACTATCACCATATCTAGAAACAAATTAATATATGAAGTACAAAAGCTAGGTTGGTAACTAGTAGTGACACCAGTGACACCCAGGAACCTGTTGTGTGAGCAATTAAAAGTTATGTGAGCCTATTTTGTAGGGCACAATTTTCTTTCATGTCTTGCGTGAACAATTTCTTTTTTTTTTTTTTTTTTTTTTAATTTTCCTTTTCCTAGCCATTATTTTCCCCATTCTTTTCTGAAGAAATTCATGTCATTTTTTCTAGATTTCAAGCTTTTCCTCGTATTAGATTTCCAAATCCTTAGTGCAACAACCTACTTTTGGTAAGTCCATAGTTATTGAATAAACAATCCTATATACCAAGGTTTTATTGAGACTACAGAGTATTGTAAGCTAGATATCAGTGCTGTGTTTTGCTCTTTCTGTAAATAAAAGCTATAAATATATATATGAAGTGTTAGAATTAGAAGTGGGCAACGATGTTGCTCTTTTGCTTTCCAAGCATTTCACAGAATCACAGAATGTTAGGGTTTGGAAGGGACCTCGAAAGATCATCTAGTTCAGTCCTCCCACCGGAGATATTGATGTACGAAAAGTTTTATCAAATGCAAATGCACATCTCAAATTTTCCATTTATCACAGCTGTTCTGTAGATTCAGAAAGAATTTGGTATGCTTTCAGATACTTTGGGGCTAATTTTTCAAGGATGCACTTCCTTTTCCCATGTTAATTTTCTTAACAGTAGACTAGCAAAAATGTTTTCCCTTAATTCCTTGAATTTACTATACCTGTGTATACTCTCAATATATTTTGAGGCACGTATGATCATGTACTACTGTCTAAGGCACAGTTATAAGATTTACAGTGACAGAATACTTTTCCAAAGCTGACTTCACCTGTAGTATGGGAGTGGATATCCTTTAGCTGTACAGTTCAGTAGGATTTCTGCATTTGCTGAGCCCACGGAATAAGTAATATCATATGGCTCTTGGATAAAAATAGGACCGTGAAGGGTTTCTTCCCCTGTGAAAGAAAAACAATAATTTAAGATTAGACTTCCTTAGTGTATCCTTACACATTAAGGTGTCCTTTGGTGTCCTTTGCTTTCAGTCAAAAGTTAAGGTCTGCTATTATATTCATCAGAGAATCCACCTCCAGACATTTGGCTATTAAGGAGGAAATATTTCAAGCCTGATTGATAATAAAATCACATATCCTGGGTGTTTGTGATTTATTTTGCAAGTAACAGTGAAGACTAGCTTCTTTGCATATTTCCTATGGAAGCTGTAAGGCCATCTATTAAATCTCTCCCATCTACCTCATACTTGTGCTTTAGATCATGACTGGAAACAGGAAAAGATTAAACTGGGGTTTTCTGTGTTGGGTGCTTCTACATCCCTGCTCTGTGGTGAAGTGGATGTGTCAGCCTCATGTCACCCTTTGATAGACAGGAGTTCACTGACTGCAGCAAAACTCTAGTAACACAGACATTTTGCTATGGTCCATGAGAGTTCATACAGTGGGAGAGGGAAAGGGAGGACCTCTAGCATTTCCTTCTCCTCCAACCCCTGACATCCTTTGATATATTATTTTTGTATACTTCAGCTTTTGTTTTGCTTTTCCCTTTGTTTGGGCCCTTTTAAAACAGAAGTAGCATTAAATATAGGTTGATTATTCATTATTTTCACTGGAACCTGTATCTTCCCAGTGATCCACAGAGTCTAATTACAGCATATAAACACAAAGGAACAACAGAGGTGTTGGCTGTGGTGAGACCTATTTGCTTCCTCAAAATCTCAGAGATTACTGGAAGGAAAACTTTCATGGGGATTAAGTGATTTGTATACAGCTATAACCAAATACTAGTGACAGAACAAATAAATGATCCCAGCTCCTCAAATAAAGCTTAGCAACAGAATCATCCTCCGGTTCTCAGATGTCCTACATGAGAAATCCAAAAAGTTTGCATACACAGCTAGGAAAAAGATGTATTAACCCCAAAAACTAGGAGCTCTACACAGATTCATCTCCCATTGTAGTTTTCAGCCACTTAAATCTATTTCCTCTAAATTTTAAAAGAGCCAGATCATCATTGTTGTCAACTTTTGTCTTTTTGTGACACTTGCTGTTTTTCTGAAAGTCCTAATCCTGGAATTGTAGGAATAATTTTTATCTAAGTAATAAGAATATAATATTTATTTTCTTAAATATCATTAATTTTTAGTCTTAATTTAATATCTGAAATATTTTTAACTAAATCAGAAAAGTTAGCAAATCCATCTTTTTAAGCTTAAAAGATTAAAACTGTTGTCTACTGATGAATGTAGTCAGGCTTTTCTGCTTCAGTGGATCTAAAGCAAAGAACATCTGGCAAAACTCTAGAGAGTGATGAACAAATGAAAATGTTTTATACTTAAGCTTTTTGACTAGAAGCCTTTTTAAGGATGGCATCTGATAATCACAATGTTTTCCCCATATCTTAATTAACGTGGCAATTCCTGTGTGTCTGTTAGCCTGATTTACACTGGATGTCCTTTGGAAACTCAGAAATTCAGCCCAGCTGTGAGTGTGTTTTCGTGAGCAGTAGCTGTGAAAAATAGCCTCCAAAAGAATCAGAATAAAATTCCACATAGCTGTCAAAAAAGTTTGATTATTTTTCATACCATAATGGCTGTTTGGGTAGACACATCGTATTTAAGGAATATCTCATTTTATAAAGGAGATAGCATGGGTATACTAGAAAGAAAAAATACATCCTCTCAGTTTAGGATATAAAGTAAGTCAGGCTAGTAAACAGCTGAGATGTGTTAGTGGTTTGAAGATAAAATATTAAACTTGGCTGAACATTATATGTGATGTTATAAGTGACATGACAGACCATAAAATGTAGTAAATCCCATAAAAAGTATCAATTTCCATAACTTTTTCATTCTGTTAAACTTTGTAGACTATATGTGAACTTAGAGTAGACTCTAAATATTTCATGACTTATCCATAACTAGTGGACACAGGTGAAAATCTCAGAAAATATGAAGCAAACCCAGTGAAAAAAGCTGTTGCTGAACTGCATTCAAGGCATGATATGACCTTGCTGTTTGCTTTTGGTAGGGTTACTCAAATACTTAAAGATAAGTGTGTATTTCAGCCATTATCTCTGTCTTGAGCTTAAATACATTTTTTTATTATTATTATTCTTTATATTGTGGTTCTTCCAGAGGTCTTTAGTCATAGAGAAAGATGCTGTAGGAAAAATAAATAGCTCATATGTTAGAGTTCTAACTTTCTGATCAGAAAGATTACACATCTCCCAAAATTGGCCTAAGGCCTTACACTGTTTTTCCTTTATTTCATACTTTCCAGGATCAAATGGTTCTAAAATAAACCAGAAATCTTTCTGTTTCTTATAGTAGCCTTTCTTGTTGTAGTGAGTTGAGAAGACAATTTGTTCAGAAAACCATGTGAGGAAAGGCGAAGTGGCTCTCAGAGATGGTGGCTGGACACAGTTAAATGATCTTTGTTTCTTTTCCTGTTCCTCTTATATTTTTAATCCCTTGACAATTTTTAAGACTTCTTTTTTCACTGTTTCTGCAATTGATCCTTTGACTTCTCTTTTCTTTGGCAGGAATTTTCTTCTCTTCTGGGTTAATTGACTTAACCTGTTAGTCATTCTCATTACCTTCCCAGAACTGCCAGTGAAAAGTTTTTCTAAAGCACCAAAATGAACCAGGGATCATTGTTCCATTTTTTAAAATAAATATAGCTGGGTGGGCCTGAACTTAGTGGTGGTGAGCTACCTGATGAACATAAAACCCCCTGATTTAGTTGATGAAAATGTAAATATTTTGGTAAATATGAAATTAAATTTCCCTGATGAGTTCTAAGTGGAATTTAGACTCATTTGTCATTTGCAGACTTTTGAATATCTTAGTTTTGTATTCCCTTCCAGTATCCTTAATACAGCACAGTGTCGAATAAGGACACAATAGTTTACAAGTACCTCAACGCCTCCTTTACAGTAGACACATTGCAGACCCTATCACAAAAACATTGTCCATGAATTTTAGTAAAGGCGGTTTCATGCTATCATTTTGTTTTCTCTTTAATATCCTTTTCTTCCTGCCTGATCTGCAATAGAGAATAACACCAAATTTGTGAGAAATGATGTGCACTTTTTGAGCCAATGGTGTGTTGTGAGTCCATCTCTTATTTATAGAAAAGGTCAGAGTGGTCATTTCTAATTTCCTGATGCATCCTTTTGTGTTTTGTATAGAGAACAGTCATATATTTCTCTTTCATTCTCCAAATTTGATACCAGTCACCATGATTTCTCCAGAGATACATACAACAAATGAAATTTTGTAGGATTGTTTAATATTTTTTAAAATTTAAATAATTCAGATCTTTTTAATCTATTGGAACATGAATATTTGATTAAATTTATCATTTTTATACACAAAACTTGTGTGCAAATCCTCAGCATACTGGTTGAAAGCAAATATAATTTATTGTTATGGAGTGTTTTATAAGAAGTTAAAATGTATTTCTTTATTATACCAAATCAGTTTGATCTCCATAATTATGCTAGTCTGAATTAAAATTTAAAGTATGAAAATGAAACAAGATTCCTTTAATCATTGTATCATATTGTCTTCAGCCAATATAGAGATTAACACAGTGCCAATGGAAGAGGAGGAAGCCTATTTTTTTCATAATTATGTATCAGCAGAGGATATCCCAGTGCTTTATTCTCATTGCTTTATGGGCAATGGTTAGTTATATATATGTAGTCAAGGAGTTCTTGGTTAGTCACAGTAAATATTTAAAAGCTTATGCACTTTCCCATCCAGACAAGGAGAATGAGACACAAGTCGGGAGTCCAAAGTTAGTCAACTTAATTTCCAGCCAAATCCTGCTTTCTGTTCTTTCCTGTTGTTTGACTCTGGATGGCTTCACATTCAGCTCCTTATGGGGTATCTGCTCAAATAGAAATGCTAAGCAATAACGCCTGAGAGCAACTGAGGCTGGCCAGGACCCAGTCTGTAACATATAAATATATACAGATAACTGATTGGGCCAGTGTTACAAACCAGCTGACTTTTTATCCTTTTCCTAATATGTATTTTCCTTTCTATTGTGTGTTTTGGTTTTTTTTTTTTCCAAAGTGGAGTTGCAATTACTGTTGCCCCAAATTGATCAGTAATATCAGATAAACACCACGCCCCATTTGCAGAGAAAGATCACATAAGGCTTTTTGTTTGCCTGGGTAAATCTGTTCCTAGTAGACAAACTCAAGAGGATTCCTTGTTCAAGGACCAGAAACATAGAGTTCTATTGGTTTGAGAGATCCAAAATCTGCAATATTTGCAGCTTCTGTGATTGTTTCTGTTACCATGACATTTTGTGGAGCTTCTCGGAGATTAGGAGTCCTTTGTGCTGTGTGTTATAGAACAAGTAGCTAGAGGTCTTGCATTGAAGCACCCCAAATAAATGATGGGCTAGGGATGTTCTTTCCTCACCTGGACTCAAGCAGCAGGGATGGAGGAGTCATGCTGCTGCCTAGGTAGTCATATACATAGAATATCAGTGTATCCTTACCAAAGGTTGTTAGAATAAAGAAGCCAGAATAACGGTAAAACCTGTTCTCCCAAAAGTTTCCAAATGCAAAACTGCCATAATTCACATAAGCAAACCAGATACGGAGGAATTTATTCAGGCTATTAAGTTCCAGGAAGGCTGTAAATTCCAGGGGTAGTGAGTTTCTAATGAATCTTTCTTAATGTGCCTTAGATAGAGCCTCATATCTGATTCAAAACATTAATATGACTTTATGGGCCAAAGCTGACACCTGATTAAGAGGCCTCTTTTAAATCAGCTTGATAGTAAAACATCTGTCAGTCCTAGCAAAAAGGATGGTATAGGTGAGCTAGAGACTTCTTCCTTGTAATGACAGCATGAGCAGCAAATATATGAAAAATCCGAATGACTTCAAAATATGTTTAATTTTCTTCACAGCTGAAGAAATTAGTAAGTTTTAATTGGAAGAGGGGGAATTTGTAAGGCCCACAGATCTTTAAATGGGATTGAGCCTTTCCTGGAAAATGATATTAGGACTTTTGATTGAATCTTGTCAGAAGCAAAATGGAATTTTTATTTTCGTCATTAAAAGCCTGGACCAGGTAGCTCAAGGACTTTAAAATGAGCATGGCAGATGGCAAAATGAGAGACTGCTAACAGGAAAGAATAAAGTAATACACATTAGTTCAAGGAATCAGGCATTAACACTGAAACAGAAGATGGGAGAAGAAGTAAGAAGCATAAAAGGGCCATGAAAGTATTCTGGAAAAAAAAAAAACAACAACTTGTCAGTACTAAAGGCAATGGGAGGCAGGCTTCCCTCCTCTCCCTCTTAATGACACTCAGTTCTCAATCAGAGAGTGAAGCAGGAGACTACAGAGAAAGGGAGATTAGAAGAGATGTTATAGGCCTGAACAGGCAGAAGCAACCTAAAACCTGTAGGATTTTCCCAAAGGGCCTTCAACTTTCATGTGTTTTCTCCCTTCAGACATTGATGCAAAGAGCTCCAGAGACACAGGGTTCCTTTCAAGTTTCAGCTTCTCTTGAAAAAGTCAAATTGGGAGTAGTGGTGAAATTCCACATTGTCTCTGTTATCAGACACCAAAACCAGAAAGACACTTAGTTAACTCTGATGTAGGGAGAGAGGCAGGCGTCGAGAAGGCGTGCAGGGTGAAGTCCTGGCCCCACTGAAGTCAGAGAAACTCTCAGTAATGAATTGAAGCTTTGCGCTTGAGTCTAGATTTTCTATACGAAGCTGTCTATAAAATGACAGTCAACAGTGCAAGGCATCCCTTTAATCTGGGACACAGTAAGCTAGCGATACCCCTTCCTTGTAGATTTGAAAAACAGTGAGTGTATGGAGATGAAAGGAGGTGTAGCTGTGAACCTGCCATTTCTCAGCAGCAGGGTTGGAGCCATCATGGGCAGGTTGCCTGTGGCTCAAGATCAGAATAGTTAGGGTGTCTCCATTCTCGGCAAATGGCACAGAAGTTTTAATTATCTTAAATGAGAACTATTCTGTATCCCCTAGGTTGTATTCCTTGAAAAATTATACAAATATTACAAGACTTTTTCTAATATTAAACATAAATATGTAGGTAGGGTGACCTAAAGGTGATGTGGCAAGCAACGCACTTACTGCACATTTTCCTGTAGTATTTGGGTGTGAAAACAAATTATAAGACTATAAAATATTATTTTAATTACTAATATACCAGCTGTCAGGATTGCCAGATTCTAGCATATAAAAATAAAGTGCAATATATCACAGGTAATAAGTATGGAAATATTGTGCAAAACCAAGCATATTCTTGAATTCTGAGGCTTTTTCAATTGAATATACATATCAACAAAAGATTTTGTCAACATCTGATGCTCATATATTTTTAACAGTTCTATTATGATTAACCAGTATCGCTTCAACACTTGAAGTAACTTCCTGTGAATATAATTGGGTATCAGTGAATTTATTAGCCACCTGCATTTTAGGCTAACAGATACACACATTGTAATTCCAATATAATTAAAGCTAGATCTCTAAATGTCAAAATGTGAAGTTTCTCACTGCATCATACTGTCTACAGCAACCAAATTCTTACTTCAGATTTACACAATACTAACTTTATTCAATACAAACCCAAAATATTCCCTAAAGATTCCAATCCAGAAGTTCAAGATACAGTGCAGGAAAATTGCTCAAAATCGAAGCATTCTAGATAGCATTCAATGGAGCTTCACTAATTTACACTTTTGGTTACAGATGAGCACAGATTTATGAACAATTCATTGTGGACGTATGTGTAAAGGTACAACAGCCTGAAAAGGTATAGGGGCTATAAACAGACCAGTGTGTGAACTGCATTAATAATGTAATATTCTATTAAAAAATAAATAAATAAATGTGTGAGTAATAATGCTATAATTACTAACTGCGCATGACTTCATTGACTGTATTGAAAGATTTTCTGAAGACTTTTGTGCTATCGTGCAAGATGTAGAAAAGATAAAATAAGCCTTTTTATTTGTGAAAGTGATTTTCTTATGTCATGAACTTGATTGTATCCTTCAGATACAGAACTATTGTGGAACAGCCACCTAATTACAGAGACAAATATCCAAAATCAAGTTAGAGGGATGTGTCTTCATGATGTATAGTAATTCTGACGTGCACTCTTCTCAATGAAATTTCATTAGTTTTTGTGTTACTAGGCAAGATGAATAAATAAGAATGAACCTTTCCAATCTACTGCACAACTGTTTTGTTCACTGTAATTTCAGTTATAAGCGAGACCTAGATTCAATGACAGATACTGTTTGCTGCATTGTACTGCTGTAATATTCATTTGGCACCATTGCCAACCTGAGTGAAGGCTTAATTCAATAATTTACAATACAGGAAAAGATAACAGCTATATCATTTAATATCATGACAGTTAAATAAATCCAGCACTTTTTTTCTTTGTAATTTTTTTCATACAAAATATAACTGTGCTTTACTGTCTTAAGAGGATGGTGATTAATTAAACTCAGCTAATTTTGTCACTGTTAGTGTTGATCAGCTCTGGGTTTTTGTGTGATGACCCCAGAACTCCATTGCAACTGTTGATAGATGCTCTGTAGAAAAGAGAAGAGAGAGAAACACCGATTTGAATAAGCATGTAACAACATGGCGAGCTACAGTTCTGCTTGTACTCAAAACCAGGGAAAACAAAAACAAAAAACAGAGACCTTCCATTTCAGACCCATTTCAGCTTTTTCATTAAGCATCTTGCCTTGCAGACCTGTGCTCCCATCCAGTGACTCTGGAGGCAGAAGGAGATAAAAAGGAATTGCTCCACTGCCTCCTTCCTCTCGACCCTGAGCAAGCCTGGGAGAAGGAATAGCTTTGTCTCTCTTTTCTCCCTTTTTCTTTGTTAGGGTAAACCATCCGAGCGGTTTCAAGAAGCTAGACTGAAATGTCTTATTCCTCCACCCCGTTCCTGGCTACCTTGGGCTATCTGGGACAACCTAGCCTCAAAAGTTCATTTACACAAATCTTTGCCATCTTTCTTGGCACCTCTCTTCCTGCCCCATGGCAGAAAGACTTGGGGAATCTGTTGGGAAAATATGGATCAATTACAACTGAATTTACTAGGACACTTGTTGGGTTATTTGTTTTTTTTTTTAATTATTTTCCCAGTGTGACTACAATTTCAGTATAGAAAATGTGCAGCAGCCTGACGAATGCTAAGTTTGGCTAACATTTTCATAGCTAGTAGTAGATACAGTTTCAGGCTTCATCAATTCTTTAATTTTTTTCTATGTAGAGAGTATGAGCTTTGAAGTCAGTGAAAGCCTTTCAGTGCCCTAATCCCTACTGAAAAAAGTATAAGCAACTGATACTCCATTTTTTTCTTAGTCTTCTCTGTATGAGAAACACTGTCCTGTGTAACGTATACTTATCCTATACTTATGTGCATACATAAATATATAGAATATAGGCATCCTTGCTAGCAAATACACACATAAATACACACACACTATAGGGAAAGAGGGAAGAGATCTGCTAAGAATGTCTCTTTTCTCTTCTATTTATATTGTCTACAAGCTACGTAATAATGATAATTGATGTATTAAATACTTTAGTGTTTGAAAACTAAGATTTCAGTGTGCAACTGCTACTGATGACAGCTGCATTATCTTCAAGCAGATGCTTACTAGCAAAAATCCAGCCACACTGGAATGAAAAAGAAATTATGAAAAAGGATAGTTTGTAAAGGGTATGAACATACTAAAGCAAACAATGAATCCTCTTTTGTTTCCAGAGGGCACACTTTGTAATTTCCATTCTGTTCAAAAGGAAATGTTGTAATGTGAAGCAGTATTTTGTTTTTTTCAGTGTTATGAGTCCCAGACCTTGTGGAAAGCTAGATACAATCACCATTGTAACAGACTTAAATTGCAGGTGGATGTTTAAGGTCTGTGTACATGTTATTTAAATTTTACTTATTTACTTTGAATAACTGGAACGAAATGGCTGCTTCATAGATTCTTGCTTTTCCCACTAGGGTTTAAATAACAGGCATGAATGAAGTCAGTCAGGAACTAGCTGTAAAAACTTGACATCAGAAATTATTTTGTATGTAGATAGAAAGGTTTATATTCTGGAATAAAGCTTAGAAATAATAGACATCATGAAGATAATAGAAAAACATGTGAAGATAATTTATTTTTGTAGTCCAAATTACTACCACAGCAAAAATCCTTAGGGCACAGGAAGACCTGATATAGAAATTTCAGGCTGCCACCTACTTTTTGCTTTCAGATGATTGATAACTTGGGAATAAAATCTTGGAAAATAAATCATTTTAAGCAATTAAGGTAATGTCAAACCAGGCAAGATTAAAAAGATCTTTATTTTCTTACATATAATTGAAGAGGAATGCAAGAGATATTTATAACATTTTAAACCTAAGGCTGATCTGATTAAAACTAGATTAATCAGGCAGGATATTATCGAAATATTTATTGTATTGACTGACTGATTTACATATGCCTGTCATCACAGTATTGACATGCATTTAGTAGACAAACTACATTTGGAACTTAAAATTAAAGAAAAAAAAAGTCTGTACCAAAAATCAGGTACAATCTATTGCAAAATTAACTGTTGGTTAATGAAGAAACTCAAGGGTCAAGCAAAAATGTCTCTTTGCTTTCCCTCTTAGCTCTTTGCGTTGCCATAGAAGTAGAGAACTGCTGCCTGGTGTGGGGTATATGGCACAATTCTCTGCTCCCAGGGGATTTGGTTTAATTGTGTCTGAAAAATCATCCCCGTTCTGCTCTGGACCGGGTATTGCATGTAACATAAAAGTAGAAGAATATACACCATAGCTATA
The DNA here is from genome assembly GCF_963082525.1 of Nesoenas mayeri. Taxonomy (NCBI): domain Eukaryota; kingdom Metazoa; phylum Chordata; class Aves; order Columbiformes; family Columbidae; genus Nesoenas; species Nesoenas mayeri. Next base: position 12,819,295 of record NC_137560.1, read on the forward strand.
TGCCATCTCTGCTTTTACAAGTCTTCTTTAAGTGTCTACTTTTGGCTGACTCTCTCATAATCAGTTGGATGCACCTTTATTTTAAGCCAGTATGGCTGTTTAGATGTGATGTACTTTGTGATATACTTCCTTGTACAGCATTACCTGCAGATCTGCCTCATCTTTAGAGTACTTATGTTTAATTATTATTTTGGCATCCTGGCAAAAAACAAAACAAAACAAAACAACACGCTACTATCATAAGAAGCAGAAGGGAAATAGTGATTTAAACAGTCTGTATCTCAGAAAAATCTCATTGGGATTTCATGGAAAATAGCTTTACCATTAGACACCTACTGCATTTCAGCAACCTGCTGAAAACAGTGAGGTGCAACAGCTCCCCGTGAAAGGACATCATAATCCTCTATTGTGGAAAATATTAGGCAACCAAAATATAATTAGCATTGTATATTATGTTATTGTGTCAGGCACTGAAAGCTCCCAGGCACTTTTAAAATAAATAGAATAAACAGAGAAAAACGAAACTGAACTCTGTGAAATGTCATCAACTAAGATCTGTTTTATTACTGGCAATTAAACAGTGAAAGTCAAAACACAAGGTATCATTATCACTCATTGATTAAAAACTAGTTAGAATATTGCATTTCGAACTAACCTACTGCTTTGCTCATTATGTATTTCAGCATGAGCAACGGCACAATATTTCAGAAATAATTAGGAACACAGCATAAGCGATCAGTACTAATGTTGTTGAATAAAATTGCCAAAGCAAATGATTATAGATCAGCCAAAAGACACTATTCGAAGCCATCATCTTTTGAGACTATTTAATATCTTCATGATGATCTCTTTCTGAGCAAACAGAAATGAAGTTAAAGTCTTTCCAGTAATGGCATCCTAAAATTCAGCAGAAGCCACAAACATCACTGCAAATACTCATTTTTGGGTAAATAACTGCTAGCAGTTGAGTTGCTTGGGCAATTTTTCTCTATAGTCTCTGTTTTAAAGGAGCTGATATCAACATTTCTGATGTCTGGCAAGCTGGGAATGTCTCCCTGTCAAATTACTGTTGTTTTCCATTCAAGTAAAAAATGACCTTTATCTGATCTATTCTCAAAAAAAAAAAAAAAAAAAAAGACAGCATAAATAGCAAAACAAAACCCAATTGCAAGGAGGAAAAAAAAAAAAAAAAAAAAGGCAGCCTGATAGGGCTGCACTTAAATTCAGCTTTGGAGCAGAGACAGGGAAGGGTTCGGCAGACAGAGCTGACCTAACCATGGCAGGAATTGGGACCAGGTGTATGTGAAGTGGAAATGCTGCTGGACGTGTCAGCAGGCTGAAAAACCTGGGGAAAATTGGAAAGGGGGAGAGACCTTTGATATACCTTTAAGGCAGCCCCTTTCCCCTTCCAGTGTCCATGTTTGACATCATTTCAATGCTCTACTGTTATAAACAGCAGTAGTCCAAAACACAGTTTTCATTAGGTGTCCCAGTTAATCCTTCCTGAGGCACTCACTCCAGAGAAGAGCATGTAGAGCATGGGATGATATGCCACTTGGGAAGATTTTGTACGATTTGTCCTCTTGTGTCTCTTGCATATGTGTTTCCAGAGGAAAACCAGAAACAGAAATCCTTTTCATAGGCAGATATCAAAACCTCCACATCTCTGGTACCTGCTTGATTGCCAGTGACAGTTTAGCCGCCTGTTATCTCTTTACCCTCTTAGCTGCTTCTTTTTATCTCTACTTTCATTATCTGTTGTAATCTGGCAATTTTAATAATCAGGAATTATTTCTTAATTAAAAAAATACTTTCATACAGATACTAAAAGCTGTAATTTCAAATCAAGTTTTTGCCTTTGTTATCATCAAAATTCTTTTGCAAAACAATTTTTCCAGCTGGGATTTATATTGATTCCCCTATGCTACAGTATCTAATGCTTAGGGCACAGTTTAGTTTTTACTCTGGCCCATTACTTCATTTAAACTCTCTGTTTTCCCTCTTTTAAGAAGCACACAAAAACTAATCTAAACTTTATGCCTTCTCCCTGCCTGGCAGCCTTACAGAAAGGACAGTATGAGTGCGGCCGGAACCGAGTCCAGGCTTAGGACATCCTTATACTTATGTCATTCCACAGAGTTCTCTGCAATTTTGTACAATTTCACTTATTGGGCTGGAAACAGAAATAGAGATCATGCAATCAACATTCTCAATAGCCTGATGGGAGTTCTAATGCAAGGACAATAATGAAATACAGGGAAAACATTTCACATGTATTACTTTTCTGTAATTTTTCTCTAATCCAAAAATCACAAAAATGCTGTAATTCTGCAGAAATCTTGCATACTTGGATTGCATATTTTTCCAAGCTATGGTAGGAACTGATAACAGGCTGCTAAATTACTGCTTAATAAACCACTAAATGACTGCTATCTAAGATAACGGGGCACTAAATGACGACTATTCAGGGAAAAAGTAGGAGTTCCGGAAGAACTGCAAGAGGACTCTGCATAGAGGAAAATTGGATTAGTCATCTCATCTGTGCCTGTGCTGAAATTCAAACTGAAGCAAATTTGAAAAAAAAAATATATATATATAGGAAACGGGTTTTATGCCATAATGTGCCAAAGGAAAAAGTACACTCAATGTGGGAGCTACTTCTTATCACAGCAAAGCTGAGTTGGGGCAGGGAGTATTTCAATTACAGCAATAACGTGAGAAGTAAACTGTAATTAATGTAAAGACAAAATAAAATACAAAGGCAAAAACCAAAAATCTTCAAATAACATAACGACAATATTATTTAAAAAAATAAAAAAATATAGAGATGGTGGAGAATTTCAGGCTGTAAAGACAAAAGGCCAGATGTTACTTGAATTCAGGTTCCTGATCCCCTGATTTCAATGAGGTTTAGGTATTGAAGTTCTTATTCTCACCATGAGGGCTAGAGCCCTGATCAAAAGAAGTGAAAGGCACCAGCAAGGTCCATGAGGGACTGCTTTGTTTCAGTCCATACATCACCGTCTGGTGTCATCCATCTACAGGAAGGGTTGTCCCAGAAGGCTGAAAACATATTTGCTTGACTTGTAGTAGTTGGAAAATTGTATCATCTTGACTGATACTTAATGTGTCTGCTGTGTAGTATCATCAGTAGAGTTATGACAAACCGTCTGAAGGCCATATTTCTGGGGAATGACATAATCAATGATAGATACAGCTCTAATTTAGGCAGGCTTAGAGTGCAGAGTTTTAAAGGAAAGAAAGTAGGGTATTACATGTTTCCTCTCCTCAATAACTGCATTCAGCTGAATTTACAACACGTCTTGTATTAACGCATTTATTTTCTGCGTCCTAGTATTTTCACGTCTCTATTATCTTGAAAACTATATGGGCATTTTAGTAAAATGTCAGTGCAATATAACACATTGTTGTTTTATTATTTTGACTTACAGTGAATGTCCAACTTTGGGCTGACAAAAGTGCTCTTTTCTCAACTTCTACCTATAATTTAGATATGTATAAGCACAGTGCAGTATTTCACACTTATCAGACTGCAACATAAAATCTTGAATTTCCTTAAAATATATATGAATTTCAGTTGATTTTTCAAATCAAATGGTTTAGATTTACAGCCCAAACTGTAAAAACAAGTTATTTTAAGGCACAGAGAAAAGGGAAAGAGACAATGAATATGTCTTTTTGATACTGTCATGTAGCTGGCAAAGATCCGAGTTTCATCTTTTTTTTTTTTTTTTTTTTTTTTTTTTTTTTTTTTTTTTTTTTTTTTACCTACTTTGGGTAATGACTTTCCACTACTTTCACATTGAGGAAGCTTTTGTAAAAGTAAATATCACTACAAAACACACTCAGAAATTTTGTGAAAGTAAACCCTTCAAGAGGTGTGAATTTAAATGTTATCACAGAATCGACTGGGTTGGAATAGACCTCAGAGATCACCAAGTCCAACCCTTGGTCCAACTTCAGTCCACTTACTAGATAATGGCACTAAGCATCATGTCCAGTCTCAGTTTAAAAACCTCCAGGGACGGTGAGTCCACCATCTCCCTGGGCAGCCATTCCAATGCCTGATCACTCTCTCTGTAAAGAATTTCTTTCTAATATCCAGCCTAAATTTCCCCTGGCAGAGTTTAAGCCCATGCCCCCTTGTCCTATTGCTGACTGCCTGGGAGAAGAGACCAATCCCCACCTGGCTATAACCTCCCTTCAGGTAGTTATGTCATAGAAAGTCTTGAAAATACATTTGGAAACAAAAATGAACCTGGAATCCAGATAAACTTCATGTGGCTTCAGATTTTATAAAGAGTAATAATAAAACTGGCTTTGTTGTTTGCTTTCTGTACTTTGAAATACATATTAACAATGTGGAGGTATTCCTGGTCTCTAGATCTCACTGTATGCTGTTAGTGTTCTGTGGCTATTCTTAGACTCTCTAAAGCAGGGGTGTGAAATTCATTTTCACCTGGGGAGTAGTTATATTTACACAGTCCTAAAATTACATTTGGCCCTTTGAAGGCAATTGGGAGGCTGATGTGGCCCCCTGTGAAAATGAGATTCACACCCCTGCGCTAACAAGAAGACAGTATTGTTACTGGTCAGTAAGCCCTGCAAGCCAGGGGCATCATTGGGAATAAACACTATTTGAATTTGTAATTAGATTGGTATGATATTAAGGAGATATAACTTTCTTTAAGGCAACTTTGTGGAGTACATATGCACCACCATTTTAATTGCAACACCACACATAATTTGGTATACCGTCAATTTATCTTCAGGAGATGCTGGGGGTTAATTTAGTTAAAAAAAAAAATAGACTAATTAGAAGATGACAAGTTATAGCTGATAAGGTCACTTGCCAGGCAAATATGAATTCAATATCTATTGCATAAATGACTACATTTTCTCTGGCCTAGAGCATACTATTTCTGGTTTGCAAAACCAGAAATGTTTACAAGAAAGACGCAGAGCAAACTCTTTTATTTCTACTACATTCAGTGTAAGGCAGAATAAATCTAATCAGAAAGAGTAATTTGAGGTATAATGTTATATTCTGATCTAAATTGCATTATCTCATCAGTGATTTCAGTAGCTTTAGACTAATATGACTGAAATATGAATCTGATTAATGCTCAACAAGACATTACTAGAGATTAACCCCTGCAGTTTTTTCACATTGCCTGTACTGGTATCCATTTTTTTATAAGCTGTAGGAAAAGTAATCAATCATCAAAAACTATTTGGCATAAATGTGTGAAGTGAGACAATATTAGAGGATGAGGAAATTGCATTCCATAAATCACTTTTGTGTTGGTGGGAAGCCCGTCTAAGCATGTGAGTCAAAGTTTGGATAGATTTTACTCTAAACTACAAAGCCATTTTCCAGGGTGAGTTCAGGGCGCAGATGATGAGATGGAGACTGTGCTGTGGTTTGGGAGGAGAGGCAGCCTAAATAACTGCTGGGGCAATGGAACAATATGAACAAAAATTTGTACAAGAGCACACAGCAATTCAGCAAAGGCGAAGCCAGTTCCAAAGGACAGTGTTTCTCCTCTGATTTTATGCTTTTATTTTCTGAGACAGTTCTCTCAATTGATGATGAGCTTTGCATCTGCTTTTAAGGAAATCCAGTGGCAAAAAAAAATATACCCATCCAGGAGATCAGTGCATATAAATAACCATGCGACAAGGGTTTGCAATGATGCTGAAGTGCCTGAGCCCCTGCCTGTCCAAGAGCTGGGGGGGATAGGAAAGAGAACATCTGCCACACGGGCTGAGTAAAAGGTGAAGATGCCAGCAGAGCTCTCGAACCCTCCTGTCCCTCTCCTGAGCAGCCCTCTCGGTGGCACTGGCAGCAAAACAAGGGCTCAGGGCGACATTTCCAGCAGGTGAGATGTGACTCCGCTTGGCTTTGCCTGTGCTTGTCGCCCCCCCCGTACACTGCAGCTTTCTTGGTGCTGTCTGCTTAAATTACTAATGAAGATAAGGAAATCAGATTTTACGTAACGATGTGCACTGGTGTGCACACGCAAAGCACATGTGTGCGCATGTGTGGGTGCAAAACAGCTCCAGCGCAACCGTTTCAGTACAAGTATTGGTCACCTTTTCACACATTTTTACACTCCGGTAAAATCATGTGGCAGCTGCACACACCGCCATGAGGCCTGGAGTTTTCAATGGGGCAGCTGATGGCTCATTAGCACCTTTTGTGCCCCATTGTCTCTGTCCTCACTGTGCACCCCCCACACCGGCCCGCGGTGATTCCCCCTGTTGACCCCCAGCTCAGGGAGCAGAGGAGCGGGACCCCCTGCCAACAGACAGGGCCCTCAGCCAATGAGGTGCCAAGACCCGGAGCAGCTTCCGGTCCGTGTCGATAACACCCACAGCCAGATCCGACGAGGCTGTAAAATGAGGTTCCTACGGAGCACCCCTTGGCCTGGGCTGTTGGCCTGTGAACAGAGCCTTCCCCTTAGAGAGGGACACCATCTAAAGAGACTTCCCTGAACTGAGAGCCTTCACCTCCTCCTCGGTGAGTGATTATCTTTTGGATTTGTTCTTGACTGAGTCCTTGGCAAGTGATTATTTCTGCTAGGTACCTGGAGTGAGAGAGGGGCCTCTTGTTTTTGTGAGTGAAGGGCAGTGAAGCTGGTGAGGGGTCTGGATCACAAGTCTGATGAGGAGCAGCTGAGGGAACTGGGGCTGTTCAGCCTGGAGAAAAGGAGGCTGAGGAGAGACCTTATTACTGTCTACAACTACCTGAAAGGAGGTTTGTAGCATGGAGGGTGTTGGTCTCTTATCCCAGGTAACAAGTGATTGAATGAGAGGACATGGCCTCAAGTTGTGCCAGGGGAGGTTCAGATTGGATATGAGGAAAAATTTCTTCATGGAAAGGGTTGTCAGTCATTGGAACAGGCTGCCCAGGGAAGTGCTGAAGTCACAGTCCCTGGAGGTATTTAAGGGCCATGTAGCTGAGATTCTTAGGGACATGATTTAGAGGTGGGCCTGGCTGTGTTTGGTTAACAATTGGACTCGATGAACTTAAAGGTTCTTTTCCAACCAAAATGACCAGTGTTGTGTGGTCGTGTGGTAATAGCATTCCCAACTGGTATATCCAACCTGCAGTTTATTCAATGCTTTTGGAGTGCTGACTGATTTTGGATTACAAACATGTTCTGCCCCTGTGGCTTGTATTGGTTTCTGTTGTTTGTTTTCAGTCTGTCCTTACGTTTTTGTTATGAATTAAAAGTTGGTTTAAGTTTACGTTTGCTTGGAGTCATTTAGGGTTGCCTCCATGACAAATGACAACACAATTAATTGCACAGAAATACAATGTTTCTGATAGATGACATATAGACGAGGTTTTTGGGAACATGGTTTAGTGCCAGAGTTAGGTTGTACTTGTTGATCTTGAAGGTCGCTTCCAACCAAAGTGATTCTATGATTTTCCTGGATCTGTGTAAAAAAGTGTGCAATATAAAGAATACATGAGATGACCTGTCTCTAAAAGAGAATCATGCTTACTCCAGACAGACATCAATAAGCACCCCAAGGCATTAACATGAGCTTTCACTAATGACTTCAAGAATGATCTTTTTGTGTCTCCTATTTGTTTGTGAGCAAAAGTGAATAATGTTCCTAAGCAGATCATGAAATTATGTTGCTTATTCAGCGAAAATATTATCCCAAGAAATAGCGTGATAGATTTGATCTTACAGACAAGCATTTTGTGAGAAGACATTTTAAAGCTATGGTGACTTCCTTTGCTGATATCCTGACTAGCTGTATTACTTCAGTAATCTTTCACTTTTCCCTCATAACACTCCTTCTTCCTTTTTGCCCAATTTGGAACCATCAAGAACAACTATTATATTTCTAAGGGCTTCATGGCTGCAGTAAAAGATGCATTTATCATTACAAAAGTATCTTTTTCCATGAGAACTTTTCTTTCTCACCAATGGCAGCTCACACCATGGCAAAAATTACAGGAGTCTTGATTAAAAGACCTGACTTACCTAAGTAGAAATGAATGACTTACAGATAATTACAGCAGGCTAAAAAGCAGGAGCATGATGTTTGGAACTAAGCAATGTTGCAGATAGTGCCTTAATTAGCAGCAAAAGTGATTTAGCAGAGTAATATTCTAATACCAATTCAATTACTACAAATTATTAATAACAATAAGCACAGAATAACCAAGTTTCCCGAACAATGAGATGCAATATCTGTCAGATGAAAACATTGTGTCCCTTTAATAATGAGAATGTAATTAGAATAGAACAATAAAGGACATATTAATATTGAACACAGGAAAAAATACTATGCTATTATGCTATGCAGGAGGGAAAAAACATCACATGGCCGAATTCTAAAGTGGTCTAAAAATCAAACATAAACAAGTAAAGGCATAGAGATTAGGATTAAAGTCTATAAATTTATCTCTTGTTGCAAAGCTGGTAGGATTTTGGACGGTATTCTCCTTAGGCTGCCCTACTACGACAAGGATTGTCACCTCCAGCTGGACCTTGCACAGGCAGGGGCAAGCAGAGAGACCCAGAGAAGTGAAGGCTGCAAGTCTTGTGGGTGTCTGCGGTCTACCTCCGCATTCAGAAGCTATCCTCTCATTCCTTCCTCTGCAGAAGAAGCTGTACAGAGCCTTATCTCTCTGGGTGCTAATTGTGATCACTATGCCATCAACTAGAGCAATTACTAACATAAATCCTGAAATGTTAGGTGTGAGTTTTTTCCTCCAGCTCCTGAAACTGTTTAATTCCATGAGAATTAATCATTGCCTTTGTGTGTGTGTTTTAACCTTAATGTTTAATGACATAATATAGAAACAGGGAATTCTGGAAGATGAAAAACAAACACAAGGTAAATAATAAGAATGCAAATAGATTATTTTTTGGTGGCTCAGGACTAGAGTCTAGTTTCACGGAAAATGTGTACTTGGCCTGTGATTTTGATTGTGTTTGGAGAAAAAACAAAACTAGGAAGATGATAGAATCTGAATGTAATAAGACTAATGAGAGGACCATTTTACAGATGGTACAGATGTAATAGCTTGAGTTGAACAATGGTTCATCTCTATCTTGGATATTTTCATTCATCCAGCCCCTACACATGGCCCCACTAGACTGATCCATCCACATTTTTCTCAGATTTCAGATCAGCATGTGTCTCAGCTGGTTTCCCGTAGACACACCAGCAAGTTATTTTATTGGTAATCACAAGAGTTTCTCTTCCAGATAGTAATGAAAAAACGCCTCATGTCCTCGAGAGGTTTATTTTTGTAATGTAGGCATGATAACCACAGCCTAAACAATACTGTGTGGCTTGAAATAATTCTGTGAGCTAAAACTCTGTGGCAACCACATTTTCTGTCCTGGGCAAGCACCAATGATAATAATAATAATATTATTATGTATATATGTGTTTATTTTTCTGTCAAGAGATTAGAGGAGAAAACAAACCAGATTTTTTTTAAACCCCAGTTACAGTGATTGTGGTAACAAACTTCCCCAGGAATGTCAAGTAGGTATGAATGCAGTGAATTCCAAGAAGTTTTCAATGTTAATTTCTGCTCAACAAGGAACACACACATAAACAGTGATCAATAGTGACTAAATGAAAAAGAAGTCGCAAATCAATAACTAGAGACATTTTAGTTTCAAGCTTCTGCAAACAATGGAAGGGATTATTAGTCTGTGATTATGTGGAAGTAGCAGATATTGTTTTGGCTATTAAAAGTTAGTGGACAAGGTTTCACCTGTGTCATTGTGTGCAGATCTGCTGGATGTAAATATTAAACTGCATGAAAATTTCATCTGGATTTCCATTTCTAAGTAAAGCAGATTTTTTTTTCTCTTTTTTTTTTTTTTTTTTTTTTGCATTTCCAGGGTCTGTTTTCTGAAAACAAATCAAATCCTTCTCATTCTTACTATCCACTTACATCACTTTTCTGCTAGTGGAAAGTTACATTCTACAGCCGAGTTTCCATTTCAGGTAGGGCATATCTATCATTCTCACCATAACAAAAATCTGAGATTACACATGCCAGTGCTTTAATTGAGGCATTGGTTGTGAAGATAGAGAACGGATTTGACTATTAAACTCCAAGGGAATCCATGCTGTTAACTATTTTATTACTGTAATTATATGTCAAATCAAGATGCCACAGTCTCAACTCTGAAAGGCGGGATCTCAAAATCCAGCCCTGTGGTTTAAGTTTAACATTCATAAATAAAGTACCCTGCTCTAATAGTGACCTCTACAAAACAATGTCTTAAACATTAGCTTAAAGGTTAGCTTGTTATAGAAGTGAGAGATCAAACATAGGCTGTGAGCTTCTCTCGGAAGGTCTCCAGGTGTGAACAAAATCAATGAAGGACACCAGGGTCAGAGAACAGTCCTGTGCAATGGGGGAGGTGACAGCAGATGTGCCGTTTCAGCTTGTTTTGTGCTCATATATAACTGATCTGCAGTTTTGGAAGCAAAGTCCTCACCAAAGATTTATATTAAATGAAAGAAATATATTCAACTACATTCTATTTAAAAACAGTATGCCTAAGGAAAACTTTCAGTGGTGCTTTACTATGTCATCTTCAGTTTATTTTTTTTGTACTTAAATTTTCTATTGCTGGCAATGGAAAGTGCTCAAAATATTTTAAGGGCTTAATCACCTGCTAATTTCAACTTCTTGGCAGTGATAATAAAGTGCAATTGAATTTTCTTTGAATCTGTTGCAAACAAAAATGAAAAAAAAAAAAAAAAACAAAAAACAACAAAAAAACCACCTTGAATGGCTTTTAAATTACCAGGGTGTTATTTTACAAAGTTAATAAGCCTTTCATACAGAGAGATGAAATGACTTGATATGAAACAGAAAGAAACCATGTAAAATTCAGTGTAGAGGAAAAAACCTTTTTTTTTTGTGAAGTAACTAACTGAAGAGATTAGGAAGGAGTAATTATTGAAATCACTATAAAAATTGGTTAGACCTTTCATACTATAGAAGAGACTTAGGCACTAGAGCCATATAGAAAACAGAACTCTAGTAATGGTTTCCATGAATTCTAGCATGCTCCACTTCAGTAACTGTAAATAACATCTTTCTGACAGCTAAATCAATGCAACCTAAAATTTGAAAGTGCACCCTCAAAGAACCGTCTGAGCTCTAACCTCTTTTTCACCATATGTCTGCATGCTTAAGGGAATTTTAAAAAAGACTACTTTTTTCTTGGAAGTGAATATATCTATAATGTGAGTCTAGCCCATGTTATATAATATTAAATTGTTATTCACTGTATCCAGCAGGTCACTTTGATGGGCTATGGTGTACCTGGGAAACATGAGTGTTGCACTCTGTTGCCCGTTCAGAATAACTAGCTTTTGAGGTGGATCTGTGTCTGTTCAGTGAAAAGCTGCAAAAACCTTTACATTCACCAAATATAATATATGAGGTTTTCACAAATGCTGAGTCTTGCCCTAATTCTTCCCTTGTCAAAGCAATGGTAAAACTGCCATTGCAATCTGTGGAGACCTAAAAATATCAATGCTGACTCCTTCTCTCCATCACACCAGCTAATTGCTACTGATGTACATTGTCTCTTTGTAGTTGTTATCATTGTTGCATTATCATTTCATTCTGCACGGGCTTCATTATCATAGCAGCTGAAGCCACAAACTGGTGTGAATATATCCCTCTTTGAACTGAGTATTGAAGGAAACAGCTATCTCAAACTCCATGGTGCTTTGTAACATTCTCCTGTTCAAGCAACCAGCATGTGGCAGAGCCAGAAATTGCTCACAGGCTTCCTGAGCACTGGTCCTCTTTGTCACAAGAGGCTTTGTCTTGTGTTGCCTTGCACTGAGGACAGAGATTTACATTGCTCACATACTGGCTTATTTTGTCTGGTATTTTTCCCTTGAGTTAGAAACAGTTTGTAGTTCTGATAAGAGACAGGAAATGGAAGTAGTGAAATTGTTCATTCCTCTTCTTAAAACTAAATATGGAGGGACCAGTTTGCGTTAAGCCCCTCCAGAAATGAATGGGGGCAGAGTAGCTCACTCGCTGTGTCTCACACATGCTTCAGTTTAAGGCAATATTTGGGATAATATTTTCCAACTGCAATACCTGCAGAAATTGGTGATTGATATTTTCCCTTATATGTTTTGTTTTGTTTTTCCTCCATCTTCATAGCCCATCCTCATACAGGTATAGTCCCTCTTACTTCATCTTGCCAAGAGCCGAAATATTTTTATCATTGAAATAACAGGGGAAGGACTGATGTCTTTCTGTGGCTTGCCATCACCCTTTTGCCTGCCCCATCACTGTGTCTTCAGGGTCTTTAGGTGCTCTCTTTTGCCAGCTTTGTTGTACCAGAGTATGTTTGTTCACTGATGTTGGGAAATGAGCTGAACCACATGGTACCCCATAAAATGGAAACAAAGATTTTTCTCTAAATGTCACTCTTTACTCTCCTGAGAAGGTCATTGCTCTACCAGTCACCCTCTCTTGGGAGATGCTTGGAAGTCATTTTACAGGAATATAGCTTTCAGGGTCACTGTTGCCCGAAGTCATTAAAATTTCCATGTCATCTGAGGCACACCTAATTATTATCATTCTCTGACTCACCAGTGGGTCTCCAAATGTCTCTGGTTGTTCAGAGAAGCCTTAACATTTCCAGGCTGGACTAGTTCATCTCCACAGTTTGCTGTTAGAAATAGCAAAGATGTCACTTGTCTTAAAATATATGGTCTGCTGTTCTGTTCCTAAAGGTGCTGTTATGTTAACAATAAATCTGCAAGAAACTGCAGGCAGAGTGTGGGATGTGATGTATTCAATATTCATCGTGCTGTGACCCAGATGAATATCGGGACACTTTACATCATGAAATTTCTGTCTCTAATTTAGCAGTTTCAAAATGAGGGGCCAAAATACAGCCTGGGAGGTTGCAGCTGCATCTTCAATTGGATTTAGTAAAATAAGCCAAAAGACTGTGTAAAAATACAGTTATTGCCTCACTTCCAAAATGAATGACTGGCTGGTTTGGCTTTTAATATTTATACTGTCTATAGATAATTTTAAGAGACGGATAGTTTTTACTGACATTTTCCTTTTTTCTCATCTTTAGCCCTGGAAACCCCATTTGATTCCATGATACAGACAAGACCATCAGCAGACCAAAGGACAGTTGCAAAAGCCATCTCTGTATGGAGGACTGCATGGATTTATTTTAAGGGTGGATGCCACCAGGAATCAGATTAGAGAGGGGTCATGACAGCCATTAGGAATGGAAGGGACACAGAAAATTTGAAATTTGGATAAGCTGTCCAGGAGGAAGACAGAAACTGCAGAAATAATGAGAAGATAACTGTTCTCTTCCTGAATGGTAAAGAGCCTCAGAGAATTCAAAGAAGGAAGCAGAGAAGCTCGGGTACTTGCAGTGAAACTGATGACGAACTTAGCTGCTGTGTAGCTATAGAGGAAGGAGCATGAACTAGGACCTGCCATAGGAGGAAAACTTGAGACAGTTTTGGTGTGAAGAAATTATTATTTTGTTACTTAGGCACTCTGGACACTTTACTGTCTGTATCAGCTTCTTGAAATCCTGTCTAGATCTTTAATTTAGAAAGTGAGTGTTCTTTCTTAACATATTAATATCAAGCAATGTTTAAATTTCAACAATAGTTTAATGAGTTGGTTCTCATGCATCCTTATAACAAATACAGAGAATTTAAAGTAACAGTCTCTGAGTTTATCTTCAGCACCCTCCTTGCCTCCAGTGCTCTGCTTAGATTATCTCATTTAAATAGCAATGGGTTATGAAAAAAAAAGTCTAATCTGTTCCCTCACTGTGTCACTGTGCATGCATATATTACTTTATTTTATTTTATCCCCTAAGGCACTTGCAAGAAACCCCCAAAGACCCTTGTTGAGTCACATAAAAAAAGCTCTTGTGGAAAATAAGAGTTGAAAGGAACATTACTTTCTGCAATCTTTCCATACAGAGGGAATATAGAAAATAGTTTGGGTTTTGACTAATTGAATTACCATTTTGGGGAGGTAATAATATCTAGCTCTGCTGTACAGGACATTTAATCCTTAGATTTAAAATTCATTCATAGGTCAATCTTTTCATTTTACGTGTCTGGTACAACTGAGGTAGAAACAAGGAAGAAAGGTCTAACCAATATCATTTAACAACCTGAATTACCTTTCAAGCCCCAGCCCACAAGACTGCTCTTCACAGCATCATGACTAGCTCCTAATTTTCCCACTCAGTTCTATAACTCTTAAATTGATGCAAACCATCCGTATAATAAATCAAAGAAGTTTTGCACATAACTGCAGGTTTGACTATTACAGTCACGCATATTTCAGGATGCCATGTAGTGAAAATCAGTGTAGCTCCACTGGAATCAATGGAGTTAATTTATACCTAGGTATAAATTAACTTATCTCCGTGAAGTCAGTGGGAGCTTTTGCTGTTCCTTTAATTGGTGACAGAATCAGGACAAAGGTGCTGTTGTGATCTACTCTTGGTGCCTAGGAATATGGAATATTTAAGTTTTTATCTATTGTTAAGTATTACATTAACATGTTCAGTTTTTTGAAGAGTGAGCTCCTAGTATCTTTTAACTCAGTTGGCCCAGGATACTGGTCTCATTAAAAGATGATTGTGTAGCAAGAAAGGTGAAAGTGACCGAAGTTGGAAAAATGAACGCTTTATATAAAGAAGTGAAGGAAAAGGTTATATTTCGAATGGAAAACATGGGTTCAAAAATATCTTGTCCATCACCAAGCTGTATTGCTCCTTCAGTGACTCGTATTCGTATTCCATTCACAACTGTTAAAAGCAATCAAGAAATACTAGGAGAATCCTGAACCCCAAAAAATGGGTACGAGTCCTTTACTTAGTCTAGTAAAGAAGGCAATGATCTGTGAGAAGTACACAAGAGGACTGATAGATGCTGCAGCAGTGCAGTAGGTGCCCACACTGGTGGTAATTAAAGGGAAAATTGGGTTTCTAAACAGGTGGTGTTTGTCATTGTGTGTTGTTCAGGGTACCTGGGCTTAAACAAGTGACTGCTTGCTTGAAATACCTACAAATATTTTAACATTAAGTCCTTAACATGTTTGCTTTTTCTTACTGAAACATGCATTTAGTATTGATTTAATAGAAAATCTGATCCTAAGACTCGCATTTTCTCAAATCTGTTAGATAAAATATTATCTTGTTTAATTTCAATTGTATTTTAAAATACTACTGAAGTCTGCACTCTGCTTTTGTTTCTTCATTTCAAACAGCTGCTGACTCCTGCACTACATAATTAATTTAAGTATCATTTGAGGTTACTTTAATACAATTTCCTCATAAGTACATGAGAAACATACTGGCTATTTAGAGTTCAATACATTAATTGTAGGCAAGAGTCAGTTGTCATGGTTTCTATCACAGACAAGCGTGAAGGGGTCAGTTCATTCCCAAATTCATTATAACCTCAAAGAGTTCAGTTACCATTTTGTCTTGTTTTAAATGAGTATGTAATGAGTCACATGAGTTAATCCCATTTATATGGTTTTATGAAGCAGGATTGTCAAGTTATATGCTTTTGAGTTAGAAGAAAGGTTCAAAAAAAAAAGGAATGAATTCAGAATACCAAACCCTCACTGTGAACAATGCCTGGCCATGCAGAAAGGAACATTTTACCTTGCAATATGTTAGCAACCTGTTGATATTTTAATTAAGCACAAGGGATATTCAAGAAGGAGAATAAGAGAAAGCAGCCCTACTTCCTCCAACGACACTTTCTCTTCTGAATACAACCTGAGGACTGACATGATGCCCAGCACTTGATTCAGTGACAGGCTGGGTTGCATGAGGGTCTAATCACCGTGTCAGCTGGAGGTAAAGGAAGAATATCTGCATTTGCTTTGTGCATTAGGCAAGATTTTCTTTCATTTTTTTATATTTGTTTGATAGTCCTTATGATTCGTCCCAATTTGGTACTTCCTAACGGAATGCTTTTATTTGTCTTCAAGTTAAACATGATTTAAAGGCACTTTGATACTATAGAGGCATTTGTAGAGTATGATATTAAAGTGTGGAAACTAAACTGTCCATACCACACTCACATACAGCTCACTAAACTGTTCTGGTCTTTAATCCAGCTCCATTTGCTGGCTTGGGAGTTAGTTATGCTGTGGCTAAGAAATGTCTTTTGTGTGTATGTTGTTAGCCAAGTAACAATTGTACTTTTTTCTTAATGTTAGAGTTCAGAATATTTTTAAAAGCTATTGCCTGGCATACAGCTTTCCTATGATCTTGAAACGTCTTTTCCTGGTTCAAAGGCAGCACCTTGTGTTGCTTAAAGCATGTCCTAATGAAAAGCCTCTTTGTCACTTGTTCATGCAAATAAGTACTGTTAGTTTTGGTAATTGCTTCTCCTTTCTAGAAGAATTATGATACTAATATAGATTTATCAATCACAAACACTAATAGTGGAACATTTTACCTGTGCTGCAGCTCATGAATGGCAGCAGAATTATTAGTTTCCATAGCAACACCATCTCCACTTTCCAAGGTCAAAAATTCCTCCCATCCAATCAGTGGAAAGTAAAATGCGTCTTCCTGTGACTACCTTGATATTCTGTAAAAACAGCAAGAGATACTGGGTTATTAAAGTAGAGATTCAAAATAAATACCCACATTTTCCCTGTGGTATCGTCTTCTATTGTACCATTTGAAGACTCAAGACACAAAAAATGCATTAAGTAGTTTAGGTCATCCCAGCATAAAAATAATTCCCAAATGACAGATACAAATCTGGAAACACACATAATGTCTGAGACCCATCCATCTACTCCATGTGGTGCAGAGATCATCACACAGGAGTGAATTTCTCCAAGAAAGCAAAGTCTGCCTGTGGTCCATTGACCAAACATTGCTGATTTTGAAGAAAGGATGCTTGCAAAAACGTACTCTTCTTGACTTCTAAATGTTCATCACACTTTATGTTTCTTCCTGTATAGTGGCCTGACTTCTGCTCTCAGAAAGGATTCTTTGATGAATGTATTGTAAAATAAAGAGTTACTGATGCAAAATGGTACATCTCATATGGGATATGGACATACAATGTTATATATGCACTATGTTTAAAAAAAACTAAACTTTTGTGTTAAGCTTTATTCGTCAGAAAGAAAACGCTCACCTATAAGGATTTAAATAACAATTTGCTATAATTTCCTTTGACATTTCAGTCAACATATGAGGTATTAAACCAGGCAAATATATCTGTTTGGCCTTTACTCCCAAAGGGCAAACTATTAATTTACCATGGGGAATCAGCTGAAACGAGAAATTACTTAATAAAATGGATTTACAAAATCAAACTCATTCTAAAGCTTTTAAGTGCTAAAAGTTTTCCACTGAGAAATTACACTTACGATGCATATTTATGGATCCATATTCTCTTCTTAACTTGTCGCATTTTTCATATCAGTGTGAAAAGATGTCATACCCTGAAACTTATTCCTGATATGAGTGATTTTTAGGTGGTTTTTAGAAAATGAAGCAATGCAACTCTTTTGGAAGTAATCCCCCTAAGGGGATCTAATTCTGGTTATAGGTTTTTATAAACTTCACCTAAAAATTGTGTAGGTGGTCTCAGGGGAGATATATAGAAACCTGGTGCACCATTGCTAGTTGCTGTTTCAGGTGGGTAGTGATCAAACTTGAACAAGCTTCTAAGTTTTTGAAAAACAGGATGGAAAAAGTAGAGTTTTTTATAATCCTTTGTGAGATCATACTTCACACCCATCTGGGGTCTGCTGAAGCATTTCTGCATCATTTAAAAGTATAAATGGCTTGAGCTCTTTAAAAAGTAGAAATGGAAGTTGGATAATTCTGTCAAAGTAGAAACAGAGAAGGAGATGAATGGTACCTTTCTACATCAGTTCTGCCCCAAACAACAGTAACTCTACCTAAAATAATCCTCAACAAATATTTGTCTATCATGCTTCAAAGACCTACAGTGATGTCTTTCCATATCTTCCTCAGTAAACCTTGACAATGTTGTTGGTTTACAAGTTATTTCTAACACTGGCTGTAAATGCCCTTATTTGTCTGATCTCAATGGACATGGACATTTCTTTCTAATACTTGTTCGTATTTGAAGAAAGTTATTTTATATTAGAACATTCCTATTTTGTTTTTCCTAAGTGATTTTTTTGTCATCGCTTCTCATTTTTGTCTTTTCTGCATTATTTTAGCATAGCTGGCATTTTTCTACAAGCACGCTGCCCAGAGCTGGGCACAATCCTCCAGCTGAGGCAAAGCCATGACAGCAGCCGTTTGCTATTTACACATTCCCAAGTAAGGCTGGCAATTTTTGTTTTTATACTTGCATTCAGTTCAGGTTCCACTGTAAACTCTTCTTTAATCTGCCTGCCTATACTTAAGGTGTGCATTGATTATTTTTACTTAATGTGAAACCTTGTACTTTTCCTTGGTGAATTGCATCACATTTATTTCACACCCTTTCTCTTGTTCATCAATATTTGTCTTGAAGCTGGGCTATACGTCTCTGATAGTTAAGACAAAAAAACTTACCTTTTTCCCTTGTCCTTCATAAACAGAATGCACTCTTTCAGATTAAAAAGTTAGAATGTTAACTATTTACTAGGATATCATGTTAATTTCTACTATATTAGTTCTGTGATTCTCTTTGTATCTGCCTTTCCCTGTGTCCCATTGTCATCTTTTTTTCGAACTCTACATTAGCCAAAGGGACCTGTTATCTGAAGGAAGATTCCACAAACCACCACGACCTGTGTGTCCAGCAACACCACCGGGTGAGGAGGCTCAAGTTGCCCATTGACGGCCAAAGCAGCTTGCTTTGGTGCCAGTGTTCTCTGTTAGCATCAGTAGATAACAACAAATACTTCTTTATGGTTTGTCCTCTTTTCCTGAAGTTCTGGCAATTAATTTCGCACATTCCCATCTGTTTCCTTAGTGCTTCTAGTTACATTCACATCCTATGCTGGGCATTATCCTTTGTTTTTCTTGGATAGAGAGCATTTCCCAAGTGCTGGGTACTCTGATCTCACCCAACTCCCTTTCATCAAGATCTCTCAGACGTGTCCTGTTCCTGGTCATCACAGCTTTGGTGTGTGAGTTATTTTATGTATATTGCCTGAAATACCTTTTAAAGGTGCAAGAGTTGCCAAAGGCAACTGTGGCTCAAAAGAAAAAGGACTTAAAACCTCCAGTGTTACTCATGTGCTTCCCAGGGGGAATATGCTGAACAGAAAATCAGCAATAAAAGCCCCTTAACTGACCAGATCCATCCCTTTCCAAAATACTCGCCCTTTCATACAAAGACAGATCCTTCTGAAACACTCCCTGCTTTCTGTTGTCCTGTTGCTGAGTTACACATCAGTCTCTTGAAAACAAGGAGCAAGTACCTGCAGCTGCCATTATCCAGAAAATATACCCCAAGCTCTTTGTATTCATGTAAGGTGTTAATCAATCCTCAGAACTGTAATTCTCATCCTAAGATTGCAAATTATGGGGCATTATTGTAAATTTATATGTATGTATGTATACACACACATTTCCTTTAAGTAACCCAACTGTTTTACTTATTTCACTCTGACAAACACAAGGACCTAACTGGCAAGCAGGCACTTAATAATTTTTACGATGTCTTTCCAACAGCAGCTTCCATGGGATTATTTACTGTCAAACTAAATCAAGAATAAATGAAAAAACTGAAATATTTATAGCATAAGTAAAATCTGGTTCAGACTAGAAATCCCAGACTGGCATTAAATCAAGAAATGTAACAAGATGAATTGTGCCATCATACTCTTTGTTTTCTGGATGTAATGCTATCACTTATTCTAATTGTTATGCCACAGTTTGAACAGTCGGTCTAGATAGATAGATGGAAAACAAAGTATGTTAAATATGATTGTGGGGGAAACATTACATTTTCCCCTAAAAATACTGATTGCATGTCCACTTGTCAACAGTATATAATTTATACAAATATGTTTGTTACAGAAGTAGTCAGTACAATTTTTTGTTGTTTTCCCATTAGAGAAAACAAGTCCATAGGAAAGGACTCAAACCTCAGATATTTTTCAGCTTTCACTTTTTCTTCTTATCAGTGGGGGAAGGAAAGGTATCTATTCCTGGGACATACAAATGTGATGTGTAGGGCATACAGATGTGTGTATGAGATGAATAGATGGAAACAGAGTGGTGGAAAAAAGGTGGTCAAAATGGGTCTGGGGAAACGCTGCTGAGCTGTGGCTCTGTGCACAGCACAGTCCCGAGCTGCTGCCTGGGTGGGCTTCCCGCTGCAAATGCTCTGGGTAATATTATTGGAAATCAAGTGTACAAAAATATTGCTTTCATCAAACATTTCTGGATATCTGGAATATTGAAAATGTCAGTCTAAATATGGGATATGAGTAGATGCATCGACTTAGTGGCATTGCACTTAGCATATAGAGGGAAAGGGGGTTTTTTGTGTGTCTGAAGCTGGCAGTTTTATTGCTGTTTTCTCTTGACAATGGAATTTAGAAGGAGATATGTTATAGATTCATTTATTAATTAAAATGGCCTGACATATGTTTAGTGCATAAACATAAGCACAGATTTTTTGTCCGTTATTTCATAGTCCGGGCTAAGGCTCAACCTGATGGTTTTAGGTTTCAAGACCTATACTTTCTTCAACTGCTTATTTTTGAGTAACAAAATGCTTAAAAGATCAAGTCTGTGACAAAGGAGAAAATGCACTTCAGGTGTCATCTGAGTTTTCATGAAAATAGGGAACATTTCACATTTTTGCCACAATTGTCTGTTAGTTTTGTGAAAGCAAGAAAGAGTCGGTTCAGGTGGCAAACTGACATCTTTCTGAGGTAAAAGTTGTCATGCAGTGGGAATGATGAGATTTTGCTCTTAGCTAAATTCAAGCAAATTGACATTTTTACCCATGGCAAAATGTAGCTACATTTGCAAAAATAGTAACTTTTTGACCTGGTGAAAGAAATGGTGTTTGACATCAGGGATTTGGGGGCCAAATTCCACAGTGGTGCTGGCAGAGGAGCTTTGCTCCGGGGATGGTATATTTCTGAAGCCACCTATAGAAAGAGAACTGTTGAATGCATAGGAGAGGAAAGGATTGGAAACAGGAAGAAGCTGTAATCCAGGGAGTACATGCATAGACTTTTTATTCTGCAGCCTCAGCTTTCCCTCCCACCAGCTTCCACACATCTATATTATCTTTTGAATTTGGCCTTACGTACTTTTGTACTCTTCATCTGCCAGAGATGAGCTGAGTCTGTCCCAGGTAGGCTTGCATTCTTGGCACACTAGTACTCCTGATCTCTATATTGTCTCACAAGCACCTGATTTGAAGGCATCTAGTGTGAATTTTCTCATGAATGCCAATGATATACAGCTACATTTTTCTTTTCAAACTTTTTATCCCTGAGGCACTTTCTGCACTCAAACCATTTTCCAGATATCCGTAACAGACTGAATAGCAAATACTTGTAACTACCAGAGCAGAAGCAGAAGTGACCAGATTTACAGTCTCCAACAAGGTTTACCTATGCTGTTGTAGTACTTACTGCTTATTTAAAATTACTGAAACATGTTTTGTAGGAGAGAAGTACCCTGTGCTATTTAACTAAGGTTTCTGATACTGATCACTCCTATGGACTTAGATTTTCATTTGTTTTTTTTCACTCCTGATTGCTATTGCTTACTTTTCCTAGGGAAACAGAAAATATTGGCACTTATTTGCAATTCAAATTCAGTACATAGAGCCTTTGGGGGTGTTTAAATCTCGTGTTTTCAAAACATTTTCCTAAATCCTAACAGCTCATTGAGTTTCAGGTGACACTGGGACTCATATACCATATGACACTATTGATGTTTTTGTTGAATTCCCCACATTAACACAACCATACTGACATAGGAAGGGTAGTGTGCTGGACTCTACTTTGGTGTCTGTGACAAGGACTCACTCTTCTCAGATCCCCAGATGGATTCACCAGTATTGAAATAGGCAGATATAAAGGCCATAACTGGCTTACTAAATAATAATGACAGGTCCTGTGACATCTTGGGACAAGGCAAAAGGCTTGGGTTGAGCAAGGTGCCAAATAGGATCCACCATCCCTTCATCAGATGAACTTACTTATCTTTTCATGATGAAGGATCCCTCTGAGAATTCCCACCTTCTAACAGTCAAGTACAAGACGCAACAGGATTTCTATATCTTAAAACTAATTTTGATTTTTCACATAGTTTTATTTTCATAGACAGCAACAATTAGAGAGCCTAAACTAGAAAGCTAAACCAGAAACAGTCCTCTCCCATCCGTGCACTGCAGAACGTACCCGTGAGCTTTGTGTGCAGTTCACGTCCTGCTAGCATTGCTGTTGTGATGCCATGGGAACATATTGGTGAGTGACACACTTTTACCAGAACATTGTGAATATCCACACTGGTTTAATGCAATAGCACAAACGTTCATATGGGCATTCACAAGAGTAAGTAACTGTGCCATATTTAACCCAGATGTAAAGACTGAAAGATATAAACGCCAGTGGGTTGCGTTGCTGACGAATCAGCAGAAAAAATGTCTTTCAACAGTAAATTGCTTATGTTGTAATGAGTATAACTGTTGTAAAACAATCATAGCCCTTGTGCTTAACCAAGCCTTAGGAAAGCACAGTAAAGGTGCAGTAATATGAACCAAGTCCTTCAGTGCTTATTTACTACTACTTTGATATTATTTTTTTTCCCAGTTTATACACAGTATGCAATGCCAGTAATCACTCTGAAAGGTCTATCTCATGAGGAATATAAAATTTTGCCTCACATGCATTGCTCATATACCAACATTGCTGGTAGTGTTTCCTTGTAACTTAGGAGATGTAGATATACTATCTTTTAAATATGTATGTGTCTATATGTATGTGAGTCTTTGTATATATACATAGTACAAACAAAGGTATAATTTGATTCAATCATCTCTATTGTTGTCTCTTTTTTGACATATAAAGTTATGGTGCTATTTCTGCTCTTTGCAGTGCTACATATGGTAAATAAAGACAGAAATATCTCATTGTGGTGGTATGAGATAAAACTAGCAGAGAAGTTGGTTTAGTCTGAAGAGTGGTGAAATCTCTTTTATTCGTCATAAACCCTGTCTGGTCTATTGCTCTCTTACTCTGGGACATGTGGAGCAAGGATATTAGTGTGTGGGGGAGATGTGAGGGTGCCCTTGCAGAGCTGATGGACTGTGCTGATGTACTATGCTTCAGGGTCTGTCTCCACACCTGCAGCTTTTCAGGGACAGTGCTGAGCTGTGCCAAGGGGTGGCTTCAGTCCAGACCCATTGACAAATCGCTTTTAGGGAAATGATAAAACTAAAATATGCTACAAATTCGGTTTGGCATTGCTGAGAATGGTAAATGGCATTCAAGTAAACTGCTTATCCCATTGACAGAACTACGGGCCCCAAATTCATTATATGTAAAATCCCAGTAATTGCATTTGTCCTTATAACACCTTTTCCATGGTTTCTGTGCTACTTATCATGCCTGGCTCTGCATATAAACATGTTGTGACTGAAAGTGATTGAAGACGACATACAACTACAAATTCTATATATTAGTTTGAATTAATTTGAGGTCCTATAGTTTCTATCACATGGAGGATTATCTCTTGGAATATCATTTATATTTAAGACTGTCCAAATTCAGGCTAGTATAAAATATTTGCCACTTAATGAAGTGAAGCACATCATCGAATGTTTCTCTTAAAATATTCAGTGAGTTATTGGGTTCTGTTAGTTAGTCACCCCATTTTACCCCATGTAATGTAAAAAGCAGTTGTATCGGTTTAAGTAGTTTAGAAATATGTCATGAACATTAGTATTCATTACTGATATTTCTGGAGGCAGCAGAGAAGATCAACATCCATTTACAGTGAGTAGGCTCCTCATCTTTAAGATCCTGAAATGTGATATCAATAAACACAGGGTCTCATACTCTACTACCATTGTGCTTCAGTTTCAGCTTTGTGTCTCAGTGCTGTGTTCTCTGTTCCTAGGAGAAATTGTCACTTCTGATTTCAGGAGAATGTGTTTTTTACTTTAAATTTGTAGCTGGGATAAGCATAGGTGCCTTTGAAAGTGAATTTCTAGCCTGAAACTCTTTTCATAAACCAAACAGAAGTGAGGCAGAAGTAGTGAGGCACGGAAGAGTAATTATTTATCTTATGTTGTTTGATAGAAATAAAAATGTCAGCCACAAAAGCTTCCTGGGGCAAAATGGATAACCTTAAAGAAAGATTTGCAGCAGCGATAGTAGCATTTAGCAATGACTGCCACGTTTCCAGCCACTGAGGGAAGGCAAAACGAATTTAAACTTAAGAGTTTCTGTAGGCAATATGTACAGTGGTTCGCCAAAAGATTATATGTTGTTGACCTGCCATCTCTTTGCATTTGCAGAGACACAGATCCTGGAGGCATCCTGGAAGAATTAACCTCATATACAATTTTCCATTTGACTTACCTTTTTGTTTGCAGTTTAAATCATCCATTGTATAATATGCAGTGTGCATGAAGAAAAAAAAAAAGCAGAATTTATTACATATGTTACTGGACAGGAGAATATGTTGAGTCCTTGCCCCAGCTGTGGAACACAGCCACAGCCCAACTCCAGATGGACTCAAGATCCAGGTATTCCTCAGCCTTTCACACAGGGGTTTCACTAGAAGGAAAGCTGGAAGCTTGGGCTGACCTACACATGCTCCAACCATTGGATCTTCTGGACATAACCTTCCTTACAATGGCAGGAACAAGATCTAATATTACCTTAGGACCATCTAAGCCTTTTTCCCTTTTTATCAAGATAGAGGTGACAGACCCTCTCTTTTAGTTTCAACCCTTTCCATGCCTCTGCACTGGCACTAGGAGTATCACCTGCCATCAAAATGTTTATAGAAGAAAACTAGAAACAATCACAGTTATTAAACATTTGAATAATGTTGTATATGCTAAAGCAGTGTTCTTTATCAGGACTGCCTAAAGTCCAAATTTTCATGTAGAACCTGCTAATCAGAACACTTATTTAAAGATAAGGCAGAAAGATGTTAACATCTGCTACAATGTGACAGCAGCTTCACCCATACAGTAGCTTCATATAAGGGCTTGGGTTAGGACTTCAATACTTCTGAGCCACTCCAATTAGTCATCCTGGTGTAGGATTTTCTATCTCTCGGTCAAGTAACTGACAGGACTGCCAGGGCCATATGCAAGAGCTCAACACATCCTTCAGTTAAAATAGTGCTGCTCTCATTTAATCTCTACATATGTGTGAATGGAGATTCAAACATCTGTATGAAATCTGTCTGTAAGTTTTGATGAGATGAAAACTTCAGCCTAGTCTAGAGATATCTGTGAACTGCAGAAGAGAACATTTTCCATGTGAATTAGAGTTTAGAAGTTTTCATCAGATAATTTCCAACAACTAGAAGATTTTCTACTAATCACTCTATACAGTCTACAGTAGTTACTGAGCAAACACTGAGATAGGAAAGGTCTGATAAAAAAACTTGAAAGGTTTGACTGAAGTGCGTGGATCAATTTTCCATTCAATACATTATGAAATAGAATTTTCTGAAGAGAACTGAAAGTGATAAATTTACCAATCCTGACAATATAACCTGTAAACTAATTATCACATTTCTTTTAACATGTTCACAAACACTAAAGCTATTACTGAGACTGAAAAGCATGCACTCTTATTCACAGATGAAAAGTTTAGTAACTACTTCATATCTGTGAGCAAAACCTTAAGAACTCTAGAAAACAGACTTCCAAACATTATCAATGTAATAATGATAAAAAGATTGTTCTATTCCAATTGAAGTTAGTAGCAAAATTCCCATTTCTTCGGTAAAATAGGATCAAAATTAGAATGTCATCAAAAGATACTGTGCAGATTTCTTCAAGGAGAGGATTTTTAATAAAGGAAGTGCTGATAAACCTTTACAATGATATCTTGAAGACTTTACCTTGCAGTGGTTGTTTCAATATGAGCTTTATATCACAGGAGCACTTTAATTTGTGCCACTGTAAAGTCTGCTATTCACTGTTTTTATTTTAATCTTTTGCTTGCTTCATATTTGATATCCCAGATCTTTTATTAAAATCCATATTAAAGGTATTGTTGTATCTTCATGGGACTCTCCTTTCAAACCAAATAATATCCTTAGTGACAAAGCTCTTACTTCTGTATTTTGTGTACATTTATACCTCCAGCTGGTGGCCATGGAAGGAATCACAGTGCACAGAGGGGCTGGAGCAGTCTCAGGTCACTTTGCTTGGTACCTTCTACTCCAGCCAGGGTGGAACGGTTGTATCTCAGAAGTGTGATTAAAAGCCTCTTTCCTTCTGAGCATGAGACCCAGAACTGATGCTGTTACCTGGTACCCATACATTGAGCTAATGGCTGAGGGGATTTCCCTGCAATGGCTCACAAATCTCATTTGATCAGTATGCAGCAGGAATTCACCATTTACTGAGAGAGACACTCTTCTTATTGTTCTTGGCTCATTGATGTATTATATATTTACCAGGATAGAATCTCATTTGCAGTTTATTGCTCTAACATCTGAAATGATCTCACTCTTTCTCGTTTCACTGTTGCTCATTGTCTCTTATTCCTCCCAATTATGGCCAGCCAGCTTCAAATGCTGGGCTCCTAAACCCAGCACAGGTGCCATCACTTGTCAGCATGACACCTGGCTAACAGCTTCTCCTACTTAAAAAATTACTGTTATGGCCAGTTTATGCATTTTCATATTCTCCTTTCTGCAGGAGAAAGGGAAGGAATGATATGCTTTGCACGCCAAGTGTGTCAGGCACAAGGTATGAAAGAAAGCAGGGCGTAACGTGTGTGGTGAGGGGCATTGCGTGGGTATTAAACACAATACTTGAATTATGTGGTGTATCAGAAGTTCCCTGTCTGCTTCTCAGGCCCTTACAAGGCAACAAGTCATCTCGGGGCTCACTTTCAGGAGTTTTTCTCAGCTGTACAACAAAGTACTGCAGTGAATCCAGAGGGGAAGACTTTGTAGACTTCTTTTTCTTTTAATATGCCTGAAAAAAACTTACCCTGGAAAAAAAAAAGGTTTGATTTACTAACATTGCACTTCCTAGTTGCTATTAAGAATGATGGGCATCTTGTGTCTATTAGGGTCTTACAGTAGGGTAGAACATGGTGGCTATTCTGTAAAAAATCAAATTCCAAACCACAGAGGACCTTCCTCCTCCCATCCAGCTGCAACTTTACATTGGCAGCATATAACCCACCCAGGAGCTGTGGCAGGTATGTGGCATGAGAAAAGCAGGTGTGAACCAAAGACAGAATACAGACTGGGTTTTGTGGATCCCAGTGGAGTTCGGTTTAGAAGAATTGGAGCAATGACCTTTTGAACCAGAGACTTGGAGAAATGACTTTAAAAGGGGTCTGGGGATTCCTTCTGCCACTCCTGCCTCGGGAATTCCTGGGTGAGAGTTAATATTTGTAAACAAAGAAGTGAAACCAAAGCTACTTTTAGACAAGAAACTGGAAATCCACCAGGTTATTAACAACTGGTCTTCAACCTGAAAGTTTTAACGGTACCGTGAATGTAAATTATTAATTTTAGATTTCCCCAGAGAGCTGTCAGGAAATATTTAGATTTTATAACAGCCATACATTGCTGTGCAGCAATAAAGAGGCTGGGACCAGTTCTGTGCTGACCTAGGTGGACAGAAGTGCTTATAGGTTAGATGAATTTAAACCAGCTGGCAAGGAGACCAAGCTGAGTACTAAATAATATAAATAGGAACAAGGCAGGACTGTAATGCCAGGGTGACTTTAAGATTAGCTGAACCATACTTGGCCATTATTTTTGCCTAAGATGAAGTCTCTAATCATTTTATTTGCATTCATATGTGCATGCATGTGTGTCAGGAGGGAAAGTTAATTTCAGGGTTTATTGTTTAACAAGTAAATGATTCAGCGTGAAATGATGATCCTTACCATTCCCTTCCTCCTTGGCGACGCTATTTCTGTTTATTACTATCATTTAGAATCTGTCTGATAATGAGGAAAAGAAGAAAATAATCAGTTGGTTTCTAGATGAAATTGGAATTTATTGAGCATAATCTATGTATTTTAAGTTAGGGGATATATCCAAGTGAAATAATCAGCACAGCAAACAGATTATATTAATGTCTAGACAGGGTTCAAGATGGTCTGGAGATGGAAACAGACATGGAAATTATTTACTTCTTGTGCTTGAACAATAGATCTGGATACTGTTGGAATCCAGAGGAAACAGAGGAGAAAGGCCTTTAAAGAAAAGCCAAGGATAAAAGTGCTAGCACTTTTTCTAGAGGAGATTTCTGGGTGCTACTAGAAGAAAGAGGAGCAGAGGGCTCTTGGCCTGACTCAACAATGATGAAATTAATAACCAAGGCAAAGCCAGCTCATATGAAGGTCTGTTGTTAAAGCACCATTTTGTCTGCTACCAGTCCACTGATTTTGGCCATTTCCCTATGCTATTCCACTGTATTTATATATCCCTAGTGTTTTGGTCTCTCTTTAAGCATTCAATAGCATAGCAAATACATTTCTTGGTAGCTTCTTGGCTCTGACACTTAGGAATTGCTGTTGTAAATGAAAAAGCTCAAGAGATGGCTGCAGACTCTGATGTCAACGTGAGTGACGTTGGATGTCCAGTGTCATGGCCAGAGACACAAACTGTCTCACTGCATGGCAGAAGACTAAACCCCAAGTAACAGGCGAACAGCACAGTGGCAAGAGTTTACAGCCCTAAACCTTTGCCCGGTGAAATAGTGGCACAGGTCTTGTATTTCAGCTGTGCTTATGGTTTGAATATCAAAAATCAGACTGATTTGTCCTTATCTATATGTCCAATCCTGAAATCTATACAAGCTCTTCACATGCAAACTGTACATAGTCTTTGCAAAGGCTGATCAGGAAAGCTGTCAGGAAACAACCACTATATATTTTCTCCTTCTAGGGTGAGGCAGAGAGGAGAGGAGAGGAGAGGAGCCTGCTGCCCTGTCCTGGCCCGCAGCCCTGGCCCATGGCCCGATCCAAGCAGCAGTGCCAGAGAGAGCTCCTGGAAAACGACTTTGTCTTCAAGCCTGTGAGACAAAGATGAGCATGTCAAGGGTGATGCCTCCCGAGGGTTGTCATCTACACACCAGCTAAGCCAGAGAGGAGAGGGGCAAGGGGCTGGAAATTTGGTGATGCTTCCCTGTGCAAGAGAGTCTGTGCCGAGTGAACCGCAGTTCTGTTATTCTCATTTAAGGCTCTGAAGATAAATGATTTTTTACTGTTTAATAAATGTAAATAGCCATATCTTTCTTTAACAGTTTGCCACACACCAGACGCTAACCACTGCTTTGATTTTTAGAAGATGATCATGTTTCAAGGTATAGCATGACCTATAGGTATATTTTTTTCTGTTTAAATAGGTAATTTGAAAAGAAAAAAACAACACCTTCATTATAAGCTGTGTATTTGGATATATACAGAAAAGCACATGTTAACGTGATCTAAAGTATAAGCACAAAGTTGGAGGTTCCTTTTATTTCAGAGAACCATTGGGACATGTAAAACAAAAGTAATCTACTTTCATTTTTCCTACAATTAAACGTCTTTCTTTTTGCAAAGAATTCTGTAGACAAATTTAAGTTCCATCAAAGTTACTTCGAAGTCTGTTCACATAACATATACCAATTGTATCATATTGCTTGAAAATTATGATGTAGTTCTAGGCCTGAGACTAATTGATTTTTGTTTATTAGTGAATTTCTTCTGCTATTCATCCTGTTTCCTAGGACTCGTATATGAGCTGTTCACTCATTCAGAAGGCACACCTTGTCAAGTGTTACCAAGCAAGTAAAAGAAAGAGACAGAGAGAAAAATTAATACACTTTATTACATTAATTGCTACTGGACTCCTGTTTTGCACATGGCAGATGATTTGTTAGAAATTGATTCTGTTTCTTGATAATTATACTGCACTCGAAACAGGTCACGCATGCAAGTATTGATACATTTGCATCTGCTGGATATGCAGCAGACAATTTATATAGATTCAGAATGTGTTAGAAAAGCAAAATGTTAGCTTGAATAGTAATCAGTATTTATGAATGTTTTCTCTTCCTGCATACACTAAAGAGATTTGAACTTGAACTTACTATTCTGGAGGTGTTCTCGGTTTCTGACAGGTAAACAGGGCTGGATACTCCAGTGGTGTAAGTAGGAATAGCTTTGAGCTTTATGGAGAAATGCTAATTTACATCAGCTAGGAATCAGGACCAAATATATTTGGAAGAAAAAGCCTTTCAATTTATCAGTTGTAAGATAAGAATAATGATTCTACTTATGTTTCCTAATCTGTAGACAGATAATGTTTAGGATGCACTTATTTATGGATGCACTTATTCAAAATACATCAATTCTAAAATTCTAAAATGTGAAGATCCATGAAAACTATTTGCATCAAACCTGGTCATAACAGGATATAAATATTTAGCAAGAGATTTTTACTGGCATCGCATTTTTTTCCAGAGGCAGAACTTCCTTTTCCTTTCTGCTTTCTCATCTATTAGACTGTACATTGAAAGCTAATAGGACTTTAACCTGTCTTCTTGTAACATCAATGCTCTGAGATGCCTCTTTTATATCCTTCTATTCAGCACTTTCATTTAGAGTCTCTTTATGCACCAAAATATGTTGTTGGAATCACAGAGAGTAATCACGAGGAAATTGCACAATGCCAAATGATCTGTTATAATACAAAAAAGAAATAGTAGTGAATTAAACACACTGCTATCTTACTCAAGGCCATTTTGAGGAGCACTTATTTTGCAAAGCACTTATGCAAATGATTCTGCTGATTAAGTACCCCAAAATATAACTAGGTGCTGAGGAGCTTTGCACATCCCTCAACATAACATAGTCCTCAGCATCTAGATAAGCGGCACTGCGCTTGCAAATTAACAAGAGAAATTACCATAATGAAAAATCCTGAAGTTTTTAATATTACTGTTGTGTCAATTAGAGGAAGATGGTGAAAATTCACCCACATGGTTACCTGTTATTCATTCCCTTTTCATTCTGCTGTTCTGTATTTTCTATTCCAAGCATTTCTGTGTACTTCTTAAATAGTTGCTGCATTCTTAATCCATACATAGCTGTATTTCTGTAGTGGCAGAGTAAGTGAAATGTTCAAGGTCAGATTTCTTCCAAGATTTACATGGCTGATCTCAGCTTCACGGTTTTGTTTTCAGCAAGGAATAGGTATTGCTGCTTATATGACTCATGAAATTCAGTTGGTAGTGCTGGGATTCTGTGTGTTTGTTTCTCAGAAGGATTATAGTCATGCAAGGAGAATGGAGTATTGCAGTCAGAATCCTCCATGTGGATCTAAGACCAGACTTATTTTTTTTTTAACCACTAAAGAACAGAGTAAAAGTCAAAAGCCCATGTTTATACCCCCTCCTCCTCATTTGGTGAGTGTTTCCATGGGATGGGGACCCAAAACATACAAATAATGGAGTTTCTGTTTGAACTCTTCCTGTCTCCTTTTCCAAAGGCTCAGGAGACTGTACTGATTATGCCACATTTAAGAAAGTTTCTCACTAGTTCAGTGTGCATACCAATGTTGACACTAGTGGCAGCCTACCTTTGGAGGTTGTTTTATCTTTGCTATTCAAAGCTATGAACAAATGCATAGGACTGGGTACTATAAATAAGCCAGAATAGCCCCAATATGGTGCTTTTCCAAGACCATCAAACCCATCCCAGTGACTGCAGAAAAATTAGTGTATGAGTATAATTTTCAATTTCACATACCTGCAAAGCTGCTCTATTAATAAGTTTCTACACATTTACTTGAAACTGAATTTGCAAAACCACAGAATAGAGTTCGGTCTCTAATGGGCTTAAATGTGCTTCCTGTTTTCAAGAAGAAACATTGAGGAGGATCTTGAAGTGAAGTGTCTGCAGTTTCATATGCTAATCATACTTTCACCAAAGTTATGGTCTTAATAATGCAGATTGTTTCCTGGGATACTGCAGCTCTTCCCCAACTTCTTGTCATCCACATGTTTGATTGCACTCATAAATTGCACGTGGGCACTAATAACTTCTGCTGATGTTACACTGCACATCACTCTAATGGTTGACTCAGCCTCTCTCACAGTCCAGGCTTTTCTCCAGCAGTGTATGTTATAGGTTCAGCAAGAGTTTAAGAGATTGAATAGAGTTTATAAGAAGAAGATGATAGAGCTGCTTTTTATTCTTGAAAACATTCATGTACCGGTGATGATCTAAATAATGGCCTATTTATCTTTTTCTTGACATATAAAACAATGTTGTTACTACATAGTCACACAAATCAAGACTTTCACCAGTTCCAGGCTAAGTGCAACAAACAGATTGATTATATTCCTCTCTTGGTTTGCTCCTCTTAGAAAAAATCTATCATCTGTTAGGAGAAATAGCAAGTACTAGGTCTGAAGGGATCCACTATCTGTAGCTTTTATTTTCTTAATAAGCAAATCAGTCCTCATCAGTGCACAAGATCATCAACACCTATTTCAATTTCTGTACACATCAGAATATATCAACCACAATTACATTATATGGAGGATAAATCACACAGTAATTAATGTAGCTAATAAGCAGGATACAAGGTCTGATTCAGTCTTTTGAAAGTCAGGGAAACATACCCCACTGACTTCAGTAAGATTTGGATCCGCTTTCTAAAGATTTGGATCTTCACTTAAGTTATGATACAATCACATCTTGCAACAAATAGGCTTATACTCTCTGTGTGTATCTGTAGGTCAGTGCACTCATACTTCAAGCAAGACCTACTGAGTAAAAGCTTCTTTTATGCTTGTGTGTCTGGCTTAAAAAAAAAAAAAAAAAGGAAAGTCTCCTTTACTCCAAAGTGTTGCTCCTTTTCTTTGAAACTAGACTGGCAATAAATATTGTTGTGTACAGGCCAATGTATGTTGCAAAGAGAAATGTTATATCAGAAAAAGAACATCTTAGTAGTAAGTACAATACATTACAGTATATTTCACAAGTATGGTTGGCATCATTCTTTCTGAAAGGTTTTCCAGCCTCTTGATCCAAATCACAAAAGCCACAATGACCTGTGTTTGAGCATCCCTTAGGCTGCTGTTCAGATGTGCTGGAGAAATGGAGGCTTCCTTCCCTTCCCTGTATCAGTCACATTCTGCAGAAAGTTATTAACAGAAAATAAACCTAAAGCATGCAACTATCCTATAATCTCTTTTACACTCACATAGTGTGGTACATGATTCTAGGGTGAAAAAGTCCCTTTGGCAAGCTTTATAGCCCCGTAAGCTTTCTTCAGTTATTGCCCAGAGCATCTGATGTAAAATTTGTGTGGCCAAACTGTGAACCTACAAGCAGAAGACTGTAGAAGTTTTGTCTCTTCAAGAAAATTTCAGTCAGGTTGTTTCTGTTTATTTTGGTCTCATTAGTCTGCCAGTACATGATAAATGATTTAGGTTAAGGGTAATTTAGTTTATGACACAATGGGTATGAAAGGTTATTCCTTCTCAGGCCCTTCTCATATATCTGCCTGTAAAAAAAAGTAGTTGTTATATCTCAATACACAGAAGCCACATAGATATTGTGTAACAAATTACATACTGGATAACAATCTATAAAATTTTATTGGCTTATGAAGTTTGCATTGATTTGAATTTTACCCAAAGCAAACCATTACTGTTTCTCCAAAATACTGAAATTAAAGGAAAACAGAAACCTCCATTACAGGTTTTTAAAAATGTAGCCACCAGAAACATCTCTGAACAGTGGTATTGTGGTTGGAGGGGGTTGTTGTGTTGTTTTTTTAATTGGGAGTATATGGGTGAAAAACTACATGGCAGGACAGCTTTGTCCAGAGAAAGGCCATTGATTCATTGATTGGATTCATAGTAATGTTTTGTATTTGACTGAATTTTGAGAGATATGTGTATCTGGAAAGTAGAAGGACATTATATATATACATATATATGTATATAAAGTAGAAGGACTGCAGATGTACATAATCATTACAGAGATATGCAATAAAAACTGGTGATCCTTGAAGCAGGGAGGTAAGGCACAAACAAGTCTGTTATTACTGGTATTAATTAACATTATTCTGTGCGGAAGAGGGCAATAGCGACTGTGCATTTGGACCAGTATTATTTTACACACCTGTTGGCAGATAAGACTAAGGCATCAATACTTTACAAGCCATATTCCAGTGATTTATGTTGAGAGAATGCAACCTATCTGTGGCAAACACCTTCACTGCAATCACATTAATTATACTTGATGCTGTCTGTTGGACTATGCCTTGCCTGGAGTTGATCACGGGGCCACAGTCTGTGCAATTACCCACTTCAATAATCATTGTCTCATTCTGACATATTATAGCAAGGGCTGCTGTATTGTTCAGCATAAATGAGAGGGAATAAATGGTACGACAGGTAACAATGCATTTGTAATAGTGTATACAGCCATTAAGCTTAATGCAAAAAAGGGGCCACTAAAATATGTATGAAAATAATCAGAAATAAAATTTAAAATATATTTAAACCCATGCTTGTTGACCAGGCATGAAAAATACCCTCATTCTGCATAAATGCATGAGGTTTTCAGGCAGGACACACTACAGGGCCTTGCACAGGTCAGCTCTCAGATCTTGTACTTGATGGACTTGTAGTCCATCATTTTCAAGTTTCTGAGCCATTTGTGTGGATATTTTTCCCATGATGTTGTAAATTTTGGCTACTCCCTAAACTGCTATACCAAACACTACTAATGCTGCATATGGTGCCAATGGACAGTCAACAAAGAAGTTGCAAGAGTTGCCCCCAGGATGGTCTCACTTGATGCTACTGCCCTGATCATCCCACAGGGATTTGGGTTAAACTCCTCCTGCGCTCTGTACACTTTTTATATTAATAATTCTGTCCTTAACACCCCGTCCCACATTCTATTGAAATATTGGCTTTAACCACTCGGTTAAGAAAGAAATCCCATGTAATTCTGATGAGAGGGTCGGTTCTAGGAAGGAAATTTACCTTTTCTTACAGTAAAAACAAGCTGTATATTTACCATACACATAGAGGAGCTTTCAACGTCTCCTGGTAGAGGAGGCATCTATGGGAAGGGCTCAACCTCGAGGAGGCCCTTCCTCCCACCCAGCTCCGGGATGAAGGATATTTTCTAGGGCAACCCCACAGACAGGACAAAAATCTGGAATTGTGATTATTCACAGGCTTTCATTAAAATTGCACTTTTACTGGTATATTTTCTTATTTAAATTCTCTATTTTCAACCTCCTGATTTGTTCAATATGGTTTTGAAATGTGAGCTCCTATAAATAAAGTTTATAATAAGGATCTCACCTGTTTTTATTTCAGTGGCACTGGTATTTATTTTTCTTTACTACTTTTAACTCATTCAAAGATCACAGACATTGTCGAGGCATTTGTGGTACTGTTTCATGTTTGATTTTGCCTTGTTTACAAACAAAAAAGTTTGCAATGTTTTGTGATACAGCCTTCTACAGGATAGTCTAGAAACTCACTAGTGACTGATACTTTATGTGATTCACCTTTCATTTATCTCACAATTTCTAACTTCTTTTTTTCTTCTCTCTCAAAATATTTCTTTTCTGCCTGTGGGTATGAGTGAGAGGTTTGTATGACTTACTCATACTTCACTGCACTTAACAGGGCCCCCTCATTAGTCAGGGCTTGGATTTTATTTTTGGGTATTGCTGCTGGTATTGCTGGCTGCTCGAATGACTCCCTCAGCATTGTCAAACAAAGTGGTTTCCTGCTAATTCCTTTCAGGGCTTAGATGGATTTTCAATCAATCTTGCTGAGTAAGTCAGCCAGACAAAGAGGTAAAATCGTGATATGGTTAGTCATTTATATTTTACCTGAATCAGTGAGGAAGGTACTTTTTGTCAGTTCTTACACTTCGTATGTAACTTTTATTCTACCATTTTTTGACAGAAATGTGATTTGAGGTATCTCTTGCCTTTGTCTTCCAAGTCAATCCTCTGAATTCCTAACCCAAAGTTTAATATCATCCATTATTCAACACCTTCAACAAGACCAACTTTAAAACTAGTAAGCTCTCAGTAAAGCTCTGCAATTAATGCTGAAATACCTTGAGTACAAAATAATAACCAAATAGCACTCCCCATAGCCTTGCTCAGAGCATCTCAAAATACCAGTAGCCTTCCCTGAAGTCTCTAGTTATCAAATATTCTTTAAGATTTAGTGGGTATTTTGCATTAAAATGCAAAATATTTTTCCTGCAAATTTAACAGTGGACTCTGCATCAGCTCGCAGTGCATCCATTTTATGCCAGATTGAAATGATCAAAATGTACCCCATTGCTTCTCATGGCATTAATGAGCTTTGCCCAGTGATTTTTGTCCTGCCATTTTTATCACTCTTTAATTTGTCATATAAATTATTCAGTGTTTTCTGTAGGTGCTGCTGCCTTGTAGCGCCCAGCCTGACCCAGCAGGAGGGTGATTGGGAGCACCCACCGCGGTGCACCCAGCACCAACCACAGCCCCAACCCCGACCCTGCTCACCCCCAGTATGGAAGGGCCTTTAAAGCACTGGAGTTTTCCTTCTCCTTGAGGTATTCAGCTACAGCCAGCCTTTGGACAAAGCTTTTGCTTGGACACCTTTACAGTCTTCATAGCTGCAGTAGTATATGTTTTATTTGAAAACATTACATTTACTACAATATAAAGAGGACATAATTGTTTATCTATGTTCACCACTGTTCTTCCTTCTCGACCCTCTCTTTCCAGCTGCTTTCCCAATGACTTCCTAGGATTATCCAGTATATACCAGGCTCACTTATTCCTTCTCGCACTAAATACAGCACAGTTACATTTCTTCCCCCAAGCTCAGCGTCCTCAGAGGAGTATTTAGGTTAAGAGCAGTTTATTCCTGGCTGGAAGTGCAGGAACTGTGCATGGGTTCATAAGCGAGGATTCTCCTTTGCTTCAGGCAGCTACTGAAAACCAAGGTGATGTCTGAGACAGAGATGAAAATGGAGAGATGCAGCAGTGGGGCATGAAGTATCCCTGCTGCTGTGCCAAGGACGATCCCCGCAGCACAAACTGGTGTTTGGGGCACGGCAGCAGCACAGAGGGTGAACAATCCTATTAACAGACAGAAACACATATGGAAAAGTGGCCAAATGGTGTAATAAACTTAGAGCCCTGTCTGCTCAGCTGTCCCCCAGCAAACGTGGAAAGGAAGGTGACAGCCGAGGCTGCCAGAGCCAGGAGCCTTCGCTGAGCAGTGGAAAGCAAAGGTACGCTGAGGGTGTCCTGTGAGCTGTCACAGCTCTGTCATCGGCTCTGCAGGAGCCACACCTGAGTGAGGTGCACTTCTCACCATACCACCATTTCTCACCATACCTCTGTTTCTCACCCTACCTCCACTTCTCATCATACCTTCAATTCTAACCATAACTCCAATTCTCACCATACCACACCTCCTGCCTGGGACGGGGGTTTCTTGTGAGAAATGTTTGCACAGGTACCAGGCTGACCATATCCTTGTCAGAGCTGCTTGGTACTTAAACAGTAATGATGACAAATATTTATAGTGCATTTAGTCCTACAAAAATTCTCTCCTTGAAGACTAAGTCTTTTTGTTTTGCTTCCTTTTTATGTAAGCTTTTTGTAAACAAATGTGTGAATAACTTTTCCTATTTCAGCTTTGCAGGAAATGAAGATTTTTCTTTAAAGTAGAAGATCCCTCTGAGAAGTCTTTCCTCTGTGGCTATACCCGCACCAAACAGATGTCTATGAGGCTGACTGGGAATTGCACAATTATGTAGTTAGTAAATACTCTTAGTTAGTACAGATCTTTGGGTAGAAAAAGTGAGCCAGGACTGAAAATACAGCCCTAACTCATGGATACAGTGGAACAGACGGACCAGAGGGGAGTTAGGGTAGCGAAACTAGACCTGCACCTCCAGTGGCTTCAGGGCAAGTAATACTGGAAAGGAGAGAGTTAAAAATATATATGGCTTTTAGCTTTGGATGATAGCTCCAGAAAGGACTGGGTCACCTCTGTGGAGAGGCTTCAGCAATATGTCATAGCTAATGATGTCAGTGCTGAGAAAAAGGTGGCAGTTTAAGTGAATGTAATAGGGGTAAAACCTCTAACCTGCTGTGCAGCCTAAGTGCTCTTGTTAAACCAGCAGACAAAACAATTTCTGGGAGAGAAATTTCCTCAGCTCCCACATCCACTGGCAACTGCAGAGCTTCCCTGCTATTATCAACCTAAGAAAAAATCATTTTGGGCTGAGTGCCTGAATTAAGGAAATTAACAGAATATCATCAGTTTGAGGAGAGCTTAAATGCCGCAGTACCAGGGACCAGCTATGATACTATGTGCAAAACAACACTACACAGCAGGCACCACCCAGTGTCAAAGCATCAGAAATTGTTATAACAGTGGCTGCTGCCAGACATGCTAGAGAATTGCAACTGAGACATGAAGGACAATCTGCAACTGCACTGGAGATCAACCTGGATGCACAATGTGACTCTCCAAAGTCTGCATGTGCTTTCTGTGCAGAATAGTCCCATGGTGCAAATGAGATGCTTGGTTTTCTTTACTTGGCTCAAGGACAGACTCCTTGGAAGCTGTAAGACGCTGGGAAAGGCAGGGACAGAGTGCAGGTCACTGCAGACAAGCCCAGATTGTGTCTATGAAGACAACTGAGAGTTTTCAGCTGAGGGTTGGGAAACTGAGTCTGTGCAGGATGCTGGATAGTCCATGCGGTACAGGTGATAAAAAAATCTACATTTTATCTGGATTCCTTTACAAATGGAGGAAGCACAATTTATAGTGAGGTTTGCTCTGGTCCTGCTAGTTTTGTAATTTTGTGGTAGGATTATCAGAAACTGCTCAAAGAGATGAAGTCGTCGAACCTTCAGTGCTTTTATTCCCCATATTTCTCACTGGAGGTACTACATATATGCTGTATATGCCAAACTCAGCATATGCACTACTTGAAGAGGAAAGTCTGGGAGAAACAGCTTCTCTATGTTAATGTTAACAGCCCAAACAGCTTCTCAATGTTAATCACAGGGATGTGAAGAAAAAAAGGTGCTGGTGGAATGTAGTTGTCTTCTCACACTTGTTGACAACCCAGCCTAGCATGTCGTTTTCCCAGAACAGAGAACATTTTCCTCATTAATCTTCTAAAATCCTCTAAAATCTTCCTCTCCCTAAGTCTATTAACAGTGGAGTTTGAGCATTGTGAACAGAAGAATGCACACAGTCCATAGTGCAGCGTGATCCCAAGAGCTCTGATGCTCAGTACTCAGCAAGATGCTGTTTCATCAAAGCCCAACCTCTTCAGAAGTACACCAGCTCTGACAAAATTTTTGTGGGAAGATTTCTCAAATATAAGGGAAAACTGCTCGACCAAGGTTTCAGAATAACCAGGAGTTGAGGCGAAAGGTTACGAGCAATGATTAAATTTCTGCTCTACCTAAATATTGGTCTCCGTCACCCCTGGAGAGTGTCCTAATCCCAAACTGCTGGCTGCTGTGGGCAGACCTACCTCTGGTTTTGATCATTTTGACCCTGGAAAAACCCCTCATTAGAAAGATTCAGCCAAAACAGCAGTGGGTAATCTACCTGATCCAGAGGAACAAATTAGCCACTGATTTTTTTTTCTTTTTGCATGTCAAGAGAGTGCAGATGCGAGATGATAGTCCTGACCCCCAGCCCACCAGCTCCTCTGAGAAAGGCTACTTCAGCCCCTTTCACTCTGGAATGGGAATGGATAAAATTACACTGCTTTCCACAGCAGAAGATTCTTGTTTTCCAGCCAGCCTTCCTCCATGGCACAACTTCAGTAGGAGACTCCTTGCAAGCGTCACCATAGGTAGGTACTTGGGATCCTCATGCTTTGGTTACAGCCTCGAGAGAGCTTGATTCATTACCAAATACAAAACAGTTCTCATATTTTTCTTCTGAGGAATCTTATGTATAAAATGATCTTACTGGTAATCACATCAGGATGTCCTAAAGAAAAGTGAGTACTTAGTTCAGAAAAATAAGGTAGCATATTTTTTATTTACTTCAGAGGCCCCTGGTGGGAGCTGTCATCAGAGCCTGGAGAGGGTTATTGTGTGCCTGGGCAGCTGGGTCACTTGTGTTTGTATATGGCTAATAAAAGCACTTATCTGGAAGCCAATTATATTAGTTCCCATATTATTATGTTGTGTAAAGAGCAAGGACATAACACTGTTTCTCTCATCTTTCTGCTGTTTTCCATTTCTTTTAACAAGAGCATTACAGCAGATGCTGTCAAGAATTTTAATAAAACAAACTGCCTTTCTGACTGTCTTTATCTATTTCTTCTTGTCTTTATAGGCTAGAAACATATTAGAGGGTTTAAGTGAGGGATATTACTCTTTTCTCCCACTCCCTCCTCCCCATGTCTCTCTCTCAGTTGCTTTCCTGAGCACTGTACACTGTGGAGTTTTTCCTCTTGCAGGAAACCCAAAACACAAAGATGCCCTCAAATAAAGCCCCCACAGAATACACATGGCTACCTGGATACTTAGTGGAGCTGTCAATCCCTGTCAGTCCTTCTGCCTGAGATCATGGCAGAGCCCGTTCCCAGACCCCTTTGGATGCTGCGGGACGGTGAGCACAAGCACTGGAGCCCAACTGCGGTAAGCAAGGTAGTACAGCTAGAGAACATCCTTAGAGTGGATAGAGCCACGCTTCACCACTGTCCTGAAAACAGGTTGACCAAATCACAGCATCATCACAAGGAGTAATAATATAGGAGGTTTGCAATACTGAGTCAACGAGGAGTAGAGAAAAAAAACAGGAGGCAAACCAGGAAATATGCCAATAACATGTAACCTGATTAAATGTTGCACAGCTGCTGCTGGCAATACAGAAGAGTCATCATCTGTCTCCTGTCCTCAAATAGGGCATGGAGACTGCTGTGCTCATGAAAATCCAATCATCTACAAGTAGAAGAGTGATTCCTTTCTGTGTGCGTCAGTGATTCACTATTTTGCCCTTTTCCCCTCTTCAAATGACTCAAGGCAGGTCTTATCCCATTACCTTCTGGACCTTACACACATGCAAACCTCTATCTGGCTTTAGAGGTATTGTGAGAAAAAACCTCTATCTCTTGGTCAGGAAGGAGGAAAGTGTGGAGGAGGTCAGGGTGGAAGCTGCCTGCTCGTTGTGGAGAGCTCAGACAAGATCTCTCAGATGTTTCCCCTATTGTGCTCACACTTTCTGAAGCCGAACAAACTGCCTGGGAATAAATCCTAGAAGATTTCAGTATCGAGCTATGGGCAAGTGTCACTACACAGAGATGACAGTAACTACAGGTGAGAGTCTGGTGTAGGGACCCTTTCACTTTGGGCTTGGGCAGTGGTGAACTACCTGAGTTAACTCAGCAGTGATGTCATTAAGCTAGTGAGATGTTAGTAAAACACTTCCTGGTGTTTGTGTGGGGGGGGAATATCAAAAAAGCAGTTCTGTAAGGCAAATTGCTAACAATGGAGTGAGTTGTTAAGAGTCTTTAAGTATCTCTTTGATGGGACACTTAACTTTACAGTCCCTGAACAAGTGGGCGGAAACACCTTTTGTCCTCAAAAGCAGAAGGAAATGGTGATAAGCTGCACCTGATACCAGGCAGATAGACATGGCTGGAAGTGCTGCAGCCCGGCTGGGAGCCCACCAGGAGCTTCTCAGAGGAGAGGAGATGCAGCTGAAAGCAGAAGGGTATGGCAGAACTTGGGCTTTTCCTCTCCACTTCAGTCTGGAGATCCTAGAACCTTTGAAACTGATGTGTGCCAAGTCCTCATGTTTATTTTTGTGCAAAAGCATTTTGCTAGTGCTTTATGCTGACCTGGTCTGTTCAGCAGCCTCCTAGCATTAAGGAAAGGTCTTCCATATCTCTGGTGCTTTGTCTCACACTAGTTGTGTGTGGTTATTTTCTCAGTAAGGTGGAGAACTGCTAAGTACAATGTCCTGATTTGTTTTGCTAGGGATTATTTTTATTTTCCATGATTAAGCTACTCAAAGATACTTGGTTGTCTTTTTAGTGTTGTGGTGTTTTTTCTTGCATGCTCTCCACTTGCAGAAAGACTTTGTGAAGTAAGAGGTTTGTGGAAGTCTGCTAGTTCAGGAAGGGAAATATGGTAATTTAATAATCTAAATACTGGTGTGTTCCTATAAAGTAGGTTTTTTAGTGTCTTGGAGATAACTGCCAGCACAGGTAGTTGTAAGACTGCCTGGAGTTCTTTGTGTCTTTACTTTCCGAGAAGAGATTGCCTCTTACCTAAGACCAAGCTGTATATTTGCCCATGTATGTAGTTATAATAAAATTTGAGTGCAGCTTTTGGTAAGAAGGACTAAAGGGCTTCTTGAGCCAGGCTTCCTGATGTT
Source organism: Nesoenas mayeri (assembly GCF_963082525.1). Taxonomy (NCBI): domain Eukaryota; kingdom Metazoa; phylum Chordata; class Aves; order Columbiformes; family Columbidae; genus Nesoenas; species Nesoenas mayeri. The sequence goes on from NC_137560.1 coordinate 12,861,955, forward strand.
GATCCTCTGTAAGAGTGTTCCCTGTCTGCTCTGCAGCAGCAGGTCAGAAGGGCTTGGATGGACCCAGGGGCAGGGTGGAGGCCGCAGGCAAGCGGGGCGCAACCGAGATGGATTTTGTTCTTGGTTTCCCTGAGCAAGCCCTGCACCTGGAAGGTGAGCAGCATCTTGCTGACCTCTGGGCAGGGGTTAGCAACCTGTGGGAATCCTCTGGAATAAACTCAGTCACAATTTTAAACAAAAGGAATATTGTCTTGTAGTAATATGCAGCTAATATAGTTTCTGGGGGAAAAGAAAAATTAGAATGCAATTTTGAAAAGCAGATATATTTTCATATACTCATAAGACGGAGATAAACATCCTTCTAATGAAAATTTTCTGTTCAAATACAAATAGTGCTTCATGCCCACATAATGCAAACACACAACTTTGTGTTTCAAATCCCCTCTGGGATGCTGGCACCTTGTTCTGGGGTGGAAATATTTGCTTCAGCTGCAAGAAATTAATTTTAGGGTAGCTTACTATGCACCACAAACCTTTTTAATACTGATCACAAAGCTGGAAGAAAAGGAAAAGAGACATGTCTACTATTTGATTTAAAGCGCTTAAGTTGTTATATATTATTTATAATTTTAGCCTCAGCATGGAAGGTAACACTTCTAATACATGGTGATCAGTACCTCACCAGCATTTGAAAACCATCGCTGCATACATTAGTATGTTTTACTTTTCCTTTTTACATGATAAAATGTGATATATGGTAGTTGCTAACTTCATATAGGTACTGATTTGGGACTTTTTAGTGTCATAAAACCCCTGAAGCAGAGACTCGTGGAACGTGAAACACTGACATAGTGCCTCTGGAGCACCAAAGCAAAAGCTGGCTGATGAAGATGGGTTATTTGTGGTGATGTGGTGCCTGGAATTACAAACACTGCTGGGTTTAGCTGCACACACACAAAAACTCTCTGAACTTGCAGAACTTTCCAAATGCTGGATATGGAAGGAGTAGTCTGACAATTCCGCTCTGTTTGTGTGGAGAAAATAAAAGGACGGGAGGAGGAAATGCTACTTTAGGGAAGTAAATAGTTTGATTTTTAACACATAATATTTACCTGAAAATGGTTGCAGTGTTGACAAAATAACTGGTATTTAAACAGGCTGCAGAGTGTTTGCATGTTGTTTAATCATTCACCTATATAAGTGCTGTAGGAAATTCACCCTGAGTGTGCAAAGCTGCTGGAGGAGACCCTTTACACATGCAACAACTGTCTGAATCAAAGTATTCACCCAAAAGACACTATGGGAACATATAACTTAACATAAAGCACTAGTCAGCAGTTGCTTGCTTCTGTAACCACAGACTTCCAAAACTTTTTATGAAGTATTACATTTTCTTTAAACCGTGTCATACAGTGTAAATTAGTGACATCAAAACTAAAACTCTTGTAAATCTTTCATGCAAAAACCGAAGTTTAATATATGTTGCAATCTTCATTTATATTTTTTAATTGTTAAAATGAGCAACAGGGAAAACTTTCTTTATAGGACTTAAATTTTCCTGAAGATTTATGTTTATTGCTTTTGCACCTTCAGTTGGTAGAAATTAGATTAGGCTTTTATTACCCACTTCATCTTTTAATATACTGTACAAAGTCATATGGAAGCGCCAAAATTAGCAGTGTCATCCTCTGTGTTGTCCGTTTTACTGCAGCACAGAGCTGTGATATACTCAAATAATATACCTGTGGTATCTGTTACTAGCACAGTCTCCTGTTCTGTTTGACTCAGACCTCGCATGAATACAAATTCATTATATACATTTTTCTCTTCCAAGAATGTATACATTTGGAGCATCAGCCATTTACAGACACATAGCACAAATAAAGCAGTGAATTTTCTTCATTCTCTACTCCTTATGCTAATGAAAATTACTAAGGAAGAAAAAAAAAAGACACAGAAAATGCAGCTCCCCCAGCATTATTCACATTGCAGTAGACGGCACAATTCTGTACTTACAGATCTTAACAGTGAAATGTCTCAGGATCTTTACAATTTTCTGCAGAACTGTTTCAAGCTCTCAGCAAGCCACAGTGTTCATCGAGGCAGAACAGAGCCGTATGGAAGGTCTATGCAGCTGGGAGATAATGGAACTATTTTCCCAGCTGGGACTACAAGCCTTTTATCCACTGAGCATTGCGTGTCTCTTCACTGGTATTAACCGTGAAATACACTGCTTTCCCGTTGTACTCATGCTAGGACCCACACAATTAGTGCTTGAATCAGACAAACAGCTATCACAGTTTCTGCGTATTCCTGTCTGGAAATCTTGAACGTGTAAAAATTAGCTCTGCGTTGCTCATCCTTCAAGCAAGCTGAGAGAGTGAAAGTGCAGCTGTCATACTAGTAGCATAAAAGATTAAATGTGCTCTTGCTGTTCTTTTCGTACAAATATGAGCTCCTGTCAGGTAATCAGAAACCTCTCTTCTTGAAAAACGGGTCAGTACTCGGTATTAGGTTTAGAGCAGGAAAGGAAATAATTTTGTTTGGTCCTGGGTCCCACAATCACTTCCTGAGCTCTGTAAGATTAAGCTCATAGGATGTGAGTTGACACTTGGATTATATCCCAGCACTGACTGTCCTCTTGAAACATATGACTACCCCTCCATAACATATATATTTTTAAAAAAATAATAAAAATAAAGGGGGAAGGAAGCTTGCTTGCCTAACGTAGCACAGACATATATCCTGATTACACATAAACTTCAGACCTTCTCAGATTTCTGTTTTTCCTCTTGGGACTACTTCAACAGAGATCAAATGCAAAACTTGTACAGGGGAATGCCTTTCTATTAGTAAGCAAAAGTTTTTTGTATTCACAGGAGATAAAAGTAGAAACAGCAGTTTTCAGAATGTTTCTGCCAAGTTAAGTGCAATTGTATCATAAGCATTTCTTCACAAGATTTTAATGTAATCTCAGTATAAATCCATTAGTTTGTAATGGGATTAATTGCATGCCTGTCTGAGCAATGACAAGTGGAGAGGATGTGAAAGTCAGGTGGCAAAGACATACAGCGGCATGTGGATACCTTGAGTAGAACACAACAGTGAGTCAATCAACGAAAGAGATGGAGTGTGCAGGACTGTGGGAAGTCATGGGATGTGCATAGAAGTGCTTCCTATGGAAACCCATGGGGCTGATAGGGTGACAGCTCTGCTCCCATTTCAGAGCTTTCTTAGCCACCCTTCTCATTAACATAAACAATTTTACATTTCCATCGTGTGAGCATCTCAAATGAGCTTTACCGGCAATTAATTAAGCCTTGCAGCGCCTTCTAAAGTAGATAGGCATTATAATTAGCAGTTCCATTTTTAATTAGGAATAAAATTTGAAACTGAATTTTAGGTGTTTCCTCATTATTTTTTTTTTTTTAACTAATGCCAGTGCTTTTTCTAAGTTGCAACAAGAATAAATAGACAAAGAATTGCTTTCAACAGATTAACCCAAGCTTCTCATTGCCAATTCTTAAAGTTTATTAAAAATTTAATATTTTCTTTGTTGAAATAAATGATTGTGCTAATACATTGGTTATCTAACAAGATTGTCTGGGAAAATTATTTCTTTGTCCCTGAGGAAACTAATGCTGTTAAAACTTCACCATTTCCAACAGGGAATGCAAACAAACATTTTAGAAATGCCCCTTCTAAAGGTAGATTATTTTTGAGATCTAATATTTTCAGACATTTAAGTGTTACAGTCTTTCCTGAATGAATTTTGAACTTCTGAACCTCTGGATTGTTTTTATTATAACTTGTGAAGTTTTGATTTAGATTTTCAGAACTATCCTATAGTAAAGATTAGACCTACATCTTTTAGAAATGACATAGAAAATGATGATAAAATGTAATATCAAAACATGCTGTTCCTAAAAGTCAAGACAGAACATTTAAATGTTACCAAAATGTCATGGGTTTGCCCCATTTTCCTTCAAAACAAAATTTCACTGATAGGGGCACTTCTTTGTTGAATGTTTTGCTTTTGAAGAATTACCATTCTGGCAGAAAAACCTGTTTCAGGTGTTTGTTAATCCGTACTGCCTTTTTTTTAAAAAAAAAAAAAGAGAAACAATCTACTTTACATGTAACCTTATGGAAAACCACCTCTGTGTTGTAAAGCAATCTGAGGTGAGAGTCAAGCAACCTCAGCATCCTCTGGTGGGGCTCCAATCACCTCAAAATTTGGCCTTGGCTGACTAAGTGGAAGAAGTTTCCATAGCTCAGAATGAACTGCATAAAGTCCTTGTGTACCTTTGATGACACTGTTATAGGCTAAAATAACTCAGTGATAGGATCTGGTCTATAAAGTAGATGGCAGAGACTGGAGCATAAGCTGAAAGACAGAAGTGAATTAGCAGGAGTTGGGCCAAGGTGTTTCTTGCAAAATCTCTGCTGAGGAAAGATCTGAAAGACACTTTCTCCTGTGTTTCCTCTGTAAAAACTAGAGATGCCTTCAAATGATACATGCAGTATTTTGGTAAGAGCTGTCAGTACACCTTCAAAATGAGATAGAGCTTTCCAGCTTACTGCTGACTTCTGGCTGGGTCAGTTTTTCTGTCTCTCCTCTAGACACTGTAGATAAATCCAGGATGTCTTTAGTGAATTAGATGAAGGACTAATGTGATCTAGACTCCACTGTGCTTAAACAACATCTTGTCCTTGAGCTAATCCCTACGATCACAAAGGCACAATTTAAGGCCTAAAATGAAACTCTTTAGAACAAAGGAATGTGATTGCATCCCATGAGGTACTTTATTCATTCCATGCTTCCTACTGCTTCAAAACCATTCAGCAACCTGCTATTTGGCATTTACTCTATGCATAGGATTTTGGTTACTCTAAAAATCTGCCATCATTTATATGAATCCATAGGTATCGCTTAATTAAGATTGAAAGTGGATTCTGCAGGGCTTGTCCAATAACCATTCCAGAGGCAAAACTCCTGGGCTTGAATTAGTTAACAAGTAGGTTTGAAAACAAGTGAGTCTGCTACAGGTATCCTGTGTGATGTTGGAGAAAGTCCCTACCTAAATCCACTGCTCACTTCTTTCTTAAATCTTCACAGCTTTTCTATGTACTGCTGCCAGGTAATTACTTTTCAGATTATTGGGTTAGTTTCCCCTCAGTCTTGTTAGACATATTCTAAAATAAATTGCAACACACAGTAATTGCAAACTAAGTGCTAGATTAATGCATCTTTGCATTTTTTTTTTAATACAGAAGGAAGCTATGTAATTTCAAATTCATGCAGTTATATCACCTTTGTCTTGTGACATTCCTGAAAGTCTTGTCACAGACAGACATTAGAAAACATGGACAATGGAAACCTGAGAGCAAAAGTTTGTAATAATTTGCTTGCATTATAGTAAAAAATCAAAATGTACTATGAAGTTAATTGAGCTGCTGGACAACTTGGGCAGTTGAACAGTGCATAGTGCAGGCATTTGTGAGTGATCTGATCTTGCATAAAAGAGACCTTGAAACCACACAGAAAAATGGATTATTGTACCCCGAGTTCCCCAAAAAGTCTGCTGCTAGAGCTGTGCTGCTTCCCTCCAGCAGAGGAACGGCTATGAAAACCCAGACAGAACAAATCACCGACATTTTTTATAACTTATAGGCAACAGACTGCCAATAGAAGGAGAGATGATACAGTCCCAAGTTACTGGAGAACAATAATTAAAGTCAGTATAGTGCTTCCATACATCAAGACTTGATTTAATCACTTGATGACATTAGTCATTTTCAGAGTGTTGCTATTTATTCAATGGGAAACACCTTTATATGGCTGCTCATCTCATAGATTTGTACTGAAGAGAAGCCCCGCATCTCAGAAAAATACCAATATACGTGTGACCTTATGGAGTTATTTCTGCAGTCTTCTGGAAAGAGGAAAGGAATTTTCTCTGGAGGCAATGTTCACTTTTTAAATTATTATTATTTTAAAATCTTAATTATGCTCTTCCCATGCAAGTGGAGAGAGCACAGTCTGAAAAGCATGTCTTCTCTGTATGTTTTAGCACTGTGAGTCATGTAGCAGAATGTTAATGCAGAAAAGCTAGTATAATCTATAGGAAATACACCTTTAATATAGAATAGCTGTTTCTTCTGTAGTCTTTGTAGATTTTGTTTTACTTTGCGGGGGGGGAGAAACTAAAAGAAGAGGGATATGCAGGTGTAATATAATCTGTTTGAACAGGGTGTACATTTAGCTGTCTTTCTGCTGTTAAAAGACACAATTACAAATATTGAGTTTACTGGTCTTTTTCACCCTAGATCCATTCAATAATCAAGATTAACTACCTCAGTCCTTGTTGGTATTCCACAAAACTCTTTCCTCTGTCTGAACTTCAGTCTTTGTCTTCTGCACCTTGTTTGTTTAGGTGTCCGTTTTCTAGTGACTGAACAGAGTTATGGGCAGCCCCATTCATAGACTCTGTACATCATAATGCTTTGATAACACAGGGGGTAATTATTTTCCAGCTAAACATATGCACAAGCACTCATGCACACACACAAACTAGGAAACAAACCCTCTGAACACTTGAAACTCTTCCCCCCACAAAGAGGATGAGAGGGAAAGAAACTGTTCAATGATGCTGTTAGTCCTTGTGTTAAAGTACCACATTGATCTCCGTCTCTAGAATAAATGCAAAGGTTTAGTGGGTGTTAAGCCTTTCAAAATGCGCTGCTTATTAATGATGGCTCCAGCAAAGGTGACCTCCGGAGCTATGAATAATGCTCTGAGTAGAGCCTGAATGGTTCCTATGCTTTCATTTGATCTGCGTTGTTTTCTGATACCATTTCACTTTTGCTACATGGCAACGGATTTGAAAACTTTCAGTTCTCTACAGGTTTCTGGTTCTGACTGGGGGTGGGAAATGCTCAGATCGATACCTGTGAGCTTACCTATAATGGAACTGGAAGCTCTTTAACCTTAGGAATGAAATGTTTGGCCCATTTGGAAGTAATTGGATGAGGAAATTTTTAAAGTATAAGCAAAAATAAATACAAAGACTTTTCTTATTTTTGATACAGCTGGTAGAGTTATTGAATGTGATTACTATTTTGAAAACATAGTCAAGTGCAACCACTGTTGAACAAGACAATTGCAGTATTCTTGGTGATACTTTCTAATGCCCTCAGAATGGCTTTGTGGCTAACTCTAGCATTATTTTTCTATTCATAGAAATTGGGGGGATTTATTTATCTTTTTGTTTTCTTCAGGGTTTTGTGTGTAGTTGGTTTTTTTGTTGGTAGATTTTTTTTGGTTGTTGGGTTTTTTCCTGTGTGTGTGTTTTTCAGCTATCTGACAAAACACCAATTGTGTGTTTCCAGACTTTTAGGGTTGTTTTTGCGGTTGTTGCTTCCTGGATGTGAAGTATCAAATAAGTGGGTCACTTTCCACATTGATTTTCCTTAAGGGAGAGAAAACTAGAAGAATGGACTCTGGGAATTGCAATGAACTTTCATTACTGCACCTCTCAATTCTCCTAAATGGTCAGTGGATCAATGTCCACCATCTACGCTATGTGGAGGAGACTACAAAGACATTACTGCCTATAAGTGTAGGGTACTGTATGTCACATAATGGGTATCAGCTGGAAGTAGTCATTCAACTGTGAGAGCGAGCAAGCTCAGGAAACTAGACTAAAATAAAATAATTCTCAAAACCTCTCAATTTACAGAACTTAGTGTAGTTACAAACTAAGTTGCTCCTTTCAAGCATGGCTTTCTTTATCTAGTACTTGGCATGTTGTTCAGAGGTCACATTTTGCAAAAGTGCTTGCAGATGTCATGTGTTCCCTCTGCAAATGCATCTCTTTGAACAGACATTCTAGTGCAAGCAGAAGGCCATCTCCTGATGGCACTGCCACTCTGCGACCCACATTTCCCATCATTTTCTTGAACTTGCTGCAGCTTCTGTAACACCAGCTAATACCAAATGTTTTAAGTGCATTTATTTTCCCTTGTGTGTTCATGCTTCTACAAGTCCCCAGTGACTCCGACATCATAATCTTATTTTTGTAGTGAATGTATAGTTTTTCACAGATCCCTGGAAAAACAAATATCTGTAGGTAACACTTCACACTAATCAATGGTGTTTTATTGAAAAAAAAAAACAAACAACTAAAACTCTTCTGGTATTTCTAGTAGGTCTTCTTGCCTTCATCATACATTTTGTATTTCCTATCACAAAGTTTGTAGGAGATTTCTGTTCTAATATTATCTGCTACTCCTTGAATTAATGAAATGGGGGAGAAAGATGGCCAGTGCCACCCTGCTCCTTTACTTTCTCAGCAGTTTTCCTGCAATCCTGTTCTGCTTCTGCCTTGGATCTCATGGGCATTTCTTACATCATGCAACAACATTTATTCTGCACATTTGCCAGTTTTTCTTCCTTGGTCTTCTGTTTCGTACCAATTTTATGTTTGGAAACAAACACCACTTTCTGGGGCCCAAGGGCAGCTGGGAGAAGGAACCTGTTTCTGACACTGTTCAGCCTTCAATTATTCTGGTTTTGGTAAAATTGCCATTCTAGTGCACAGTGCTACTATAATTTAGTTCATGGGCAATGCTGTCAGCCCTGTCTACCTAAGCTGTGACACATAACTGAATTCTGCAGCAAAACACTAATGGACCCCTCTCTACATTAAAATTAAAAAATGCAAAATAAAGTATGAAAAAATGTGTCTGCAGAAGCTGAGAAGTCTTGAATGGAGTTTTTTGCTGACTTCACATGGACTCAGATCAGGTCAATAATTCTTAAGCTTTCCACATCCCCTGAGAGAAACAAAATGTTGCTTTGAATAACTTGAAAATCCATTGTTTTGTCCTGGTAGTTTTTTGTTGTTTGTGGCTTTGGGCTTTTTTTTTAATTATTATTATTATATGTGTGTCTTGGATGTTGAGTATTGCTTAGAGTGAAAGAAAATTAAACCACGAAGTGCAAATATTAACACTAATGAAAATAGTAAATTATTTTAAGCTTTGGCACCTATATTTATATTTTAATATCTAAATAATAATGGCTTAATATCATCGAATCATAGAATGGTTTGGGTTGGAAGTGACCTTCAAAGGTCATCTAGTCCAACCCTCCTGCAATGAGCAGAGACATCTTCCCCCAGATCATGTTGCTCAGAGCCCCATCCAGCCTGGCCTGGGGTGTCTCCAGGTATGGGGCATCCACCACCTCTCTGGGCAACCTGCTCCAGTGTCTCACCACATAAAACAACCTGCAGTTGTCCTGGAGAATCTCTGCCTCTGAGCTGCAATCTCAGCTCCTCTCTAAGGCCACGTCAATCTTCTCAAGCCACAGGTGTCTGACCAGCCCATTTAGTGAAAATAACCATGGAAAAAGTGAGAAAAGTGCTTAGAAATCCACTGCAGCAGAGTGGCGTTCCCTGAATCCTCTTCTGTTCCAGAGCCACTGATGGATTTTAAGGGCTTTAAACAGGATGGTGCTAGGAGAACTGTGAAGCCTGTGCATGCATGGGTGGGCACAAAATTAAAAGGGAATTTTGTTGGTAACTCCAGTGGGTTTCTTTTTCAAGTTCTACAGTAAAGCTTTATAAGTATAATACCCACTATAGTATAGTTATCTTTTTTTTTTTTTTTTTTGTAGCCAGTAATATCATGGAGTCACTACTTTTGTAATTCTCTAACTTGCTCAAATGTCTTGAATGTAACAAGGTGGGAAGCAAATAAAAAGACAGTATGTTGGCTTGAATGCAAGTACACATGTCTGCAGTAGCCCTGTCTAGAGCTGGTTTCAAAGAAAACTTTCAACAGTTGCCAGTCTGGAAACCAGCATGGATCTGTCATTTTGTGACTGGATGAACGCCACCCACACTTCGCCTGTCCTTCACAAGTTCTGGAAACTGAGCCTTTATCCTAGAAACAGAGAACAAAATTGTTTAAGAGTTTTCCATGTTACTTTTAACACTTGCTTGTCCTGCCTGTTGATGAAGCCAGTTCAGTTCATTACACATATCCAGCACACATGGTTTCCCATGTTTTTCTATATTTGCTTTACTACAGGTAAAAACAAACAAACAAAACACAAAAAAACCCCCAAACAATCCCTCACCAATGATAATATTTATTATTAATTTGCATTAGGAATCTCAGGGATGGTAATGATGTTTCAGTTTCCAGGATCTACAGGCTCAAGTTTGCTGAATAAGTATAAATGGTCTGTGACGATATGCATGAATTGCAGCAAGGAGGGATCCATCACCAATACAATATTCATCCAAGCATCTGCTTACCTGCTCTCCAACTAGAGCACAAGTGCAAGGATGCAGATAATTGTTGATTACAGTAACACAGATTGGTGAATGTTAAAAATGAAACTAACAGGGACAATAATGTAGATTCACTTGACCAGGTAAATGACTTAATATTATAGTCAATACTAAGGTATTAGGAATTAAAATCTATATATGCTACATCATAATCACAGTTCCCACAGAGACGGAGGTAGATGAAATGTGGATTAAAACCAGAGAATATATTCACTACTTCTGTCATTTTTTGGATCCTTTAAAGACTTCAGTTCATTTCAGCACTTGAAGAAAATGCAGGGTCTAAGATTTAAAATATATCCATCTTCATCTAAAAGAAGAAAAGAAACTTCTTTTTAGAAAGATTTATATCGTGGCAGTTCATATAAACTACAGCCAAATGAGACTGCACTGTTAGAAAAATATAACAAAAAGCCTTCAAGTACTATGGCATCTTGTGCTATCTCCTTATTACTCTGGTTCCTTCATTTTAAGCTTGTCATTGATGTCAGTGGTACTAGATCAGTGTAAAGGAATAATTTAACCACCTCTATATGTTTATCCAGGCAGCCTGTTTCCCCAGGGCTCAGTGGGCCAGTGTTTGAGCATCTCTAACTTTAACACCATTTGATCTAATTTGAAATACAAACAGTAGAGTACCCATGGTATAACACTTGCTGTTATATTAGGTCTTCTTTTAGGAAACTGGTATATAAAATCCACTTATTAAAAATGGATACATGAGAATTTTGGATGGAATTTTATAGATCTGGTTTTACTGCAGAAAATGTAGTTATTTGGGGATCTCAAAAGCTGTAAACCTGTACCTAGGTTTTTACAATGCTGAGTAAGCTTAGACAAATTAAAACAACATTTTTCTGCATCCTTCTTTGAATTATGTTTGAAGACATTTCTCACTTGGATTATTTTTTTTTTAATTTAAAATGGCAAACAGAAAATATTCCTCTTTCTAGTTGTAGATAAAATTAATGAGAAGAATATAGTATTCAGACAGGGATCATCTGTATAAAGTCACTTGCTAAATGCTTTGTATAGAAATATCCTCATGTTTTGACACACTGATTTCTTGTTTTCTGACAGTGGTATAATTTGCTTTAAGAATTGTTTCAGTCATTTCCCAAATATTTATTATGCAGCATTGGGTAGAAATAATTTAATTTTGTAAAGTTATACCAACCTTCATTATGAAGAAAAAGAGATCTCTTTATGTAATCCCATCAACTTCCCCCTCAAAGATCGGCTTAATTAAAACTGTACTAGCTTAAAACAGACCATCGCTTATGACTATAATGAGTTATGCAAGTTAGTTCTTATATCATACATGATAATTTCTTATTGCTGTTGCCTTGTAGAATTGTAATAAGAGGTACTGTAATCAAGGATCAGTCTGGCTTTCCATTTTAAACCTGTAATATATTTCAGGGGTGCATATAAGCCTACAAAGATAAAAATTGCAAAGCCAATAGCTTAGGGAAAGACAAATCTTGGCTCAGGAAGGGTTTTATTTGCTCAGAGTCTTCTCAAAATTGTAGGGAGAATCTATAGGAAGTTTACTATGGATGTCAACCTGCACAGTGTTTGTTCTTCTGTTTGGAGATGTTTATAGACTCACCAGGGCTAGATAGATAGATAACAAATGTTGCAAAGAGAACTGCATCACGATACAGTTTTTGCTTTACTGGAGTCGGATACTATTATATTTTTAGAAAGATATTGAACCATCTGATTTTCATGGACTCCTTAAAATAACGGTATTTAGCCCATTCTCAAATTATGCTCTTATTTGAATGGTTCCCAGCAATTTAACACCCCATCACTTTTCCCATAGCATAGTCATTTGTGTAAATCTTTGTATGGATAGTCCTTTCCACTATCCAAATCTTTATGCATCTTTCAACTGTGCAATGAATTTTATCAGACTATTAAAAATAAATTATGCAGGCTTCGTGCCACACAATCAAATCTCTGCTTGTTAAGCATTTAGCACCAGTGATCAAACCCCCTAAATGTCAGAAAGGTTATTGCCTGGCTGTGTTACCTGCATGAAATGAAAGCTTATCTTGCAGGCAAATGGGTATTTTCATGTACAGAACTGTTTTGAATAAAACAATTAGTTGGTGCTTCTTCCATAAAACTGCAGTTGCAGCTGTTAAGCAAAATGTGTAGAAGTAATGGAGATTTGGCCATTTAATAGTACATTTTTCTATTTTGGGGCCTTGATTCTAGACCCCTCCTTTTGGTTTCAAACTTGAGCACTGAATCCAAAGAGATTCACATCCTTGAATGGTTTGCCTTCAGCCTATGTCAGGCTATTATAAAAAGTTGCTCCCCAGATTTCTACATGATTTCATGAAATTTTACATTTTGAGAGTCAACCTTGCACCTGGTCGTCTACAAAAAAATGTTGCAACATCAGCATGAAATTATGCAAAGAGGTATCACCCACTCTTCAACCAAACAACATTGATTGAACTTATACCGATGCGACTAATCCTTGACAAAATCTCTCAGCTCCTCAATCTGTTTCTACAAGAAAAAATGAGAATGATTTACCAAGATCACTATCCACATAAAGATCTATATATCATATTTAGTTGTACCCATCCTCCTAATGCCATTTGTTTCAACTTGCTGATGGCAATCGTTGAACCATGTTTTCTCATCTTGGTGCATAAACTGTATTGAAAAAGCAAATGTCTCAAATTAACTTCACAGTAGCTCATTTTAATTTGCCTTGTGCTGTGAGAGGGCTGATAACCTAAATCAATGTCATTGCTATTTCAGCTAGTAAACAGCATATATTATCCTCTACATATTGCTGTTAATAGCTCATGCATGATCCTTGAGGCTATGTGTATTCTTTTAGTAATTAATTTATTAATCTTACCCTTGTTGAAGCAACAGAAGATATCTAAAGGTATCAGGAAGAGGTAGAGCAAGAGAGGGGACTGTAAAGGGTGTGTACCCAAATCCCTCATTAAGAACATATCAGATTCCTATAATTGAACTCAGGGTAAAATGATCACTCAGGCTATCACTGGGCAAATTTCCTTATTTAAACTCTTGATCTTTATTTGCACTTTCTGATGTCTTGTGAATAATGGAATTAAGAAGCGTTAAAGTCAAATTATCTCGGGAAAGTGTGGTTATTGTGACCTTTCACTAGCAAATCAGTGTTTAAACTAAGAGAATAGTAGCATGGTTTCAGGCATGGTATTGGAAGGGCAAAGAAATGTTAGTATTAATAGTAGCAGCAGTCATCACACACACACACAAGGGGAAAAAAAAGATTTCCAAAAGTGCAGATTAGAAAAGCCCTTGGAAGTCACAACACTCAAATGCTGCCCTGGTTACAATGGCAAACTCCTACCATCCCCATTAGCAACTCCCTCATCCAGCTTCCCATGTTCTGCCTTGCTCCAGCAGAACTTCTATAAGTCACTTGCGAAGGTTATACCAGATCCCTTTACAGAGACTTTTGTGCATAAAACATAAACTGTTACCACAAGTAATGGAGTTACTCCTTTATCTCTAGTAATAAATGTCTGTAATTTGGGTCCACTGTTGAAACCTTCTTCTGGAAAAGGTCAGTATTATGGAGGTCATTGCTACCACAACAAAGGGAGTCCTGGTGTGGAGTCTTTAGCTAATATTGATGAGTATGTCCTCTATTGCCTTCATGAATACAAGGGAATTGCCACAGATTAGTACCAAAGCAGCGTTTGCTGCAAGCAGTATGTCTCTTGGCTACTTGGACTTCCTCTGACATTACTAGAAATTAGAACCAAATTCAGTCTATTGAGAACAAAGATGGCGTTGCTGCTGTTTAGTGTTTGGGGGGGGAAACCACAAAGTTAAAAACCCAGTTTGACTGGAAGTAATGATGGGCTAGAGAGCAATCAGCTGTTTTCAAGAATTGGTAATACTGGTGTAGAAGTTATTAGGCTATTCAGCACAACCTGGAATATGAATTGACAGAAAGAGGGAGGAAATGTGTATCTGTATTATTGCTGTCTTGGTGGAATTAGATTCATTATCTTCTGCCGTTTTCTGAGGAAAAGGTCTGTTTAAACATCAGACCTGTGTCCAGGTCAGGGATTAGCACCAAGCAGGACTAAAGACTGCAAAGCATCACATTAAGGATGTGTAATAGTACTTTTGTGAGTACAGTGTGTGACAGATATGCAGCTGCAGCTAAACAAAGAGGACGTTTACATACGGAGTCACATTGTTCATGAAGTGCTTGTCATGAATAGGTTTTATCATTTGCAATCCTGCAGGAAGAAAAAAGCCTCCAAATATGTCTATTGATGCTGGTGTGAAAAGCCCGTTGTTTGAAATCAAATTCATCTGGCTTGATTTCCAACCAGCTGAGTTATGTCTGCCACAGGACTTGACAAGGATGGCTTTTCCCCTTTCATCAGCTCCAGATTTCAGGTTGTCAGGAGCTGGCCTAGTCCCCAGAATAGAATAGACTGCTCTCGAGATGGTTTGCTTTAGGTCCAGCTGTCTGTGGGCTTTGTGGAGTAATCCAGCAGTAGTACATCAAAAGCACCAGAAGCCCAGCAGTGCTTGCTCTCTTCTGCCATTGCACCAGGGTGAGGCTGGGTGACTGGTGATGGTTGTCAACCACAATTGAAAACCCCTCAGTGACCAAGGCTGCTGGCCTTGGGGACTGTCCTGCTGTTGGAGGGCTGCCAGCTGTGCCTTTTGCATGCTGGTGACTTCTTGTGAAAATGAAATAAGACTGCCAGAGGGTTCCCAGATGCCCAGGACTTGATCTTACTTATGTCACTGTCAAGTCTGATGAATCAAGAGGTTTCAAGGTCAAAATACTGAATAAAAATCCCTACTATGTGACTCTCATATACTGCCTAGGCTTTTCAAATTTCAGATCAGTGCCTTTTGGGATCATTGATAATGCTGTGGTCTTAGAGAGGTCAAGACTACTTGTGGAACACTGATTAATAAGTTGACTAATGTGCTGATTAGATCTGTGGTTTAGATGTGGATTATATTTAAGTATCAGCAGTAGTTAAGAGAAATTTATAGCACATACTAACTATCTCAATCATAGTATCTAATGATATTTCAGTAATAAAACCTTCTTTTCAGGTGATAGTCCTCACAATTATAACAAAAGTTTAATCAAAGGATTAAAGACTCTTTCTTTTTGGTTTACAATCTTCAATTCTTTTTCCCTCTGGAAACCTTAAAAAGAACTGCAAGAAATACAAATCTTTGGAAATGAAATTAAGCTCCAGTTTTAATTCCAATAAAAATACTGAGAGCACTCCACAGACTTTATACATGAGCATATCAAAACACCTTGTAGGTGTATTTATCTTCATAACATGCCTATGAAATAGGAATCTTCTGCAATCTCAGTTTTACAGCAGAAAGCTGACCCACAGAATAGCCAGGGGCTGGTTTCACAGAAAGACTCTGACATCCCCCTCCTCCTCTGCCCAGAACTGTAACACTGCACTGAACCACCACCACCAGATCCTGAAATCACTTAAAGTCAGTGCATAGCTTGGAGTTTAGTGTTAAAATTTTTCTATGCCCACAGGTCTGTTTATACCTCTCCAAAACTGAGTCTTAATCAGGGTGCAGGTTTTACATGTCCATCTGTCTCTCCTGCCTGTCCAGTCAAATAAACTACACAAAACAAGAGAAAGCAATTTTGAGCAATTAAAGCTGCTCTTTAATGATTTTCAGGGAAACTAAGCCATGTTCCTTTCCATGCAAACCTTATGACCGCCACTTGAAACTAGTGAACCATAGTGCTAGGCAGGCATCCAGAAATCCTGGGCGAAAGTAGAATAGTTCAAGGTCTGCCCAGAAAAACAGGTTGTTTCCCAATAGCTGGACACCTAAGAGCTGTACCAGAACATCAGCCATGCTTGTAAGAGAGATGTGTGGGAGAAGGAAAACATGAATTTAAATTTTCTGCAAAATGGCTTGTTTCTTTGTCTCTGAGCTGTCCTTCCTTTCCAATTCAAACCTGAAGTGTGCTTTAAACTCGAGCATCCCTAACCAGAACCACTGCCCTGGAGAAGACCATTTAACAAGTCAGGGGTTATATTGTCTGGGGAAGGACTCTGGGTTCTGGTTTTCAGGAGGCTTTTTTTAAAAAATGACAAGTGTAACCAGGCAAGAACCACCTGCATTCAACCACCCGTTGAATGTTTTCTCATAGCAGTCTGGGAGAGCTACAGTCACAATACGTAACTCATGTTTCTGCTACAAGCCCAGTGATTATTTCCTCCTTTGTGAAGTCTAGGAGCTGCTTGAAATACTTGATGAATATTGAACAACATACAAAGTGAAAGTTATAAGAGGTTACCAGTAAACAAATTCCTACAGACATTCAAGAGTTGATGTGGGTACAATCTTGATTTTACTCTAGCTAAGCATCATTTCCCTCTCAATAGTGTTAAATAATGGATATGCACATCAAAATGTCTATTGCAATGTGGAATAACCATCTTATTAGTGTAAATGGTGCACAGCGCTGATTTTTGAAGACCCTGGTAGATGAAAATCCATTTCAATTCTTTTACTGCAGATCTAAAGCTCCCTTTTTATTGTTGCAGTATCATATAACTTTGTCAGTTACAACTAAGTGCTATGGTACACAATAGGAGGTGCTTTCTTCTGTACATGAAATTATAATGCCACCTATAGTTGGGTGGTTTTTAAAATAATATTTCTACTACAGGTGTTTTTCTACATACATAATTCATGGCTTCAAATACAGTTACTGAAAATTTTTGCAATAACATTTAATCCCTCTATATCTTAAAGGAGATGTTTGATCTTTAGAAGGATTTGTTTCTTGAGACAACTATAGCAGTATTTAATTATTTCTGTTTAAAATCAAGCAAACTTCATAGACAACATTTTTTGTTAACCTCAGTGGATTTACTTTTAATAGCATAAAAGAGCCATGGCTTATGATCAGACTCTAAAATTCTTCTATTTTAATAATTTTCTGACCTGCTTGTCTCCTGTAATCTTTGGCAAACTATTAAACTGAGGATTTATTACTATTTTTTTTTTTTAAATTCTTCTGGAATATAGTAAAAAATACCTTCTACCCACATTACAGTGATTTTGGTTCATATCTTCCCAGGTGTCTATGTTTCTGACTGACATTCATGTCGATTGTAACAAGATGTTTGAAGTTCCAAATGTTTTGTGTTAGATTACAGGTAATATATCACGCAGACCACAGTTTATCTATCACTTACTGTGTGCAATTATAATTTTAAAATATATAAATTCATCAATTTATGCATGAATTAGGCATGAGAATATGCCAATTTCTGCCATCATAACTGAATGCCCACCTTGGAAAATTAGTTCATTGACTCCTTTCAGTGAAATCCCAGCCATGTTGACATTGCAGGCAAGGTTTCTCCCTGTGTATATTTGGGTTGAAATTGTCTCTTTGTGGTGGCAAAAAACCCCTCCTCACATATTGATGGTTGTGGAATCACAGTGACACCAATCATCTCAAAACTCTTGCCTCCTGCTTTTAAGTAATATAAATATCAATGTAGTACTCACAAATGCTATTACTAGTTTAAGTGCATGTGGGAACAATGCCAGAATAATGTGTCTTGAAATTGATTTATTCAAATATTTTATTTGTAAAAATGTTTGATTCATTTTTATTATTATTCTTAGTAATTAGACTATAAACAGGTACAACACATTCCAAAAATCCAATTTTTGAGGACTTTAGAAAGCAGCTTCTTTCTCCCTGCTTACTCATTTCTTTTCAATAAACCTTCCAAAACAAAGAAGTAATCAAAGAGACCAAAAAATCGGTAGCATTTTATTTCAAACAAAGGAAGAAAACAAAACCAGGCTGAAAGTGTGGATTTCCTGTTTCCATTCTTCCTTTGTTTTTCTTTAGCTCTTTAAATGCACCCTTTCCTGAGAGGAAATAATCTATATTGTCTAATTGTCTTTCCATTAATATCTGCAACAAACTCCTACAGCTTTATAGAGGAGCAAGATCAAGGTAGGAATATTTGTTTGTGTATTGATCGCTCCTGCAGGATATCATGCCTTTTCTCAGAGCTGATAATCTACCATGGCTTTCTGATCTGGTGATTTCCGCTCCCTGAACGTTATATGGCAGGAGGAGATTGCTGCTTTTTGTCTATGTAATTGCTTTGAAGATTTAGATCTAGATTTTAATCTCAGAAGGGCTATATATCTCAGAGATTCTAAGAAGAAGAAGAAAAAAATGTTGCTAATGGGTATGCAGGCAGCATTGCAGCAGCATTTTCTGTGTAACAAACAATGCACAACACGTACCTGAGATTAGGATCTGGCAGTCAAGAAATTTAGACGGAAAACCTCGCAGAGAGTTCTTACTAATTTCAGTGCCGTTGGTCATAATCTCCCATATAATGATCTCAATAATTCTTTAAATATATCTACTCAGGGATATGTAAGCACTTTCACATCTAGGTTTTACAATTGAAAGTGTACATACCTTTCTTTCTCCCCCAAAAAACTGCAAAAATTATCTTTTTCTTAAGCAGCAATATGTGAATCATAGTGTCTATATCTGACGTTTTAATTCTACCATTATTTTTTTTTTTTCCTTTTACTCAGATTTAGCTGTGGTCATAATTCAATATTGTTGATGCCCCAGTTGCACCAGTGAGACCATGTCCTGCTGTCTCTATTTACTGGGAATGTATGCACAGTCCTTACATACAACTTCACTCAGAGGGATTTTACTTTTTTAAAGTATTTGTATCATAGCAGTGCCCAAAGGCAGTAAATGAAATGGGGGCTGCATTGAGCCAGGCGTGATATGACACAGACAGCAAAGGGCAGCTCTTACCTTCATGAGCCTAAACTCCCAGGAGATGAGAAATGTGGGACATGGGAAGTGGGAGGAGTATCCCATGTTGCGGGAGAAGTGAAGCATGGAGAACATGTGCAAAGATGTGCTTGAGGTGTCTGAGGAGAAATGACACTAGTAGGGAAAAGTCTTTAAAACAACAATTGTGACTCTTCAGAAACAGGCTGCCTTCCCCCCCAGTTTAGATAGTGTAATAACTTGGAAGTCACCAGAAAGATCTGTGAGCCTACATTTGAATTTACAATTTCAGGTGAGATTCTTTTTTTGCTCTTACAGTCATTATATAGAAAACTATTTTTCTTGAAGTGCTTATTAGCATGATCTGTCAACTAAATACGCTACCCTCTCTTTTCTATTGATTACTAATTTGGTCCATTTGATGCATTCCGGGTAATATGCTCCTAATGCCCTGCCTGGGCTGAGGTGAAATCCCTCAGGGACTATTGGGGTTGTGTTTCTTGACTGCAATGTAGCACAATTTATTTACTTATTCCTCCTCAAAATATTTGTATTACCTATAGATAGGTGTCATTTCAATTAGCATTTCAGCTCTTGCTTTGGCTTGTTGAAGAGAGATAGATATTGCACAGGTAAGGGATGACATTGCTTTCCCCTTGTGTTTTGGTTTCTTCTGTGTTGCATTATTTGGCTTGAAGCATTTCTCTCTGTAGCAATGTAATATATACAATTATCACCAACATGGGTAAAGCAGATAGCACAGCTAGAGCTGAGGCCCTCTTTGCCAGCTTTCACATATTTCAGTGCTCCCTGTAAGGTCACTGAATATTTCACCTCTGTGGCTGTGCTCCACCTGGAAGGATGCACCAACAGCATCACCAATGTCTTCAAGACAAGTAAAGGTTTTAGTTTTGTTTGGTCTTGTGACCAAATTCTCCAATGGTATTATATTGCATATGAAATTGTGAGCCTAATGAAAAAAAATAGGTTTTGTGCAGCCCATAATGTTAACAAGTCTGAATAAATTTGATTAAAAAATTTGGATGCTTTGTGCAAACATTTTTTTCCCCCAATTGTTGCTACTGAAGACAGCATGTGTTTGAAGATCTGAAACTTTTCATTTGTGGGAAAAGTTGCCTTCTTGTTTTTTTTCTCGTGCTGTGTTGATGTGTTTTCATCAGCTACATCGTGTTACGTCTTCTACATTAAAGACTAATCACAGACTTGGAATCTGCAGTTACCAGCTACAAATAGAAAGATATCTCCCTGTGAGACCACAGCATTCCTCAAGCAATTTTCCACCTTTATGCAGAGGTTTTGTTTTGTTACATCAGAGAGAGTTTTTTGTTTTTTTTTTTTTGTTGTTTCCTACCATCTGCCTTGCAATTAAGTTATTTAAAAGCACCCACATCAAAGAAGTGTTCTGGTTCTCTACTGCACTGCAGAAGTTACAGAAATAATCTGCCCGGTTCCGTAGCTTATAATGAGCAAATAAATATTTTTCCCTGGTATTTTTTATTGACACAAAAAGACATACTTACCAAATGTGTCTAAGTAAAACAATTCTTCATTGAATAAAACCTCATTAGGCAATGAAAATCTAACCAGCAACATCTATATTCTTTGTAAGTCTTTTTATGCATACAGAAATGATATTATAAAGTTTATGGCTGTATTTATTTTTCTTGAGGTTTTTTTCCACCTTTTTGTTGAATTCATTCCTTCTATTAAAACCGTGATGATATGATCCCATACCTATATTACATTTATATTTTTAAATGGAAAAAAATATGTATGGTTTTAGTGTTATTTCTAGTCTTCAGATTTTATGAGGTGTGGAGAACAGGTAGATTTGAAGAAAGGGATGGAAGATTAAGGTTGAAGAGCAGACTTAAGAATGCTGAGACAGCTAGTACTTCACATTAATTGTTATTGTAAGAGTGTTGTAGGGATGAGCTCTTCAAAGGATACAACATTTAAACAACAAGGTTATACTGAATGTAAAGGCAAAGGTAAAAAAAAGCATGGATTAGATAAGCTGTTTAAAGTAAATTGTAGCTCTGACATTTTTCCCACTTTTTTTTTTTTTTTCCCCTCTCTCCACTATCTAATAATAACTGCAAAGAAAGGGAGAAAGAATGCAAAACATTTAAAAGAAGACCATTTCTATCAGAAGGAATACAATTATAGTGGAATGAAAAGCCATGGAGGAAAAAAGTATAAAATCCATCATCTCAGGAGAAATATTTGCAAAGGTGAAAACGTGCAGATGGTTTCCATAATGTGACAAAGAGCAACCTGTATAAAAATGACCAGAACTTGCTAGTAATTGGAGGTAACATTTCATTGCCCAGATGGATGATTACCTTTCTGTTGCTCAGAGTGACTTCTCTAAACAATCCGAAACCAAGCTGAGATAATGTGATTTTCTGTTGTCTTCCTCACTGACCTCTGCTGTCAACTTAGAAAGAAAGTAAATTAATCAGGGTATGTTTGCTTTATTCAGAGAGTAATGTTTTCCTTTGCATATAATGTTTTATTTCAGCAGCTAATGGCCCAAGTTATTAAGAAAAAATAGGATTTTTGTAAATTCCAATTCTCTAATGAGAGTCCAAAGAGTAAACTGAACTGAGCTCCACCAGCTCCCCTGTCAGAGACACAGAGTCGAGCAGGAGATTGTTTCAAACCTGATACTGAGTTGCTAGATGGTCCCTAAGGATTTCAAATTGGGTCTGTCTGTTGGCCACTGTTAAACTGGGTTTGAGCTGAGACTAGAGAGGTAAACCCCCCAAAAATTTGCTGTTCTATTCCTGTGTTCTGCAGAATGCCTCGAGTGAAAGACAACAGTTTTCTTTCACTTTGAGATTTGTTTTGGAGCTTTAGTCTTACTTTGTTTTCTAATTTGAAAAGTCCCTAGCTGCATTCACACAAAACTGTCCAGATTTTGCTCTGATTTATCTGAAGGAATAAAGGAATGATTTTCCTACAATCTCTTTTTGCTACACAGCAATTAAAATTTCCGCCATCCTTCTGCAAGGCAAGTGCAGGGGCCTTTTAAGCCTGACAGCAAAACTTCAGCCTTAGAGGTCCTTCAAAAATCCTTCTCTTCCTAGATATTTAGCTGCTCCTTTTTTTTTCTTCTATACATTTCAAAAACTGCTTTCTTCTATACCCCTCAGGTGTGAAGTCAGTGATCCACAAGGCATAGTCAGCGCTCAGCAATAGCCCAATCCCTCTCCCGGCTCCTGGGATTAAAACCCAGGATGACAAAATACATCCAGCAGTTACCACCATCTCACTCCCCTATGAAAATCACTTTTCCGTTGCTGGTGGTGGGTTTTTTTACTTTTGCGGTTGTGGAACACAGACCAGTCAGCACATGGAAGTGCAGCATGTGGTGTTGGGAGTGTTGTGCAGCTGATGTGGGTGGTCCCTTATGGTCTAAACCAGTTGCAATCACCATTCCTGGGGATTTGGCTCAATTTTGGTATTTGTATTCCTGGACACAGTTGACACATGGTTACTGCAGAAAGATTTATCCACTCTGAAGTGATCAAAATAGAGGATTTGTAATTTATTTCCAGCTTTGCCTTGTTATACTTTTCCCCTTTTTGCTTTCATTCAAGTGATTGAAGGTAACCAAATTTCAATTAATTGTCAAGTTTTGAGAGAATTAGGCTAAGTGTTTTCAAAGCGATGTCAGAGGGAAATGTCTCGGCTCTGGCAATCACTTTGTTGCTGTGTGGTGGTTGTCTTAGAAACTTGCTTAAGATGAAACTTCGTGCAAATGAAGGAACTCTGTTTTTGAAGAGCTCTGTAAAAGGAAAGATCAGAGGTGTCATCTCTGCACTCTTCTCATCTAATGTCATTTCACAATGAATTTGTTTTCGCACATTATTTTCCTTTGGATTTCTCCTTTGTACTCCAGGCCTGATCCAAAGCTTATTTCAGTCAGTGGAAAGATTTCTACAATGCTTTTTGTCCTTCAGCCTCATGATATTTCATCTGTCTCAAATTGCATCAGGTAAAAAAAAAACAACAAAAAACACAAACAAAACAAACAAACACACGCAAAAATAAACAAACAAAAACACACAAAACCCCCACAAAGCAAAACAAAACAAACCCGCTCAATGTTGACTCTTACATAAAAGCAAAAAGAAACGTATTGTAGCCTCTGTACTAATAAAATTGCATTATAATATTTTCATTTAAAGTCAATGGGGCTGAAATCTGTGGAGCTGAAGGGCTGGAAGCAAGTCTTAGATTTGCTCCACTGATGTCTATGATACATAAACTTGTATGTCTTAGATGGATCGTCACATGTCCTTTAGGAAAGTGTAACCAAATGATAAGTAAAGGTAGTCAGGATCAGGACCATAAAGCTTAGCAGTTCTGAATAATGTAAATAAATGTATAAGTTAAAAAATATGTCTAAAAGGTCATGTAGCATCACCATGGCTCAATGCTGGGCTTATATTATTTTCAAGTGTTAAGGGACAAAGTTATTTTTCACAGTCCTCTAGGGCTGCATTTATTAAAGTGACCAGCAGTATGAAGTTCAAAGCAGAAAACTGTGTACAACCCTTATAATTCACCAAAAAGAAAAAAAAAGCCTTCTTATAAAAAGAGCAAATATTCAGAGTGAGATCTGTGGTGCCTCTACATTAATGTCTGCTGTATAATGTACACTCTAATAGGCAGGTGGTAATGAGCAAGATCTTAAAGACTGATATATTCTCTCAAGATAATGGCTGCCTCAGAAATAAAAGCTTTTAACCTAACCAGAGTGAAAAAGGTTAAACCTTGACTGTGTGTGGAACTGCATCCTGTCTGGGGAAGAATAAACCCAGATAGCAGCCCACTACTGAAAGCTTAACAGATTTATATAATGCAGAAACTAGGAGGTATCAGAGATGCTGAACACCACAATTCTGATGAAGTTTTAAAGGAATCAAGTTATTTGCTTTCTACCAGGCAAACCTGGACAATCAGAACAATTATAACTGATCTGATACGTGTAGATTGTGTTGGTTTGCTTTTCTTTTCAAGGGCACTTTTAAATCCAAAATGTAAGGACCATTTTCTTATAACTCCTTTAAAAATGAATCACTGCAAATCCCAAATGCATGTCACTGCAGCAGAGCTTGTGCAGGTAGGGCAACAGCCACAAATCATCATGAAAAGCAGGTGTGAAAGGCAGAGTAAAAAATGTAATCAAAATGAAAAATGACCAGGCTTTGTTAGCAAAACTGTTATTGCTAACTTAATCAAAACATTATATTTTTATTCCCATTTTTAGGTGGGTTTCTTCTTATGTCCCTCTTTAGAAATCTCAGTTATCTGAAGAAATATTGAATGACATAGCCCTTAGTAATAACAGGTATGTCTTCCATCTATGTAGTCTCTAGTTCTGAAGGATTGTTAAGAGAATCATCAGCTTTAAAAGCCAAATGAGTTGTATACAAATTATGTTTGCCTGGGCTGTCGCTGCTGTCCCTGATCACATCCTAGGAAAAAAAAAAAAAGCCCTGCCTTTACATTAAAAAGTGTTAAAACAGAAATTACTGAACATACAAAACCTGCATGACCAAAGGTTTAATGAAATATGTTGCAGTGTGGGGGCAGAAAGCAGGATTGCAGGCAGTGCTCTAAATGCAAAGCTGTATGCCTTCCATGATAATAAAACAAACAAGGTGATTTCCGCACAACTAATTGTCAGAGATAAGAAAAATGTCAGGAAGGGAGGTGAATCCAAAGCTTTGCCTGGAGTCTGACACACAGAACATGTTAAACACCACCTTACTTGCGTTAGCAGCTGAGATGCTCCTTAGCACAAATGAGATCAGAAGAGAGAGATTAAGCCTCATTTGCTTAGGAAAGAACTGTGGATGTGGTTTGTATCTAAAATACTCAAAGTAAAAAATGCACTTGAATAATGGACCAAAAAAGAAAGGTTCAATACATTTTTCCCCACAGGGTTTGCCTTTTTTGGAAGAAGTCTTTTACCCAACTCCAGAAACAAAGCAAAACATAAGTCAGAGAGCTGTGTAAATAAAGCATTCACAAATGTATGTTTTCTGTCATTAGCCAAACTGCTCATTGTTGCAAGTATTCCTGGGAGTACCATTTTATCACAGTCTAAGCAACATGTTTGTACTATACAAGCTTTCAATAAGTACTTATTAAAGTCAGCTATACAATGTGTTAAGTGGAAACCATTTATAAATATAATCTGAGAGTTAAATGCTATTAGTCATTTTGAAAGTATCGATAGACCCTCTTATTAGAATGATTAGAGATATTACTTATCCAGCCACTTACTCAGGAATGAAAGCGCAGGATGGAGCAGAATTAGTGCTACTATGCTCGGTAAACCCTTTACTATTACACAAAATTTTTGTACATGTTTGATGGCAGATGATTGTATTCCCAACATGTTTAATGCATGCAGAATCGCCCAAGGTGTAGCTATGGTTTAGATACTCAGTTCAGGACACTCAGGAGAAGCACTGCATATGCCCACACCCTGTTTACATGCCTCAGGGGATATACAGTAAGGTTTAGATATTGTAAGTGAGCAGTGTATGAACTGAAAATAATTCTAAATTTTATTAATGTTTCTGTGTCTTCCAAAGCCAACCACTGTCAGATATGGAGGAAGACAGCATTTTCCTGGACAGACTTTTTCTTCAAATACAATGAAAAGAAATAGAATATTAAAATAAAAGTTACAAGAAAGCACAGCAGGACTGTGAAGAACAGGTCAGGAAACAGCAATTCCTGATGCACTATGAAATGAAATAGGCTTACTAATTCATAAACTGAAGGTGTTTATGTTTTAAGAGAGAAAACTTATGGGATCCATGCTTCAATTTTTCCATTTTATTAACCATATGATGTGCTGTAGCCATGTGATTTCTTAAGTCTGGAATTCACTTTCTCAGGTCTGTCTTACAATAGCTGCCAACACATTGAATTACACATTGTCGCATTACACAGCGACAATATCCACTGGCGAAGGCTTGTGTGGGAAACTCCATTTCATGTTCTGTGGGGCTGGCAGGGAGGGAAGGAGTGAGAGGGGGCAAGAAGAGGGAAATGGAGCAGTGATGAAAAGGAAAGAAAAACAGTTTCTCTCAGTAGTGATTATTTTATCTCTTTTTTTCTTCTTCTTCTTCTTCTTTTTTTTTTTTTTTTTTTTTTAAGAGGTATTCTTATTGTTGTTGCTATTATTATATTGTGTTGTAATAAGACCAGTATCCTGCAGTGACCCTTGGGCAACTGGGAATAGGGTTTGGAAACAGAAAAAACACGTGGAATATAGGAAGTGGTGTTACCACCTTTCTACAGGCAGAGACACAGAAATGAGTACAGAGAGAACAGAGGGAAAAGTGGTAGCAGCATGAATCAACTTTGAGTCTCCTGGGTCATAGTCTTGGTGCTTTCCCTATGACAGTTCAGAATGTATAAAACTTGCTGGTGATGATTTCCAAGAGGGAGAAGGATTATTCTTTACCTGCCATGTTATTTCTTTCCTAATCATCACTGCCACAGAGCAAAAGCTTTCTAAATATATCCTTAGCCTGACGAGCTATAGCAATTCTTATGTTCTTAATATTGCTTAAGTTTGACAACATCAGAAAAAAGATTATTTCTCTTCTGTTCAAGCTATTATTAATTTTTAACTCTAGCTTTCAAACAGACCATATAATGAGATTATAAACTGTTTTAAGTATTTGAATTCTCCTTTCTAATTTGTATCTGAATTATAAGTGTGGAGTGCTGTATTGGTGCTAAAGAAGAACTGTTGCATGGTGTACAAATGGGAACAGCTACAGGTGATACCTTGGTACTTCGGAAGGTGGCTTATGGAGTCATCTGAACAAAGTAGTGTTAGCAGTAAAAAGCAGCTCTCCAGTGGAGAGTAAAGCCAGAGCAGAGAGTGAAGAGTTGAAAGATCCAGTAAAGAAAGATTATTTCTCTTAATTATGCTTTTCAGTTCAAGGACTGGTTCCCTCCACTGATGGGAAGACACCTACATTGTAGTGCAGGGAGAGAGGGACACATATGGCATCTGCTGTTTTCTGTGGATACGTCTCTAAAAAAATATCTAGATATGGTTCATCAGAGTACCTGTGAGACTTCCTGGCTTCCTAATTTATCTCTTAATCCAGATGGCATATGGCTACCTAAATGCATAGAAAATTCCTGACAGTGAAGTTCTTTGGTTCAGCAGACAAAGCTGTAGGAAGATTTAGCGTTTGCAACCTGAGACTGAGTGCAGTGGGGTCTGAAATGAAGCAAATAGCCCTCATGGTGTGAGCAAGCACTGCCTGGCATTTACTGCAGAATGAAGAACATATTTAATAGAGCATGATTTAGAAGTTGTTACATGAAGACCTGGTGCCTTTTGGAAAGGGGACCTGTAGTGAGGCTGATGTGGGAATTTTCAGATGTTGTCACTCCACAAAGAAACGGGCCACATGTTTTGTGGGGTGCTACTCTGCTCCAAAGTGTACCTGCTTAATCAAAGTCCTGTTTGTGTTTAAACTCTTTCCCAAAATACGCAACACCCTTGATAAGGCGTTCTCAGCCCTTGATACCTCATTATCTGCACCATCTAGTTCTGGCATAAGATAGTGCTCAGCAGTAAGAGGAGTTGCCTTTAGGATATTGCCTTTCTGATTTGCTGTTTACATTTTAGAAAGTCTGAATTCAAAGTCTTCAACAAAGTACATGGCAGTGAATTTCAGACAATAAGTTAAATAATTGCATTGCCAATTAGAAATATTTTAAAGTATTTTTATGCATTGTCTTCCATGATTAAACATTGGTGTGACATTTAAAACTATTACTGTGTGCTGCTTGTAAAAGTTTGCTTAGCTAAATGTGAACTGAGACCTTCAGGTTGAATTTTAAGTAATTACTCAATATATGAATGCCTCAATTTTAAACTCTAGGAGTATAGCTCTGAGAGGTTTCCATAAACATGAATTTATAGCACTCAATATTGCTAGATATACTGTAATTGCATTGTGATTATTTTGCATTAATAATGTTCCTATTCCTAATAGCAGGGAAGCAATAAAAAACATGTATGGTGGTCAGATTTGACATCTACCTGGTAAATAAGGGGTGAATTTCAGGAGCTGTGCTGTAGTGGG
Organism: Nesoenas mayeri; assembly: GCF_963082525.1. Lineage (NCBI taxonomy): Eukaryota > Metazoa > Chordata > Aves > Columbiformes > Columbidae > Nesoenas > Nesoenas mayeri. The sequence goes on from NC_137560.1 coordinate 12,890,337, forward strand.
GAGAAAGGAAAACTTCATCCTGATTTTATGGCACTGGATCAGTCTCTAAGTACTGTCAAAGCTCCTTCCAAGGGTGGTGCTAGAAACTTTCAGACCAGGGGATGGAAAAGCATTCTCACTATGAGGAGCAGCTGTGACTTTAATGTAACTTTAAGACAGCAATATAGAGATGGATTTATACTATTTTGAACTTGACCTTGAGTGTGTACATAATCTTCAGCACTTATTTTTACTCTGTGAACCACAGTCACCTTTCCAGTGGCCCACAAACTCATGGCCTGGTGGCTTTGAATAGCTAAGGGAAAGCAGCAGAAATTGGGCTGAAGTCATCAAACATCAAAACCTGGTGAAATTTAATTACAGTTTAGCAAAAAAAAAAAGAACATTCCCAGAGTCTTCAACATTTCCAATTCCATTAGCTGAAAAGACAATATTCTAAACAATTTTAAAATGCCCCTGACAAATATTAGAGGAACTGTGAACAGTAGACAGTTGTTTAAAAGTTTTCCTTTTTTAGCTTTACTGAGCTTACATAATTTTTATTCAGCATATATCTAAAAAACATAGGGGTTTCTGTAAGAAGACACAAGTCAATATTTATGTGTCAATAGCAAAGGCAGGCTAAGTCTAATTACAAGAGAAATTTGAGTGATTTCCATATGTTAATGACAAGTCCTTGCTTTTTGCAGCATTGGAAAGCTGATGGAGAAAATGAACTGACATAATCCAATTTCATATCAAGAGCTGTCTTATAATTTTAGAAAAACAACATTTACTAATCTGTTAAGTCACTGATATGATAAAAATTATGCTTAATATTATAAGACTTCATTTTGCATTAAAGTCTCCCCTATCACATCAGGGAATTCTAGTTTCACTAACACTCTCCAGAAGCCTTACATTTTAAATGACTCTAGGTTAAGTAAAACAAGATATGCTTAATGATTTTACAGCCATTTCAGTACAGCAACATTAGCATTATCAGTCAGTCCCCCAGCAAACATTTGATGTACTCAGCTAACGAGCAAGACGATGAGGGTGATGTGGATGGGAAGATGGCACTTGGCTGGAGGCCCTTGACTTCAGCTCAACTTCCCCAGCAAGCTTAGGTCAAGTCCCTTAAAATGAAATATTGTCCCCTATGGTTTTAACATAAAGAGAGGCAAAACATAATGGGTCTGAGATTTTCTTGTAATACGAAAACCTTTTATAACCAGAAACCAGTGCACTGATGTCAAGATATTAATAGGCAGTTTGTGCTAGTATTTTCCACACCTGACAAATGTGATGTATTATGGGACATGAGTTTGCTATGGGGATGTCACCAGCTTTTTTCCTGTTTAGATACAGGAATTCCATTGCTTCAAATCCATAGTCTTTTATTTCCACATGTCCTTTTTATCCACTTACATTATGTCACTTGTCAGTGATCCCTTATTTGTACAATCTGAGACAGGGAGAGCATTTTCTTTGTCATTCATTAGTTCATACTGTGCCCCCACGTTTTCTGTGTCCAAAGTGTACAGTCTTGCACTTTCAAATGGCTTGCTAATTCCTATCACCATGAAGAACTTGTTTCCAAGAGGAAATATCAGCAAATGGTCAGCAAACCTTTATTCTGTGCACCTGTTGGATTACTTAGCACATTTTTTTCAGAAATGTAAATCCATAATGAAAATTTATGCTATGCCTTATCCTATGTATTCTTCTTATATATGGTTCACATTGGCGGTGCCAGCAAATATCCTGTTGTAGAGATGAGGAGGGATCCTCTCCTAACAAAATAATGAAGTATAAAACTCAGGCAGGCTAAAGAAGAGATTTATTCTGAACTCTGACTTTAAGGACCAGAAGCTCCATCCATACCCCAGCCATGCACAGCTGGGAGCAGTCAAACCCTTTGGCATTTCTGCCAGAGCTGACACCAGAGCCAGGCTCTCTTGTACCAACCCAGAGGAACAAAGTGAAGGGAAAGGTTTAAGCAAATTCCTGTCTAGGAGAGGCAGATGCCACACAGCTGTGCCCATGACATATTTCTTTCTGTAGGTATCTGTCAAACAAAGCTGCTGAGAATTGTGAAGGTTATGTTAGATTATGAAAAGGAGATGGGAGATAGTAGTCATTCTGTCAGATAAATAAGTCATAATTCCTCCAAGAGAAAGGAGTCTAAGAATAACTCAACCTAGAGCTCAGAAAGGGAAATGCTAATGAGTTTAAATCAAAGCTTATTTGCATGCAAAAATGGAAACTCTTTAAGTATTAACTTCGTAAGCTATACAATAACCTCTTGGAGACACTAGTAATGTGTTTGGTTTCAGTAAAAGATGCTGGGCTGCCAGCCCTGAAGCCTGAAGGGCTGTTCACTGGGAGAGGAGATGCAGCAGCACCAGCAACTGTGCAAAAAGCGTCCTGGGGCAGCACAGGGACTGCTGCACCCCTCGGGCTGAGCACCTCCAAGTCACGCAATGCCTCCTGCCATATTTATTGCAAACAAATCTGGTCCCTGCCATTTGCTTACCCTTGTATTCTGTCTTCCTGCCTTGGAATGCATTTTTAATTAGGTGCACTCTAGTTCTTTCCCTGCTTGCTCGCACTTTAATTTGGGAAGCACAGTTTTCATTAGCTCTGCAAATATCCACTGTTCTTTGCAAAGTCAAATCTATTACTTGCAAAATAACCTTGCTTAGTCCTGGTTATCAGTTATACCAATAATACCGTGCTCTCTAATTAGTCCAGCTGTTAACTGTTCAAATTCACATGACTTAGCTGTATTATGTAGCTCTGCATCAACATGATCAGTGCTCACAGTTGTCACATATTTTCTTGTCAAGAAAAGTGGCTTTTCCAAGCTCCTGGAAGAGGTACAGGTTTGGGTTTTTTTTCTTTAAATTTCAGAATGACTTTGTCTTGCAGTATGCGCTTTTCTTTGTAATCCCACTGTAATGTACTGCTTATTTCTAACACCTCTAAACCCGCCACCTGTAACAAAGGGGATTTCTCTGTCTTCAACATCTCTTCAGAACTACTCACTTTCAATGAAAATCACAAGAGCTATAATCTTCCCATCCAGTCCTGGGCCACGTTCAGCTCCTGGCTGAAGGATCCAGGTGTCTTCGTTTTCTGCCAGAGCTTTACTCGCTCCTGACACCATGTAAGGAACCAGGAGGAGATCAGGGGGGTTTATGCTTTCTGGCTCCAAGAGCCTGGCAAGAAGTAGAACAAGAAAATGGGCCCCTCTTTCTGCCAGAAACTTGGGATACAGCTGATGATGGACCCCACATAGGTCTTCTGTGATTGCAAGGCTTTATCTAGCATTTTATATTTTTAAGAATATTCTCAGAAATCAGTCCTTTGTTTTAACTTCCTTACCCTGAGTAGTAATAATAGTAGTACCCTGAGGAGTATCAATATAACTTTTCTTATGTACCATTTAAAAAATCTCTCAGACTATTTCAAAATCTGAAGATTTTTATTAAAATATTAAATTTTGCCAGATAAATTCAGTGAAAGGAAATTGAAAAAAAAACCCAACAAAAGAGTAATGCACCAGGCCTGTCCATACCTTTTGCAATAAATCCAACATGACTTTTTAATTGTTAGCTTCAATATTTACTTTATAAATGTCTTTTCGTTGTGTTTGTAAAGACATTCAAGCAAGCTTTCAAGTCAGAAAGGATATTTGATTTTGGATTTAAATAGAACATTTTTTTCAACCCAGAAAGAAAGCTTAATTATTATTTTTAAGTCTGCCAAAAGCTTAAACAAATATTCTTGTCATGTTGACTGAAACTTTTTTTAAAAAAAATTGAAAGTAGACTACAAAATCTTTTCCAAAGCTGTACCTACAATTATTCTTTTCAGTTAGAAATGAGATGCAGTGTAAATATGCATAGGTGGATGGCTACAGCAGAGGGAGGTTAATTCTTATCCTTTTTCCATCATTGTATGGCATCGCAGATTGAGAACAGACCCACCGGTCTGAGCAGAACCTGTTCGCAAAATAAAGTGTTGCTTGCTGTGAACATATGCTCAACATTTGTTCCTAAATAAGTAAACCCCCCAAAATGAAGGCATAGGCAGCTTTTGCTGTTCCTTATGGAGGAACTGGACAAATTGGAAACCCCTGAGCACAGAGGGGAAGGCAGTGAAGTGCCTCTGACTGCTCTGCAAATCCGGAGGAAGAAGTCAGCGTTCAAGAGCTCCTCACATGAAATTATCTGGTGGAAAAGTTAACCCAGAATTGAAAGCAAATACACTTACAATAGCAAGGAGAAATTTGATTGCTATTACAGTGTGTTATCACCCTCTTTAAACTTATTTGAAGCAATCTGAGAGCATAAAGCAATGTCTTTGCACATTTCCCTATTGAAGTTTTTTCAGGTGATGTTCAACAGCACCAAAGACAAAGATTTGCATTCTCTTGATGTAGCCAGGGAGTCTGATAAGACCTCTCACATGACAGGCAAAAGAGATCTGATTTTAATTTAATTTTTAAAGACATGTCCAGCGGTGTCCCTGAGGAAGGGTGGTTTCATCCAGGCCCATAGTGCAGATTGACAGGTCACCGTTCACTAATTGACTTCTCTCCAAAGCCTAAGGGTCCATCAGAAGTATTTAGGGTACTTTAATAAATATTATTTATACATTTATTAAGATCATAATTTTTTCGATAGCAGCATTTTATACATCTCTTTTAACTTTGATTTACTATGGCAAGCAGGAAAAGGTGAGTTACTACTCTAACTTAAATAAATACCCAAAAGCTTGAATACTCATCAGAAACTATGCAAGCCACGTGGAATTCCTCCAGTCTGGTGGAAGACAGGTAAAAACTGCTTTCCAGACCTTTCAGGTAAAAGCAGGGGTCTTGCTGTGGCAGGTTTCTCCTTTCTCCCAGTGCAGAGAATCTCATGCCCTAGGCACAGAGGTCGAGGCAGCATCACACTGGTGGATGCCTTTATTTGGGTAAAAGCAGACCTCCCAAGCTCCTCTTTCCCATTGTCACCATGGGAGATGGTTTAGACAGATCCACACCAGAATTTAGGCCAGCTCAAGGTACTGGTATGCATAGAAATATTTAGAATTTTCAGGAAATATATGCAGAAGTGCTCTAAAGAGAGCTGGATACAAAAGTGCCAGTTAAGAAACCAAATCATCATAACTTGACTGAGCTATAGCCAGGTAAAATACAGGTTTTCAGATAAATAATTTTAGAAAAATTTATAGGTGGAAATATGTTGAGCTTATGCAAAACAAATCCATGCACAGAGATTGCAATATGTGTATATAAGATTGCTGAAAAGGGAAGAATGGTCCTAATATTTCAGGTAATTTAATTATACCAAATAGTTTAGGCAGGACCAGAAATGTACACTTCTCTATCTAGAAAAGTGTCTTGAAAAAGCTTCATTAACAATATTAAAAACTTTTGAACAATAGGCTAGCCAAAGGTTTCACATCTTTCCCAGTCCACAAAGAGATCGTCTTAGTTAATAAATTCTGCTCTGGGTAACGAAGGTCTTTGGCCCAAATTGTGCTGGCAGTTTGTGTCTACGGTGACTAATTGTCCTTCAGGCATTACTGGAGCTGCCTCCCTGCTCTTGGGATCTAATCCAGCTCTGACAAATCTTTCTGAGAGATCACTACGGAAAGAAGAGGAATCAGGGACTGTCAGTGACAAGTTTACAGAAATACAAAAATCAGTGCTTGGGCTATTGTAGAAACTCAGTGATGTTGAGCTCAGCTTCAGACATCAAATTAGCATAAGTAAATATTTTTTCTCTTCCTTTGTTAAATTGGGTTAGACTATCTTTTCTACAATAAATAATTCATTGCATTTACTTTCAAGTATTTCTTTTTTGTATTAGCCTAGGTAGGGAGTAAAACAATATTTGCTGCAGCATCTTACTAGAGCATCTAGAAAGTTACCCTTGCAATAAATAAACAAATAATTTAATGAATAAATGTATATTAATTGGGAAGCAGGGACATACTGGCTTTGTAAACAGACACTGCACTCAAGCTTGGGGTTTGTAACTCATTTTCACTTCACTTCCTGGAAAAAATGAGCAAAACCATATTTTTCCAGTGTAATAAGATGCAGGTTCCATTACCTTGCAGGAACTATGATCCAGCTAGAGTTCAGGTTTTTAGTTCCTTACCTGCAGCTACAGATATATTTAAAAAAATCTAATAATACTTCCAGCTTAGGTAAGATGCTTAAGAAAAAATCTTACTTGATAACTTCTGCACATGATTTTTTGCAAAGGTTCCTCAGGTTATGGCTACATGATTGTTAGGTGCTGAGAAAGCATTTGACATGAGAGAATGGCTGTTCTCCAACAATTTCAATTTCATTCCTACACTTTATGTGGGTCAGAATGCTTTATGCCTCTCTATCGGAGGCTGTAAAGACCTCTGGTGTCATCTCCTCATATTTCCCACTGGACCAAGGCAAGAGATAAGAAAGTGTGCTTTCTCCTTTGTTGTCCTTCAGGATCAAAGATTTTAATGGCTGTGATTTGGATTGCTGAGGGGAGAAGTGATTTATGCATCTAGAAAGCCGAAAATAGGATTTCAATTATTTGTAGGTAGTATATAGATTTTTTATGACTGATCCTAATAAGCCCTTTTTAGCATTTGACAGGAAGAAGTGTGTGCATTTTTACCGAGGAAATCAAATAGGGAAAAGGAAAGTAATTTGATTACACTTGGTGGGAGGTAGTTGACTAATGGACACGTAAAGAACTATATTGTAAATTGGACTAGATTAGGTACAAGATGTAGGCAGCTAAATGGCAGTTTTGTTACTCCTACTTTACCTGCCCTGGAGAAGACTGCAGTGGTCACTGTTGAGGCTTTTCCTACTATACATAAATAAAATTAGGCACCTGAAGGTCAGGTATACTCTGTGTCTTTTAGGCAGAAATAATATGTGTGTATCTCTTGGCAGCACAGACAGAAGAACTTGCATCTGACTGATGAACAGGAAAATTCATAAAACAAATGTGCTCAGCAGGTCCATAGAGAAATCTGAGAGCACAAGCAAAGTTTAAACTCTAGGTCCTTTGGCAGTTTGCTCAGGTCTGTGGCAAAGTATTTTGAGAGAGTCTTTCTTTAAGTACAGGTGAGTGGTGGGACCTTCATCCTGGGTTCCTGCTGCTAACCGTGAACATGTGCAGGACTTCCTGTTGACATCTCTTGGTGGCTATCAGGTTATCAGCTGCCTTCCTGTCACTGGAAGTAAGAAATGAATATTTTAAAGTCTACCTGTAATGTTTTTTTTTTCCTGCTGCTGTCTCTGGAGTCATGCCCAGGGCGCCTAGGGCAGTCCTGCAACCCCCAGAGCTCAGGTGTATTTGTGATGGACCCACTTGGGGAAATACTTCCTTATTGAAATCAGGCTTCAGGGAGGCAAGAAGCTGGTCACTTTCTGAACTGATATCCAGGTCTGGAGTGAGGAAGACACCATAAGCAGTAGGATTTGGGGAATAAAGCAAATTCTCAGCTTTTAGCAATGGTGATGGATACAGCCCACAGTTAGGTAGGGCAGTAAGCTTGGCACAACTAGCAAACAGCTCAAAGGAGTCAGCATGGAGGTACGTTTTTTTAAATATATATATTTTGCTCTTCATACACGCCCACACAGAAGCAAAATGCTAGCAAGGACAAGTTGTATTTCTCTTTTATGTAAGATAGATGCTTCTGTGGTCCCTGTTACCTAAGTGTCTCAGCACCTTCTAAATCTGTCATTTATATCACAGTACCGTATTAAATTGATATTATGGGGTATGGATATACCAAGGGGCTGAATAATACAAACAAGTCGGTGTGGGGGGTCTGGAGTCCATGGAGCAGGGAATTGGTCCCTCATTTTCTTCATTTCCTGACTACCTGAAAATACTTTCCTCTGTTTTCATCCTTTTCTCAAGATCAGATCAGCTTCTGCAAAAGCACAAATGCTTCAATTTCTTCCAACTGTTTCTTCTGAAAACTTCTCATTTTATCCATTATTTTTACAATTCTGAATTTTTTGCTCTAGAGTGGCAAGACTACGTGCTGCTTTTGTTGTGTACCCTGTGACACGAAAACAAATTATTTTGCTTTGCCATTAATTTATCCCACTGTTACCAAGGAACATTTTAGTGTTTCTTTAAAAACAAAACCTGGGAAAATGTCAATTCATAAAAGCCTTTGTAGCCCTCTAGAGTGAAAATATACTCCTTGGAATAAAATGATAATGCCTTTACTCCACACATTAGTGTCCACGACTTGGTACTTTATGGGATGTAGTGTGGATATAGTACTTTTTCCTCAGAAGAGGTCATCTTATGATGCTCTTTGTATAAGGAAATAGTGAAGGCACTGGCTAGCAAAGGTGGCTTCTCTATGATGCCCCAAGAGGACTGTGAGCCTCAGCAATGTAAGCACAAAGCTTTTAAAATACATCTCCAACCGGTATTGGCAATACCCATGTGTTCATTAGTACAAGAAAGGAATCAGTTCCAAAGGTGTCATAAATATCCAGTATTACACAAAGCCCTGCCTATACTCCAGCCTTCATACTATGGTGCTTTGTCAGTCGTCTGCAGAATAAACCTGTGAGTATCATTGTCTGTGAGCTTAGGTAAAGCTGTTTGTGTTTTTTCCAGACAACTTGGGAGATAAGGCTTGTGATTAGTAAATCACTTTAGTCTAATACATTTATTCTTCTCTTATGAGAACACATATCTTTGTATACAGTTTCAGACATACAGAGTAGGGGTGGTAATAAACAGATGTATTATACTGGTCCAACTAAAAGTGCTGAGGAGATAGGTAAATAAAAAGAAAGATACAGGAGATGAATGCAGTAGAAAAAGCCAAGGGGCCCTGAGCATCTGTGTTCTGGCAGCATATGGCTTTATTGCTGGTGGCATTGTTGATAGACTGTTTGCCTGTAAAAGATGGTGTACAATGCTCAGCTGACAAACATTTATGTAAATACTCAAGAAAATATTTGATGGTGGAAAAAACACTTCAGTCTCTGGAGTCCATAAGCCTGAAAGGAACTTGTCATGAGGCTTCTTCTTCTTTGGGTAATTTTCTCTTCAGCCCCCTAAAGGAAGAACTGTTAAGAAGACAGGAAATTTTTATTGTTTTTATGTCAGTGCTGAAGGAGAGGATCCTGCACAATATGCTTATTAAGAGGGAGGCTTTTCTTATACTGACATTTGGGGTTTTACTGTTTTGTTTGGGTATTTGCTGTTTGTTGAGTTATTTAGGGGTTTTTTAATGTAGAATTTGTGGAGCATCTTTCTGCAGTTACAGGTCTACTTTTCTCTTGTGTAATTGAATTATTAACCTGCTACAGAGTCAGCAAAATCACTTATTTCTATAATGGTACAGGCCAAATCCTGGTATCATTATTCTCATTGAGAAGCACAATACTCAGCATGAGGGCTCACTGAAGGATCTACCTGCAAAGTGTGCTGCTGCTGGAAATTAAACTGATAGTCCCTTAGAAATGGAACCAGAGTACAGGCTGCAGAAAATCAGAAGCAGTTATACAAGTCTGGATGGATAAAACCCAAATGCAGTGGGATGTAAATTACCTCACTGTTTATTCCAAAAGAGTAAACCAACCAAACAAAAATCCTAAATGAACTTCTGGAAAACCTCTAACCATCTTATACTGACTGCAGAACTGCATTCCTGTGCAGTTAATGGAATCCCTTTTCTGTTTCAAATATGTGCTGTAATCTTTTGCAATGCAGAATTAAGTTGTTCAGTTCTGAAAACTGAATATTTCAGTTCCTGGCACTGAAATCTATTGAAACTTTGTATGTGCTTGAATAGAAGAAGATTCTCTGTAGCATATCCTCCTCTGCACAATTTTTCATTTGACACAATATATTCTGATTCTTTTTATATTCTGGGTCTTCTTTATAGTCTGTTTTCCACTGTACACCTTAGCAAAGAAGGAAAATTTATGGTCAGGAGTCTGCAGCCTTTTCTCCACAAACTAAAAAAGAAATAATACTGAAGTAAATAACAGATGTCAGATCATGTCACAGTGTTACTTTGAGATGAAAAATGTAGTGTTGACCAGAGAGTTTACAAGTCCGAGAAGATAGAGGGTAATTAAGCATGAGTATTGCTAACCAGGTGTATTTAGTAATAAAGCAATACATAAACTAGAGAAAATATGGAAATCAAAAGCACATTTTATACATTCACCTGAAGTTCCATAAGAACAGAAATCTGTCACTGACATAATTTTGTGCTTTGTAAAGTATTTTTAATATGTTCATGTTCTGGATTGACCTCACCAGGCTGCAAAGTCCCCACCAAGCCACTCTTGCACTCCCTGTCCTCAGCGGGACAAGGGGGAAAATAAGATGAAAAAATCATGGGTCGAGATAAAAACACTTTGATAAAGAAAAACAAAAGCCATATGTGGAAGCAAAGGAAAACAAAAAGATCTGCTCTCTATGTCCCATCAGTAGGTGAGATCCAGCTACTTCCTGGGAAGCAGGGCCTCAGTACATGTAGTGGTTGCTTTGGAAGACAAATACCTTAATGACAAATGCCCCCTCTTCCTCCTCCTTTCTCTTAGCTTTTATTGCTGAGCATGATGTCATGAGGTATAGAATAACCTTTTGGTCCAGTTTGCAGTCATTGACATCCTTATCCAGTCCAGGAGCTGCTGGCCATGTGGCCAAACTTGTCCAAATTTCTATTCAAATAAAGTTAATTAATAAGCTTTGGATGATAAATTGCTTACTGAAATCACAACATTAATCAAGAAAAATCATGATCTGTTCATGGGCAACTTGTTAACCAAAACTGACATTTTAAAAATAAACAGAGTATTATAAATTTATCTTCCAACTTTCTCCTCTCTCTTCATATGCTGCATTTCCCTCACCCCCATTCCTTTCCTATAGCTGTCACTGAACTCAAACCTTACCTGTAGCAACACAGATATCTTTTGTAAGGTCACTGGAGTGAACCCGATCTGTTCTCTAATCCTGCAGTTTAGCAGCTGTGGTAGATACATGAATACCCTCAATATTTCTCTGTGTAATACAACATAATGAAAGCCTCCACCTTGCACTGCAAGTAGAGCAATAATAGAATGAATAGGAGGAAATGCCAATTACATTGTGTCTAAGGCTGTTAAATAGTGGCTCACCATCAAGAAAATAAATTTGGCAGTTTGTACAGCGTTAATGTATTGTCCTAAAATTCTACAGCCTAGTAACTTCAATTATTGAAATGGAAAAAGGCTAGCATGTAACAAAATGTTCTGTTGGTGAGTTAGGATTTTTAAAAATAGCAGAAAGTTGTCTAGAACTCTAAACCAGAAAATGCATAAAGAACAGATAAGGACCCTAGAACTTGGTACTGGGCTATTGAAGCTCTACTGAATCCCTTGAACTTTGGATCAAACTGAAGAAAAAGCTCAAGAGGAATTTTGCTGGGGAAAAATTATATACTATCCAGTGGGCCATAAAGAAAGGAGGGAAACACCTCATCTAAATCAAATGGCAGCACTGAGTATGAGGAAGAGTATATTCGATTCATGTGTTGTTCCAGGAATGTTTGGTTTCCTTTTTAGTTCAGAAGTGTTTCATATTTTCATGATGGATAGTTATTGTATTTTCAAATAACCACAGGCATGACAATAACTCAGGCATCCCTCCATCCTGCTGTGAGTTAACATCAGTCCCAGAAGGTACGGTCCTGATGTACAGTGCGCCATTCCAACAAATCAGCAGTTCCTTTACAAGAGAGTAACACTCCTTTCAAAGCTCTCTACTCTGGAGGTGGCCTCTACACAAATTATGTGGAAAACACATTAGTATGCTCATTGGAAAGGTAGGGATGTGGATAAGACAGTATCTTCCTGAAGCACGAAACAGCTGAATCTTAGTAGGGGATATTTATTCCATCTCCAACATTTGTTTATTTCAGCTTTATCTTGTTCATGGGGCTTTTTTGCCTCCTAAACAACTATAAAAAAATCACTTTTAAGAGCCCCAAAGACAAAGTAATACAAAGTAATGGCATGTAACATGAATAATAAAACTGTATTTTGACTTCATTTCCCTTTTTGCATGAGTTAAGTATTATAATAATGAATTTATAACACAGCGGAGTGCATGGTGCGCCACAGATGACAAACTTGTAATCTAAATAGTTTGGACAGCTCAGGTATGAAAATTGCATACTAAATAGAAACATGCAAACTCTTCAAAAAACAGTTGACTTGTACTCTAGGTGTATCTTCCTCACAAGAATGTTCTTTTCCTGGATAGATGTTCAATGTGACTACCAGTTTTGCAAGTAGAAGAATCAAGGTCTCCATTCCTGTATTCTGTAATGGAGTTCTTTGGGCCCAGAATAAATCAAAGATAACCTAGAGCTTTAAGACAAAGAACATGGTTGAAAAATCTGCTTCTCAGCACAAGGTAGCCACATGGGTTCAAATCAAGTGAGCAAGAGGCAAATTCTTTTCCAAGAATCAGACCAATGCTTTGAGCTGAATTCCCACAAGAGCCACAAGTCACTGCTAAATTCCTTGTCTTCACTCCAGATACAGAACATTTCATCTAGCAAAACATATGTATATGCTGCTGGAATGGAAGAGCAACACTGCATGTAGCAGGTAGCACTTATATGTGCATTTCAGAAAAATAGTGGAATTTTTACCCCGACTTCATTGCTTCAGTTTCCCATGTAGTCCTTGGAAGCAGATGTCCTCCAAGGATACAGTGAAAGATCCCTGTCTACCTAGGTGTCTGTAGTTCAGGAAAAGAAATCTTTGGAAGCTTTCTAAGGGACTTACTTGTCTCCTCTGTCTCTAACTTTGGCATAAATAATATTCAGAGACAGGTAAATCGTATCTTACTCCCAGCTCACGTGCTGAAACAGGAATAGAAGACTACATGTTATACAAGCTGCCTAATGTACCACTAAGACATTCAACCACTATCGTGATACTGGTGCTAGGCATCCAGTTCATTGGATCTTTCTGGCAAAACATCTTACACTGAGAAATGCTGATATGTCACAAATACTGTCAACATTATTATTGTTGTAATTATTACTGGTTGGTTTTGGTGTTGGTGGTGTTGTCCTCAATTACATCCCAAGGAGAAAGAGGGAATTTTTATACATTCTGAAAAACATTTTGAGATGAAAATTATTTCCTAATATGGTCTGGCTCTATGGCTGGGAGCAGGTGGCCAGTGGGGGTTTGCCTGGTTAGGAGGATGTTTCTGGACAGGGTGTCCCAGCAGTGTGGCCCCTCTGCAAGGGGCCACAGCACCTGCTGTATGGTGGAGGATATAGCAGTGAAAATTTTATGTGCTACATAATTACTTCACGAACCAAGCATTAAAGTGTTCTTAAATCTTTTTGATATCCTTGGGAGGAATTTTGATATATGAAAGGAATTCTCAAACAAATAAAAACCTCCCCAATGACATTCATGGAGTTTCATGATTTTGTAAGTCCTGCTCTACCTTAAAAATAATTACAGCATTTCATGTAGCCTGCTGTATTTCTTCACCATTCAGATTAGGTACAGACATGGAACGAGCAATTAATCCAAGCTGAGAGGAAGAGCAACATGGGCTCTGTGTGTGGGATGGTTTCCAGGTGGGATAGCTTTCATAAGTGCCTTAAAAAACATTCTGCCGCATGGCTCTTTGGAGGCCTCCCCACAGAAGCAGCTCAATTATTCATTCAGTAGAGAAACAGTTTTATTACATGTCTTGTAGTTTGAATGGTTAGACTGAAATGTGGGACACTGCTCTCAACAAGGTTCTGGTACTTCCATTTGTACTTGCACTTGTCCTGCAGAGCAGTAAAAGAGTTGCCAACACCAGCTGGGCGATAGGAATATCATTAGCACATATTTTGTTTGTATCTTCAAGGTTAGTACAAATCACAAAACCTCTGCAGCTGAAAGAGAGAAAAAGAGCACAGTTCTGGAATTAAACTTAGTTTTCAAATCAGTCTGGAAAAGCTTTACGATATGATTGAATATTTGCCTTTGGCCCAGAGGAAGATGACTTCTGTAGTGCACCATCCTGCTCAGAGAATCTGTTCTCATCCTTGCTTGAAAACTGTTCTTTCTGCCTCAAAACATGTGTTTTTTACTCTCAGACTGCCTATCTGCAGTGGGCAGTCAGAAGGGAGATACAAACCTGAGACACTGCATGGTCCACTCCTGATCTTCTTCTGGCACTTTGCTCCACCCAGAGAGACATTAAAGGACCTGAACCCATGGTGGCTGCTCCTGGCCAGCATGGGTTCCTCTCTGCATGCTACCAAGGTTGTGTTCAGCACTTATTTCAATATTCACCTGAGTGCTGGGGGCTTTATAATGGCTTCAGGTTAAGAAAATATTAAAAAAATTTAGCATATTTGTGTGTGAAAAAAAAAAAGTTTTCCCCATTCATATCAAGCACAAAGTTGTGTGAGTTCAAATTAATATTGTGCCATGAAGGTCTAAGACTGAATTAGGGGCTATGTAGTACCACAATCTGGTGTTCCATTAGCAGTGAATTATTTTCAAAGATTTTCCTTGAACTAACATTGACTTAATTGTGTAACACATTATATATTACCATATGTACACATTACCAAGGCTCTTGATTATTTTCTAATTTGAATTTCTCCAGCGGTTCTCTAAAGGGCACTAATTCAGTATCACTGTAAAAATGAAAGTTACTTACCATGATGCTTGCCTGGAACCATCAAACTGAGCAAAATATCTCCCCATCTCTCCATAACTTCGTATTTCCCCAAAGTGAAGAATGCCTAGTTAATTGTGGTCAGTGTTTACACAGTAAATGAGCATGATTTCAAATTGTTCTGTTCTATTTAAAAATTGAATTAGTTTATATTTCTTCAGCAAGTAACTACATTTGGTCAAGCTCACTTATTGGCACTCCAGAGACAACCATACCGACAAATGAATCATCTCATCAAACACATAAGCTAACTTTGCCAGACCATGAGCTATGGCATCTCCTGCAGACCTGCTGACCACTTCATCTCAAAGGGCTAGGCCAAGCATAAAGCCCCTGCCAGTATGACATGGTGACCCCCAGATGGGACAACATCTCAGAGAGCCACATCCTTTTTGGCACAGAGCTCCTGAAGCCAGCAGTGAAATGCTGATGGACAGCAGGTATAGGTTTACTCCTGCACTGCACTCTGTTTTATATCCCCAGGGAAAAAAGTTATTCCAGCTCTAAGAGAGCATAAAATCTATCTTCTTGCATGTTTAAGAGATGGAGAAATAGAGGAAAGATATAATCCTACTTGCCAACGCTTTCAGAGGAGAGCTGTCACTAGCATGACTCCATGGCCTTTATACTAACCCAAAGCTAAGGGATTCATGAGGCGTAGGAATGTTTGACTATTCTGCTCCGTTTTCTAGTTTCTTCTCCAGTGTTTGCTCTCAGAATCAAAACCATCAGAAACCCTTAATGGTACCAAAAGAATTAACAAATAGAATGCAAGTATCAATAAAAGGTATTGTGCTCTGATCTTAGAAGGTGAAATCATGCAGCATGGCAGAGTTGCCTGAAGTTTGACAGCTGTGGTTTCCTGTGATTTGTGAATACTGTTTTCCTACCCGATCCATCAGCAATTACCTTCCACTCACTGATCTGCTATTGGGGAGATCAGCGGGATGTCAGTGTATATAATTCAGGCTGCAATTTTATTAGACAAAGAAAGGGTCCTTTTTCTACACATAAACTATTGAATAATGGTATATTTTGCACACCTGCAACACAAAATAATAGTAAATTAACACAGGTTCACTCCAGAGATATTTGAAAGTCCATCAATTTTTCAAAGAGAGTGGCCTGAAGGTTTTAATTTATAATCTAATCCAAACTTAGATAAAGTGCAGCTTCATGATTTCATGCCCAGCATGAGAGCACTGCAGTCAGCATGCCCACCACAATGCATTTAATGAATATGCTAATAGGTAAGTTATGGATAGGAAAGGAAGATGGGAAACTTCTGACTGAAACCTAGCTCAGATCTGAGATGCTCGCTTGAACACTAACAGCTGCACAGAGCCCTCAACTCTTTCCATTCAAAGTTTGGATCAATCATAGAATCTTTTTGGTTAGAAAAGAGCTTTAAGATCATTGAGTTCAACCGTTAACCCAACACTGCCAAGTCCCCCTCTAAACGATGTCCCTAAGAACATCATATATAAATATTTTTAAACACCTCCAGGGATGGTAACTCCACCAGTTCTCTGAGCAGCCTATTCCAATGCCTGACAACCCTTTCTGTGAGGACACTTTTCCTAATATCTGATCTAAACCTCCCCTGGTGCAGCTTGAGGTCGTTTCATCTCATCCTATCACTTGTTACTTGGGAGAAGAGACTGACACCCTCCTCACTACAACCTCCTTTCTCATGAAAGAAATCATTCTAATGAAATCAAATAAGTATGACTTGTAATAAAAGATGAGAGCTAAGCAACTTTGAGAAACTCCAAATCACATCTGTATTGCTGTATGACCTAGGCATTTGTTGGATGTCTGTGTGTGGACGCAAACACACTTGTACATACACACTCATTGGCAATTTTTATGCTATTTCTTCGTGTCCTATTTTTACAAGATTTCTGATGGATTGTGTAGTGAAATGTTTTCCTGTAACTAAAACATACCTAGACAGGATTCATTCGCTCAGAAATTCTTGAAATCAGGAGTCTTAAAATGGTTTGCTTGCTTCTATACAAGTGGTTTTGAACCCTATTGAATATGAGTTTAAACACTACAAGGAAAACATGAGTGTTTGGTCTGTAGTACACTTATAGCCCTCAGCATCTGAAATGAGTTTATCTGAAGGATTCTGTTCATGTGAGAGAAATTGCTATGATCAATCACCACATAGCCAGGGATCAAAGAAAACGCTGAATCAAGGACTGGATTTCATTTCACCCCTTCAGCAAAAGAGAGGGGACACAGCAAGGGAGCTGTTAGATATTCTGTGAGGAATCTACAGTTAATTTTAGATTTGTCCTCCCCCCTACACACCCCGAGTGCCTCAAAATGATATGAAAGCATACGTTTGACTTTTTCTTTCCTTCACATTACATATTGACTTTTTATGGATGAGTCAAAGGCTTTGACTGATCAGGCTGTTGATGTCAGGTTCTTCTCCCTCCTTATCCCCATGGAAATTAAATACAGCATAAGGCTTTTTTTTTCTCTGGTTTGCCCAGATTGCTGTCCTTTCACTGGAAATAAGTTAGAGAAAGCTGGAGAACAATCCAAATATACAACAGTTTGAGTTCTTTGATTCTTTACTGAGCAAATAATCCTTGTCTCTCCTTCACTTACATGTGTCAGGTAATAGATGTTTCTTAAAAGGTTATAATGCATATATGAGCCCTACTTTTGGTGTCAGCTAAGAGGGAAAAGCTATAGCAACAAGCTAAAACTCTGATATATTTTAATATTGGAGATACCTATAGATACCGCAAAGGCTTTTGCACTGCAGGATGTCCTCATGGCAGAAACTGCACATCCAAGGTATAGAGCCGGACCACTGCTGCCCTTGAGGCAAAGAAATAGCCATTGGGTCTATGGAAATCAGAGCTTCTAGTTCACATAGCCACAGAAAAAAACAATCCTGGACTGGGAGATAGATGCATCAAAAATACAGTTTGCAGGTCTTTTGTTGTCCCAAACGTCCCTATTAGCCTAGTTCGCAGGAAATGTAAGCTGTTGACAGATCTAGCTGAATCAATTTCCTTTTCTGAACTGTTGCACCATGTTGTACACTTTGCATTGCCACCATTTCCTCCCCAAAAGCTGTCATACTTTGATGTTGGAGCTACATCCATAACGAATTTGAATAGAGAACCAGGAAAGAAAAACACACGGGTCCTGACACTTTTGTGAGTAGGACAACTGAATGATAGAGGAAAAGTGGGTATTAAATCTCTGTTCCCCACCACAACGGTGGTGCCTATGAAATGAAGTGATCAGCATATCTCGGTTGCAGCTTGTAGGTGCTTTATCTCGAATGTCAATCTTGCAGGAATGCACGCAGACTGCCTGATGTATTATCCAGCCCTCAAATCAATTTAGGGCTACACTTCAATTTGGCCCAGGGCCAGCTTCCATCAGCAGCAGAGCATCGTGTGATTTTGCATACGGTGCTGCTTGTGGAGAAGCACTGGCTGAGTTCGCCCACGCCGTGCACCTGGAACCAGTGCTTGCACTAGATGAAAGGGCAATAACTGAAACAAGAATTAGCTTCCCCCCACCCCTGGAGAAGGGGTTGTCTCATATCAGCTCACTGCAGCTGCTCTGACAAATGTTTTTTGACATCTTACAGGGACTGGAGGAGGAAAGTTTTATGACATCCACACTGATATGGGGCACTGGGCAAAACCCTTGAGGAGAAGATGCTCCCGTGCTCTGGTTCTGTAGCACCAGCATTAAAGACCCAAAGTATGTAGCCTTTGTGAAGAAATACAAGTCTTGTGGGTCAGATCTTGCCTTACACTAATAAGGATACTGCTGGAATTGCCTGGGAGAGGTAAAACACTGTAGGATTAACTGCTTTGTTATTAGGGTTCTCTTTCTTCAAACAGATGATGAAATTGTGACCATAAGAGTCAATGTTTAGTGCAGATTAATTTGATGTCCCAGGCTGCATAAGAGTGGTTGAAACCAAGAAAAAGTATTAACCGTTAACTTCAGAAAAGTTTATTGCTGCCCTCTCTCCAGCATGGGGTAATTTTGATCGAGACCAAGGGATCCTCTTACAATGAGCAGAGGATTTCTAAACAGAAGTACAAATGCATCAGGGACAAACTCTGATACCTTGGAAAAACTGCTGGCAGAATTCTTATTATGGAAATCACCGCTCCATATGCACAAATCTACCAAGGTTAACCTACAAAATCCAGAATTCCAATTTATTCAGGAATTTTAACTATTTTTTGAATTCCAAATTCTCACTTTGTGATGTTTTCAACTTTTGATCTATCAAGGCAGTCTAGGGCTGTGAACCAGGGCTCCCTGGTCTGCTCATCCCTTTATGGAGAAGCAGCTTCAGACACAGCCGAGCACATCAAGGTGAATTAGCTTCTCCTGCCCCCTTACCCAACCTCTACTCCAGTGACAGATAAACTGGAAAATGTAATCACAGACTGAGGCATATTCTGAAAGACTCCATTGGTTTTATGCAAGTGATGATATGCAGAAAAATATACTGATGATACAATCTATAAGAAACTATTGTGACATCCCACAAAGTAAATATAAATTTATATACCTCCAATAGCAACCATCTCTCATTAACTTTCCAAAAGCATTTGCTTAAAGACCATTGAGTCAGAGTGTCAATGCCTAACTGGAAATATTAGCTATATGCAAAAGGGAACTTGAAAGCTAGCGAAGGGCTCTGGATGCATCACAATCCTGAGCTAACAGCAAGGTGCTGCGGGGCAGGCAGGGAACGTCTCAGCTCCAGTCTGGGTGCATGAACCTCAGCTCTCTTTGACTCTGTACCTTCAGCCCGAGAGAGCAGACACTGCACAACGATCATAGCCATGGGGCCGTGCAGTGAAAGGTATAAATAGCAGCAATTAACAGATCTCATTTGCCCAGCTCCTCGCAGGACTGTAAATGGAGCAGTTGCAAGGCTAGGGCACACCCGGGAGCTAAGGAGATCCTGTTAAAAATATTACTGTAAATTTTTAAAAAGAGGAGAAGGAGGGAAGAAATCACCACCACTGTTTCACAGCTCCATGCACTGAGCGCTGGCACAGGCAACGCGATACTGCCATGGCAGGTGTGGGTCCCCACTCTGTGGGGCTGCTTAGCACCACCAGCCTCCTCCAGTCCCACCAGGAGACCAAGGCAGCCCCAAGGAAAAAAGATACACATTGGAAATATTGTAAGGGTCTATGTGTCTTTTCATAGTCCATTTTATGTTAAAAAACCAAACAAACAAAATTTCTGGAGCAGAAGGAGAAAGTGCATGGATGTCTGTAGCCTTCGCTACATTCCAACAACACTCTAAGAACCCTTAATGAACCTGACATTTAAAGTAAATATACCCCATTTCAACTTATTTCATGTCCACATGCCTGCTTTACACTCTGCAGTGAAATATTTAAGGGACACTCAAAGACTCAAGCAGAAGCCGTAGCTGTGAGCTGTGCCAACAGCCCACGATCATCACTGGGTCCTTCCTCAACCCTCTGCTAGTTTCTGGATTTGCAGCACACTAAAGGATACTAAAATTTTGCCTGACTGTTTTGTGGCCCTCTAAGATTGCACTCATAAGTGATTCATGTAGTACAGCTAGACAAGTGCGATTTTACTAGAAAGAAAAACAAAACAGACAACCAACCAATGAAAAGCCCGAACTCCAAAAAAGACCTCAAACAAACCCAACCCCAAAACTACATTTGTAAAGTTGTTTGTGTTTTGCCAGCCCCTGTCCCCTGGTGCTGTGGTACAAGGGGTTGCTACATGGAGAGCAAACACCGAGCTGGACTTGTCAGCCTCTAAAACAAAAAGAAATGAGGGATTTTATGACCAGAGCAGAAGGAGCCATCTCCCAGCTCTGGGCCCATATGTGCCTCCTGTACATTTCTAGTGTAGCTCTGGTGCTCAGAAACAGTTGGATAATCTGAATTTCTGGCTACGGGAACAAGTGGTCTGGCCAAGGATGCAATTACCCTGTTCCTGTGACAGGCAGTGGGCTGCCCAGTCCTGCCCAGTCTCATCAGACAGCAACCGGCTGCTGGAAGCAGCTGTTCTCACCGACCTCTGAACTGCTCAGAAAAAGTCTCAGCGCTTCAAGATTTGTAATACATCCCTCATGGATTTTGGCCATACCAAGGTTTTGATCAATCGGTCGGGAGGGCCAAGAGCTGGGTGTTTGCTGTCGCCAAGGACCTGGTGGGACATGAGAAGCGCTATCGGCCGGGAGGTTAGAGAGAAAAGGTCAGTGAAATTTGAGTTTCACAGCAGACTTAATTTACCTGTTCTACAACTCAGTGTCTCAAAAGGAGATAAACTGACCAAAAGCCTTAATTAATATGTCATGAGATGACTGCTAAATTAAGTGATTCAGAATATTGTCTGAACCAAATGTAGCAGCCATTTAAAGAGCAGTAATCTCTTGAAAGGGAAATATGGACTCTTCTGTTTCAAAGGCTTGCACAGCCACCGATGACAGCGAGGTCAGTGCTGTTTAGCAATTTGCTGACTGCTGGTGAGATGATGCATCACTAAACCTTACTTTGTGTAAAACAAAATTTGTGGGAATGAGTCCTTATGTCTTCAGTGCCACAACAAAGGAAGGCCTTTCATCTCTTGCATTTGCTATAAAAATTCACAATTTTTATTCATATAAAGGATTTCTATTTTCCACAATTATGCTTTTCCTTGACTCCAAATATTTGTTACACATATGCTTTGTCCTAAGACCCAAAAGTCACTGTTGGTAGTGTGTATTCTCCTTCTTCCCACCCTGTCAGACACCTGGAATATCACTGTTGCCTTTCAAGGTCCTGACCAGGAATGGGTCCCTGTCACACTGAATGCTGTGCAAATAGAGATAAAGAGAAGCATTGGCTTTGGAAAGATAAAATCCACACTCAGGCAGGATTTGTACCTCCAGGTGAGGTGTGTTCCTGCTGGTCTTCTGGCTGTCCACAGAGAGGTAAAGCCACCATCACACCATCACTGAAGCCACATTGATTTGTTTTGACCCTCAGAGACTTAGTTGGGGACAAACAGCTAAAGTTTTGAATTATCATCATCTTGTTCCAGGCTAAGGTCACGCTCTGTTTGCAGATGGAAGGACATGCTGATTTCTGTTTGCCATGAGCTGGGACTCTGCATGAGAGCCTGTGGGACAGGATGGCAGTGATCCCATCACCATCATCTGAGTCATACGGCCAGTGCTTGAAGCTGCTGGCTTGCTTGGCTGTGCTTGACACACAAAATAGGTCAAGTGTTTAGGTTTTTTTTTTAGTTACAACAGAACATGTGTCCACCAGCCTGACCCTCCTAATCTCTGCAGCAGGTTATTGCTGGACCCTGCCACAGGCTCAAACAGGAGTTTGTGTCATGTAGCAAAGGCAGAAGGTTGCAATGTAGCAACACACTATGCATTGTAGCTTTGCATCGTCTACTATTACTAAATAAACTAAAACCCAAACAAACCAAGCAAAAAACAAAAATACTTTTCTATTTTAAATAACACATACTTGTGAGATAATAATAATGAAAAGTAAATAGTAAATAAAGTTTTAAAAAAGTAAATAAAGTGTGTTTCGGAAGTGGTCAGGACTGAAACTCAGTGACCAAACAATTTCTGTTGGATACAGCAATATTAAGAAGCATACAGTTATAACTGAAAATATCTATTTTCCTCAGCTGTTAAAAAAAAAAAAAATACAATCAAGACAGTCTTTTCCTGTGAGCATCAAGTTATGCAGTGGTTATGAATAAAGCTATACTCTGCTACAAGCTCATGAGGATTGTCTGTGTACAGTAAACCACAGCTCTTGCAGAGACTAGAGCCTCAACTGATTCCTCATGCAGATTCCTCTCTGAAGGTCAGGCTCTTCAAAGGTGTTTAATAAACAGCTACTGTAAACGGTTATTAACAAGTTTGATGAGGCATCAGCTGTTCTTTTTGGAGCTTCTTCATCCAGGGTGGCTCAGGCTGCTGCCCTGGCTCCCCCCTGCCTGGTCCTCACAGGGGCGTCAGGAGACGAAATTCCATCACTCTGAAGGCTATTTTGTTGGCAATCACAGAAAGAGCTTTAATTCTTCTACTTAATTGCTCACACCCTGGTGGGAAAATAAAAAATGTTACCAATTTCAGACTCCATTATATGAGCCCTGGATGTCCTTACGCAGACCCTATCGACTGCTAACAACCAATTTGTTCTCTAATGCAACCCCATCTTTAATGTTCAGTAATAATAAAATCCTGAAAAAAACCAAAAAACAAAAAACTTTTGCCTTCATTATCACTTTTGTTTCAGATATCGATAAAACCGTTGCAAACATTAATTAAAGCCATTAAGCATAGTAAATACTGTCTGGTTGATATTCCCGCGACTAAGCTAGACGACTAGCCCAGAGCTGCTTCTGTCCCTCGGCACCTTAGTATACAATTCTCGCTTTTTTTCCCTGCTAATTCTAGCTTCTCTCCTGCAAAACTCGAGCTGTTTTAAAGTGCGAAGCCCTCGGGCATGACAACTACAACCTGTAAGGAGCTCACCCTGTGGGAGCCAGGGCACTTTAAGAAATGATTGTTTTTCACTCTCCCCTATTTTTTATTCCCCCCCCCCAGTGGACGGGACTGCCCCCGTTCTCCTCCTGTTGGGCAATTTCTTTGTTTAAATGTTCCATTTTTTTCTCTCTTCGCAAAAGTTGCAGTTCCTGAGTCAGGCGGTGGATGCTGGAGAACTTTGTGTAAAGAAAAACTACACAAGAAACAACATTACGGGAGTTTAGGAGCAATCGGGCATGAAAAAAAGGTAACGTGGTACAAAAATATATCTTATTCCTTTGGGGTCTGGGCTATTAGTTTATTTTTAAGGGATAGTTTTTAGCCGGCTGCTGCTTTGCTGCCCCGGGACAGGTCCTACCCAAGAGCTGCCCGGCCAGGGGTCCCGGCACCGGCTTCTCTCTCCTGATCGTGTTTTGTTTTGTTTTGTTTTGTTTTTCTGAGTTAATTAGACCGGAGTTTTTATTTTAAGTGAAACATCTCACAGGAACATTTGGTATTCTGAAGGTTATAATTTCTTTGCCAGGTTCAATGGATTTGACCTTTATTTGGCTCAAGACTGTGTAAAATGTGCTTGTATACTGAGATGGCTAACTCGAAATAGCTATTGCAATATAACATCTTAATGGAGTGAGATATACGCAACTTTCATTTTCATGTATGTGATTAAATCAATAATGTATCTGCACTCATCCCGTCTGTTTAGCTACACAGAAGTTAAAAACAATCTGTGTTTTGTTTCACAAAATATTTACATTAAAATGTACTTAGAGACACTGTGAGGCTTTCAAATCATCTCGAGAAGCTTGGGTTACACTCCTGCAGATCCCATTTATTTTATTTATATACAAATCTGTTGTAGAACTGGGCTGTAAATTGTTGTGTTGCTTTATGCTTGTTGAGCACAGACTTCATTTCATCTGAGATGCGGTGATATTTAAGTAGCTGATTAAGTGTGAGTCTTTCAGGATAGAAGGTGCTTTACAGCCAAAAGCCACCTCTACTCTGCATTACAACAAAGTTAAATGCTGTGTGAAAGGCATCATAAATCTGGGTCGCACTGATTGCATTCTGCAGGGCCAAGTTCAATAGTTTTGACCGTTAAGGCCTTTAATTAGAAAAGATGAAAATAGGTAGCACTATGAGTCATGAATGTATTTCTATTTTTTTAATCACTTACAATGTATTCTTTTGATTTAAGTTTTGCAACATTGATGATTTGTGTGGTATCTGTTGGGTGCAGAGCTTCTTTGCAGAGAGATGCTTTGCAAGGTTTTAGTAGAGAAAAATCGTTGGTGTTGGTACCAATAGCGCTTCTGGAAAGATATTGAATCAAGGACAAATTTACATTTATGTTTCCTGTCATCCTTATGCGAGCAACTGCTGCTCATATCCAAGTACCATACTGTCATCAGCATGTGTCGAATGCTGGTGACAGAACAAATTAAGTCCTCTATAGTTCACCAGCTAGGAAAGAATTAAGGCAATGCAATATCTAAATGGCTATCATTAGGTTTCAGAGTGTACAGCTTTGCAGGTTCAGCTGTGGTCGGTTTCTTGCTCATCATGCAGAAGCTCCACTCTGTAAGGAGAAGGGCACAGCTTTCCTGTCCTCACCGAAAGCCAAAAAACCTGCTGCATGCTCCACAACAAGGTGGGGATGCTGCCTTTGGCACATGTCACAGCTCGCCAAGTACAGGGCTGTGCAAAACCCATTTGCAGAACACAACTGCTAACGGTGCCCACTAGCTTGGTTTATTTTTAGATGTATCTTTAGGTGCTTGACGAATAAATCCAGCTTTAAAATATTTTAGCAAATTAAAACGTCATCATTTTGTAAGCCTGTTATCCTGCTCTGACACTTTTTGTATTAATTGTTACATAAACATGGGGGGCTGGAAAGGTTTGTTTGCTGCTCCCTGGCTGCCTCAGGTGACCTCCTCTCTGCATGATGAGTCAAACCTGAATAGCTAAGAAGGACAATGAGTCACACTACTAATCTAATGTAAATAATCCCCCTTTCTAATCTAGGTAAAAGGAAATCTGCACCTTCTTCCTAGCTCTAATGTAACTTGCAATTTTAAATCAAAAATACTTTTGCAAAAACCTAGGAAGAAATTGAAAGTTTGGGGTAGTTCAACACACCTATTTTTAACTTACAGCTTTTGCATTTGCAACTAATTTAATGTTGTGACTGGAACTGAAATGGTACAAATTTTAATATACCGAGAACAACAGACATCTATCTAATTCTCTCCTAATATAAGAGACTGTTACTGTGTTTTGATCGGTGTTAATCAGCATTTCATATCTTTATTTAGAAAGGTAACAGAGGAAGAACTAATTCTAGCAGCCCAAAGTCCTGTGCTAGAGGGGAAGGCTAAATAATCTGAACCCCAGGGATGTCCCTTGCAGCTTCTGCAAGACAGTTCTGTTGATTGCCAAGAGGGTTGTATGCAAATTGAGAAAGAATGGGATGTATATTTGAAATATATCACCTTGCTGCAAGCATACAGTAAAAAAGTGGCCTTTATCACTCTGAATTAAAAAAGAAAATCATCAGATGATATGCTATTTTAAGGATTTTTCATCTGAAGCACAGATGCTTTAGTACTAGAGAGCAAAAGTAAAATCTTTATCTTCAGAGACATTAAATAAGGGAAGTTATGTAGTTTCATTTGTTCTCTATAATTACCAGAAATAATTAAAATTATATCATACTTGCATTTTCTTCTAACTTAGCTGCTATGAAATACAGTTGCAAATATGAGAAGGGGAGTACAATTTAACCTTTTAATCCTTGGCCAAATTAAGGTCAGCTGCCAGTATCATCAGCTTAGTTGGTAATTTTCTTTGCAAACCATAAGAAGAGGCATGAAGGCTACACACAAATGCCCATCCACACAAAACTGGAAATAGGTGATCCCTCTGGGCACTTTTATTTAGGATACACTCCTTAGCCCAGCTAGAAATGCCTGTGTCAGGTTGCAAATGAGCGCAGGGTTTCCTTGTGTCTTATGATGGCTTTGTTCCCTGGCGTAGCGGGAGGAAGGCTTACAGCCAGCAAATTCTCTTTCATTAGCAGCAAGTGTCATCCTCAGGTTGTGAACTCTTCTTTTGCAGAAAGGCAGCTCTCTACTTAGCTATACAGGGTATAGATGATCTCTTGTGGAAAGTGGATTCATTTATAATTAGACTCTCCAGGGCCTTGTTTCTCTGGATGTGTTTGATAATAAAATAATGCAGGATGGCTGTAGACACGATCAAATCATATAAAAAATGATTCCTCAGTGTCCAGTGATAAAATCACTGAGTTCGGTTCACTGCTTTGGGCACAGCTGATAGAATCAACCACTTGCTTTTTGTCGAAATGTATTTTATTTTGATATTTTTTCATGGAAAAATAGTAATTTATTAAAGGAGGAAAAAACCTCATTGTGCAGTAGTGGAAATTTTTCTTTAGAAACATTTTTTGGGTTCCAAAAATGATGTTCAGAAATAAATCTTTGCTGGAGCTAATGATTACACTGTCCAGTTTAGATCTTGGGAGCTGTGTTCTCATAGTTATCCTGTATTTCTGTTTTCATACACCCTAGGATACTGGAAAAGCTCTGATGGGCTTCTTTATTGTAATAAAGCAGCTTGGCATTTGAGGAAGTCTGTCTAACAGTAAAAGGTGAGCAGCCTGTGGCTGCATTAGGGGATCAGATAAAGCTGAACAACGGAGGAGGGGCAATAAACTAATGCAAAGAGGTTGGAAACAATTGCTTCTCTAATTACTGTATTCAGTACTTACCATTCCTTTCTTCGGCTCAAATTGTCATGTCAAAATGTTTCATTGTGATAGAGCTGAGAAGTGCAAACTTGGAGAAGTATTTTCACAAAGCAGGAACTGCCCCTTAATGATTTGTTGTTGTTATTAAATAAAAGTGCTCTCACTAATGCTCAGGGGAAAAAGTTTTCAAACAATGTTTATGTCAAGTAGAAAATACTATTGTGACTAGCTCAGGTGAGCTCTTTCTGCTGTTACTTTGGTGGTAGAGGCAAAATCTGCTTTAAATGACTGCATTTTCAAAAAAAAAAGAAAAAAAAAAGCTTGTATTTTTGTAAATAATGCCATTATTTTTATTCTGGAGAAAATCCATAGTAAGAATGAAGCAACATAGACAGCAGGAAGTCCAGCCAGGAGGACATAATGGGAGTTTTAACTGAATGAAAACTTTCAGCCTGTGATTCAAGAAATAAAAATGGATAGGTGACTTATTTTATCTCATGCAGTTTTGGAGATCTGTGTGTTTTGATGTGTTTAAAGAAAAAAAAAATATCTATCATTGCTCTAATCCCTGAGTGAGAGTGAGCTCAATAATTCCCTTACATGGCTGCTTGGAAATCTTCTTTGGGGTAGCAAGAGAAGGGTTTAACAAACCAGGGAAAAAAAAAATTCTCTACAGCCCTAACCTTAACTAAAATAGCTGTGACTATGAAACTTAATTTTCTGTCTCAGGCCAGAGTAGTAGTAGAAGAAATAGCTTTTCCTGTTTTCCTTAAAAAAAAAATAATAAAAAAAATTCAATCCTCAGAAATGTCTTTTGTGACTGTAACTGGGCCTGTGCAATGCTGACCTCTGACATAACCTAGAAAAATGACATCAGCATGGATCACTGCGCAGATATTTTACACGTCCTTTGTTTCTCTCAATTTGCAGTGACACATTAGAACAGTTCCACTGGAGAAGGTGTCACTTTTCCTACCTACACAAGATTTATTGTGGAATTGGTAGAGAAATTTCTAATGGAAAAGATTTGATTGACGTGGATGATTATTTTGTGACTCTCGTAATGTCTTTGCATAATATCCAATAATACCCTTATTTATGATAACTTCAAAAGCTGCAGAAGAGTTAGAGTGGAATCTTGGTCCAAGTATAGCCAATTGCAAGATTCCTAGAGACTTCAATGGTATTAATACTTCAACCCTGAGGTATTAGGCTTGTTATTTTTCTCTAGGTTTTTGCAAGCCTTCCAGAGAACTATATCTAATTGCATGTCCAAGTGTTATATACAACGGCAAACTCCAGCCCAACATCCAGGTGAAACCACTTCCATGTTTAAAAGTTAAACACTTACTGCAGTGCTTCACTACAGGGTGTTTCATTTATAATCCTGTACATCATGGGATCACATTATATCATCAAGACTTGAAATGCAATTACCATTGGAGCTGAATGTGGCAGCAAATATAATGGCTAACACTGCGCAGTATTTCACAGATGGAGACTACAGTGGACGGCTAGAAGGGGAAAACATTCACTTTAACTTTACTGTGGCAATTTGTTTTATTTTCTATTTCCTTAGGTCCTGCTGGCTTTTGCTTAGTTGTTACTCAGACAAATATCTGTTCAAGTGTGGCAGCTGATGGGAGCAGACTAGTTGAAAGTAAAATTCAAGTTAGGATTTTGGTTTTGTCCACAAGATATTTATATTAAAATAAGATTTGCTTAGATTATCCAAGTGTTTATTGTCCACCTGCAACAATATGTTCTAGTAGCTGATCATATCTACTTGTAATAGAATTCAGCATTGATTCTGTTTTTATAAAAATTGGTGTGCTGGAAATGATAAATTTTACATGTCGTTTAACAGACGTCTCTCCATGTGGTTCCTCTGCAGACTGCTGTTTTGCTGACTTTTTACCAAATCTAAGGCTTATCTTGCTGTCACCAGTATTGCATAATCTAAACTCCTTTTTCCTGTGTTTCTCTGTCATGCATATGTGAATGCCTACGCAGCACCTTACTATCCTGGGTCCAGCGTGCGTCCTTCACACCTGCGTGGGAGTGGAGGGCACCACACTGATTTCTCCTAAAATGTACATTTCTTCCCTAGTTGCTCTGTGAAGATTCAAGGACCAAAATGTTTCAGTACATAGAAACCTCCTTCTGTGTTAGAAAACTCTTTCTAGTGTTTTTTTGTTGTTATTTTTTGTTTGTTTGCTTGCTTGTTTGTTTTTTATATGAGCATTGAAGAACGTGTGAAGTCTTTGGTGTCCACTCTGAAGCTGTAATTCAAGCAAGGTTTGGTCTTTTCCAACCTAAGTGATTCCATGATTCTCTAAAGCATTGAAAATGTGCTTGAACAGGTGTGCCTATGTCCTCTGCTGTGATGGGAAGAGCTGGGTGGGTTGCAAGGATTTCTGCATGAGAAGGTGCTTTGGTGGTGGAGGGTTGAGGTGGAGTAACTCCTGCAGCAGCCAGTGCTCTTCTGGCAAGAAAAGAGGGAATGTACAGGGAGAGAGGACAGTGTTTGCTCATCATTACACGGTTTAGGTCACTGTTACTGGTCTGAATCCTTCCAAAGCTTTAGGCAGTGCAGGGGTACAGCAGCTTTATGTAGTCTCTGGTTGGATCAGTCCAAAAGTCGCTTTACCAAGATCCTTGATCCTGAGCTGTATGGATTTCTTCTCAGCCATCTTTATCCTTAGATTTACTGCCAGATAAATTCTTTGTTACATAGTAATATTCTGTTCTTCAATTTAAAGACCCACTTGAGACTGCTAGTTAGCCTTTTAGTCTATGAGGGACAACCCCAGAATCAAATGTTACCCAAAGGTCTGCAAACCGTCATGCTCAAGATGGCAAAAGTCTTTTTTGTCTAACTGGAATCTGAATAATACAACATTTGTTTTAAAACATGGTGGGTTATATCATTTCAGTAAATGAAAAATGATAGAATACACTAATTAAAAATTCCTTGTAACATTTCACTATAAGAAATGACATTGAATCTGAAAGCTTCATAATATTTAAATATATTTCCTGACAGAACACTGGCAGCATTTAAAAGGTCTTAGGTGCTTTGAATTTCTGATTGGTTTGACAGCTTGACAGTGATTTGTAAACTGAAGGTGTTGGCACAGCTTGCTCTTCTGTCGGAGCAGGTATCAAAGTTCAGACTCCAGACTAGTCACCACTTGAACACAGAGATGAAAAATTGCTCTCTGATAAATGTTTTCACTGTGGAAGAAACATGCTTCCACTCCTGAAAATAGCAAGGCCTGATCTGAAAATGGTTCAAAGCAATGGAAAGACTTCTGTTGATTTTGATGGCCTTTGAATCAATCAATATTTTTTGTATATATCTCATTTTACGGCATACTGGGTGCATTTGGTGTTTATCAGAGGGTAAGCTAAAGCTAAAACACCTAGCGAGTCAAATGAGAGAATTCACCAACATTAAAGAGGGAAACAAGGCTTAATAAGATGAAGCAGATAGATACAGCAGTTTATAATCTGGAATCATATAAAATGGGCTGAAAATCACATTTGAGTATCCTTTTCCCTCTTTCTTAGTCTTCCTTCCAAACATGAGTTCATGTTTTCTATTCAAGCCAAAATCTGAAAACAATTTGATTCTACTAGAATTTCTCTGTAGTACACCTAAAATACAGTTCTAGCTGTAACAGGACAACTTAAGATTACACATTTGTAATTTTAAATGAAATAATTTCATTTTCAAATAAAATCTATTTCATGATCTTCTGTTGGGATTTCAAAAAACATAAAAATAATTAAATGGGGTGACTGAGCATGAAACGCTATATTTGCAAAGTTTGTTAGCCATGATAATTTACAGTAGTTTCCATTGCAGTGTTGTATTTTACATATTAAACTGAACCCATATTATGTTATTAAACCATAAATTTTCATGGCTTACAAACTTTGCAGGTGTGGTGTTAAATGCTCGACTGAACTGGTTAATTATGTGCATGGTTTTTAGCATCCTTGTAGGAGACTTGGAAACTGCACATGTGGGCAGTAAAAGCCCTTCCTAGCCTTTGCCTAGGAAAATGACTCCAAGGTGCAAACATTTAAAATTAAAATCATGGGGATTTTTGTAGTGTTCTATTTTTAGTTAAACTCTGGAACTATTGGAAACACAATCGATACTCTGCAGGATGGTGAGAAATCCTTTCTGAGAGGAAGAATGCTGAGCACTGGAATTAATAGATGTTAAGAGCCACTCCATAGCTGAAGCTATCTGCTTGTCTCCTGCCTTGTTGAGAGATGGTAGAACTGCTCTCAGCAGCTACAAACACCCTCTTCCTGTTGGCGTTTTCCTTCTGAAGTGCTTTCACAAATTTTCCTTAATTGAAGTATGTCCTCACCCTGAATGCTCCCCAGCAGTGAATGCTGACCTGGGAAGTGCCCAGGGAAGATGCTCCCCAGATCTAAGTACCTCTGTGCTAGCAGTTCTCAAGAAATTAGTATAGTCCTAAGATTACCTCATGGTCAGCAGAATATCCGGGGGAAAAACATGGCAAAATGGATCAAAATCACCCCTTGAGGTCCCCTCCAGCCTCCTTTGTCTCTGTGTCAGTGAGACACAGGCATAGAATATACTTTTTTAGTGTGAAGACAATCTGACAAAGGCGCATGCTGACTATTTGCTGCAAATGCCCTGTTCTCAGTAACTTCGCCTAGAACTTCATCATTTTTTGCCCCTTTTTTAAGATAATAAAGTCTAAGTATGATTTGCTCCATTTTGGCAGCCTGGGAAACTGATATAAAAACATAAATCCGTACCTGGTCTCTTAGCGTTAGTGGCAGCATTTCAAATCCTGTCAGTCATGTCCAATTTGACATGACTTACTCAGGAAATAAATCACTGGCACAAGTCAAAATGGAACCAGTGTCCTAAATCTCAGACCCAATCCCTGTCCCTAGTGTATTCTGACTCTAGTAACAGTCATTCTTTCCAAATGATGCTCACCGTTTAAGACCACAGTTGCGGCACTGAAAATCACAGATTTTATGGTAAGTAAAATGGAGAAGGTAATTTGAAATCTACCATATGTAAAAGGCTTTATGTTTGCATGCTCGTTTCTGCTGCCTCACACATTACTTAGTTTTACATTAAGCTAATGTAGAACAATATTAATGAGGAAACCAAGGTGTAATGTTCTTGCAAGAATGCTGACAGAAGTGAGTCCATGTTTTAAGCAGGGATTGCTTGCTTTAGCATTATCTCTATTGCTTTTAAACATGCTCTACATTTTCTGGGCAAATATCATTTGGAATTAATTGAATGGAAAGGAGGATGTTCAGAAAATGCATCTTTAGAGTTGTTGAAGTATGACTTTTTAATCAAACTGAGTGATTGTAAACATAAATTAGTTCTTGTTCTTCCTGCTGACTTGAGAATGGAGAAATATGTACACTTTTAGGTTCAAATATTTTTCTCATGAGCTTGCAGTTTCAAACCTTGCAGGTGTTTTTCTGCTCTGGTAGAACCATTATGTAATCACTGTTACTTGAATGTCACTTGAAGCACAGGCTCTCTGCACACATATGTATTTCTTTTTAAAATTTTACTATATGCCAGTATTCTCCACGTTCCCAATATGTCATCTTAAAGCAAAATTCTGTTTGTGTCTCTATCTCCTTCCTCTGGGAAGACAATATTTCAGGGTATCCTTAGCAATTTCTGGTAATTTTTTTTTTCATAAGCAGTGACCTTAGGCTTTAGGACAACAACCAGCAAAAATACAAAGTGTATAGTTTTTCCATATAGTTTTTATAATATCTGGATAAAGCTTTGGAGTGTGTGGGTCTTCAGCTTCTCTGGAGTTCTCTTTGAGAAAGAGAACATTATGTGGATGTTCTTTGAGGATCCAGTGGTCTAATTAGGTATAAGCTGTAAAGCTGAATGATCTCATTTAATATCCACTGGATAGTCTGATTAGAGCTTGATCTGAAGCTTAATGGGAGCAGAGAGAAATCTGAGTAGAAATGCCTGCACCTGCAGGGAAGGGAACATTTTACACAGAAACAACATCCCAGTCATAGTCATAGATTTTATACTGAAGTATAGATCCTTTTATTTGCATAATACTAGTTATATAGGAGGGAAATAGATCTTAAATATGTCACTATTACACTCATAGAAAATTACAGAACACCCCAAAAGGTGTTTAAATCCCATCAGTCTGCAACATACAGAAGGAATGTGCAAAATGGTAGTAAAAATAAATAAATAAAAATAATAGGAAAACCTGACATCTTCTTTGGGCAGTTTCAAGTATTTCCTCTGACGTACCTTGCTGCTATGGCTTGAGTATGACTCTGCATGTGGTGAACACACTAAAAGTTAGTTCAAAGGGGTAAACAGCAGAATTTGGTTTCACAGAAATAATTTTGCTGAAGGTTCAGAAGTCATTCATTTTACATTTTAGTGATGACGTCTATCTGGATTTCAGGGTTTCTTTAAACATATACTTGAGCAATAATTGTTATTTGCGAACATAAAAAGCTTATTACAATGTAGATGAACAGAAAGAGAATGGCTTTAAAGAAGAACTCAGAGGACAATTTTACATTTTATTTTTTAAAAGGGAAAAAAAATAGGTCTTCCCTAATGGCTAAGTCAAATAAGAACAAGCTCCTCAGCAGCTGTGATCCACAAAATGCTGGCAAACGGTCAGAGTCAGTACGCAGTGCGCTCTCCTTACTGCTGTAATCTTAATTAATGTACTGCTGTCTTGTGCTCTCCCCACTTGGTTGTTGCTTCTGTTTCTGTGCTTAGAGAGAAAGCTCTGGGATCACATCAGGGACCATCTTTTTGTTCTGTGTCTGTATGGTGTCTCTCTAGGTACTCATGAGCAGGCTCCAGATGTGTTTCACTGTGCTGAAGCTTTTTATTCTGAGTTTTACAAGCTGTGGTCTTCTCCTTTTTGTTCTGGCTTTCGAGCCAATTTCACTATTAGGTCTTTTTTTGGGTGTAGGAGGGATCTAAAGGCACTCCTGACTCATTATTTCATTTCTTGTGGGCTGCTAGAGATGTAACAAATGCTTAAGCTGTGGGAAGGGTTCATGTCAAAAAATGTTCAACAAATGCCATTACAAGAAAGTATTTCACCCTCCTTTATGAATTTAACAAGATCTTGTTTACATATTACAGTACATAATGTCCTGGCTCTAGTAATTCACTCTAGGATCTTAACTCTGCTCAGACAGTACCTATGTGACTCTGTAACCCACATCTAACCCATAAATTATACTTCTAAAGCTGCAGCAATGACTACAGCATTTCACAAAGCTGATAGGGACTTTGTTAATTAAATCAGAAGTAAATACGTCCAATTATACTTCAACTTAATTTGTTCCCTGAGCTAGTTCACTATGGGATTCACGCTGGAAGAAGAGGGGATCTTAGGGAAGAAGTGAGTGTGTGGCAAGGGGGAGGCCAGATGGTGCCTCTTCCAGCAGCACCATTAGCTTGAGCTGGTTTAAATTTCACCGTGGTGCAAGTGCCTCTACGTTCATGCACTGGAGCATGTGCCAACACGGCAACTGAGGTTTTCCTTCTGTTTAAGGCGTTAGAAAACTCCTTCTGTCTCAGAAAAGTCATATCTTCTTCTTGCTTGAGCAATGCACTGAAAATGCAAATCTCTGGTAATTCATTCAATCTGTTTGTGCTTCAGCTTAGTCTTTCTTTTTTTCTTTTCTTTTTTTTTTAAGTGTTACTCTGTAGTGACTAAGGATGCAGAAATTGTGGAACTGAAGTGCTTCATGAACAGTAAAGCTTAGTCTTGCCTTAGTAAGCACTTTATCCCAAAATCTAGTTTTACAATTGCAAAACATGAATTGGCTAATCAGTAGCTGTGCCATTAAATGACATGGGACGCACCGCAGCACTGAACTGTTTATTTTTTGTTTTTGTTTTTTAAATTATCATACTATTGGAGAACTTTGAAGTGAAGAGGGACATGATGTGTCTGTTACCTTTCTGAGATTTGTCAATAACCTGTGTAATGGCCAAGAACACTAAACCAGGAGTTGGAAAGCCTGAAATGAAGGAACTGTCTTGAGAGTAAAAACTGCTGTTGGCCTTTGCCTTTCCTTTCAGTTTCTTACCATGGTGATTCTTCTCTGTAAAATCATTTTATCACCAACTGGCAAGTCTCAAAAGTTAAATCTCAGTCTTTTATGTCTTAAAGACCTGGCTTTTTCAGCACAGGTCACCTTACTCAAGTCTCTTGTGAGCAGCGAAATGACATATGGTATTTTAAACACAAATTTGCTTTCTCTTTGGCCAGTTCTCATCAAACATAAAGTGGAAGTGTTGTCTCTATCTTTTTTTGGTGGCCTGGCTGATAAGTTACATGGCAGAGTGAAATGAAACAGCAGTCTATGCTTTTTACTAAAAAGTGAAAACAACTTATATTTGTCTTCAACAAAATCGATCCTGTTTCTGATACAAATGTGAGAGAAACTCATGCAGGGCTTTCTATGGACATTTTTGACAGATGCAGTTTATAAACTTTTAAGGTAAACGCTGGTGTTGCTGTTTGAGAAGTACAGATGTAGGTTGCCTGTTTGGGGGTTTTAGGAGGGTGAACACTGCTGATCCCCAAGACAACCTGGCTGAAACTCAGTTCTCCTTCTGTCATTTTCCTTCTACACCACTACAGATTCTTGCAGATATGGAGATTTGGCAATCAGCAATTGAAAAGCTTTAGTTTTGCCTTTCCAGAAGAAATAACTCTCTCTTTGTTAATTAATGTATTTAAATGCCTGGGTAAATGCTGCTATTTGACCCTCCAGTACCGGGAGACAAAAATCCTAGGAACTGTAATGGGAGCTACAAAGCTACAGCCCATCTCTAAAGTGGAGATATTTTTGACTCTTCTTTTTTTTTTTTTTTTTTTTTTCCCTTTTTTTCTTAATTCTAATGGAGATGAACGTAAAAGAAAATAAAGCCATGCTAACAGCTTAGAGAGGATCTGCCCACATCAGAAAATTGGTTATGCAGTCAGAGAGCTGAGAGTATGGACTAACTGAGGCAAGAGGTACAGTGTGTTTCACCTGGGGGAAGCGCTTCTAAAATTTTATTTTAATGTCTCTGGGAGTGCTGAAAAACTTGGATATTTTGTGGGTGATAACAGTACAGAAATGTTCTTAAATTAAAAACAAAAAATAGAGAAAGGATTTGCCATTCTCCTTTGTTAAAATGAACAGAATATCACTGGCATGGAACTGGAGGAATTTAGAAATAATAAGAGATCCAGCCAGCTTTAGTTTAAGAACATGGAGGAAATTCAAATGTTAGTACAGAAACTGTCAAACTTTCAATCCTGCTTTCATTATTCCCAATAAATAATTTAGATTGTTTCAAATTCAGATCGTTTACTTTCAACAATTTGTGACACATACGAGTTTTGTTTTGCTTTTGATAGGGAAAATCATAAAATATCCACTGGACTGTTAATGTCACACAGAACTAATCAGACATATAATCATGCATGATATACTATCAGTTCTCATGTATTGAAATAATGTTAATTATGAGGATTTCATTTACTAATGTTGAAATATGTGGTTCTGCTGTGTAACTGAGATTAATGGATTGTAATTTTGAAGGGTTACTAGCACCATCTTTAGTGTTTATTAATTAGTTACGTGTTATGTCTTTTTTGACTGAGAAAGCTTATGCTGTGTTCATATTACACATTCTTTATTGCCAGAAATTGGAGCTAGAAGGTCAAAATGAAAGATTTAAGGACAGAATTAATTCTTTTTTTATTTTTAAATAATCTTTCAAAGTCAAGAATTTCTCTTAGTTCTACAGTGACTGAAGCTAACATGAGTAAGGAACAAATACATTATAATTTAATCTATTTTATAAAATTCTATAATATGATTATTATTATTGCATGAAAAAACCCATGTAGATTCACTATAAAAATATAGCAAAGCGCAGCTGATATATAAGGCTACGTTAAGAGCAATGAAAATAATGCACTGAAGCAACCATTCTCAGTTATCAGTATTAAATTAAATATATCAGTATTAAATATTTTTTTAATTTTTTTTCCCCCTATGTTGAGAAAAAAAAAAAGGGCATTTAGACTGTGACAGGATATATTTTTGTCTCACTTGGGTTCCTTCAAAAATGCCATTAGGCACTTATCAGGTTCTTAACATGCCTAATAACTCCTGAAATTTTTCTAAGTGGTTTGTCCAACGAAACACAGATCATTGCTGGCATTATCAGAAACTAAATCCAAGGGAAGTTTCCTTGTCTTGTTACAAAGCAACAGCCATAAGATCTGGGATATTTCTCCAACCATTCAGAATAATTCACCTTGAAAGAAAATCTGAGCACATTTATTAATAGTAAAATTGTAATGGGAAAAAAAAGGCACTGAATTAATGATGAAACAGAAATTGCAGTCATCCAGGACGCTGGTTATAACCTGGTGTTCCCCTTGTGCTCAACAAACTCTACAAGTTCTGCATGCTAAATGCCACAAGCAACCGAAAATGGATGAGGCAAGAAAACAAGCCTTGAAGAGAGGAAAGTACAAAGTCATTATGATTTTTACACTTCCAGTAAATCACTCTCTTCCCTGCTGCTTGACCTGATGCCAGGTACCAAGTTGCCCCAAATATGTGTTTTGAGTGGAATTCTAGTTGTAATGGAAAAAATGTTGAGGAAAAACTTGCCAAAAAATGAAAACAAAATGTCCACCTTTTAAATCTCCTAAAAAGGAGAAAAAACGTAGAACAAAATGTTGCTCTTATCTTGCCTAAACTATGTATTCAGCAATGCTGAATACTGAAGCTTCCAGGAGATACCTCAAACCCTTTTTAGTTAGACACACTGAGAAAGCTACAGCTCAAGAAAACAAATACAGTGCTACAGAATTGGATTGCCTTAAAACATCTTATCTGTTAATGTGACTAACGCTGTTGAATAACGTGAAGCAGAATACATAAGGGATTTATTTGTTTACCGTATAGTTTTTATTTTTACAGTCAAGAGAAGAAAAGACTAAATTTTGTACAAGACAGTAGAGGAGGCTGTCAAGAATTACAGATATGGAGCATTGTTTATTTGAAGACCTGTGAACAGGAGCTGTCAGACAGAACTGGCAAGCACAGCACACAGCTCAGTCTTTTCAGAGGTTACTGACACTGAAACAGCCTTTTACAGAGCAGTTGCAGAAAACCAGAGTAAAATATTACAATGTGGAGGCAGTGTGGTTCAGTCCGTTGCTCTTAACAGCAATTGCTCTGGAGAGGTACAATCAAGCTCCTCGTTACGTGGGTTTGCAAAATTGGTGCCTATAGAAAGAAGAGCTAGGCTTGCATGGAAACAGCAGATCTACTTTGCCCATATTCATGGCTTCTATTTCAGTGAGTTTCAGATAGATTTCCAGATCTTGGAAAAGTTCAGATTTGGATCGTGGCATGATTTTGATTTCCTCTTCTGAAAATGCTGCTAATAAGGAAAAGGCTCTCATTTTAGATGTTAAGCTTTGTGGTGATCAGTTGAGACTTTTTTTAACAGCAGCAACATTTTTCTGTTTCATCATAATACTTAGAACCACTCACAAAAACAGTTTCTATATATTTTTTTTAGTATTTGCGGCAGGGTTTTTGCCTTTACTGATAGCCTGTAGAAGGGCATGGATACCCTTGGGTGTTTATACAAGTGTGTTCCTTATGATAACACCTTGACTGAAGGGCTTTTAAAATTTTTTCCTCCCTAATTAGATTTCTATCTTAAATCAAATTTTGATTAAATGAAAACTGCAGGCAGATTGTAGTGGTGGTGTTAAAAATATTTGGAAAAGGAAAAGAGAGATTTTCCTCTTTTTTCTTCTGTGAGTGACTATTGCAAAGAAGAGCTGAAAAATTTAGTTTGGCTATGAAGCTGCCGTCTCCTTTGGAAATCCTGGTTATGCTTCCCTGTGCCTCCCTTTCCAGCTTTGCACATGGTTGGCTACCCTGCACCTCTTGTGATTCACTTCACCTGAAAGACTTTTATCACATATTCTCTTCTTTCTGTGATAGAACATGGGAGAAATAGCCCAACCAAGAAGCCACCAGACAGAATCATTTGGACATCAAGTCCTTCTTTAGTGCCTTTCTTCGTGGAACACTTTGTTGATAAGTTTTTGCCCAATAATCACACTTTGCCATAGAAAATGTCATCTTGGATTTGATTTTTGTCATATTCTACATGGGAAGGGGAAAAATGCATATCTGGTAACCTTACTTTTGACCTTATAATGCAGATGGGGTCCTCTGTTGCAGAAGATGATTTTGGTGAAGGACTGGATGTCCTAAGAGGCTGGGAAAGTGAGTAGCAACCACCAAATATTTGATTTTAACACAGTCAACTCATTTGCAGTGCTGGAACCCTTTTGTGCTTTAACCAACACATGAAATACGAAATAGTTATTTACAAACAACCATAATACTGACTAGAAACCAAAATTAGCCTGTATGGTTTACTTCCCATTTGAAACATGCTCTGATCTTCAATTTCTACTGCTAGCCAGTCAGCAATGAGAAAATAATTTATAAATCCATGTTTCAGGAGTAAGAACAAACACCAGAGTTACTGCTTGGTACTTAAGTCTTATGATGATGTGCATCCCACAGCTCTGTTGTTAAAGATCTCCAATACATGGTATTTGTGAGCTAGTCCACTTGAATCTAGTCTTTTCAACACCCTGTGAAGATGAAGGTTATAGTTATAATTGGAGTTGGTTAATTCTCTGGGACTTTGCTTTTGCAAGGAATTACTAATCCTAAATTGTAGCAAACAATTCTTTCAGTACTGTACTGTTTTCCTTTGCTTCCTCAAAGGGAAAAACCCAACCAAACAAAACCCAAACCCTGCTCTGCTTAGGAACGGAAAAGCTCTTTATTCATCCAGCCTTTTGTTACTGAGGAGACCTGTGCATGTAGATTACCTTGGGATGGTGAGGTATGAAAATTCCTTCTGTCAAATGCCCCCGCTCCGAAATTATAGAAAGAACTCAATCATGAGAGAAATGCATCAAAAACTTTTGTGCAAAAGAATCAAGAGTGACAGATGGTCTGAGTCTGGAACATATGGATTTTGTCAGACAACAGAAAAAAATATATAAGTTCATGTTATGGAAAAGTACATGTAACCTCTCTGTGTATACTCTTAAGAGAGGAAGAAGGCGGCAGAGTGTTTCAAAACTTATCATTTTTTCTTTGACAATGATTTAGAGAAAAGTGGATGAGAAAATATTTGGTACTCAACCTTTCTAACCTCCCAAGAAACGCTGATGCCAGGAAAAACAGATGGCACTCAGGTCTCTTCTGAAATGACAGTTATTCCACTTTTGCCAGATCTCTGTGGTGTGCAAAATATATGGTATAAGTCACTATCAGAAAACAAGTCATTAATTAATAACATTTCACTGCTCAAGGATCATATAGGTGAGAGGGCCTGTCAGGCAGCTGCCTCTAAGAAATCTGCTTGGCAGAGGAGGAGAACAGGCACAGTAAGAGATGACTCTCCCCACCCCCTTTACCTGCAACATGGGCATCCATCATTACAGGTGATCAAGCCTAAAAGTATTTATCATCCCTAGGGCATGAAGCTGTTTGCAGTCCAGAGTATAAAGAAAACATAAGTGAAAAAACCCAGAATGATCAGTCAAGTAAAAAAAAAAAAAAAAGGTGGGAAAACCAGACAGTAGAATAACAGAAAAATTCTAATTAAATCCTTAACTGTAATTAAATTCAGTGTGAAGTGACAAACAGCACTTGCAGAATGATTTTTGCTGTTGATGCACTTACTGTGAAACTTATATGTGGTTTTTCTTCACAGTTACCATGCTAGTGTTCTTTTGGCTAGTTACAAGCAGGAGTTACCCCCATAAGCACAATTTACACTTGCATTTTACTCCAAGATCTATATCAGTGCAGCTCTATAGATGACTTGAAATCAGGGCTTTCCAGTGAAACCAGGACATGGCCTTAGCCAAATCAGAGACCCAAACACTTATCATTGTCTTCCCCACTCTCACATTGATGTGTGAAACTTTTAGAATCATATTTACTGGGCGTGAAATAATATATCACATGACATGCAATATTGCATGATATATTGATATGTTTGTGCTAAATTTTCTGCAGTGCTCTATGTGATATGTGCTTACTAAGGATTTGTCTTTGGACATGCTGTTAGAGAGGCTGACTCTTCTGAAGGTGTGCTTGCCTTTTCAATGGTGGTGTAGAGTCCTTCACCACATCTGTAGCAGACTGAGTGAGGTGTTCAATATGAAACATGTTTCTCTGACAGTACATGTTGTCAGAGGAGTTGCACCTTGTTCCTGGCAGTCAGTCACCTTTTGCATTTTGCCATCTGTGTTTTCCATATCCCTCATCAGCTCTTTTATATATCCTGTGGTAATTTTGTTTGTGAAGAAGTCTGTCTTGTTTGAAAAATTTTAAGAAGAATGTCTCCTGAGAAAATGCATGCAAAGCTAAGGTGGTTTTCTTTGTTGTTTGTTTTTCAAAGTGAGTTTCATGCTTATGAAGAAACCGTTTCCATGTACATCTGCCTTGAGGGCATGGCTGGAGTCCTGCTGGAGAGCTGTGCTGATGGGGAGGATGGACCAGGAGCAGGGTCCTGGTTCAGACAGCTATCCCTCCCCCAAAAACCTGCAGTAACAACAGGGTGTAAGCTCTATTATTTAATGTGTCAGCCTTAGGAACTGAACTGTGAGCTTATTTTGCAGAAACAAAACAGCCAGGAGGGCACCAGGTTCACTGCTGAGCAGGTTCCCCTCTCGCCTTTTCAGCAAGATGCCAACAGCCCAAGTTTCCAGGTTGGGAAACTGCTGAACTTCTCATTCTCCCAAGAGAAAAGCTGTCTGAGTGAAGTTTACCTTCACTTCCCAAAACTTCCAAAGTTTTAGTTCACAGAAATGAAGTTGCCATTCCTCAGCGTCTGTTGTTTTTCAGTTATTCTGACTTTCTGTGGAGAATTTCTATCCTTCCACTGAGTTCCTCAGGGAGGAACTGGAAGTAGACTGGGAAGCTAAAGATTTCCATGAGATGCTCTACTCCAAAGCTCTTTGAAAACAGTGTGAAAACATGGGGCCTCTGAGGTTGGGTCACAGGAGGTTAGTTCCCTCTAAACTCTTATCAACCTGGCAAAAACATCTGTGTTAAGATATTCACTGTGTATTTGCACAAAGGATGTAAAATATAAAACAAGCCTCCAAAGGGACAGCAGCTGCATAATTTAATTGTTTCTTCAAGCAAGATTCATTTAGTTAAGACATCCAAAAGGTTATTCCATGCCCATGGAAGAAAGAAAACCTTGGGCAACAGGTTTACTCAATTCTTGGCTTCCAGACATCAAATAAATCCTTTCTTCTGTGTTGCTGAGAGCAAAGACAGGCCTGCACTGGTGACATACTGCCCAGGGAAATCTTTCTGTGTAATTGTTCTTGTTTCTACAGGGGTAGAAAAAATGACCCACATATAAACCAGGAACTATCTTTTTGTCTGTTGTTGTACTCGGCTTCACAT
Source organism: Nesoenas mayeri (assembly GCF_963082525.1). Classification (NCBI taxonomy): domain Eukaryota; kingdom Metazoa; phylum Chordata; class Aves; order Columbiformes; family Columbidae; genus Nesoenas; species Nesoenas mayeri. The sequence continues at coordinate 12,933,013 of NC_137560.1, forward strand.
AGGTTTCTCTATGACTTTTAAAAATCTTTTTTAATCTTTTTTTTTTTTTTTTTTTTTTGTATCATTGTAAAATGCAATAAATTTGTTCAGTTTAGTTAGGAACAGTTACTGCCAAAGGTAACTTTAACCTGATCTTCAAGGAATTTTCCTTTTAATTATGCTTTTATTAGCAAATTTCCAAGTTGCAGCCAAGTCTGTTGTGCACTGTTTGTATTGGTATAAGTTCAAATATATATTTTAAAAATTGTATCTTAACCTTGTTCTAAAAAGTAAAAGAGTTCTTTAAATAAGATTATCCTAATTCAGCCTGGGTCTTATTTTTCCACAAGATAAGAGATCTCATGGCTGTTGAACAACTGGCCTTTTATGTTACTTAGAGAGAATATGGGCATATAGATACAGTACTACAAATGTAATACTGTGCCTATGTCTATTAACATCTCCTTCTGAATTATAAAGCATCCCGTGGTATCAATAGTGAACTATATGAAAAAAGATTCAGACCGTGACCTCCCACCTGCTCCAGTCAGAGATCATCAGCCAAAAAAAAATTGAATCACATTTTATATTCTTGAAAGTAGCTGAGGTCAGAGAAATACAGAGATTACAGAATATTGCCCCAGAGTACTGCTGGAATTAAAGCATTAAATTAAAGCATAAAATTAAAGCATTTGGCTATGACCCAAAAGCTTTGGTAATGTGCAAGTAAACTGGATGATAAAAAAGGCTGAAGTCGCAGGGATGGTTGTTTTGGCTGAAGTTAGAAGTTGAAATTGGTGATGCAGAGGAGAAACAAGATTAGGGCTGAATGAAGTTTCTGGCTGATTAAATTTGGACACTGTTAAGAGTGGAGATGTCTGAAACTGGACTGAGACTCTGTATTTGTTTGGAAGCAGACAGAGGTCCTGGGTCAGAGGTGTGATCGAGATGGTCTTCAGCTTCAGTCCTATGACAGTCCTGTAGTTGGGCAGAGCCATGGTCAGTGATGGTGACTACAGTACAAAATTTGGATGACACACAGATGTAGAACCAAAATACAACTGGAAGTAGTTAGGCTACTCAATCAAGACTGAATTTTGCCTGCAGACTTGATTTAGTGTGGTTCCTTCATATGCTTTGGACTTGGAGGGATGAAGGTCTGAGCAGCAGTTAAAAAAAATGCTCTCAGGTTTATAATGAAATTGTCATCAAACAGTTCACAACTCTTGTGCCAACATGTGATTACTATGGCTAGAGTAAGAGCTGGAGACTAGTGCTCCAGAGGAAGAAAACAACTTCTTTCACCTGTGATTAGGATTGAAGACACAGGATGGTTTGGGATTGTAGATCAGTGAAAGCCTCTCTACAGCCGGAGTGGAGCTGTGGATAGGGTCAAACCATCTAAATAGTGGGCACAGCAGATGATGAACCTGCTTTGAGTTAGGATTTTGCTCAGTGTTGATGCTGGCTGGCACTATGGTGAGTTTAAGGGGTGGGGACAGCTCTGGCTTGGAGAGGATTGTTGCACTGGAAATCTTAGACTACAGCCTCATGGGGACTGAGATAGGCAGAATGGGGTTAGATGAATATTTGTTCCATGAGTAAACAATTTCATGAACATGCAGAAATTAATTTCCCTTTATTTTATTCAGTGTTACACAGAAATTAAAACGACGGTGAATACTTAAGAAATATAAGCTTGTTATAATGAACAGATGGCAGCTCAGTGAAGATTTGTATGAAGAAGATAACCAGTCCTTTTGTTTACAACACATACATATCCTGTTTTGTTTTAATTATGTCGATTTTTTTCCACCCAGGCTATTCACTTAAAAAAACAAGAAAAACAAAACCTACCAACACTGTGTTTATGTCAGCAAAGCTAATAAGCAATCCACAAAGTGGAACCATGTAAGCAAATGCTCATGAATATTGAGAACTTTCTGATAGATGTGGTGTCTGCCTGTGTTGTTTGCATCCATCTTGATGTCCCTTGTGAAGTCAAAGGAAGTCAGAACAAAAATCATCTTCAATAGCTGTCTGACCAGAAGCTCAGTGCTTTTCTGAATATTTTTATGTTATGCTTTGTTAAATCCATTTAAGAGTCTTATGTTCATGAGACTGAAATATATGACGAGGGGAAAACTGAAATGCTTTCCTTCTTGTCAAAGTCTGTAGGTTTAAGACAGGATTTAAACAGTTTCTAACTCTTTTATTGTCTAATATACTTTGCACTGTAAATGGCAACATTTAATTACAGGTAATAAACACAGAAGCTGCTAATAGGATTATCAACACCAGCTTTCATTGCCTTGTGCTGGCTGGTAGAAAAGGGAAAGGTGCAATATGTTATTGTAGCCTTAGCAGAGGGCCCCAGTTACCGTCAAAACAATCACCTGACATATGTGCATTTGAAAAGAATTATTTATTCCTCTTCAGCCTCTTTTGGAAGAACCTTCTGCTGCTTCCCATGGCTACGATACCCTCTAGCGGCACCAGGCCCATCGGCAGCAGCCGGGGAGGCGGCGATGGCTGGAGCGGTGGTTGGAGCGGTGGCTGGATCTGAGCTCCGGGGCTGCAGGTGGACATGGAGCCGGGGCAGGGGTTTAGGGGGAGCTGGTGCTCGGAGATTGCAGTGCCTTAGTTCTTTTGTTTAGTTGGTTGGTTTTGGTTTTGTTTGTTTGTTTTTTTTCCTTAATAGAGTGTTCAGTTCATAAAAATAGTATCCACGATCTAATTATTTTCTAACCTTGTTCAGTGTTTCATGCCAAATCCCTGAGCTGTTCTAGTCTGGAAATACCCAAATTATAATAGACCTACATCTAAGCCATTAATACTGTTCAGTCAGTCAGTATTAAGCAAGGTTTAACAACCTACCCTTACCTAAAAAAGCCAAAGCAAATATGACTACTTATGTTTGACTTAAACCAACATCATTACCCAAAGAAAAATTTATGTCACCAGTATTTTGATTTCTTCTGGTGTACTATATATTACTTATATAAAAATAATTTAATGTTTCAAATAAGCACTCAGAGACTGTAAAGTTTTGGAACTCTTTACTGTCAGCATTACTGTCAACAGTATATACATGGTACCTTGTGCATACACTGTATTTCATGATTTATGCTTCATTCGGTGGATACAAAGGCCAGAGCCCGTAAAATTAACAGCTGCTTACTCTAATCTGTGGCTTCAGGCCTCGTGTAGGTTGTAATCTATCTGCAGGTGCAAAATTATTTGGTTTTCTTCATCTTTCTGACTGCATTGCAGCAACCTGGGGCAGTACAAATCCTGACATTGTTGCGGAACGGTGCTGTGGGTGGTGGAGATGTCATATTATTCTTTTTAACAGTTCAGGAACTGAGGCACAGTATTTTGACATCAATAGCAAAATATACTCTTAATTCAGATTGCCAGTGTAGAAGGTCTATGCTATGATTTTTTCAGAGTACTTAACATTTCCCGAAGCTGTGGGAACAATTTTAGTCTGCTTCAGTTGCTCTGTTCTTCTGAAATATGACCTCAGAGATCAAGGTGGGAACACATATAATATTGAATATAAAATCGGAGGCCATCATTCAAAACTTAGTTTCAGTGATTTACTCGTCATCACACAGTTAATCTGTGGTTCCTTCAGCTGCCTTCCTCAGAGAAGCAATCTTCCTCCTAAAATCTTGTCTCATCCTCTTCATTTCTGCAAACTTCATCAAAAAAATCAGCGAATTGCTCTAAACACTCTAGGCCTTCACTACACGGTCCAAAATGAGTTTTGTAGTTCTTTTTACACATGTGCTTGAAGACTTGGAAGAAAAGAGAATGCCATTATAGATGATACCACCTTTGTGTATCCAGCATAGATGGGCTGACAGCCCCAAAGCTGTCTCTCCTGTCTTCTAAGAATATCAGATTGAAGCCTTCTTTGTGCTATCCTTTTAACAGCCCTGTGTCTAGCCTCTGTGTGCATAATGTAAATTCTCAAGTTTTAAGGAAAAAAAAAAAAGATTAATAAAGACATCATGCAAATCAGATATGTGCTGTATTTTTCCATCCTCAGCTATAAATTTCCCTTCAGTCTCCTGTGCCTGGAGTCCAGCACTGGAGCATTTCAGTTATTTCACATAACCAAAGGTAAGTTTAAGGAGAAACATTCACTTTTAGAAGGCATCTTTAGTGCATAAATGGGAGAGGTCTAGATGAACAGAACTGTATGTTCACAGCTGTAGGGGAAAATTGCTGCTTTACTTCTATACCCTCTTAACAGGCTGTTTGAGACGTAGGACAGTGCAGGCTTTAAGACATGCTAAACTGGTCATATTGGCAATAAGGATTGTCTTTTATTCATTTTGCAAACAGATTCCTGCCATAAGAAGACTTAGCTCACTTGTGGATTACTCCAAAACATAAGAAATGAATAATTCAAAAAGCTTACATGTGGTCCATGTGTTTGCTAGTCTTTTGGAAAAAACAAACAAAAAAACAAAAGCTCTTTATGTTGAAATATCCCTTAAAATTTTCACCAGCTTGTAAAAAAAGGTTTAGTTGTGAATATCAGTGACACAAAAATAATTTTTGATGTCAGTGACTTTTAGTGCAGAATGAGGGAGCACAACTTATTTCTGCAGGGTAAGTCACCCAGAGGGAAGCCAACAGAAGGCATTCTTCACCAAAAGAACTATCTTTCATTGCAGCTCAGCCAGTTACATGATTCAATCATCCCCTTGGCACTCCCTGCAGAGAAAACTTGAAATGACCCTCAAGCTTTCTCCCATCAGCTCTCAAAGCCTTTTCAGACTGCCAGGCTGCTGTTGTTTTTGGTGTCGAATAGAGAAAACTGGAGCTTTGGTAAAGTCGTCTCTCTCATTAAAGTACAGTATTTCTGTTGAAGGCATGAACACTTGACCTGCTTGATTCTCTCAATTTCTGACTTTACTCTCCTGCTTTGGTGATCTTGTGTAAAGCCATCGCATGTAGTTTTATAAGAGCAAACCAACCTAGGAGATCTCTATCAAAAATACCAGTAACTTCTATTAAAAGGTTGCTTAGCTGTATTTCTCCATAACAACTGATATCATAGGCCAAGCCTGCTGCTGTTTGAAATCAATTTTTTTCTCAAAACGTGAAAAATGTGATTTCTTCTTGCCCATCTGCATTTGTAAACCCTTGTATTCCCGTCTCTAATCCTGTAGCATGACAGCATTGGGTTTCAGCTAAGACTATTAAAAGGCTTCTGCTCGGTTAACCAAACACAATAAATAATTTTATGTTTTGTACCCAGGTACTCAGCATGCCTCAAAAAATCCAGTTCAGGCTGACCTTTTTGATTTCGCTGTGCTCTTGCACATCTCCTCCCAAATGACGGGTTTGCAGCTCGGGTTTTTCAGGTTGGGCTGGTCCAGGGACTGCTGCAGACTTTCATCCCTGGCAGCAGCTCCGTTCCTTTGCGGTGGGAGCTGGACTGTTTTACAGCTACAACCAGTCACTACAGCCTGGTCTCGGGCCCCTGCCCTGAAGGGCAAGATGGCAGCAAACTACAGATGGTGAAAACTGTATTGCAACACTCATGCAATCACTATCACAGTTAGAGGCATAGGAAATACTCTCATAAATGAACCAAAGGAGGAAAATGTCATTTTGTTTGGTGACACATGCCTGGTTCCATCTCAGCTGCTTAAAATATCTGGATGAAGCATGAATTAGCAGATAAATAAGATAAAGTATACAGTATTTTAAAAGTTTTCCTTAAACAAAACAAAACAAAAAAAGAAAAATAAAAAGATTGCTGTTTTCCAATGTGGCATGATGGCAGTGGAATTCAGTGTGATTTTTGATTTTTTGACATTTGCATAGAACCATAGTAACAGTTGGCTGGGTCGAGCCACATAACTATAGCAGTATTGCTAAAGACACCATATTCTGTATATAGATGAAACCATTTTGTTAGAGAAGTGCTTAACCTGCTACAGCCTGTTCTGATTTGGTGAATTGAAACAAGCTATACGAGGAGGCATTGGATAACGATAAAATAGATATGGTAAGGCAAAAGTTGACACTGGTGTATCGATGCATGCCTCTATTGGCATAATAATCCCAGTAAAGCATTAAGTATAGATCAGGCCTAAAAATATTACTAACTTGAAAGGTAATGTGTTAAATGGTCTGAAGTGAAAGCTTCTGACAATATCTTATGAAACAATACTAGACAATTCCATGGCTATGGGGATTTAAACTCTTGTAGTTTTTTTACCTTAGTTTTCTGGTGAAATTTAGAGCTCAAGAAATAGTGAAGCTGAAGAGAGATTTTTGAATTAATAAAAATTGGATCAGATTCCAAGGAGGATAAACTGAAGGGAAAACACAACATTTTATTTTATTATTTAAACTACACCAACACAAATTTTCTGAGACTTCTGGAAAAACTCAATGTACAGTAGTGATGAGTAGTGTTTTACTAGTGTTGTTATCTGTTTGTTGGCATGTATCCTTCCTTGTGTAGCCACTCTTACATGAATAACTTTGTATTCATAACTTTCTAGATGACATTAAAAGCACATTAATGCATCTTTTTTACCCTGGGAAAAATATAGAAAGTCAAAGAAGACCCAAACTATTTCTTTTCATACATGCCCTTTTTGCTGTAACATTATAACGTTATGAAAAGCCTCCATTTTCTCATCAGTCACAAGTAGTAAATAACTTAAGTGTATCACATTATAACCATTTAACAAATACTCCCAAACCAGCAGCAACATTTAACTCTGTGAAATAGATTTGTTCTGGATATAAACCAAGGAGAACAGAATACATATTTCTCAGCCCTTGTAGATATATATGATGGAGTCATGCCAGATGACTTGAATTAAGATGGGGCATGTGTATAATGAGTATCCCCTGGACAGGGATGTTTATATGCATTTCCTCCCAACCTCCCCTTTTCCCTCCCTCCCAAATGCTGCTTATTATGTCTTTTTCTTTTCCCCCCTCACTGATAAGTGAATTTTGAAGTTATGTTGCAGTTTTCTCAATACTGGATAAATGTGCGTAATATATCTCTCATAAAATGTTACTACGCAGATGGGACTGGGAAAACTTTCTTCAGTTTATGAAGCCATCGTTAGTAATATCTACCACTTATGAATAATAAAAGAAAATGGCCTTTGGCAAATTTTAGAGTTTTGTTTTGCTTTCTGTGGAAATCCTTGCAGAAAACGAAAGCTCAGACACCAAATGATCAAAGCTTGTGTTATAAAATCTCCTCAGGTGCAGCCATATACAGCATCCGTGATTCACATGGGTGATACCTTTTGCGCATGCAGCAAATTCTTTTGTAAACTCTTCCTTTTTTTATTTTTCTTCTACCACTCTTACACCAACAGGCAGCTATCAGTTGCAGTCAGTTCTCATTCTGTATTTTTAATGAGTAAACAAAATGAGCTTGGGTACTACCTATTTTTATTTGTTTTGATTAATGTACCATATATACCTGTCTATCTTTGTGATGACAAATGAAAGAAGATACAATAAACATAATATAATATAATAATAAATGAAATAAACAGCTAGGAAACATGATCTGGAATAAAGCTGGACCAGAGGAAGAGAAGCAGATGATAAAACTCTACAGTTTCACTTTATTAGGAAATAAATGGTGGTGGAGGGTAATTGTTTCCTTTATAACTGGAGGTGGAAACAAATGGGACAGTTTGGCTGATTCTGGCCTATCAGTGCCTCCAGGAGCTGTCATGAGGCTGTTCTGAGAGTATATTGCCCTGCCCTGTTCAAAATAGGTATGACTCTTTGGAGGCTAAGGGGAAAAGGAGCCAGTTATTGCTTTGCTGTCACTTACGTGCTCCCACAGCTCAATTTTAAGGAGCTCTCCCTTGATCTGTGCAGGACATGGTGTCTGTAGGAGGAACACATGATTTGGAGCTTTTGCTAGGAGTTCAAAGCAGCTGAGACTGGGATAGTGATGGCAAAATGGAAGAAAAGTAACTGGAAGAGTAGCTTAGGTTTGGCATTTCACATTTATGAGTCCACATGTGGCAAAGAGTTTAGCTCCAAGGTAGGTCCTGAGCACACAGAATAAACAGAGTTACGAGATGTCAGTGGGAGCATTTATTTGGCATTTGAATCCTGATGCACTTTGTCATGCCTGAGGTGCTACAATCTGTGTGGGGCTGCATGGGACTGTTTTGTACTTGTGAGGAATTCAAGGGCATTGGCAAGCAGAGGAAAAAAAAAAACCTACTGTGGCTCATCCAGAGGTACCAATGGAAATATCAAAGAGGAACTTGTCACAGTCAATGAAAAATTACAGCAGGCATATATTGACCAATGCTACATGATGAAAGATCCAGTAAATGAATACTTTAGCTTGGAACATGTGAAGGCTGAAGAGACAACATCCTTAGATATCAAAAACCAAACATTAATGTTTCAGTAGGAAGGTAAATGAGAAAGTGACTGAGATTTGCATCATTATTCACTGGTAATTCTCAAGAACTGGAAAATGATGAAAGGGAATTTTTACAAAGAATGCAAAGACACATTGTTGCCTTAGATGTAAGATTGTCAGGAATTTCCTGCAGACTTTGGAGATTTAAGCAAGTTTGGGATTTGACCCAAAGTCTTCCGTTTCTAAAAGAATAATGAAATATATGCCTCATTCCGTCTTTGGCAGTGCACAAAGTTGCTTTTGTTCATGTTTTGATTTACAGAGCTAGTCCCTATCAGACATCTGTTGCTGGATGGATTAACAACACACAGTATTTATTTCTCGGCATGGCTATGCAAACCTCTCAGTAAAAAAAGATAAAATATCAGTGACTATAAATTGCAGTATTTCAAGTAAGAAAAAAATAACAAATCCACTAATCATGGTAAATTATTAAAACATTCATTTTACTTATCATAACAACAAAGAACAAGATGCAAAATTATATATATCTCTAAAAATATATGTGTATTTATGTCTATATTTATATTGACATGTTCTGCTTTTATTTAATTGAGTATTATGATGGAATGTATGGTAAAACCAAAGTAATATTAATAACTCTGCAGAGCCTAGGATCTGTATCTAATTTTAAGCATATGAGTAATATGATTGACTCAAGTAGGTTTACCTGGAGGTTTAAAATTGTGTTGCATATCCTTGTCATAGCTTGAGCCTTATTTTCTTGCTAATCCATAAGTATATAAAATATCAAGTTTTCATCTGATTTTATTTAATTAGTAAGAAGTGAAATGGTGTTGATATGCAAGGTAAGAGGGGGGAGAGGTGAGAAATACGACATTCAAGACAGATATCTTAGTGTTCTGACTGAAAATGCAGAGTGATTTGAGTGATTTGAAAATGAACAACCTGTCATTATTGACTTCTGATTTCTGTCTTGTTGGGGCTTGTCTGAAATGGACCAGGACTAGATTTTACCCAGCTTTATCCAAATAATAAGTAATTATTAAGATCATATTAATTTAATGCAAACAGATAAAATGAAAACCACAGGTTATATGACTTTGGCAAACTTTGGATGTTTACTGCTGAAAGCCATCTTATCACATAAAGACAATATAATCCTCTTGTTTATGTCATTTTTCTACCTATTAAAGGAAACATTTTTGCATAATTGTTTGTAAATTTCTAGAAAAAAAATCTAACATAAATAAAACTGAACATACTAATATCTATACCGTAACAATGCAAAAATTCAGACATATATATACATGTATGGGTACAAGCAAACCTCAGCATTTCTTTCGAAGCTGGTTAGGCATCATGCAGTTCCAGTCTGAAAACCATAGACTAGTGTAAACAGAGTGAAATAATTCCTTATCAGCCCAGGGACAGTAACATGCTCATACAGACAAAAGACTTTCACACAAGATCTGAAGAGAGTAGGCATGCTGGGCCACCTTTGTAAATAGTCCTTGAAAGTTTTAATCATAACTGATATAAAAATGGGATGAAATCTTTGATGTCTAGCTTAGTAGATTCTAAGACCCGAGATCTTGAATGACAGAAAATAGCTTCATAGTGGTGGCACAGTTTGGTACCTGAAAGGGTAATGAGCATACTTTTTTTCCTCACTTGTATTTGCAGTTTTCCACTCTGTTTTAAAGATCTTGGTTATGAAATTGACCAAGTATTAAATTGTCTCTTCTTTACTAGCAAAGCTTTGAAAGAAATCACTGCCAGTTACTTAGTGGCTCATAAATGACTTTATCTTGAAGATTCAGGACTACAATCTGTTTTGTTGTTGCTTTAAATATTTATAACCATCAAGCACAGTACTGTGTGTTGATCCTTTTGTAACCATTCACTAGTACTCAGGGCATAATCTTGTTTGATGCATAATCTTTCCAGGTCATACTGGTGTCTGGGCATGTTCTTAACTATCGATCCATCAGGAACCCAGAGAGGATTCTACCATCAGCTAAATCAAAGCAGTTAACTGCACTCACAAGAGAATGAATTGTATTGCTTGAACTTTATTCTTTCTGTGTAGAAAAATGTGCAGAGTAGCATGACTTTTTATGACAGGATTTCTTGTAGACCACCTTCTCTGTTCTGATATGAATGATTTGTAGTAAAACAAAATAACTTTCAAGAAAGGCTACTTATGTTGTTTCTAGTCAGTCTTTAATTACCTTTAGATTTTCCTGTATGTCTTTATATAAATTTTCAGTACTGAGATTTATTTACTAAATGTGCAGAGATTCTTGTGTAATGAATTTCCATGTTCTTTAAAAGTAATAATCAATGAAGATACATTTTCAAAATTGCTTCCCATAACGTAGTTGGATACTGCTTGCTTCAGAGATTCTTGAGATTTATTTGAAGCATAATTTTCAGACTTTACTAACTTGAAAAGTTATAGATGGCCTTTAGAGAGAGTTTTTGTTAGCCAAGTTGCATGGCAGTTTTACACTGACTGCACTGTATGTAGACAGTCTTATGTCTTATTTGTGTATAAACATGAGCAGAAGGCAGAGTATATTGTACCTGGCTTTGATAATTCCATTCTAATTTAACAGTGTTGAAAAGAACATAAAGTTATTAATTTATTAATTCCTAGTCCAACTAATAAGAAACAGATCTTATTCCTAGAACCTATATTATTTTATTACCACAATAGTATTTTAAAAACATTCCTCTGAAACATTAAATCAAAATTGAACCCTCTATTGACACATTAGTTTTTCATTTCAGTTCAGTTTTAAATTCCAAACTACAGGGCGTTTTGACATCACTCTATGTGAGTATTTATTGAATACATTAGTTGTTTTTTACAAGCATGTGTCAAGATATGCACATATGAACAAATACAGAAATATAGACTGAAATCAAAATTAAAATAAGGTAAATAAAAATACTGGGAAGAAAACAGAATAACCACATATTCAGCACTGCAGTTATAGAAATATTAAGGGGTGTTTCCCACATCCAGCCCCATTTTCAGAGCTGAGATACAACTGCCCCATTGAAAATTCTTCTTCATAAAGAATAGCAGGTTTCCTTTCAGGATTATGTAATATGTTGAGTAATGATGGCAACATACTTTGACCAGTAATGATGATAAAACATATTTGGAAGTTAAGCTGATTCGAGTTCCTTGAAAACAAAATCCATTATCTTATTAGAAATAGGATGTCAAGGAGAGTATAATAAGCATAGCTACCATGTAACATCTATGCTACATGTGGAGAAATACACATTGTGGGAATATGATCTATCTCTACATATTTCTTATCCTCCTACTGAGAAACTATCCTCATTTCTTGGCAAACCAAAAGTTCTACCAGGAGATACAATGTGTGATTCACATCATCTGACCATGCATGAAAAGTAGTTTCTCATATGCTGTAAAGGCAGCTGACTTTTAATATGGAAACTTTTCTTTCATCTTGTATGTCAACAGTGTTTGTTTTCATGAAATTCATCATTATGGTGCCTCATTTTGAGGATTCATTATTCTTATTCACTTGAAAAAGCAATTTTCTTTGATGCTGCATATTATTTATCCACTATAGAACAGAAAGAAAACAACTATTTTGGTAAGCAGGTAGTTTTCCAAGAAACTGGGCAGGAGGGATTCATTTACATTAGCAAAAAAAACAAATCTACTTTTGAAAGAGAAATAATGATAACTTTACATAAGTTTCTCAAAGCAATGCTGCTAAATTTAGATCTGGTGTCAGGGTACATTCTGAAGATTTCAAATTTCAGCAGCTTTCAAAACCAGGACTTTCATTTTATCATTAAGGGTCTTCAAGTTCTACTCAAAACACAGTTAATTACATCTTACTTTTGTTTGTCAGCCAATGTCACCATATAGATGAGTCATCACAGTACATGGTCTCTACCAGAGAGTAGAGATCAGTGCACAGAGCTTGCCAGTGCAAATTGTAGTGAGCTGACAGTTTTTGGAAAAACACTTTGTAGGGAGGAACTTATTCGTTGGTAAAAGTTCAAATGTTTTATACAGGCACATTTTTACTAAAGTTCCTCTAAACTCTATTGAAGGCTTACAGGCTTTCAACTCCTCTGCCACTGGGATTCCAGTGTCCTGTGCTGCCATGGGCAGCAGCGCCAGACCTTCCAAAGATGCCATCAGAGAGCACTGGTCCAGCTCCAGTTCTTTTCACACAGAGCCAGTGGCTTTGCTTTTAATTGGAAGAAAAACAGCACTGCAGTATTACACTGTAGATTACCCAGCTTTAATGAAAGCAGAGTATGAAACAGAATCACTCTACTGGCATAATAAAAGATATTAACTGAGGAAAATGACCCTGCAGGATATACTAATTTTCACTCACTGTTTCACACTGCCAGTTTCTTTTCCTCACTCTTTCTGTATTTCTGTATGATTAGATAGCTTCTGTAGCATATGCTGGAGATAACAGAATGATTTTGGACCATTTAAAACCAGTGGGTTTTTAATCTTCTTAGCCTATGAAGAAAAAACTTCCATGTGTAAAGCAAGTGAACCTGAACTACACAGAACTGAAATACAGAAATCAGCACATGCCACTTCGAAATACATCTCATGATTTCAGGGGCTTGAATTCTGCATTCAAGGAGTCAGTAACACTGGAGATCCCACAACCTTTCTTCACTGTTCCTTCCTCTGGTCTCCATACATGTGTGGTAATGGCAGCATCTTCAAACAAAGCTTTTCTTCCATCCTGGAAGGCACCCACCTATGGAAGAGGAAAGTTTCTGTCTTTACCTTCTTGCATTACCTCAAATAAATGGTTACATTCAAACTTGTAATATCAATATTAAAAGATCTAATTCAATCTCACAGGAGATTCCTACAGATAAATAGTCTTCTCTGTGAACACATATATTGGCATTGGGCCCAAAGGAAATGCTGTGATCAACCTCTTCTTATGTTTCCATAAGCAGCTTAAGTTTTCTCACTGGTAAATGCAGGTGAAGACTTTTGTCCAGAATGCTCTCTCCCACAACACACATGACTGACAGCTCTGAAGTGCATGATCTGTCACAACAAACCTAAATCACAGCTGTTTGATGGATAAGCTGGGACACACAAGTGGAAGTAAGTAGGTCATGTTTCATTGAGAAAAGTATAGACTATATATAGTGTAAAAATATATTAGCAGTCAGGTCAGGCCATGAGCTTAAAAGCATAGGAAGTGAGATGGAAGTGTGATGCTGATAACAGCAACAACAGTTCTTTTACCGTTTATTGAAAACACACTACACGTACTACTAGAAAAATAATTTTATGTGAAGAGAATTTGGTGTAACAAGAATATTTCTGGGAAAATACTTCTGGGAATGCATCAGATGATGTAATGCTATGGCTCAATTGGGCAGGTTAGATTTGTACGCAATCATTAGCATTCTGAGTACGTCACAAGTTTTATGGAGTAAGGCATAGACTCACTTATCAAATCTCAGTGAGGCAACTACCTACTGTTATAATTATCTAAATGCCTTTAAAAATCTATTTATTATTTCTCTGTGGTGAAGTTGTAATTTAAAAGTTTTATTTTTGTCCAATTTTAACAGAACTTTGTAGATACTATGGTTATGGAAAAGGGTACCTAGGATCATGTAGAAAAGCAACCACTGTAAAGAATTGGAAAAGAGCGTGCTGATTACAGGGATCATCTAGACATTTTTCAGTGCAGATTTGAAGAAAGCTTTATTAGAGTTTTAAAAAATTATTTATTGATATAATTTTTCATCATTCCAGCTATCTCACATTTAGCTAGCCAAACAGTGGAATTCTTAATTAAAACCTAATTAAATGCATAAAAAATGTGACATATGTGGAAATATGCTGATGCTTCAGCAGTTTGTACTGGAATGTGGAAAAAAAATTAGCCTTTCATAATTTCCTGCTGAAGAGAAATTCTGATTTTCAGTTCTAATCAATGTTTGTGTATTTAAAACATACTTCTTAAATTTATCTCAAGGAGTTGTGGTTTGGTGTTTTTTGTTTTTTGGGTTTTTTTTTGGTTTTTTTTTTTTTTTTTTTTCCAGGTAAACCAGTTAAATATTCAATATCTAAAGTTTTTAGCTTTCTTGTCTTAGATTTGATGCTATTGGAGGTATTTTCCTTTTGAAAAGTTTTCTGCTAACTGTAAAAATGTACTCAAGTCTAGCAATAGCTGTTATGTTAAGGGTTTAAATGGAAAGAAGAACCAAGTCCCAACGTGAATCATTGTGAAAGGATATTAATTCTGTAGATGGGCAGCCCTGCCCTATTCAACAGTCAAGCATTTTAGCAGCACAGATCCTCTCCCCATCTCAGGGTAGAACGAACACTCTGGAAGGTTTATTCCTATCTTCGCCCATGCCAGAAGACTTTACATGCCATGGAGAAAGCACATATGAGTAATTTAAGCTCCAAACTTGTAAATGGATGATGTTAGGTTAGCCCAGCACCTACTAGTACTTTGTTTCAGCAGTAGACCATTATAATTCTGAGAAAAACCTCAAAGTTTCAGTTTCTACTGAGTCAGTTGTTTACGTCACCCTATTGCAAACACATTTTTGGCAGAATGCCCATAAAAGCAAGTTTATGTGAATCGGATCTCTCACTGGCTTGATCTGAGGGCTTTTTCTTTACTCTATTTGAGAAGAAGCATATGCAGCAGGGGATGAAATCTGAAGACTACGTAATATCACATTCTAGAAATGTTACCCATCATTGTATCACAAGTCTACATAGAAGGTGTTAAATGTATTGCTTTAGCTGTGCCACTGGGGAAATAAGCTTCATAGTTAATACTATAAGCGTGTCACTATCATGAGAGATTAAAGCTTTTAGGCAGGAAATTTTGTTTTGTTGAACAATAACTTAGTCTCTTTCTTCAAACTTTGCATTCCTCACACTGGTCCTGTCTCCATGTACAAAGAGTGGAACAAAATCTTACCAACATCAGCAGGAGGCTGCTCTTACTCCCCTGATTTCAAGGGGTTTACTCCTAGTCTTCATCCTGACATATAACAGGGAATCCAATTCCACAAATGCACCTTTTAGTAGACCTTTAATCTGCCAAACCTGACCTTTAGCGTCAGTTTTTCCACACTCTAATATCTCTGTGTTGAATGACAGGTTTATGATTAGGGGACAACAGAAATGTTCAGGGAAATATAGGACTTAGCTCCTAGCCTTTGGTATTCTGGTACCAAGATGTTTTTAGACCTTCAGACATTCTGTGACTCATTTTAGAGGAAAAGTCCTATCTAAAATTCTCAATGAAGCCTGAAAAAGCATTGAGTTTGAAAAAAAATCTTCAAAATGTCTGGACCCTGGGAAATCTTCCCATGCCTAATTGTGATTCAGTAGTTCCTTCACTGTCAAATGTGTGATAAATGTCAAAGCAGGAAAAGCACGTTCTGCTCAATATGAAGTTAAAGGCATGTTTGCCTTTAAATGGGTGAATTTAATATACGGGTTTCTAAGTGACCCCTGTTCTTTCTGCCTTAACATCGCTGGTCTGAGGGAAAATTTTAAAGCTTCCCCCCTGCCCCTTTCCCCCCTCCCATACACTATTAGCTTGTCTGCTGGGAACAAAGGCACAATTTGTATGTGAAGGAAAAAAACATCTTTTGCTACCCAAAAGTGTGGGTTTTTTACTAACACAGTATTGAAAGTTCAATGTCAGTAGCACTTACTCTCAAGATGATCAAGAATTCAAACAATTCATTGCACCTATGTGCATATGTAACTGACAAAATGTCATTTCAGCTGTCCCAACAAAGGAAATGAAATATTTGAACATTAATTTGTATTTTTTTGAAAATGAAAAGTCTTCTGTGGTGCTTCCATTAATGCCTTAGAATAAGGAGAACTGAAGTTTTCTAGCCTTTTATTCACCTTTTAATTTTTTTTTTTGTTTTTTTAAATCAAAGAATATTGTGAAAATAAAATGATAACATCAGAGGCTGACCTCCAGATACTTAAAGTTTTATTATCCCTTACTCACCTTGTTAGAGGCAGTAAGAAGTAAAGAGAAAGACACAGATTCTCTTGGTATGAACACGCTTTTTTTCCTACAGCTATTTTTCTGGGCGTTTATCATCCTGGAGTAGAACCTCTGGTCAAAGAGGAAGAGTCCTCCCAAAATATTTGTCTCTAATTGCCAGGTGAAGCTATTTTCACCTTGAATTGTGCTGTGATGGGGTAGTTGGCAACTATTATCTCTGCCTGGATTTCACCTTTGAAAGTTCAGTGATTAGAAAGTTATGTGTTACATAGCAGTTTGTAAAGTGTTTTGGAGATAAGAATGAGATAAATTACTAACTCCTCACCAGATTAATAGCCTGAGCTCTTGGAAAGAGCAGATATTCTGCAAGCTGCCAGCTGATTAGCAGGTAATCTTGGTTTTGTGCTCTGTTTTAAAATATTTAGGAAACTTACTAGTTAAAAGTGATAGGTAACATAGCTCCTTAATTTGTGTGCAAAGAATGTTCTTATTGTTTCTTTATATATTTTGCAAATATTTAGAAAAAAATAGTGGGTTTTTGTTTTGTTTTCCTTCTTTTTAGGGGTCTGAATGTATTTTGGGTTACATTAGTCATGTGACACACTTCCTGACTTGAGGTGATGTTTTGACCAGAGGTAATTACTGGATCTGTCTTTCTCAGAAGTCCCTGCTGCAGAGGTTCACCCCAGGGAGAGCTGAGCCCTGACTCTACCTCAATAGTCCGTCCCTGAGTCTTGCCACTGGGGTTTCTTTTCTTTGTCCCTTCCAGAGAAATCTTGTCTGAGCTGTTTCCCTAGAAGTTTAACCTAGCTGCAGGCCAAAATCCATTCAGATGTTCAATAATATAGCACGGACCACTTAGCAAACAGGCACACATTTGAACATAGGCTTAGATGAGCCTGAAAACCTGATTTTGTTGTATTTTTGTCCTCCATCTCAGTAGTTAAACTATAAAAACCTAAGAAAATAGATCAGATGAAGAAGATGCTGAATGTGAAGAGTTCAATAGTAAAATGAATGCAAGCTGTTAGAGGAAGGGAAAGGGTTGATACCAATTTCCCCCAAAGGTCTCACCTTTGGCACCACCGTGTCTCTGCGAGCCCTTCATTGGGGTAAAATGACTGATAAAAGCAGACACATGCTCTGCTTCTTACTGAAGGAAAAGCAAGGAACAGGAAAGGTTTGTCTCCTCCAATTACCTGAGAAACTGTATGTAGTAATGTTTATTTTCACAGCAGACTGCTAGATGCAAGTTGAGAAATAATTCACAGAGATGTTAAGCATCCTGACTGTGGGTGACGGGCATTTTTCTCGCACGGCCTCCTGACATTTCTGTTGTTTTTCACAAAGCAGAACAGTTTCAACAATGGAAGAGCAAGATTACTACTAAGAGTTCCTCTGTATACACGTTAAATTGTTTATTAGGTTGTGCTCTGGGAAGGAAGTATTTGAATCTTCTCAGGCAACTAAACTTTTGCAGATACTGAGGAGTTTTGTAAATAGGAGACATAAACTAGGCTGTTGTTCATGTGGAAGCAGCCACTTTCTTTTATATTTGTGTGCTCAGAAATATCTGGATCACACTTGGAAACCCTCAGGCCACAGCAGAGGTAGCAGGGGTCAGACCTCCCGCTCTCAACACCCTGCAATTAAAATCTGCCAGCTCCTCACATTAATAAAGGAAGTTTCTATAGGTTTTAAGAAAATGGAGGTCATTTGGTTTGTGTGGGCGAAGAGGGCTGAGGGGACAGCAGCACCCACTGGTCCCAGCCCAGCTGGTGGGACAAGCCCTTGCCTGCCACCCTACAGTTGTTGAGGCATGGAGGCTCTTCCAAAGATGTGCAATTTGCCATTTTTTTGCTGTGGCTGCATGCGAGGGAAAGGCAGGTCACAGGAGCCAGCAGGGCCTGTGGTGTTTGTGTAAGCCACCATGGTGATTTGCTGCTGACTCCTGTTTGCACATGTGTGTGGTTACTCCATGGGGCATTGGAGAGAAATCCCTCCTCACCCAGGCAGCCCTGGCCTGTCTTTCTCTTCAAAAACTTCAGCAGTGAGCTCCCAGATATGAATGCAGGGACAGGAGGGGACTGCATGCACTCCAGGAAAAAATAAAAACCTTTCTGCTGTAACCAGCCATCCCACTAATCCAGTTCTGCCTGAGGAGTGCTGCAAGTGGAGCCAGTTCTTATAATTTCTACCAGTATCCTGCAGCTCAACCCACTGTATTAACTTCTGTCTTCCCAGCTCTGACCTGCAGCTCAAGGTATGTGCATGAGCAGTGGCCTCAGACTTCATTAACAAATAAAAAAGGAGCTAGTTTTATTTTAGTTTCAAGAAGGAAAAAAAAAAAAAACAACCAACCCAAAACCTTCCACAGCTTGCTCTCTTGCAGACAAAACTTCCTTAAGTTATATGGAAACTTGAGGCGGGTAGGGTTCCTGAACCTTCACTTTCCCTTTGGCTTCAGAAGATAATGATGGTAGTAGGAAGACTCCTAACAGTGTAATTGCACAAAGATTTGTTTTATAACCATTTTCAACAGCAAGTTGAGATATCTGGGAAAAGGGAAGGTTAACCACCTCCCTGGGATGAGATCCTTGCTTTATCCCACAGAGTGAGTGCAGCTATCAATTAAGGGCAAAGAGGAACTTCAACCCTGTTAGGAAAGAGGGTGGGTGGTGGGGGTCTGGTTTCTTAATTACTTGATTGTTTTTATTTGTAACTTGTGATGTCCCTAATAGGGTGGTTGTCTTGGTTCTTTGCTGAGAAGAAGAATGCTGATGGGTGAGTAGCCTGTTTGGGGGGTGTTGTGTGTGTGTTTGTTTGTTTGTTTTACATTTGGGGAGCTGTTTTAAAAAGACTTTCAGCTTTTGACTAGGAGACCTGCTTGTTGACAAACTGGCAGATGTATGATGTTTTGTATTCTTGCCTGTTTTTCATATGCTACTCTCAAAGTGGTTAGGTAACAATTGTGATTCCCCTGGGGTTAAAAACTATAACACTATCTTTTCTAAGGTAATGAGAGAGAATGTAACCATAGGAAGCAGCATACCGGTTATTTTCTTTTGGGATTAATGATCCTGATGACAATAACTGGAAAGGTAAGGCAGGCAAGAATTAGACTTGTATAAGCAATGAAGCCTTAGGTTACCTTTACTTCTGAATGTATGCCTTCTCTGGCACTGCCTTCTTGGATATAATGCTTAATATTTTCACTATATGCTCTAAGTTTTGTCAGTAACATATTCACAAACACAAAATGACACAATTATGCTGATTCTGTGCTGCCTTGTATCCTCTACATGTTTAAGCAAACTGGGATAAGTTGTTCTATATCTCTGGCTTCTGTGACTAGTTTACACTACCTGGCCCAGATGACACAAGCATAAAAGACTATGGGAAGTATTTACTGAAAAAAAATAGGATGCTTGCTAAAGAGTGTGTGCCTGAAAATAGTTTTGTGTGTATGTGATTCTCTTGGATGTACATCTCTATGGACTTGAAGGGGTGCTGCGAGTCTTGATGCTGTGGGGAGTTGTCTTAAGCAGCCACTTGCTCTCTGTTTTGCTCAGTGTAAGAAAGGGAGCTGTGGTACTTCACATTTGTTGATTTTGCCATGAGAACTTGCACCCTTCTTTTCTGATATCGTGTTGTTTCTTTCCCCATGGTGTATGGGTGAGTGGCATTGTGAAGTGGAAATTATTAGAAGGGATTTTACTGTTGTATCTAGGAGAGCTCAGAGGCTCTTCTGATCTTATAATGAAATGATGATCCAAGAAGACAGGTTCCTGTTGCTCTGAAATTGTGAGCTCATTTTGAAGCCTCTGGTGAGTGAAAGGTTCGCCAATAGAACTGAGCCTGTAACAGTTCACCCAGAGCATTCAGCTAGACAGTATCTCTCATGATTGGTCGTGGAGGGTAAGTCATATCTGAGGTTGTCAGAAGCTGCCCCAACAAGGGGTTTGTACTCAATAACTGAGCAGTCTTGCTGCTTCCTAGAGTAAGCTGCTTTTTTTTTTCACTACAAACTGGGTCTAGTTTTGCTCAAGTCTGCAAAAAACTCTGTCCTTCTTATGCCACAATTTCAATTTGCAAAGAAACTTGATGGCAGTTGAATTTTATTTTGTTTTATGTTTGATTTCATCTTAACTTCAAGATTCTGCTTGCTACACCATTCATTCTTTGAAAGAACCATCAAATACCTCTTGCAAATAATTCAATAGAGCATAGCCACATGTGAAAAGATCTCAGTAGGCATATTTAACCTTGTGAATCGGTTTCATTTCCTACATGTTTAGTGCTTTATGAAAATTCATGTTTTTATCTGCATCTTGCAAATTCTTCATTGTATTGAGGTTTTTCATTGAAAAAAGTTCAAAAAAATTGACTGATATTCTAATGAGTTCTTCCCCTGAATGCTGATCAGCTCAGCATTAATGGGCAGACGTTCCTTGTAGCTGCTGTTTAACTTGAATGCTGTCAAAATAATAGTGGCTGCTACTCATGCACCTCCAATTTACTCTCGTTAATGGTTCTTTAGTTGTTTCTGAAATCATCCTTCAAAGATTATTTTAAGTGACATCTGTGTAGGTCTAAAGACCTGAATTGCCTTCTAAATCATATCCGCTTGTGCCCAGGGATTTAATTAAAATATTTTGAAATATAGAAAGAGGAAAAAAGCTTTGGAAGATCTAGAAATAAGATTTTCCCCCACCCCATTCAGCAGCCATGCTAAGAGAGACAGGGGACTGTTCATAAATGTGCTGTAATTGCCTTAATGAAGTACGTAATCATGTGATATTGGAAAAACAGGGTGAAGGTGATGTTTAATGGCATGAAAGAGTCTCTGTTAGTTCTAATTACAAGATACAATTTCAAGGCACTCATATCTGTCTTGAAACTTTTAAATTTTGGATGCAGGACAGACATTTAGTAGCTCTGAGTTTTACTTCTTAATAACGCACACAAGCACCTTAGCAGAGTTTGCCCCTTTTAAGCGATATAAAGCGCCATTGCCAAAGCAGATTATTTAGATTTAGAGCTAAGGAAAAATAAGAAAAAGGTACACATGGTTAGGAATTTAAAGTAGCCGAGGCCTTTACCATCCTCTAAATTCCGGTAAAGCATTGAGCAGAGTGGGGTTCTTTGCACGCTATTTAAAGAGAAAACAAAAGGAGTGAAGATGCAGGACTGGGCTCTTAGTTAATACCTATACCTTGTATACACTGTAAGAGTAGCAAACTACTGAATCCATGTGACTGTATAAACTATTTTATTCTAGTGATAAAGCTCAGACTGAATCCTTTCTCCTGCACTTGTCCTGAATTGCTGAGAATTTGCATGATTAAGGGGGGGAAGTTGTTAAGCTGTTGTTGCTAGGGAAACCGCCACCTTCATCTTCGCCTGGTGAGAACAAATGTCTCTCTTTGTATCTAAGCAAAGGAAATCTGGGAGCAACTTTTAGTAGTGGCAAGGTTACATGTGTTAGTAGAACTGTGTGGGATTAATGACAATACTTGCTTGAAGGCAGTTTGCCTGCTGCAATGTGTCGGGATGGAGTGGTGCATTTCCTTGCAGTGGCCCAAGACAGCGTTTTATCTTTCTTTGTAATTATTCTTTTTAAATTCACAGACACTGTAGATTGGTGTTCACCTGTAATGCATGTGTTTTCTTCTTTTTTTTTTTTTTGGCTTTTTTTTCTTTCCTTTAACAGTATGCAGTATAAGACAGCCCAAAGAAAATTATGGCACTCTGCTGCTTGTTTTATAGCTCCTGTCACATTGTTTTGGAAATACATTAGGGTTTCAGTGGTAATGTCGCCCTTGCATTCACCTCTAACCTTTTCTCTTGCACACCTGTCGTTTGATCTGACCCAGTGTATCAACCACTCAACTTGGAGGAAGCTGCACGTTTTAGTTTAGTGACTCTGGCCAGAGTAAATTTAGTGCCATCTGCCATGATAAAAGTCATACGATTCTTTAATCTATAGTTAATTCTTTCCTTCCCCTCACTGTAAGTGTGACTTGTACTAAGTTTAATACTTGTCGGCTTTGGATTCCTGATGATGTAGGTCTCTCTAATGTAACAATAATGATGTAACATTTATTTCAGTCATGGCCTCTGTGTTTTGTACTGTTGGAGTATCAGCTGTACAGCTCAGTTTTGTGTTTTGTCCGTGATCTAGTGTGTTTCCTTTTTGTTTGAAGTCAGTGATGACTCCCAGGCATCTACCATATATATACATCCAGCTGCTCTGATAATGCAACTTTTATTCTGGGAATTATTCTGGAGTAGCTAAGATAAAGAAACTAACAGTTGTATGCAAACTGCAAATCTGGCATAAGGGTTTGGTGTATAGTTGCCTCCTATATTCTCCATGAAAACAACTGTTTGATTTTAGCAACAGGCAGATTGTACTAGGTTGCTCAGTGTGGCTGTGCAGGTAATACTGAGAGGAAAAGCTAATGTGCTATATCTGATGGCAGCATGCAAGTAGAGGGACACCTAAAAAATGGTGTGTTCATCATCAGTCTACACAGGAGTTTTCCCCTGGTGGTGTTTCTACTGATCAACGAGGCCCATAAAATTTCTTTTTTCTTGTTTAGAATCAAGTGTATTTAATAAGTCTGCTAAATTTTTTCATCACAGCAACTGAATGATATATTAATAAGGAGATTTGTAAGCAAACCAGGAATGCTGAACTGGAGATTTGGGTTCTAACAAGTGATTGTTTTTTTGTGTGTGTTGATGGCAACTATACTGTGTATCTGTCCTATTTATTCAAACATACTGGTTTGGGATATTTTATCTTGTGCCACTGTCTTCTCCCACAGCTAGCCTTTGACAAAAATCACCCAGTTATGACGAAACTTGTGTTATTTGCTCTGAAAGACTTGAATTTGGATTGTGGATCCAGTTTAAAGTGTTAGTGGTTTGTCTTGTCAGACTTCCATTATTGCTCTGGAAAACCTTCAGATGAGGCTGTGGGCCAGACCTCCAAGAAAAGCTATTGGAGCCAACCATGCTGAGAATATCCTGTTGAACATCTGGGCTATGGTGGCTGCTGTGATGGCGCAAAATTGGCCTGTGGGGAGCCGATCTTTATATTTCTATATCTGCATAAGAACATAGTAGGGGCAGATGCAGCAAAATGAGCCATAGCAAACTGGCATGAACCAAAGATTTTTTGTGGTACTAAGGACCTGAAGTGTTTCCATATGGTAACACAAGTGCAATTGTTAAAAAATGCAGGCAAAAATTGAAGGGAAAAAGCTAAAGGGATGAATCAATTGAAGTCTATGTTCTGCCTTGAACATCACATTTGCCTTGCTGTGCTCCATGGCAGGAAAATAATGTGTGTGTTTTCACTATGTTTTCAGAAGCAGAGAAGATAAATTTGAGTTAAGAGAGAAAATACCTTCTTTCCTTATTTACATGATGCTTCCAGGAGTTTATTCATCCTTCGCCCTATGAGAAAGTAATGTTTTCCATGGAAACTTGTGGGGAAGTTAATATTGCATACAGAGGGTGCACACTTTATCTGGGAAAGAACTGCCTGCTCCAGCATCCCACCTTGTGTTCTGTCTGAAAGAGAGAAATTGGTTTAAAACCCTAGTGAATGTTATATTGACGTGATATTTGAACTACCTTAGTTTGAAGTGTAATCTGTGTAATCTCTGTTAAGTTTTCTTTCCTACCTCTTTACTTGTTTTTAAGGTTGAAGCACTTGTAACCAGGTTCTTCCTGGTTACAGGATACTTAATGGTTAGGTCACAAGTAGCAACAACTGGACAAGGTCTAAACAAAGCTTGTCAGGAAACTTATGAAAAACTTCAACCTTGTTGTATAAATAAAATAACATAAAAAAAATAATCAAACAAAAAATGACACAAAACCAACAAACCCCACAACCCCTAAATCTTTCCTTCAGCCTTGCTTTCCTTAAGGAGATATCTTCTTGTGTATCCCTCTCTGTGTCATAGCATCCACTAGTGGTTGTAGGAAAAACTTTCTTTTCTCTATTTGAAAAAGAAGTATAAAGGAAAGAGGCAAAGCACTTTTCTTTGTAGTCTCATCACATTTCCAAGATGACATCTGCCTTCCCTGCCCCCCCTCAATAATCCTGTGTAGTAAAACTTTAATGGTTGTGTTTTTCAGGCACTAACTATTGGTTTAACAGAAGTCCTCACAGGGTATTATATTCCTGAAATATACATTTTTACCCATATCTATATAGGAACATTAATTTTTTCAAAATTTGGTTGTTCATCTTATTGGAGAACTACTTGAAATAAAATAAAAAGAGTAAAAGATTCAAGCTTAAGATACAGAAAGATAGATATATGCACAAAGATATATATATATATATATATACAGAAAGATATATATATGCACAAAGAAAGATATTAATGTTTGAAGTGATTTTAGCTTTCCTGAACTCTTTGTGTGTCTTTAGCATTCTCTGCTCTCTCTAATCTCCACTGTATCACTTGGTTCTTTTAATCTTAATTCTTTGTGCTGCACTTTGAGCATCAAAAAGCACATTCGATACTCAAAAAAACCTTCACTCTCAGACATTTGCTCTTCAACAGAATAGTTTTGATACATAGATAGAGAACAAGAATAAAGAAGTGCAAACAGTGTAAGGAAAGTCAGGAATGAAGAGAGAAGAAAGGGGCTCTAATGAGAGACAGTGAAGGTACAGTGACTGCATTGTAAGAAAAAGATAAAAGTCCATGTAACAGACTGAAATAACACTGTATTTGTTATTCTAAGAAACTCATGCAGCATCTAGTGGCAAGCAGTGGTCTTGGAGATTTCTTAGACCCAGCCAAATGATTTCAATTCTATCCCAACTCCTACCTACGGAAACAAAAGATTTGCTCATGCTTGAGCAAAAAAATGAAATGTGTGAATGTTTTCTTCCATGATCTGATGTGAGGCCAAGTAATTCTCTGTATCTAAACTTGACCACAGCCCTGGTCACCTTTGAGTTCCCTTAACCTTGTTATTCTCTAACTTAAATTTGAGTAGTTTTACATCCTTTGTCTTATGTACAACTCACTGTAACTGAGAGAGTGTATCAGCATTGGGGGAGCAGCTAGTCTTTGTCTAAATGCCATCCCTTGTAGTTTCTGAGGTAGACCTGTGCTGCTATGCTGTAGGGATATTTTTTTTTCCCCTTAAAATAACATCCTAAACCAGCTTTGTCATCTTTGAGACTGTTAGCATTTTGATATCTGTACGCAGCACAGCTGTGAAAATGACTGCAAGCCCCGCGTGAGATGTGAGGCTGAGTGAGTCAGATAGCTCCAGACCAGGATAATGGCTGAGTCTTGCCTTGCAATTGAGTGTTCAAACACAGGCATTTCTTTTGCTAATCTAATAACTGAAACACAGTGGGTAGTCTCTTTCAGTTTTTCTACCTTTAAGAGATGAGACAACTCTCTTGCAAATAATCTTTTATAAAAGACAGACATTAAATTAGGAGTTTAGGAAACTTTTATGAACCTAATTATGGTCCACAGACATGGTGTATAATCTGGATTATGAAGATGATCATGCTAGTGCCACAAGAAGAAAATATTAATTAACTGAGGGAACTATAGTTTTAATTGTACTTTTTATCACCCAGAAGGGTCATCAAAGAAGCCTTACAAAAGTCATAGAAAGTGTAAAAGCCATTCCAGATTTCACTTTTTAAAATTGAAAAAGGGAACAAGACATGGAAAAAAAGGCTAGTGACGCTTCATTTTTGTCTGAGCTTGCTGTCTGCAGATGAATGTTTTACTGGGTTCATTTCACTTTTAATTCTTAATCTATATTCAAGCCTAAGTGTAATAGCAAGGGGAAAAGATGGGAGCAATGCAAGATATGTCTTCTGACAAAATGGCACTAGGTTTGTTGGTTTTTTTTAATCCTTACTTGTAATGAAAGTTTGTCCATAAACCAAAAAAGTTTCTAAACCTTTATATCATAGTTGATGCTAGTTTTTTTCTTTTTTTTTCTTTTTTTTTTTTTTTTTTGCCAGGAAAAATAATACTAGGAAGGTATTGTAATAACACACACATCACACACACACACACACACACACACACACACACACACACACATACATTGGAGAAACAGCACAGAAAGCAAAAGAATGAAAGAGCTTTTCCTCCTCCAGGATGAAGAAACAAACCTAAATTAAGAAACTACTAAAAAAAGGGCCAGTCAGTTGATTCTTAAATTCAGGGTGTTCCCTTGAGAGGGATTTCTTGGAGCAGGAAGGTTAAAACACCAGATGCAAAATGCAAGTGAGTCAGAGCAGGAGAGAGAAACATTATTTCAGAAGGTGTCTGATCATGGTGGCTGCTTGCCTGGCTCAAAATGCTGAGTACTTGCAACTGCTGTGACTTCAGTAGCAGCTGAAGGTACTGGGTGAGGCTTTCCAAAAATGCTAAGCACCATTCAAAGTGAGCAGCATGCTTTTAATAGGCTTTGGATTAGACTCAAAGCATTAGGTGAGACACTAAGAGCCTTCACTTTGAAAAGGTCATATATGGAGTTGAGTGCATTTTAATGTGTGACACTTGGTGCTATGTGCATGTTTGAACACTTTAACGTCAGGCTCTGAAAGAATACTGCTTGATTTTCCCAAGTGTAGCAAATAGATTGTTCTTGATTGTGTATCATCTGTTACATATATTGAGACTGTTAGAAGTGCATGATGTAGGTTTTGAATTTCCTTGGAGGTTTGAGTACAGTAAGATAGGAATATTACCCAGAATGAAATTATTCTGTAAAGTCATCCAGGAGTTGCTTCTTTTCTAAATACTGCTGTAAAATGCAATACTTTTGTAGATGAGAATTCAATTAGCCAGAACCTTTCAAAATTTATCAGGGCTTGAAGTCAACTCAAATCTAAGCTCTTGGACTTCATGCATTTTTAGTTAACTCTTCTAACAGTGGCTAGCAATAGTGAGAATTAGGGGTGGTGGTGGAATTTTGTATTTTTAACTGTAATGGTAATGACTGTGTGCAAATACCTCACACAGCGTAAATAAAATTTACAAACCTTTCTAGCAAAAGACAAGCATGTAAATATTCTAATTCGGAAAGTCAAAGACTGTGATTTTCCCACTTATATTGATTCCTCAAGGGAAATATCATCTTGAATATTAATCCACTGAAAAAGTCCAGGTGTTTTCATATTAACAAAACTTTCAGAGAAACATGGTACTGTTTATATGTTAATAAAAGCAAGGACCAAGTGAAAATTCCTCTAATTAGTTTACTTGCTAATTGTCAAAATATGACACTTCAGGAAAGATTATCCTGCTGAAACCTTCAGCCTGTTCTATGAAAAAAACATTGTGCTGTTTCCTAGATTCTAACACTCTCCATTCCTTCACGTTTCTTCTTTTGTTTACAGAATGAAAATTGCAAGTTGATTCATAAAGGGCCTGGTTTTTTTCGGTCCATCAGCAGCCTTGTTTTAATTGACTGCAGTGGGATTTCTCTTAGTACCAGACAAAGCTTTGTGTGTGTAAAGGAAATGATTCAAGAAGGAAGAAAGTTATTCTTTGCATATTTGACTACGTGCTGTGTTGCAGTACTTTCCTCTATCAACAGCTGGACAAAAATACTTTAGGAATAAATATTTAAATGAGTATTGATTGGTACCAATTTAGCATGTTGACTGCAGTAGAGGTAAATATAAAAGTTCTTGGTAGAGTACAGATTGGGCCTTTCCTTTGCTATATGAGCTTCGAGAAGATCATGTCCAGCATAAAAATTTATGATAAATAAGAAGAGTATTTCAATTCCAATTTCCACTTGATATTTGAGTAATACCGTGATATACTAAGTAGTGTTACATTTTTATTTATAGTGATACAGAGGGATCTTGCACAATTTTCTAGAAATATTCTTGAACATTGTTTCTCTATAATTAATATTAGCTCTTCATAGATGGTCCCAAATGTACATTATGTCTATTTATTAGATATTGCATTTACTAGCCAGGGAGTCCTCCTTCCTCTCGCTTTTTTTTTTTTTTTTAATATATTTTATTTTATTTTATTTATTTCCCTTGTATCCTTAGGCCCCTCAAAACAGATGCCTAAGATGTTTTGTGGCTCCAAGTGTATCTTGCTGGTGAAGTATTTGGGAGCAGTTTCCAAACCTTGGCTTGTGGGGCCGGCTGTGACTAACGCTTTTGTCTGGTGCTAACAAAAGAATCTTTCTCATTCTGCTGTTGAATATAAACAGTATTATGTTGCAGATGAATCATATTTAACCCAGCTAGTGTAGTTCTCAGTGAAAAAAAACCTGAATAAATTTATTGTGAACCTGAAGCTGTCATGTAAGTAGGTGTTCTTTAAAGTAATAAGTGTCTTCCTTTTCTGCACTGTGTACTTATGTTCTTCAGGCACAGAGTATGTGTATAGTGTATTTCCCCAATTCTGGAAAATGCCCTGCGTAGAAGGGTCTAGAGCATCATCACAAGCATTGAGGTCCCTTAATTTCTGCTTGTGATTAAACAGAAGGAAAAATGCATTGCACAATTGATGTCCTAAGTATGGATAAGTTTAAGGCGGTTCAGAACAATTTATGTATTTGCAGCTTGTTGACAGCATGTTTTATGAACTTATCCAAGCTGTTTTTGAAAGGGGTTCTCAGTGTTCAAGAAAAATATTACGTTTCTACACAATTAACCTTATTGACTTATATTTAAGAATGAGTTTTTAGATATTTTACTTGAGGGTGTAGAATACTTTCTTTGCACATTTCATAAGAACCTGCAGATCTGTATCAAGAGCCTATATTCAGATACTTGCAAAACTTAGGGAACATGTAAAAAAAAAAAAGAGGCTTTTTCAATACCTTGGCCAGATGCATTGTACTTGTGTGAAGTCTGTTTTCCCCAGCTATGTTTAGCTGATGGTAGACTGTTTGTTCTTAAGTTTTTTTTCTTCCCACTCTTCTTGTTGTGTGGGCTTTTGGTACAAGATTGAACACAACTTTTATAGTATTTCAATAAGTTACTGCTTGCAAGCTGGGCTTCTATTGCTGATTTTGCAAGTGCTGTTAGCTCTACCTCACTGAGCAATAAAATGTGCTTGCCTAAGTCATCTATGGTAATGCCAAAGTGAATGTATTTCACCCCACAATTGCAGCATGCGAGAACTGGCCATGGGATTAGTGAAGGCAGCTCAGCAGGTGGAGAATTATGTTGAGTCCTGTACCTTTTGCCTCAACTTTGATAGACCATAGTTGCTCAAATTTTGAGGAAGAAAAAAAAGTGTTTTCTCTTTGGAAATTATAACTTTTTTTTTTTCCTTTTAGTTCCAAACCAGAATGATGAGAAATCCAGATGCAGTTGCTAGAAGAATGTAGGCAGCTGGCATCTGCGCTCTGACACCAACAACTATGTTCCATATGGCCCAGTTTTAACACCAGAGATTTTTAACAAGTGAGAAGGCCAAACAATCCATCAAGCCTGAGTACTGTTCATTTCTTATTTTTTAAGCAAAACAATTTGTACAACTCTAAGACACATTGTTTTCAGTGACTTCTCTTCAGGAGCATTTCTTCTAGCCTGAACAAGAGAAGAAATACAAATATTATTTCCTTGCAAAACATTCAAGATTTTGCAGGAATAATGAGTCTGAATGTCTCTCGAAGACTTTTCTATTTATGATAGAATACATAAAATAATGTCATAGTTGAATAAGTACTGGAGGCTGACTGCGGGTATTGTCTTACTGTGGTAAGGAGCTTGCTGATAGCACTGCCCAACTTAGATTTTGGTCATACCTCTCTGAAATAGAGAGTACTGCCAGGTACCCATCCTTAGTGTGCATTTTCCTTCTTATTGTAAATGCTTTTGGTGGTAAATACTTTAATTAATGAGCCTTGGTCCACTCCTCTGCAGATTGCAGCTACTCTGAATCAGTGCTATGAGAAACAAATCATTCTTGTTACAAAATCTGAGAAAGACACGAGCAACCTTGAGAGGGGGTAGTGGTGGAAGTGAGGGTAGTATACTCTCTATCCTGGGTGTGGAAATAAATGGGGTTGTAATATGGTTTAATTTCATCACCTCTGTTTCAGTGTGGGATTCCTAGTCAAGTGAAAAACGTCCTCCTCATCTGACTTCAACAGACACTTCTTCCTTTGCATCCCAAGAATAAATAGTTGCAGAAGACATAATGTGCCCTTCTTCTGCTTATGAGTTGATATGTGAACATGAGTGATGTAAAAAGTGAGTTTTCTGTTTTAATGTCCTCCTCTTCCTGTGTTTGTCTCTTATTATTTTACAGCTGTGATATTGGCCTCTCAAAGCTCTTTCAGGTCAAACCCCGCTATTCTTAGAGCAGTTTTATAGCTGAGTACTTTGTAGGTGATGAGTCAATAAAATTGCAGATAGTCTGAGGAAAATAATGTGTGTCTGCCTAGGCAATAGTTGCATTACTCCTCTATGTAAGAACATATTTGGATAGTGACATTTGGAAGTAATATAATGAGGCCTCTGGTTTCCTGAGTACCTGTGACCTGAGAGCAGTTGTTTTTTAAACATCAGTTCTAGTGAAAATTGCATTTTCTTTTTCCCATTTAATCTGTAAAAAATCTGGGAAAAGAAAATATTGCATTTGAAATAGCAAATTTATCCAGAGGTTATGTGGCCCATATCCCATCTTGTAAGGGTAAAATGTTTTTGATCAAGAGTGTGACTATAACAGTTTTAGCCAGTTGATGCCCAGCAGCTTCTTAGAGAAGCCACCTCTGTAGCCCCCCATTACCAAAACCTGGCCACAGAAACAAAATACAGCTACTTCCTTCCAACCTGTATTTGAGGGAACTACATGGACAGGGAACCAGGAGGAGGTGGAAATGTGTACAACTGTGTAGTTTGTACTTACAAGCTACCATGAGAGTTTCACTACAGTGAAAAAGAAATTGCTTGTAATCATTTAAGTGGTACAAGCCTTAGGCTGGAAATACATCTGACTGTAAATAGATCCCTACAGTGACATCCACAAAGAACTACATTCTCAGATACCTGTTCGCAGTGAACAAAGTTGGAGACTTTCCTATACCATGGAGGCAATTTAGGATTCTTTCTGTGTACCTTTGGGTTCAAGCTTCTGAGAAACTTGGAAATTAAAAGATGAGAAAAGGATAGTGCATAAGCTGCTTAAATACACACCAGTTCAAATCAGGACTTAACATATAGTATTGTCAGGAAAAGGATTATAGAAGAGTGTGTGTATGAGCAGTTTATCCAGGAGACGAGGGGTCTGTATACCAGACTTGGAATGATTGGACTCTGGTCTCTGTTGCAGAGTCACAGACCTCCTTTGAAAGTACAAAGAAAAAAAAGTGTGTAAAGGTGAGATGGGATAGCTAGCTGCACTATCTGCTGCTAAAAGCAGTTCTACGTTTTGGAAATCTGCAAAAGTAGCAGCAACAAATAATCATGTGTAAATCTGTACATAGGGATAAAAGCTAATAAAAAACCTTTTTTTCTTTTTTACTTGCAGTATGTGCTGTATAAAGCACTGTAAACACAGGGCTAGGAATGAAGTAACAAAATAAATTGGAAAAAAACCAAAACAAAACATAAAAAACAGTGGATGGCTTGAGTAATAATAAGTTTTCCATCTCTACAGCATTCTAGCAGGAGGTTCTTTGAGAATTAAACTAAGCCACTCTGATGGAGACAGAGACGCTTGCCCTGTCCCCAAAGTTAAGTTTCTAATGCAAGCTGTTAGATTTTTATCTCCAGCCTTCCTTCAAGAGCTAATGTATTACAAATAGATCACACAGAGGAGAAATGTATAAGTAAAATCTAGAGATTATCACTTTTCTATCCTATTATAATAAAAATAGCAGGTGTGAAGTGAAACATCCAGTAAAACCAGTGAGAGACTGAAATTTGCTGCAGGTAAAAGATGACAAGTAATTTTCTCTCCCCTGTACAAACTTGTGTTCCTTTCTCTGTAGAAAAAGCAAAAATCACAACAACCCTGCCACCAAAAAAAACCCCAAAGAAATGCACGAAACCCCAGAACTGTGAAAATCTTTGTCTTTTTGAACCTTTCTTAAGCCAAAATTACTAATTCATTCTGCAAAACTGGTAGTAATGTTATTAAATTTAGAAAGTTGTAAGTCATTATTTGTATGTGAGAGCTGTCATTGCTTGAGGTCTTCTAAGTGTTTTTCAGAAGAAACAGCTATTCTTTTGGGCATTTCCTATATCCACGTAGATGTCTACTGGTATTTTAAGTAATAATGAAAGACATTTTGTATGATGCAAGTATCTACTAAATAGACAGATGGAAAAAAGAAGTTTGAAGTTCTTAAATTAACTACCCTATTTTCAACATCAATACCACAAAGAAAGCATTATTCTACAAGAGAATATATTTTCTGTAATTTACAATAACTGAGTAATGATGTGTTAAGGATGTAATTAGATCTAATTTGCTTATGTAAGTGAGCTGAATAAAAAAGATCAATATTCAATCTACACCTAGTGTGAAAAACAATTAGTTTAATTGACAAAAAACCTTCTGCTTCAGCTAATTACATAAAAATGACCTAATACTCATGCAAATTAAGATTATTAATAGTACATTAATATTTTAATTATATAAATCATCTTTACCTGTTAACTGGTGTTCTCTCTAACTTAGGGATTTAATTTTCAGGAAAATGTCATTTATCCTCATTGTCACAAAGTTCTTATATTACTTTTAAATTGTGAACTAGACCATTTCTCTCAGGGTCTCAATCTAGACTGAGTTCTTGTGGCAACAATTGAACATCAAGATTCACTGTTCTAATTGTCCTACTAATTATTTTTTAACAATGAGGACAAGCAAATCCAATGTCATACTGATGCTTGATGTGGATGATGTGGGTACAGGTGTAAAGGCTAAATGCTACACAGATAATTTTTCACTACTTATTGCCAGAGCCGACAGTGATGGGAATGGGACAGGACCCCTTCATAGGTGATTCCAAGCACAGAAATAAGGCTTCTATTCTGAATCACTTTGGCAGGAAACTCTTGCTCCATCTTCAGTCAATGGAGAGGAGAAAATTTATGGTTTTTTTTTTTTTGTCCAGGATTAGGCTGTGCTGTATTCCTCATAATGTGGCTGAATGTAGAGACTGCAGCTTTGAATTATTTTCCAATTTAAATAAAACTGCCACATATTACTGGCTGCATTGTGTCTAATGGTATGTAGGTATAATCTAGCACCAGTGAAAGAAGGATAAGTATCAAGGCAATATTTTCTTTAGACTTTTTGACCTATCAAGTCAGTAGAGAACTAGCCTCCCAGCCCAGCTCTTCCTTTGCACTAGGGATAGTACATGAAATACAGAAGCAGCACTTCTCATCCAGAAATACTGATTCAGGAGTGGCATCCAGGCTGCACACTGGACCGCTCAAACTCATCCACATCCTTTTGAAAGAGTGATGCTGCCATTGAACTGACCAAGCTGGTGTGGCAAAGGTTGCCTGACCAAGTCCTCTTCTTAGCTCAGTTGCTTGCCAGTTTTCTAGCGCAGAGAGAGTCCTCATGGATCAGCACTAGTGTGGCCAGCAGGACCAGGGCAGTGATCATCTTGCAATGGGGAGGCTACACATCAAACCCTGTGTTCAGTTTTGGGCCTCTCATAACAAGAAAGTCCTTGAGGTGCCAGAGTGAGTTCAGAGAAGGGCAGTGAAGCTGGTGAAGGGTCTGGAGCACAAGTGTCATGTGGAGCGGCTGAGGGAACTGGGGCTATTCAGACTGGAGGAAAGGAGGCTGAGGGGAGACCTGTCTACAACTGTCTACAACTACCTGAAAGGAGGTTGTAGCAAGGAGATTGTTGGTCTCTTTCAGCTAACAAGTGATAGGACAAGAGGAAACAGCCTCAAGTTGTACCAGGGGAGGTTTGCATTGGATATTAGGAAAAATTTCTTTACTGAAAGGGTTGTCAGGCATTGGAACAGGCTGCCCAGGGAGGTGATTGACTCACCATCCCTGGAGATGTTTAAAAGATGTGTAGATGAGGTTCTTAGGGACATGATTTAGAGGATAACTTGACAGTAGTAGGTTGATAGTTAGACTTGATGTTCTTAAAGGTCTGTTCAAATCAAAAGGATTCTATGATACGATTCTGTGTCTTCTGGCAACACAGCAGTGCTGTGGAGTCCTGGTGGTTACCCTGTGAAAGCAGCTGGGTACCGGGACTCCCAGTCACCAGCTAAGAAACTGATCAACAAATCATAGCAAACTTCCAGTGTCATGAGTGAAGTTAGGGCAAACCTTAGATGCAGTATGTGACTGACTTTTTCCATCCATTTTCCTTCCTCAGTCTTCACTTTGTGTGGACAAGAGGTAACCAGAGACCATCATGCTAAAGGCAGAGTAAAGACAATTGGGCTTTGGGGAAAGCTGCCTTTGCAGGTAAAAGCTGTTGTTACTCACACCGTTCTCTCTTGTGTTTTTAGTGCTTATGGCACAGTTTAGATTAGGAAGCACTGCAATTCTGAGGGGCTGGATAAGTGATGATTTAACCTTTTATAGGAGCCATTCATCAGTCCAGTGACAATTGGAAAAATTAGTGCTGCTCTAAGCCCTTCACAATCCCTACTAAATGTCACTCTTGTAACCAATGGATGCTTTAAAAGGTGCAAATATAGAGGGGGTGGGGAAGGGTTGATAAAATATCTATATAGAAATAGTACTCTCGGGTGACCCTTGGAGTTGAGACTTTCCTTAGGATATAAAGGGGTTTGGATTAAGTCCCAGTCTCTGACTCTCACCTTACCTTCCAGTTTCATGGGCACATTCTACACATTTCAGGAAATGATGCAAATATAGGACAATGCAATATTTTTGGCCATTATACAGACATACATATGTTTCCAGGAGATGCTCACATCTCAACACTTAGAGATACAGGAGAGCAGCCGTATATCTTAAATTTTGTTACTTCTTTACAGCTCCTTCTCACCCCAGTTTGCAAGGACATGCTACTTTTGAATAGGAGACTTTGTAAAATCTTTCTAACTCCTCCCAAACTACCACAATTAATTGATCCATAATATGCTACTCCACATAGAGTTCAGGACTCAAAACTATCCCCGTCTTAGAATCCAAGAGTATATATATTTTTTTTTTGAAAGGTCTGAATGCAATTTAATAGATTTTTTTTTTACCCTGCAGAGAACAAAATCCTCTGCAGAACAGTTGGTATTTTCTGGCTTTCGGCACTGTATGGTAATGTAAATGTCAGGATAGCATAAGGTAATAATTATGAAATCATATTTTGCTGCTTAAAAGAACCAAAAGGTTTCTAAAAAGTAAATAAAACTTATCTTTTACATTGTAAGCTCTCTTGCCAGTGGCTCTGTTTTAATATGTTTGTGGATAGTATTTAGTGCTGTCCAAATGCAAATGATATTTGTTATAATAATAAAAGCTGTTTCCTGGTTCTCATCTTTTAAAAGCTTGTAGTGTTCACTACCTACAGCATTTCAGCTACTGAGCAAGACGAAAGAGAAACTTCTGATGCAATGGATGGCTCATCTTCATAAGAATATGCCAGATTAGTTAAATCACTCTTGGTTCCAGAAGACAGGCTGTGCCAGAGAGTAAAGCATGCCTCTGTCTTGTAGTGTGGAATGTTGATTACAACCTTTTAGCCTTTTATTGAAGGCCAGCAGCAGTACTTATAGCTTAATCTCTCAGAGGGGGAAAAAAAAAAAAAAAAAAAGTACAAAAAATGGTAATTCTCTTCCAATACAGTAAAATTTTTCTGTCTTATTAGACCAAGAAATACAGGTAGAAATGTTATGTGAAATGTATGAGGTCAACAAAATCAGGAAAATTTGATCCTTGAGATGGAGTTCTTGTATTTTATCTGGTAGAGTACACTGACTGCCCATCCTTCCCTCTGCCGTAAGAATGATCTAACCTTTGAAACTAGGACTGTCCCTGCAGAGCTATGGAGAGTCTACACGAGAGCAAAATCTAGCATCACCATCCACTAACATTTTTGTGACTGTAGGTAAGTGAAAGGGTCTTTACTTATATTTCTGCTCCTCATTCTTCCCCTTTTATTCTAAAAATGTTTTACTTAATGCAGTCCTGCTTTTCTATGTAATAAATCAGTATGCAGTGGAGACTTTGAGCATAATCCCACAAATTATACAAAGGTGCTAAGCATGAATCTTCACAATGCCCAAGTGCATTTTACAACAGCTCCAGTGACACTGTGAGCTATGTTATATTTTTGTTCTGAAGGGGTGCTCCTCAGAGAGGAGGTAGAAAGTTATGTGCTGTCAAAAAGTCTTGATATGTTTCTAGCCATAAGTTTCACACTTGGAAAAACAGAGCAAGGTGTTTGCAGAGAATGCTGTGACATTGGGCTGGGATAGGGGTGTGCACACTTATCAAGATGGACCAACACCGTGGTAAGACCTTTGGGTTCTGTAGATAAGTTGCCATAAGGACATGAGCAGACTAATGCTGAAGAGGTATATTATAATTTTTTACCTACTGCACCAAATGCTTAGCATGTTAACTCAGGCATGCTGTTTAATTCCTCCTCCTGTTTATGGTAAATAATTTTACTATATCTATCAGTTTCACAAATATTTACATACTTAGAAGTACATTTGAGTGAATCACTTGTTAGTCTCATGTAGAGTTGTGACCCGATGTGCTGCTGTGCAGGGCTGTCCCTGGGGTTACTAGTTTGTCTGAGACTAAACAGTTGCTCAGCTTCTTTGTAGGCTCCAAACTGTGAAAACTCATAGCTTCTCTTTCCAGTGGGATTGTAAAGGTCTTTTCTTCTTTGCTTCTGCTTGATTTGGAACCTAGTGGTATTTGTGGGTTAAAGCTAATGCTCTGTGGATTACTCAAAGCTAAACACATGCTCAGTTGATTGGATAGAGACAGGTGCCATGCATTTCCAAAAATGTCTAATAATACATGCCAATAATATCTACACTACAACCATTAGTAGGTGTTATTTATTTTGATTATTCAGTGTATCCATCTCTAAAACATCTTCAACTCCCTTACCCAGGGACTTTTGTTTCACTGGAAGGTAACCATATTGTACTGCTGGAAAAAGAGAGACTCTAATGTATGTCTTGAATTTTTACCTCATTCATGCTATCTTATGTACAACTGTGAATCAGGTGAGGAATGGGCAGCAGTGGATTTCTAGCCGTTACTTAGATGTGGTGGGAAGAACTGTGCCTTGAATAAGAACCATAGTTGATAATTTATGATCATTAAAAATATCATGAAGCTTCCAACAAGTACTACACCCAAGGGCTTGTCCAAATTCTAAGTCAGAAATATCCTGATTAACTCCCAAGCACTAAATAAACTCCCTCAGCAGCTTAAAAAGCCAAAATATTAATGTGTCTCATATCCAGAGATGGTTTCTGAAGCATGGCATTTAAATTCAGGGCTAGGGATGAACCACTGCAGATGCACTGGGTGATGAAGTCTGGTCATTTGAACCTAATATAGCTGAAAGTAGCTGGTACCCATTGTAACAGCAGCTGCACATAGTTTAGGGCTTCACTAACTGGACATTATGAAAAGTAAAGCCTGTGATGTTAAAGGAAACTGCAGAGAACCGAACAGTATCATGTACCTCACTGTGGTTAAAAAACAACAATAATATTGAGTTGCCTGCAATTTGTGCCACTTTGCCTGATGACTGATTGAAGGACGTAATCTTTAACTTTGACTCTCTCAACTTTTGCTCATTTTTTTATTTCTAAATTTGGCTTTTGTGCTTTATCTCTATATGTACACTTTCAAGTTGTGTAAAGCTGTAAGATAATTGGAGGAGCCTTTAACCCTGTGGTTTGATCCCCTTGAATTAATGAGGTACACAAAACCACTTTAAAATGTAAAGCAACCTGAATTCAAAGGCATAAAAATATCTACAGTCATTGAGCTGAAAATGTTAACAAGAAGATTTTGGCCAAGGATGGAATAAATCTCTCTTCAAACAGCTAAAGGTTTTCCAAAGTAAAATATGTGTGGGGAGAGCAAGTTTGTGTGTATGGGGAAGGGGTAGTCTTTAAATTACTTTTACAGCCTGCAAAGATTAAATCGAATTTAATGTCACTTCTTTTTGATTGAGAGCTGTAGCTTACATCTTCTTATGTCTGTAAATAAGAACAGATGTGTTGTTACTCATAAGAGTTTTGATTAAGGTTTTCCCAAACATAATCTATCTTTGTGGGTATGTTGGTCTTGAGAAAACACGGTATTTTTCTGTCAAATCAAAAACTATCAGATCTGTATACTTCTTTCCACACTACTGAAATGGAAAATGTAGACTTCATGTCAAATTAAAAAGAAAATTAAATTGTTCATAAAATACATAAGCCACTTAAAAGTGTGGAGGATGTGTCAGAGTTGAACTTAGTTACTCTTATTGATTAAAAAGATGTTTAATGGAGAGTGTCTATATTCCTTTGCAGTCATCATACTTCAGTCTAAGCAGACTTTATTTCATCTGAAATGCATGCGCTTTAAGAACCAAGAAAAATCCCTGGCTTTCTGATATGTTTTTGATCACTTATTGCTGAATCATTTTTTGATGAAAATACATGCTTTATTGCTTATTATATATTTGGTAGCAGCATGTTATTTTATTTGGTTGCATAAGTTTTCTAAATTCAGCCCAGTATATGTTAAAAGAGGGGCTATATAAATGAGGATTCATCAAGACAGGACACTTGTGCTATGATGAAGTTTCAATGGCCTCCAGATCAGAGAGCCCAGCTCTCATTTATTTTTGTGACTAGCTTAAATTTCGTGGTCGTGCTGATGAAGTACTTAAGAGCCACATCTGCAGAAGTGCTCATCCAGCAATTTTTATT
Organism: Nesoenas mayeri; assembly: GCF_963082525.1. Taxonomy (NCBI): domain Eukaryota; kingdom Metazoa; phylum Chordata; class Aves; order Columbiformes; family Columbidae; genus Nesoenas; species Nesoenas mayeri. Next base: position 12,972,368 of record NC_137560.1, read on the forward strand.
TCAGCATTTGGGAACTAATGATCTATTTTTATTCCAAGAAATATAGGATTTAAACCCAAGAGCAATTCTATATGTAGAAGGCATAGCACCATTGTAAAATGAATGCAGGTGTCTATAATCGTCAGTAGGAAAGAAATCAAAAGTTGGCCACAGTGAGTCTGAGGAAGTCACACTCTGAACGGGCACTGTGAAGTTTGATAAACATGCTTTAGAGAATGATTGAAATAGTATTAACTGTGCAGCAGAGTGGCCTTTTTTTTTTTTGGAGTAAAAGCAAGTATTAGTGAAGAGCCATTAGGCACTCAGGAGAGAAATGTTTGAGCCATTCTTTTCAGAGAAATCTGGTACTGAGCCAGGGGTAACATATCACAGAGAGATATCTAGTGCTTTCTGTGTGCAAGTTGCTTGTCTGACCTCAGAGGAAGGTTTGTCAGCATATACTGTCCTCTGCTTCTTAGTAAGTGTTAAGTTACAGAATTGGAGAGAATGACAGGAAAATAAATTAGTAGTAATTCTAATATTAAGGTGTTTGAAAAAAATGATGGAAGAGGGTATTCCAGTGTGGTTTTGTGGGTTTGTTCTTGGCTTTATTTTAATTTTTTTTTTTTAAGTCAAATCAACATAGCCCTGACCTCTGTGTTAGATCAAACTGTCTCCTCATCTTTAAGAGCAGCTATTCCTAATTAATGGTTTAGTGTTCTGTTGTGTGAGTAAATTGATAATAACCAAAGCTCAGACTTGCTTACCTAAAACTTTCAGTTTACGCCAAATTTTCAGTATGAGCTGAATTGGTGCCATGGTGCTGTGTACATGGTTTTGCTGGCTTAGCCTATGAGGCCAGATTTCACCTGTTGGTACTTTATGGAATAATTTGCAAATAGATTATATGTTATTAGATATTAATATGTTACATATTAGTAAAAATAGGAATATTAGATTTAAGAAAAAATAATTCAAACCTTCCTTTTTAATTTTCTAAACTTTGCTTGGAAAAGGCAAGATTTAAGATAAAATCAGAAACTGAAAGAGATTATTTCTGTGGGCAGACCACTTTAATGAGTACATCCTAATAACATTTGTAGAGATTGGTGCATATATTACACTTTTGGTTGCCTAGCTCCTTAATGCTTTTTGAAATGCTCTTCCCTCTCTCTTTCCATCTCTCCTCTTTCCATGGACATTTGCACTGAATTTAAATTTTGCAGACTGCAACGAATTTTCTTTATGTGTGTAAGCATTCAGGTCGCATAGGTCTTTCCACTTTGTAGCATGCAGGGAAGGCAGTCGTTAATGAGAATTGTCAAAATGAGAAAAGACAACATTGTAGTGAGCAATTCCAGGGGCACACTGATTATAACGGACTGGGCTCCTTTATATAATATCTGCTTGCAGGCTGGTAAATGGTAAATACAAGCTTGCAAACTTGCTACACAGATAATTATTTTACAGTCAGCCTTTCTACTGTGGATAAATTGAACAACTCTTCCCATGCTGTGCGTATTTGTACTGTTCCACCACCATGTTTGCCTTAGTGCATGTTCAGATTGGTAATAGCCCTTTGATCAAAGGAGAAGATATTAGCCTTTGATACTTGGAGTAAGTCAGGAGTACCTTGAGAGCACTCGAAATAATCTGTGCTTGAGACTAATTTACATCACCACTGCTCATGTGAAGGCACCTGAGCTAGAGCTGCATCACAGAAAGTGTTGGGAGAATCCCAATAAATGTAATGCTGAAAATAAATGGAAAATTCAAGTTTTTTAATGCCAAGCAGTTTGGTTCAAAACCAAAAAAATAAACCAGCCTCATCTTTTTACTGCCTGTATATTGTGTTTATCTCCAATCTCATGAAAGCTTTGGAAGAATGTGCACAAACTGTAAATCCAGTACAGCTATGAAAAGACATGTGTGTTCATTAACTTTCACTTGTAGCTATATGCTAGCATGATCCATTTGGCAATTACAGTTATGAATATTGGTATGTGTATTGATAAGAGTTTTGATGTGCTTTCCTCTGTCAAGTATGCTGAAATGCCTCATGTGAAATAAGTAGTCCTGGGAGGACAGTCCTGCATCCAACATTTCACTATAATTTTACAATGATAATCAGTGGCTTTATAATGGTGTCCAACCAATGGTGTGTACACATGTGCAGAGGTAAATATTTATGGGTTATTTTAGGAAAAAATTAAAACTCATTTTGAGGAAAACTTCTGTTTGAGTTCTTTGTAATAATGACCTCTAAAAATAGCAAGGAAAGACTTCTCAACAATTTTAAGATAAAAATTACAGTTTATTTTAGGGTTGTCTGTTTAATAAAATGTTCAAAAGACTTTCTAAACAATTCACTTTTCAGACTTTCATCAGAATATTTGTTGTTTTTTTTACAGTAACTTGAAAACAACCAATCAACCCCAAATATCCCAAACATTTTCTTTTCAATTAGTTTTACATACAAATCACTCAAATCCAGTGACAATGGCCGTCAAAATAAAGCAAGCTTTTGGCAGCAGTCACCAAATAAAAGGCTCAGATTTGTTCTAAATGCTCACCTTTTAATCTATATTGTTACTGGGATTTCACACTTCTGTGAAAATAGATCTGTTCTTTTGAAATCTACTGGCTGATGTGGCACGGGAACATAGCACTACAATTCCCTCTGTCTAGAGGGAGTTCTGCTTGTATATCGCAGTGTGTTTCCAGAGGATTTATGGTTTTCCTTAATTTTTATTACTGAATTGATTTGCATGAAAACAGGATTTTTTTTTCCCGTACGGTTTCATTGGATCCAGATGTTTGTTTTCTATGTGAAGTCATAATCTCATTACTGACATTGTATTTGTTTGTGGCAAAATGGTGAGGATGACAAAAGAAAGGATTATGACCTTTGCAAGGGATAAGCAACTGCAACTGATAGATTCCAATAAAACAAAGGCCTTGTCACCATGCAAATTTATTCTGTAATATGGAATTTTTTAAAGGGGTTGAGGCAAAGGAAATCAGAACTAGGGAAGTATTTATGTTGAGATAGAAGAGCTAAATGTTGCCTGTAAAAAAGCCTGCTTTGCTACTTGGTAGGTCCTTGCCCATAGCAAGGGAGGTCTCCCCATCACACCACCCACTCAGCTTCTCCAGACTTCCTACTTCTAACATTGCCTTTACTGGGTAGTTTGGCTTTAAAGATGTGGGCTGTCCTAGAACCATGTTGGTTTGGCCTGTGGTAAGGCTCTTTTCCAGCGTCTAGCTCAGTCCTTCTGGAGTTAATCCAGATCTGAGGAGGTTTTATGATGAAGTCCCATTCCTGTTGTTCTAGATCTTAGTTTTCTCTGCTCAACATCTCTAATTAGGAGGAACTGATATACCAAATTTTCTACCAGAAACACAGGGAAGTTAGTCTTGCGATGATTAGGACTTCAGAAGGCTTTGCCTGCTGTTCATCTCAAGGGACTTATAAGCAATATTTTTCATTATTTCTCCAGTCATCTCCCTGGGTAACTTAAACATCTCTAGGAATAGTGCACCACAATCAAGGGGATCCTTTCTCTGCCATTCTAGTTCTGTTTACTTTTCTAGATATTACCTAGTTCAGCTGGGAAGAATGTTTTCTCTTTTTTTGCTAATGAAAGTATATTTTTTTCAATGCTGCAAGATTTCAGAATTAGTATAAAAGGTGTTTATACACCTTGAATTAATTTTTAGCCCTTAAATGGTTGCTGTAGCTGTTAATCTAATCAAAAGCCTGTGTTCTCAGACCATGCTGGAAGTTTACAAAGGCAGTCTGTTTCAGTATCATTTTGCATTTGTAATACTGGATCTTTCATCTTTATGAGGTTTAATGATATAAAATATTCTGATTATTTTAACAAATTTGGTCAAATGTCAAATCTAGTTAGCATCATTTATCAATAAAATTTATTTTTTTTTGCCTCCAGCTTTGAACTGACAATTTTATGTGTGTGCATGTCTATGTATAATATATAGAGATTCATTGTTAGTTGTAAAAGAACAGAGATTAAGGCCTTAAAATATAAAATACAAAATCGCACTCTACAGAAGGCTTGAGGGAATGTTAGAAAAAAGGACTATTTGTTACTTCCAGGCTAAAGGAAAGTGATTATAAATACATTGTTCACATTAACATCACTCTTCCTTTTGGGTAGACTGTGCATAAAGGCTTTAAAATAATTGAAATGAAGAAACTAAGTTACCCAGAACAGTAGCATGACTGAACGTGGGTAGAAAGGTAACAAAATGGAAATCAGATGGGGTAAGGCCTGGCTTCTGCAGTCACTACTGGCACATCTATTCTGTACTGCTAACTGCTAAACTTGGAGCAGAACAATGTAGACATTACCTACAAAGATCACAGAATCATGGAATGGTTTGTGTTGGAAGGGACCATAGAGATCCTTTAGTATCAACTTTCTTCCTATGGGCAGGGACATCTTCAACTAGACCATGTTGGTCAAAGCCCCATCCAACCTGGCCTTGAACACTTCCAGATGCTTTTGCATGATGTTGTGTCCTGTGCTGGTAAATGAGTTACGGAGTGATTGCATGGACATTCAGCTGCTGTCTCCTCCCAAACTGTTTCAATGTCTGTCCTTAAGAGTACAAGAGAGCTGTTATATGAGAGAATGGACTGAAGAAGTAGCCGCAAGTGGGAATGGGGAGGTGGAGGTAGGAAGACCTTGCCCCTCTGCGTCCAAATCACCATCACATCAGATGTTTCCTACACTGTTGTCCCTGAAAAACTCATAATGTTCCTTAAAGATAGCTTTATAGTGCTGAATTAAATAAAAAATCTGTAAAACAAGCTAAATATCAGCCATCATGCAGAAATATGGATAACTGAGGAGTGTGTTTAAGGGAAGACCGAGGTATCATTTGAAACTTGGTTTTTGTAGTGGTGTAACTGCTGCTCTGGTCTGTATGTGTCCTGCTTTGAACTACAGAATCCATTTGGCTTTTGCACAGAACCAGTCAATTTCAAGGCATCCTCAGCCTTTCACAATTCAAAACACAAAAGTAAGCCTGACTCTTTTAATCATGAATCAGGTCCAAAATGTTTAACATTTATTATGTAGCCACTTAATGGCTAGTGGCTATCCAGTCAAAGGAGATTTATATCTCCTTACAACAGCTTAATGTGTACTTATGGTCCCCCAGGGTCCCTTGTCCAGCTGAATGGCCAAAATGAACATGTTCAGTACTCTCTTTTACAGCGAACTGTGGACCCAATGGCTACTTGCACATTTTTATCTGATATATCTTGTCAAGGATAATGCCAATGCCAAACTAAGCTGGAACAGAAAATCTCATGCAGGGTACTGCCTGCAAGAAACTCCGTTTTCAGATACTGTCCGGAACTGTCAGAACTGGTGGTTTTGCTGTCTAGAGAATTGTGTGACACTGTGCTAGCACTAGGATACAAAATGAAGCATATCTCTGTCAAAAAATTTGGCTTAGAGGGATTACTGAACATCATACTTGCTGTTCTCATTTGGAGTTAGGAAATGTTTAGCATGGTGCATATGACCTTCAGCTATCCTTGTGTGAAGCCCAGATTCAGAGGCACTGAGCATTTGCCCTAAAGAATAATATTGACATGGAGTGCACAATCCATGTAACTGTTCTTATCTTATGCTAAGTATAATTTTACTATATTCTTGAGTGTAAGTACAGACAACCCTACTGAGCTAATAGCTAAGCATCACAGCTACATAGCATGGCAAATAATGCAGTTAAAATGAGGGTACTTAAATCAGCTGGAGCCAACATTTTCTTAGAGGCCTACTCTGAGAGTCCACAGTATTTCCTTATTTTTACAATCTTTATGATGAAGCAATAATTCTTACTTATAATGGACACATTCTCCAATCAAAGCCTCTAACTTCTGCATGAACACGTAGCCACTCTCTTCTGGAAAATGACCCAGTAAAAATCCATAAAAATATCAAAAAGTAAATTTAAAGTTTTGACAACAACAGCTGACCACTGTTTTTGTGTTTTTCGCAGAAGACAGGGAAGTAATCTTGCTACTTACACGGACAAGCGACTACATGAACATTCTTTCTGTTGTCTGTAGTTTGTGCTTAGAGAGTAGGAAAGGGTGAATGTAATTCTTCCACAGTTTATGTAAAGGAGCTGTGTATCATGAGGAATGACTTTTAACTTGTTCCCTTGCCCTAATTCACTTATCTCAGCAGATGAGGTGTTTGCTCTTGCATCTAGATTGTTATCCAGAAATGCTTATCTGGTCTTTGCATGCACTCCTGCATGAAGTTGCCTAGTAAAATGTCTTGAAAAGCTTGCAGAAGTAATCTGTTAAATCTGGCCTTGTCTGTAGTAATGATTCTTTCTGTAGGATCTCTTGAATACCAGTCCTTTTTAATCAGTTCAGTCCAATCAGCAATACTCCAAAAGCTTCTTGGCTGCCTTTGATTCAGCTCCCCTTTGTCCCACAAAAAGAAGTACCTTGAATTTTGCAGCAGTCAGGGAGAGCTATGGAAGTTTTACCTGAGACTTTGTTCTGGGAAATAAACAGGCTCCCAAAAGCATCTAGTCCTGTGCTGCCTGTAGCAAAGCTATTTTGATGTGAAGCATAAATGACATAAAGTTGTATTTAAAAAGACAGTAGCTGTCCTGATTCCAAATGTAAGTAAATGTGTTGAGCCTCAGTGCTCAGAAAGAAAATAAAGTGTACTTTGTGCCCATAATCAGCACGTTTCCAGGAGACTGGCAAACATTTTGTGATATTGTTCACAACCATTGCACCATCAGGAGCAGTCCTGCATTTCAACTTAATTGAACCACTGCTATGACATAGCCAAGCTTTTCAAGTGGTAAAACTGTAATTATAGAGAGTGCTTCTCTGGCACTTTCTATTGGATAGCTGCTTTCAAAATATTAAGCCTTCTGAATAAATCTGTGAAGAAGATTTTACTGGGGAAACTGTAGATGCACGGTTCCTATGCCAAGCTCCTGTCTCCTTACAAGAGAAAACAGCATGTATCAGGTCTTGAAATAGTGTGTTCTAATCCCATTTCCTTGCATATCTACTGTAGGGCTACCTCTTCCCTTCAAGGTAGGGATGAGTTGTGCACCAGGAGCTCAGAGATAAGGTGGCACCCATGCTATTTCAAGCACAGGCCCTGTGATTGCTGCACTGTACAGGGCCAAGTGGAAAACCTGCCATATGCTTACTTTTCTCTCTTATAATAGGACCGTGAGCACCCAATTATGGAGTGTGGCATTTTTCTGTATCTTAATGCTAATAATGCACATATGAGCAGAGACTCTTAACAGCTGAGATAACAGCATAGAGCTGCCAGTCATGTTGGGACTGCAGTTACTTATATATTTGCAGCAGCTTCTAAGAAAGGTATATTCAACTAAAGGTCACAATTTAGGAATCTATACCTCAGATGTAGCTTTCAGGGGAGAGGCAGAATGGCCCAAGTGCCTGTTAGCATCAGATGATATGTAACAAAAACTAAAATGAAAGGTCTACCATGCCCTGTTGTACTGAGCCAAAAAAGCAGCATTTAGATAGCATGCAGGTTGGAAGAGAGAAGAGGTTAAAAGAAAACAAACCAAAACAACAAGAAAACCCAAACAAACAAACAAAAAAAATGAGAATAGGGAAAAGGAGCAGTGTGTGTAACAAGGCATCTCCTCACTTTCTGTTCTTGTTGGAGAACAAAACCAATGTGCAAGTTTAGATTTCTGGGGTGCTATACAAGCCATATGAAATGAAACTCACTTCACCTGAGCTCCTCAGAGCACAGGTACCATGAAGGCACATATTCAAATCAACTGCCTGCCTCTTTTTCCCACATGACAGAAAACACTCTCTTTTGGTTTAAATATATTCTTGCTTTTGGTTTTTTGGTCTGGATTTTGTTTCCTCCTTTTTACATTCAGCTGTTGTGTGTTATGATGTTCCATTGCTGTGAAAAGCTCTGGGACATCACCTGACACACACTACTCATGGTGCTATATCAATGCAAATCATTGTTGGCTTTCCTTGCTTTTCATCCTTGACAGTCTGGCATTATAATTGCTTGGTTCTAATATTTCCTGTCCCAAGGCTATCAATTTGTTTTCAATTTCTCCACCTGTTGGGTTGGCTCAGGTATCCCACAGGGTTTTGTCCTAGGCATCCGCTACTTAAGTTAATTTATTATGTTCCCAGCTCTGGAACGTAGGCGCCCTGAAGCATTTTTACAAACAGGATTGTGTTACAGTGTTGTTTTTGTTTTCCAGAGATTTTGGCAGGAATTTAGTTGAGTTTTCTTCTTCATTTTCTCCATGTAAGACTTGCTGTGAAGCTAGCTATTGTTGCACTACTTAAATCTAAATTCTTTGACCAATTTTCTATTGTGTCCGTCCACTTCCACAGTGTGTGCTGAGCAATTGGGCAGAATGGAGAAGAGAACCTGAAGAAAGGTCTTTGCAGATAATTGTTTCCACATAATTCATCTGCATTTCCTGTGGTTAACCTTGAAAACTACTTTGCAAGATGATGGAAAGAGGTTAAATTTTGCTTCCTACAGCATGGACTTCAAAAGGCAAAACTTGGCTAAGGGGGAGGCACTGGAAAATAAGCTGGAATAGTGTGGCTAAAAAGAGCAGGAAGAAAAAGGTGTCTGTCCTCTTAGTCAAAGCTCAAATCTTGTTGCTGTACTGTCTTAGTATAGACTGGAATAAAAATAGTAGCAAAAGTAGCATTGAATCATTTCTGTGCTGGGCATTTGATGCTTTTTAGGATCATATCTGTAAATTAGTGTCCTAAAGGCTGGTATAACAGGTTGTTTGTTGGAAAAGGCTTAGCTAATAGAAATGTATAAAGTTCTGAGGCAGGAAAGCCACACACCTTTGTTTATACTATGTCCTGTGTGCTGGCTGAGACATGTTTACCTTTCTATAGGATGTAGGATGTGCTTTGTATGAGGGTAGTGTCCAGACAATGTTTACAGAGAGAGGGGCAGAAACAGTTGCTATTACCACTTGAACAATTTAAAACATCCAGAACAGGATGTTCTAAACTTTCTTCTGAGGTCTATGTAAGTTTGTAATTGTTCATATTAACCATCTAAGGAGAAAGGTTGTTCCTTATGTGTTTAATAAGTTCAACATAGGTTTGAACTGAAGAGAGGTTGTAGGGCAGCATGGATTAAGCCTTTGACCATCTCATGAGTGCCGATAAGCACAGTGTCCTTCATGGGCAGGAGAATGAATCTAGCGTACAGTATCCTTTTCAGTCTCTTCAGTTAAGATTCATGTATAACCAGGAGAAACTGTGTTTATATGAAGAGCAGCAAGAAAAAAAAATGATAAAAACACTTTTCAAGATTTGCTTCCTAGTCTCTTGATAAGAATGTTAAGAAAATAACTTTGGTATAAGAGAAATCTCAGTCACCTTGGTGACGGGGTGGCCACTGCTAAATTGTGCTCAGTATTGCCTACAATTTTTTTACTTTTCTTATTTTGATATATTAATACTAAAATACTGAATACTTTGTCTTATCTGTCTTAATTTTCTTCCTAGTAGACAAAGACAGTAAAAATAGCCTGAGAAGTGGGCTTTCTGTTTTTGCTGTGTTTTAGTCAATTTAGATTTTGATTTGTGTGATCCAAGAATGTTTGAGGCAGGAGACCTAAGACAGAGTGAAAGCAAATCTTAAATCTCTTAGTAAAATGCTTGTTGTGCTCTTTCTGCTGGAGGAGGAGGTGGGGGGCCAGGGGGAAGGAAAAAGATAAACAGCAGCACCATTACAACTTGGCCTGAGTCCAACCCTTTAGTTACATCTATGCCTTTAACTCTGCCTGAGAAAGTCATTTTAAAGAAATACAGTTATTACATGCATTAGTCCTCACATCCTGGAAGGTACATCTGTACACTTCAATCTTTCTGGATTACCTCAAATGTTTCCTGAAGGCATTTAAATCCAGTGAAGACCAATCTGAAAGAATTCTCTCTGCCATTCTTTCCTTTTTCTGGCTTCAGAGACAGAAAAAAATCTGCAAATGACTTGCAAACTATGTTTTAAAAAAACAGGAAACCTAGCAAGAAAATTCACAGAATCACAGAATGTTAGGGATTGGAAGGGACCTCAAAAGATCATCCAGTCCAATCCCCCTGCAGGAGCAGGAACACCCAGATGAGGTTACACAGGAAGGTAGCCAGGTGGGTTTTCAATGTTTCCAGAGTAGGAGACTCCACAACCTCCCTGGGCAGCCTGTTCCAGTGCTCTGTCACCCTTACTGAGAAGAAGTTTCTTCTCAAATTCAAGTGGAACCTTTTGTGTTCCAGTTTGAACCCATTACCCCATGTCCTATCATTGGTTGTCACCGAGAAGAGCCTGGCTCCATCCTCGTGACACTCACCCTTTATATGTCCGTAAACATTAATGAGGTCACCCCTCAGTCTCTTCTCCAAGCTAAAGAGACCCAGCTCTCTCAGCCTTTCCTCATAAGGGAGATGCTCCACTCCCTTCATCATCCTGGTTGCCCTGCACTGGACTCTCTCCAGCAGTTCCCTGTCCTTCTGGAACTGAGGGGTCCAGAACTGGACACAATATTCCAGATGTGGTCTCACCAGGGCAGAGTAGAGGGGAAGGAAAACTTCAAAATGGTCTATAAAAACATTTCAGGCAGGGAATTTGATAGAAGCAGAGCTTCCCTAAGGATGAAGTGTGATTAACTTCTCAAATTCTGTTCTCAAATCAATGTTTTCTGAGACTACAGGTAATCAGCTCAGCTGGTCAAAATTATTGTGGCATCCCTGATTTCACTGAATATGTAACAGTTTACTGTTGCTGAAAATGTAACCCAGCAGGGGAGTATGCACAGACTTCAAAATACACTCTAATTCATACACTTAATTCTGATCATACTTTTATTAGTGTTTCACTGATGAAACTCAGTGGTGTTGTTCCCATTTTACATCAGTGTGAACTGAAACAGAGTCATGTCCAGCAACACTAATCATTTGGATTCTGTCTTTGGACATAGATCTGAAATATGATCAGAGATAATTGCCCACTGTTTGGTGTTCTGAGGTTAAAAATAAGCCAGAACTGAACTCTTTGTTATAGTGTGTTTCTCAGTAAATGCCTCTCTTTTTACTTGGAGTCATAACAAGACCATTATTACATTCTGTAAAATGATTAGTGCAAAAGGCAGTTGTTAGTTAATGCTGCTGGTCCTACTGATGCCACTTGTAATGTGTATGAAACTGTTCCATGTTTCATCCCCTGCTATTGCTACTGTTGCATATTTGACTTCTGGATCTAGGCCACAATGAATTTGCCATCTGCGTAGCCTCTGTGGCTTGGCTGCTCTTTTTGATGTTCTTCTCCAGCAAGAAGCAAATAATGAGCATGTCTGGTGATGGTCAATTGAGCCTACGAAGGTGGTTAGGACACTGGGTTCCCTACCATGTCATACAGACCACTACCCTAACAGTGCCAAGAACAATCTCTGAATGGCTCATCTATCATTGAAAGCAGATGGTTTGCCTCAACTAGTGGAGAAATGTGAATTAAAACACAGTCCTTAGTGCGTTATAAAGGGAAAGAATGAGAAGAACCATAAAAATTGCTTATTGTGTTAAATACTGTGTTTGCTTTTTCTGTGTAAGTTACCCTGTGCTAAAGTAGCTGTAAGGGACTTGAATTTATCTGCAGCATATCCACTTTCCAATTCTTGATTCTCTTTCACTTAACAGCAAATATTTATTGTAGTAAACTAAATTCATGTGTTGCAGATAAGATTTTATTTTGGGTGATTACTTGCAAACCTGTACTGACCATTCCATGAGAAAGATCCTGTAGCAGGATTTGGAGGCATTGACCTGTATCCTGCAGGTTCTGGAGCCTCAGTAGAGAGCTAAAGTGTCTTTATATGTGAAAACTGTTATAGCACCATATCACAGTAGCTGCAGATTGACTCATCTAAGTGGAATACATAAAGATAAAAACTGAAAGCAACAAAGGGATGATAGTATTAAATTAGTATCAAGGAATTAATGCAAAATAACTCTTAGCAGGCTTTACAGAAAGTGTTTCTTATGATGTCAGCATGAAGCTTTCCCCCCTTTGGTTTAGCTTACATACAAGACAAAAAAACCCTCTGTGTTTTGCTTTCTTATAAATTGTACAATTTAAAGGTCAATAATGGTATGATGTATCACAAGTCACTTGCCATGTTACCTAGAGCTTAAGGGTACATGTTTTAATGTGATCTGTCAGCCCCTTCTTTACAGATTAAGTATATTCTTGTAACATATTAGTAGTTTCATTTTCAGATTTAGCTCTCAACCCAAATAACAGTGGGAAGTTGTTTGCCAGCTCAGTGGTTTCAGAATGGAACCAGATTTGTGGCTGTAACTCATGTCCAGCAAAGTCACAGCAAGATCCTGGATGGGACATTGTAAATAGAAGATGTTTTGTGGATGGACACACCTGCTTTCATTAGGATAGTCTAAAGGATAGTCTGAATTTTCAGACTGAAGAAAAGCTCAGCTGGGTGGCTGAATTTCCACTCATTTGCAGTGCAGAACCATAAGAGATTGCTGATACTTGCTTCCCCTTTGTGCTGGGAGGCAAAAAGCTCAGCATACCTCAGAGCTCGAGATATAGTTATCCATTGTGCTATGATTTCACTATCAATATTCCATTAATTTCATAGAGGCCAGAATGCTGCTTCTTGTGCTTACTTTCCTAATTTCTCAAATGGCAAATAAAAGGAGAGATCTTTATCAGTGATCTTGGTGTTCCTGCTCACATTCTGTTGTGGAAGAAGGGGTTATTTACTAATTTCTATTACAGGACCTTAGCTACAAGGAAAACATCATTCTTCTGGGCTAAATAGTGTTGAAACAAAGTAGTAAAAACATCCCTTAGTGATAAATAATGTGCTACATTAATCTACAACTCAAATTATTAGGTGAGTGCTCTATTATAAATGCTGAAGGAATAATGACGTGTCCATGTAACTAGCAGTAGTCAATCATGCCCGAATGATACTGACTTATTAAAACAGAATGAACAAATTGTTAAATAGTTCATTCATTAATGCACTTTTATATATTCCAGTTTCTCTTAGGAATAACCAGGTTTTAGTTCTTACAATTCCCATTTGCTCTCTAAATCAAAACTCAGCTATTCAGCAATGGCACAGAAACCAAAATGTTCCAAAGTACAGCAGGCATGTTGTTATATCTGCAGTAATTATTTGACACAACCAAAACAAAGTCACTGTAAAATAACATTGTCAGATCTTTCTCTTAAAATTGTCTCAAAATTGCAATCATTGTACAGACTATAAATAGCTTCAGAATGTCTCACCCTTTCTAGTGGGAGCTCAATCACCCTGCATGGTGTGGTTTCTTTGTACAGAAGATGTCTGTCTTAACTTACTATTTTAAAAAGTTTTCTATTTTTTAACTTACTATTTTAAAATGTTCTCTATTAATGATGTCTTTATGTTCTTTTCCAATCTTCATTATTTGCTATTCATATTCAGTTTAGTACCACTTCATTTTATGACTTCTGCTACAAAAAGGAACCATTAAAAATACACATCCTAAATTAATTCTTTGTGTGGAATTCATAAAATTATCTAAAATGTGTTTGCAGTAATATTTTTAAATTCTTGCCATGATAGAACTCATTTTAAAAAAAATTTTGGGGGTTTTAATTTCAAAAATAGAAGCTTTGGAGCAGGTTAGCTGAGTAAATTTGAGTAATGCTTTTAATGGTAAAGTATCTAGATGCTATTAACTGGTTTCCTGGCTGAAATGTAGACTCCTTGAGCTGTTGCCTGGTTTAGTTGTTAACATATTGTCATAGGAAAATAGGTTTTATTTTTAGGGGAGACCTTTCTTGGTTTTCTGTTGTACAAAACACAATTATAAATACAAGAATAATTCTAACATTTCTACAGCCCTCCCACAGGAATGCAATGCTGCAGCAGATCTAAGAAAACCTACCAGAATTATAGATTTAAAATTTCTTATTTAGCTCAGGTTATCAACTGGGCTAATAGCAGCCCAGGCCTGTTTGTTTACCTTCTACTGGCTTTTTCTTGGATTATTTGTTGTAGGCAGGCAGAACAAGATAGAAAGTCTATGAATGTGTATAAAAATATCAATAACTTCTCCTTGTAGCAGAATGAAAAATTATCCTCCCACTACAACACTTAAAACATTAAAAATGAGTATGTTCATTGCTTGTTTACTGGAAAATATTTGTTCACTCCTATCTTCTGAGTCAGACACATTTCTCTGTAAAAAATATCTGCTTTCTAATGATGGTTACAGTTCACACTGGCTGAAAGAAAGCCCCTCTATTTTTGTTTCATGGTATTAAAAAAAGCTTGCATTTTTACAAATCAATATAAAGCTATCCAGAGTAAAACTGGCTGAAATTGGTGTTATTTGTCACTCATTTATGCATGTATGTATTTTATTCATTTAACTTTTTCAACAATTTCAGTGCCTCATAGAGCTGAGTCTAATGTGCTTCTGGAGTTATAAAATGATGACGTGGAAGCTGCAGGAATTGAAGCTTCTGACTGCAAAATGGCTTTGCATATGTTTGCTTTGTGCACTGTATGTTAGTTCAATTTAATATCTGTGTCTTATGCCACTGAGGGAGGGAGGGGAGACACTCTGAAAAGCTTATGGTACAGCATTCTCCAGGGTGGCAATGGTAAATCCATCTTCTCTACAGTGGCAACATTTTCTCCTGGTGGACAGGCATATCCATTCCAAGAGCTCAACTGTTTTGTTTTCTGATCAAGCAAAATGTGAGGTCTCAGTAGTCTGACAAAATCCTTTATCTGGTCTGTATAGGGTTGAAGTCCATGGGATTTCTTCCACTGATTATACTGGTCTTTGAGTCACATGTTTGGTGCTCTCTCCCATCTGCAAAAACTTGATGTGGATGTCTCTTAAAACTCAGAATTCTCAGAATTTCTTAATGTTTGTAAGGTAGCAAATCCACCTGTTTTCAAACTGTTTTTTTTTTTAGAAGCTAGTTAAGCTGTAAGCAGAGCTCTCTCTTTTAAGAGAGAGGCAAAATGATCATATTACAGAGAAGGAAATAAAGATGTTAGAGATGGCTCAATTTTTCTGAAATTAAAAGGCTTCTGGCTAAGTTTACAAAGAGGAATGTTCCCTCATGAAAGAAATGCTCATGCCAAAGCCATCCACCGCTGTTTGGCTTCAAACTCTGTTTTATCATTTATGCTCTGTTTTCTGCTGGTACTCTTTCTTTTTACTGTCAGCTCATCCTCTTTCATGAGCTGACTACAAGGCTCAGAGATCTTATTAGGAACATAAAATCCTGTATAAATTGTCAGCAATAAAATATTATTTGTTTATTTAACCATGGCAGTCCTATAATATAACTAGTCTAGCAGTGACACACTTGAGGAATTTTTAAAGATCATTACGTTTTATCAGTAATAACAGCTGGATTTTTCTTGCCCTTCTTTGACTATATCTTTAACAAGTTTGGAAATGAAAGATAAGCAAACACATGTTCTTGATTGCAGATGTTAAAAATTAGTTTCTGATTATTGTGGTCGTTTTCTGCTATGATTTTGTTCTAAAAAAAAATATTCACTTACGAATTTTCTAACAAAACTTAAGCTTCAGATTTGAATCCTGGAGCAAAAATTATTTAAAAACTCAAATGGTTTTGGTGTGCAGTGGACTTCATTGAATTTTGTCTTATATCAAGCTCAGAGTGCGCAAACTAATGTAGGTTCTCAAAGACCATGACTTCTGGAGGAGTGAATTCTTCCTTCAGCCTGTGGCTGAGATGCCCTATGAAGATCACCAGTAGTGAGGGAAGGGCTGAGCTTCAGAACCAGCTGCGGAGGGAGGTGCGGCTGCTGGTCTCGCCTTAGCTTTCTGGTGTCTGGGACATGGCAACACGATCAGCATTAGGAGACCTGCTCTCCTGGGGAAGTCACAGGTGCTCAGGGGCACAGGACTGGCCTGTGCTGGACAGTTCAGCTGGAGCTAGTCGTTATTGCACAAGATTAGCGGCCACAGCTTAGAAATGAGACATCCTCTTTGCTGAGTGGACTTGCTTTCCAAGTGCCTTCAGTGAGTGACTCAGACTATGTGGTTTTTAAGAACTATGGCTAATATCTCATCTGTTGTTTGCACAACCTTTCAAATCCCAGGTCTCTGCAAGGAAATCAGAGAAAACAGGTTTATCTAGGGTGCCATAAGTCATTTGTTCCCCCCAGATTAGGTCTATTCAGCAACTTGTAGTCTTTAACTATCAATTATTTAAGAGCAGATGTACCAAAACTATTCTCTTGTGTCCTTAGCATAAGAACCATAAGGCACAATACAATAAAAGATAGTCATAAGACAGTACGGAGAGTCACAAGATATGAGTACAGGTAGTTCATAAAAGCACAATGGAATTCATAGCCATATTTAGACAAGTTCCCCCAATTCGTCACACAGCCAAATGCTGCTAAATGAAATTTTTATATTGGCTTGGGGGACTGAAGTTCATAGCTTCAAAGAAGGTTCATGTTCTTCTGTCACTGCTGACCTGAATACTTATTAATAATGAATATTGCATGAAGTCCTCAATGGTTGTGGAGTTATTGTTGCTTTCCTTAGAAGTAAGCATTGATTTCAACTGTATTAGGTTATTTCCTGTGATAGGCAGATGGAACACAGTCTGAATTTGGAGAGGCTATGCTTGTTTACATTGGAAGTAGCTCAGGATTACCCTTCATGTAAACCAAGGGAAGTAGGAATAGAGTGTGTGTGTGTGTGTGTGTGTTTGTTCAAGGAATGAACTTGTCCAAAAATATTTAAATCTCTAGAGTGGTAGCCAATCATTTTAGAGTTCAAGAGAGAATATTAGTCCAAAGTACCAATAATTTCTCCTTAGTGTAGGCATGCAAAGGAGAGAGAACTTGCAAAACACAAGTGTGAAGGGATGCCCAGACACCTGAGGTCCATGCAGCAATGGCTCAGCTGCAGCCTCCCCAGTGTGGTGAGAGGGGAAGGTGTAAAAATGCCCAGGCAGAGGTCTGTTAGTGCTTTGCTGAGAGATGGCATCAGGTCACAGCAAACTGACTGTCCCAGAACAGAGGCATATACCAGAGATAGTAAAGTGAGACCTCCCAGCGCCCACAGCCAGCAGCCAGGCACAGGAGTGTCCTGTGGCAGTGAGTGTGCCACAGCCTTTCTGTGCAACTGGGAAAGGAAACAGGGCTACTGAAAGAGAGTCATGGGTGGGGGGTGGGGAACCCACAACAAAACAAACCAACCCCAAAACAAACAAATCCAAACAGGAAACAAGACACACAACTAAATTGTGTCTCAAAATGGAAGTGAGCCTGAATCATAATTTAAATTTGTTATCCCCTGACAGCTGCGGCTATCACTCAATGCAAAGTGGAATAACCTAAAAATATGTAGTAGTGCAGCAGTGCCTTTAGCATCCTTTTGGCCAAGGAACTGTAGCTGCTACTTACTCTGTGATGAGACAGAAAAGGTAGAACCTGTGTGCAGAGGAGATGGAGAAAATGCAGCTTTACAGAGGTCTGTAGCAGAAGGAAGTAAAGGCAGGGCAGTTACCCTCTAGAGCTACACTTGCCTCCTTACAAACAGATTCCTTCAATTAGCTTAGAAAGCAAACAATTTAAATGAATGTGTTTCGAGATGCTTTGGGAACAGGGAAGGAAATTGTTGAAGAGCTTTTCTCTTACAAGGTGTTTCACTAGAAAGTGACAGTTCCTCTCCTCAAACAGGGGGCTAGCACCACAGGAGAGGCTGGACCATGTGCCTGCAAGGAGTGTGCTTTATTGCGAATTCCCTTCTCTTTTAGCAGCACTTATCTCTCTTATTCATTACTGTTTCCAGATGTAATGAGCTATGATTCAGTGATTTTTATTGGCACTTGGCTGTAGAATTGCTTTGTTTTGTTCCTTTTATTATAGTATGTATGTCTCCCATAGGGAGCAAAGGCATGTAAGGGCTCTTGGCAATCTCTGACTTAGAAGGCTGAGCAAAACTCACCTGGGTTTGTGTTGCATGATGTGCTCTAAATCTTCACAACTAAGAAAATAAATTCATCAGACATCCTAAAAGAATCTGTAGAGGAGGAAAGTGCCTCAAACATTAGATTTGGGGAGAGTGTTACACAAGTAAGGAGCGGATGATCTGGCCTCAAGGGATCCTTCCATTACATTGACTAAAGCTGTGACTTACAATGTATGCAGAGTCATGCTGTGTTATCTATAAGTATCGCTGCAAAAAAATCTGAAATAATTTTAAAAACAAATGTAACAGCATGGCCAAGAGTCTTCTGTGTAATTTATAAGGTATTGCAATGTACGTTTATAGTATTTCACTTAGTGTTTCATTCATCCTGAGCCAAACCTATAAGCTAAAAGCCAAGTCCTCAACTGGTGTAGATGCAGAAGGAGACAAAGCTCAGTTTTCCTCAGGTGGCTACTGAAATTGTGAATTATGTAGACCTTTCTTCCCATCATCCCTACATTCAGCATGTGCCACAGCCTTGTCATATCAAACCTGCTGCTCGTGCTTGCCTGTTTGTGTGCTTCTGGTTAAAGTTGCATTTGCCTTGTTTCTGTATGTTTTTGTTTTCTGTATTCTTGTACTATCTCAGCTGTCTTTCTTGTCCCTATAACGGTGGGTAAAGGGCAATGATTGTGCTGACCTGAGGAAGGTAATTTACTCTGTGGTCTAATCACCCTTGTATAACGTGGTTTGTAATGATGAAGTGCTTTGCTTGAGGAAACTCAAAAGAGGGAGGAAATGAAAATCCTGGCTTTCAGTTATGATTCCTTAAAAAGCAATGGGTACAGAATGTGCAGTTAAGCTGAGGATGTGATATAGGTATAACGTATAACGTTGTGGGTTTTTTTTGTTGCTTTTGTTTTGTTTTTTGTTATGGAACAAAGTTAACTACCAAGTTCCATAATTTTAAGACTATAAACCATTGTAACCTATAAAACATTTACAGAGAATCTAACTCTTCTTTTGGATATCTTAGTGAAAGGAATAAACATAAAGTTGAAATCAGATACTTTAGGATTTATGAAGTTGATGCATTTTTTTTTTTCTAGTGACTCTTAACAGCCTATTAACATCTTCCCCACAGCAAATATATAACAAAATTGATATTACAGAATTGAGTTGGGATGGTTCCCATGAGTGTACTTAAATATACCGTAAGCATCTAGCGCTATTTATCTATATTATGGACTGTGCATATGAAGTACATCTCTATAAATTCTGCTAAAGCAAATTTTTCCGTGTTCCTCCTGCAGAATAAAAATTAAAGGTCTGATTTGGTGAAGGGTTGAATGCTCCTGCTAAATTCCCAGCTCTTATGTAAAAGGATTGTTCTTCCTCAGTGCTTTCAGGGCTGCTCACAAAAGACTAATTTTCTTCCTTGCAAGTGAAGACAGCTGAAATCAGTTGTCACTGAAGTAAAAGTCTTTTACAGATGATTTGTATCTTTTTAATTTCTTAAGTGTCAGACATGAGCACGTCTAATTCCTTGCAAAAGTCTAAAGGCCATTAAATGTTACTAATAAAAAAGAACTTGAGGACTGTTTTGCCCAACATTGCCATTTATCTGTTTTGTAATATTAGTGTAAGCTTGCCATGGTAGATAAGGCTTTAGTTGTGCATGTTTGGTTCATGTCTCATCCCTCAAAATGGAAAAAGTAAACTTTTTAATTAGATAACCCTGAACTTAAACAGTGTCTTTTTTTAGTTCTTACTTGAATTCTTAAGAGTATTAAGCTCAGTGGTAGGGACAGCATGTTAAAAATAATGCAAAGATGTTGTCTGCATTAACAGATGATTCAGCATCCATCTCAGCTGGTCTGTTTTACCTTCTCTGTTTATTCTGTTATGTTTTACTGATCTAAAGAGAAAACAATTTGAGAACAGTAAGCTGTTTGGAATATAAAGTACCTGTGTTGCATCCAAAGTGGCATATTTGAGTGTTTGTAGAAGAGAATTTGTAGAAAGGATTTAGCTTTGGCTTAGCTAATTTTGTAATTTCGAAAGAGTATGTTGATTTCTGTACAATTAAGACAGGACTTCTTCTGGTCATGTGCAGTATGATGTGTCAGTTCCATTTCACAATTGAAAATAAACTGCATGACTGAAGATTGGACACTTATGAACTAAAGCAGAAAAACTCCAAGCCCTTCTCTGAAAGTAAATTCTGAATGGAAATCTTTCCTTTTAGCTAAACTAATTCTATTAACTTCTTCAACTGTTTTTCTGTAATACTCTGTTTAATCTGAACACAGCCTTCCATTGCATTACTTGCAGTTCATCTCTGATCCATTGAACATAACAGTGAATTTTGAGACAAGTTTAATTGGATTTGACAAAGCGATCCAGTCAGCACCAAAGTCTATAAAGTATCTAATGAGGTGCATTTTTTTTCTGTGTAGAATAAGTCTAAATGTTCTTGCAGTTTCAAACAGTGAAAGACTGCTACTTGAATAGGAATTGATTTATTCACTTAGGACAAAGATAGGAGACTAAAAGCTCTGTATTCAAGAATAAATTGAGATTTATTCTGGGTTTTGAAGTGAAAACACATAGTATTTAAAATCTGGTGACTTCAAGGAAGTGGTTATAATGAATATGTACAAAAGTGTAGAGTAAGGTACGTTAACAGCAAAAAACACATCTAGTGGGGAGAGGCTGGGATACCACTGCTTCAGGCAGGGTTTTAATCAGCTGTATCATTTTGCCTGATACAGCGTGGAGTTTTCTCTTAATGTTCAGCCAACAATGAACAGGTCAAGTAAATCAGACAAACAAAAGCTGCAACTGCTTGTCATATCATTTTGTTTGATTTTTAAATAATGCTGGCATAGTGGTAGAGAAACTCCACTGTCTCAGTGACAGTGATACTTGAATGGGACCTTTCTGCATCCTTATGGCTGTCCTTAAATAAAGACACACAGAGGGATGAACGACTAACCAGTGTTGGCAAGTTGAGGGTACCATTCAATTACGAGGATTCAAGTACACATTAGCAAAATTATCGGAAATCTTCATAGCAGATTTTCTGAACTTAGTGCATGCAAAAGGATTATTTCAGTAATGTTTGGATTAATTATGGTGTTTCAGGCAGTGATTACATTCAAGGACTTTTATGTGACTATTCTGTATGAAAAGTTAGAACCAGACAGGCCTAACAAAATACCTAAAGTATTTCTCAAGGTGTTGATACTGCAGGTTTTTCTACCTGCAGCTGATGCTTCACCTGTACCTGTCAGTTTTTCCATATGTGAATATTCATGCCACTGCCTCAGGATTTTCAGAGGCTAAAAATGCTGTTATTCACTGCAGCACAAAATACCCAAAATTAAGATGACAGAAAAATTGAGGTAATAGTTCAGGTTTGTTTATTCTTAGTGCTTGAGATTGCCAGAGTAAATGAAACTTCAATGGTAGACATTATATGTGATTGAATTGAATCTCCTCTATTCAAAATATTCAGATGTTTTGTTTTGGCAGCAAACACATTCATACACCATTGTACTCTGTTTACAAGAAGATGCTTAATTTTCACACTACTTTGAGCTCTTCCTGGAGAGAAATGGCAGCCGAACATTGGCAGGAAGGGTGGGTAATCCCAGGCAAGGCCATTCCCAAGAGTTTCAGGCAAATTGGGTGGATGTAGAAGATATAGAGAGATCTAGTGAAGTTTATATCCACCATTCCTCTTGTGTAACCTCATCTGGGTGCTCCTGCTCCAGCAGGGGGATTGGACTAGATGATCTTTTGAGGTCCCTTCCAATCCCTGACATTCTGTGATTCTGTGATTCCTGTTCTACAGCAAACACACAGTCAGCTTCCCAAGCACTTCAGTTTGCCGTTCACTAATTCCTATGGATTGTTTCTCAAAAGCCTGAGAACTCATTTTATAATATTGTCTGTGATCGAGGTGGTATTAATATCACACTTCAACACCTTACATTGGTCATTTCACATTTCCCTTAAATAATAATATTTTTACAATTTCAGATTACAAGTTGGTAGCCAAAAATAGGTTGCTCTCACACAAACTAATCTATTTGCAACATGTTTTGCAATCAGTCTACCAGAGAAAGACAAGATGAATTGTAGCAGCTGGCTTTAAGTGTGGTCCTCATTTCACCCCCATTTCTGGCTCAGTGCTATTGCGAAACAAGGTTGTGTAACTGATTCAAGGTCACCAAATGAGTTACTCATGAAAGGTAATGATGGATTTGCTCCTTCCACCCTACGATGTTTATTTACAGAAACTGATGCTGACCAGTCACTGGTGATTTGAGGCTGAAGGGGGAGGCAGAGGGGGATTTAAGCTTCAGGAAGGCAAACTTCCAGAGGGATTATTCCTTCATAACCATCATTTCTGTTATCCCTAATCTCTCACTTTTCCTCTCGAAACAAGGACTACAGCAGATCTGTGGGGATTCAAGGTAATGCGCTGGCCTGTCCTTTTTCCAAACACCTTGACATTTCCAGTTGCTGCTCTTGGGGCCAACAGGACATCTGAGAGAAAGTGTTTACTGGGTCACTTAAAAAATATACAGGGGGCAAAGCTGCTACATCAGCCATAGCTGTATAACCAGTGTAGGGAAGGAAGGAAGGACACGATTGGTGAAAATAACAACTGCTTTATTATTTGGAGAAGAAAGGTCCTGACTGAATTCCATTTTATTGAGGGGGGGGAGAAAAAAGAAGTGGGTATTTTTGTTGTTTTGGTCTTGGTTTGTTTGTTTTTTTAGATTTTAAATATTTTACTTTGGAATACACCAGCTTTGGTGGAAAATCAGAACTATTTTATCAAAAATCTAGTTCTTCCCAGTTTTCTGAACTCTCTAATATATCAATTCTAAATTTCCTAAAAATACCATAAACCACAATACAGTTACGTTTTCATTTGCAGGGTCTCGTTTCTGATATTTTCAGGTGCTAACACACCTTTGACACGGGTGTCTGAGCACAGCACATTTTTTTTTTAATATATTAACCTTTACAATAGTCAGGGATTATCTTTATTTTGCAGGTAGGTCTATGAAAATGCAGAAGCCTAAGAGCTAAATTTTCAAAATAATCATACTCCTAAATATAAGGATCTGTTAAATGGAAGTTTCAGAGGAGCTTAGGTGCATTACACCTGTTTGGAGTACTGTAACAACATGTTTATTTGCATATGTGGTTGCCTGTGTATCTTTATTTAGTTTCTATTACTCAAATAAAATGCTAAAATGAGTTAATCAGGGAGCTGCTTTTGGAAGTCCTACTGAGTACCTTTTTGCATTTTTAGTGCCACAATGTCTTGGAAGATCAGGCTTAGATGATTACTTGCTTTGAGTAAAGGTGACAGAATCAAGCTTGTTGCAATATGTGGAAGAAATTTAACTTCAATTAATATGCCAATATGCACCTGAATGCTTGATGTACTTTATGTTAAAATTATGGTTCAGATTTTTTTTCAGAGTTCTAAATGGTTTCAGATGAAAATAACAGATATGTTGAATGGTAAATGGAAAGGCATATTAATGTTAACAGAAAAGCTTCTAGACTGTTAAGGGGTTATTTGTTTATCTCTTACAAACAGAGTTTCTTTAGAAACACATTGAATGATAAAGCATATTCCAAAGATATTTTATTAAAGTCCAGTTAAATTCATAGTGGCTTTTGTTAGATTTTATGCTTTTGTAAAAGTACTTTTCATTATTTCTCGTAAGATTTACCACTGATTTAATGGAAAAAAAAAAAAAAGAGTCTATCTTCTGTTCTTAATAAGCTTCAATAGATTCTTTGAAATGGTATCAAGATCAAATGGGCTTAATTTCTTCAGAGTGAATTATAATGCTTTCCATAAGGAATTATAAATCCTACAAGCATGTTACTGATTTTCAGAATGGCTGTATTGTGAGTCCAAGACAACATGTTAAATCTTTAATCACTAACTGGTTTATATTATTAATAACTACCTCATATTATTCTGAGTGCTTTCTGAGATTGCTGTTTTGAAGTCTCATAGTATGCTTCATCCTAATTTTGCTTAATAAATTCTGGGAGTTATGTTCCACTTTGATATTTATCACAGTACAACCTGAACTGAGTCTCAGAATAGCACAAATCTTTAGCTTATATCGCTTTTAAGCACATACACAAGCTATATTATCTTGATATTATTTCTGAAGAAAAAGGTACACATCTTACGCAGTATTTAAAGTTTTTAGCCAATGTGAAACTGAGCAGTCTGAACAGGAGAGGCAGATATCTAATTTGATGATTGTTTTCAGTGAAGCTAAACTGTAAATGCAACTTTAAACATGACAGTGTAAACAGAGGTTTGTCTGTAGCCTCTGCCAGCTCTTTGGGATGCTTCCCCTGCCCAGTTGGTGGAAATTATCCCTTCCATGGTGCTTTGCTGTAGGGAAGGAGCAGTTAGTTGGTCCTGTGTGCCAGGGAGCAGCTGGGGCTGAGCGAGGCAAATCGCCTGCATTGTCATGGGGTGTAAATCTCTGCTGAAGTGTGCGCTTTTATTACAGTGTCAGTGAGACGACTGTAGGGAAAGCATTCGTTGGTCTTGGGAGATCATTTTGAGGGCAGAGACTTAGAGGTGACGCTTGCATGATCAAAAGTGTAAACTATATTGGGATTTACAAATTCAATTAAAGGCCAAGGTGGAAGCTTGTGGATGATTTTTAAGTGTAACTTGAGTAGCCAGAGAAAGCTTTTAATTGTTTTAAAGAGTGTTTTCACTTGTAAAATTAGAAAACTACAAATGTAGCATCTGAAGAGAATTGTGATTTGTCCGCCTAAAAAGTCATGGTGATGTTTTAATCATGTAGTGAGATAGGCTTACCTTATTAACCTGCCATAATCCCTTTGTGTCATCAATCACAATGTCCATCATTTTGTCAGGCATCAGATTTTTCCAAGGAGATAACTGTCTATCATCTACATGATCTATCAGACCACTTACCCTTTTGAATGACAAAGATTGTTTTGTATCTGGTGGGCTTTTTTTGTTTTGTGTGGTGTGTGTGCATGTGGTTTTGTTTGGTTGGTTGGTTCGTTGGTTGTTTTGTGTTTTGTTTTGGTTTTTAATATTACTCCAATTCCACAGAGAATTGGAGCAAAATTAGCAATGAATCTGGTCCTTAGAACAACTCTCTCATATTTTGCCAGCTGTCAATTGCCTCCTGGTGTTGATATGAAAGTATATCCTTGTTATGTCCTTCCTACATTTCATGCCTAGGACTGGATAGGCTATAGCAACCTTCAGTGCAGTGATCAACCCCTTGAGCAAACTCTTGGCCCAACTTTAACATCACCAACTACTCTGATACAGCCTGTGTGCCAGTAGAGAGGGCTCCTGCTGGGAAAGAACTAACATAAAATCAAATATATTCTCACAAAAAAGTTTGGATAGCAGTGAGGAGTTTGATATTGATCCCCAGAAAAGACCAAGCAGCCAAAGCTCCAGGCAGCAAAAATTAATATAGGTCAACTAGCAAAGTCAGAACTATTCCAGTTTATGCAAGATGAGGATGTAGTACATAAAGAGTGAAAACCAGAAAATTGGAGGGAATTATAAAATATTTCCCCTTCTTCCATCCTTCAGGAAAACAACCTCTGGGAAATATGAAAATACTCTTAACTGTTTGGTTTTTTTTGAATAGTGCATTGGGTTGGTGTGTTGGTCTTGTTTGGTAGTTTTTTAAAAAATAATCACATCTTCTCCCTCGGTATTTTCTTGGAGCTCAGAAAACAGGCCTGAAACATTTATATATGAAATTTGTAATAGCCACTGTATTCTCAATTAATTTATAAGGAACCGCAAGACTGAGCACACCTTCTAATATACAGGCCATTTTCAAACCACATTTTGTATGACTGAAAATATAGAACAGTCATCGCTGTTTGGAATATACTCCCCCTTTATTGGAATAAAGAAGAGAATTTATGACAAACTCCTACATTGTTATGGTAGTGATTAGTAAAAAGACATACAATTTTGTTACATTTATTTACCCAAATGATTGGTGTGAATGCTTCTAACATACTTTGCTTTTAAATCTGTATTCAATTAGGCAGAAAACAACATATAAACCTACAATTAAACATGGAAGAAAGGTGATTAAAGTTATATTTTCATATCCACTTTCTCATATACTGTGCAAAATCTGTAAGAGTTTGGGATTTTGCTTTTAACTGTAGTCAGAAGCAGACCTGCGATGAGCTTTAGTAAACCTGTGAGTGGGTTGGTTGGTTTGTTTGTTGTATTTTGTGTGTCTGTTTTTGTTGTTTGTTTTTTGGGGTTGTTTTTTTTTTTCCTTTTTCTGTAGATATTAATTCTGGAAAAATATATGCTTTTCAGTACTTGCTTGTTCCAGATTTACTCAAATCATTGGGAAAGTCATTGTAAAGTTGAAGAAATGCATAGCTGTTGTAAGTCTGCTTTCTCTGAATTAATAAAAAACACTAGTTGCTACCCTGGGGAGTGCGTGGCTGCCGTGGGTCCCTTTGTCCCCAGGGACACCCCTCGCCTTACCATTAGGAATTCTGAAACAGACAAAATCAGCTGCACTTGGCAGGGAGCAACACAGAAATGAAGGTAATATAGAATCAAAAAATTTAGTGTAGATCATGCATGTTATCCTGACAGGAGCATCTTGGTGACACCTCTGCTGCAGGATGTCAGTATAAGATATCCCAGCTTTGTTCTTTGCTCTGTTTCTGCTACCTGTAGAGTAATGGGAACATGTTTTTTGCCAGGCAGCAGATCTAGGATGGTACCAGCTTGAAATTAAGAATTGGACACTAATCCCTGAGGCATCAGGGACTGGCTAGCTACCAAAACGTGGAAATAACTTCTACTCTCTTTGATATGTGGGAGTCGTGACCAGATCATGGGTCTTATTCAGAATCAACGGAGGAACTAGTCAGTTTTTTTTTCCCATCTTCTAGAAACAGAAATGAGTATTTTTAAGTTTGGAAATCCCATTTCGTACCCCAATATTTCAAACAAAACAGCTTAGAAAATGGCATAGAAGCAACACAAACCCACCTTTTTCACCCACAGTTCTAATATCTTACTTCCAAAGCTCATGAAATTGTGTGAGGTCATGGCAGAGTTCTGAGCCAGTTGCTACTTTTTTAGAGTTTGTTTGGGTTGTGGGGTTTTTTTGTTTGTGTTTGTGGTTTTGGTTTGTGTTTGGTTTGTGTTTGGTTTTGTTAGTTTGTTTGTTTTCAAACAAAAAAACTACACACTTTTTTTGGTGGGTGTGTTTGGTTGGTTTTTTTTCTTCCTCCAGCTGAGCCAGAGAGAAGGAGTTTAACAAGTAAAATTAAAAAGTTGGGTCATCTTATATGTGTCTTGAAGATGGACAGGTAAATTCCTCCTTGCTAAAGAGAACTTTCTATTTTAAGTTATATTTTACATGGTTAAAAAAGTACTTGAGCTATTTAGGCTGAAATACTCCTGCAAAAAGTGAGTCCCTGTCTGTGCTTACA
Organism: Nesoenas mayeri; assembly: GCF_963082525.1. Lineage (NCBI taxonomy): Eukaryota > Metazoa > Chordata > Aves > Columbiformes > Columbidae > Nesoenas > Nesoenas mayeri. The sequence continues at coordinate 12,999,945 of NC_137560.1, forward strand.
AGGATAACAGAGATCAGTAATTTGCAAAATGCATATGCTGTGGTTCTTATCTCTGTTATGGAGAATTAACCAAATATTCAGGTGGAAAAAATAATTTCCTCCAATGTTTTTTGGGGAGCGGGGGCATCTCTCTCTGAGTATCCATAAAGAAAGGAGACAAGCATTACTCTTGGAGTGGGGCCAAGGTTCTTAGATTGGTTTATTTACACCTGATATTAAGGTGCTTTCCAGTGGAGAGCTCTCAGCTCCACTGAAACCTCTGTAATTAATTGCTTCCACCTTAGTGCACAAATGTGAAGTTAAAGCACCAGGAAGAAAGGACATTTAGAGGTGTCCTGACTTTGTGGAAAAAAAGGCAGGATTCTCAAACAAGGTGCTACTAATTCCCTGTGCTCCTATTCATGGGTCAAACAGCAGTCAAACAGTCAAATTTTTAAATTATTAAATGACAGTACACAACAGCATGCGACTCTGAAATGGAAACTCCTTCTATTAAGGCAGCCAAACCTCTGTCCAGTGAAGCTTCCCATATTTATTGACCTTCAGTTAACAATGCTGGCAAACTGGAAACCTGTGGCATGTCCCACACTGACTGTGATTCTGTACATATCCAGTATGGCTGTAGGTCCTGTTGAATAGTTTGTATATTTAAAGTTAGGTAGAAATGATGTTTTGTCTGTGATCAAAACCAAGCTGTACAACATTTACTAAAGATCTTTTCTTTTGGCCCTATGCCACATTACAAGTATTCACTGAGTAATAATAATGCTTTCAGGCTCAGAAATATTGTTTGGAAAACCTTTTGTGAAGCTTGCAGACTGCCACAGGGTAACTGCATGATCAGCATCACATAAATGTTAGTCATTAAGAAAAATAATCATAATAATGATCACCAGTTTAATAACAATTATTCTGTTCCTTGGCTTTCTAAATACTGTGGTACCTCCAGACAACTCATCTTCAATAAGCTAGAGATGGTACAATGACTGAAGCTTTGTATAAGCAACACCACTGATCAATAATGTGAGCAGAAGCAATCGCTTTCATTGACTTGAACAGGTAATTTGTGTTCATCTTGCAGGGCAGCTGCATATGAACATGGCGAGCAGCAAGCAGATATAAGTGGCAGCACATCAATTGTTGCTGGTGGTTGGGGCCAATTACTGGAATTAAAATAACCTTTTTCAGACTGCAGCAAGATTAGTTGTTGACCCTGTTGGCCCAATAGAGTTACTATTATACTTATTATCATCAGTCCCTTTTCCTACCTTTGCTGGTTATTCTCTGTAATTGAAAGCACCCATTCTTGTACATATTATTTCTGCTGCAGGCAGATTCTGTGGATTTGAAAAGTGCCAAGAACTTTCCGTTAGCAGAGCTGGGGAATGCTTGTGCACAAAAGAAAGATAATTCAGTTCAAGATTTAGTGGATAAAGGAGGAAGGCCACTACAAGACTACACTCATTGAATAGCTACAATGAATCTAGGAAGTATAAAAACTTGAATAATCTCTGTATTATAAGAGACTTGATTAATCTCTTTCATTATATACAATTTTTCTCTGTTACAAATACTTCTTTTCCTGCTCTGTCTAATGATGTGCACATAACCATTGAAACATAATACAAAATGTTTGACAGAACCAGTGTTAAATCAGTTCCCATCCAAAGATTCTGTAATGGGGAGACTGAAGCTAATGAGACCCCTCTGGGATTTCCTGGAGAAGCCAGGCTTTGCTTACCTTTCACCTACTGACTTCAAAGTGATGTCCTAGAATGAATTAGGCCTCCTCACGATGCCTATATGTTGGAAATTTTTACTATATTATCTATTCATTATGGTCCTTAATTTGCAGGAAACTATACGTAGATTGTCAGAGGTAAATATCGGACCTGGCACATGGTCATAGTACAGTTGTTATCATAGTTGCAGGCCCAGCCAGAGCAATACTAATCCTCAAAAAACTCTGAATGGCAATAGCTGAGTGATTCAGTTTTATATAGTTTCAGTGAGAATGAACTATATCAAATGCCTTTATGTAGAAAACACAAATGTGTATTTGTATGCCTAACTGGAAACAACATGCTTTGTAGTTGAACTGGAGAAGGTGCCTAACTTTTCAAATAAGATATCCATAACCATTACATATAAGCTGTAGGACTATTTGCATTGTAGATCTTGCTGCATGGAAACTGAGCTCATTCCAAGAGACCGCACTTTAAAGGGTGAAGAACAGATGTGACCACTGTGAACATTCTGAAATCCTCTTGCACTTTTCCTTCACTGAATTGCAAGTTGCCTAAGTGGCCTTGCATAGTCTGTAACTAGAAGGTCAAGTGGCAATTGTCAGGTCTCAGGTGGATTCCATATTAATTTATTTATTTTTCTTCGCACAAAGATGCGGGGAAAATAAACCCATAAAGCAAACAGTGTGTCAAAAGGGTGCTTAGCTCTCCCAGCAATATTTTTCATTAGTTCATCTCACAGCCTTTCAGAAAGGAGGTAAGCAGCACAGTTTCCCTTTTATGTTAGTGGAAGGTTGACTGGCTCTATACCTGTGTCTCTCTTTCCTTAAAATAATCTATCTGATATAAAAGGCATTAACATTATTAGGGGGGCTGGGAGGGGGGCACACACAATAATAGTTAGGCCAAACATCTTTTGGATGATCATTTTTCTCTCAGGAGGGAATGATGCCAACTGGGACTAGAGCATATGTAGTGGAAATAAGAAACCATGAGGCATGCCTTTGCAGTGACTGTGAAATGAGCCACCACTGGGAAATCTGTGAATACGAGTACCAAATATGCTGGGAGCATGAGTGGGGTCTAAAAACACTTCCCCAAAGGGAGATCCTGTTGAAAAAGCATGACATAATATTGAAAGAGGAATAAATTCACTATGCAAACCACCCAGCTTTAGGGAACAACCAGCTACTGTGTCATTAGGCTTGAATGAAATGTCTAGTTTGCTCTTGGGGAATTGGAAGTAGAATGTCACTGACAGGAAACATGAAACGTGGGATTCTTTTCCCTGCAAGAATAAATTTCTGCAGAGAGATATTTTCACAGCAGGACTGTAACAGCCTTTTAGGAAAAAAAAAAAACAAACCAACAAACAACAAACCTCACAGCAAACAATAACTAATTTTTCAAACTTGCAAATGACTCTTGCTGTTTCCTACCATAACAACATTCAGTTGAAAATGAAAATTTTAATTAATTTTAACACAGAGTTACCATTGTGGTATGTGCAAGAGGGTCATTGCACTTCTATAAAATTTATCTTAGAGTATTTATATATATATATATATTTTTTTTTTATTATTTTTTTTTTTTTAAGATGGTTAAGAGGAAGAATGGAGCTGCTGGGGCTATATTAGTGTATATCCACTCTCTGAGTCAGACAGGGGTAGGCATTACAGGCTAAGATATTATGTTTATGTGGGTTGTTTGACAGAATAGTAATTGAAAGAAAATAAAGAAGATGAACTATTCAGAACAAATAGATGAGATTAAGAATACAAGGTCAAATTTCATGAAATAAGTATAATAAAAATAAAGGGAAAGATGTAGAGCATGAAAATTATTTGAAGGGACAGGATCTTTAAGAGAGGACTGGATGTGTGCTAAGCAGAAACCAAATAAACCAAATTACTCTGGTTATTACTTCCTTCACTACTGCTACAGAGGTAGTTCAGTTACTCACTGGTCATTTCTTTCAGAATTAAAATCTATCATAGCCTTATCTTTTCCTTACTCCTTTGGGAACACAGAAAGGAAAACAAATCTATAAGCTATCCCCTCCACATCTCCCCCAAAGGCTATTAGAAAACCTTCTTCTTCCTTCAGAACAATCAATATTAAACATCTTTTACTTTGCTAATGATTGATTCTTCCCCATTTCCCATTACTTATAAAAAAAAGGACATTTGGGCTTTAATTTTTTAAGAGATGGTAGAGGTATGCGCACCTGAAAAATCTGTGAAAACTTCATAGTTGTTCCTTATACAGCTTTGATGGTAAACTTGAGGAATAGGAATGCCCAAGAATGAAAGATTCTTTTTAACTCATCCTCTAAAGCCCATGAATACTCAATGTTAAAGATGGCAAGAGCTTAAACCTCTTAGGTAAATGTTGCTTTTACCATATATCACGGTATTTCAAGGTTATTCTAGCTATAGAATTTGCAAGTTGAAATCTTACAAACCTTTAAAAGTCCTGGTAATAGAACCTGTTGATTAAAAATAAGGAAACTTGTCTTTTTAATACCAAAGTGTCACTTGATGTAGATTAAAACTGACAGCCTGACTACTGAAATTAGTGGGATTTTCAGATGACCGTGATGTTGGTGTGAATATCCACACCATAGACACACACAAGTGCCTTAATTTTGTTAATCTGTTTTTGAAAGTCCTGTCTACTAGATGGAACAGGAACACAGACCTGCAAAGACCACCTCTGTTAGTGAATACAGCTCCTGTATAATTCTAGTTTTGCAACAGATGTTTCATTCAGAATATGTCTGGAGTCAGCAGAATACTCCTCAACATTTTAGAGGAGTTTCAAAACCTTTAGCAAATGCTGAAAAATGCAACCATAATGTGTCACAGGAAGAAGAGATCACCAAAAATTCAAAATTTCCCTGTACTTGCAAGAATAAAATTCCCATGAAATTCTAGGAAGTAAACCATACCTTGCTATTGAAAAGAAAACAAAGGCCTTTGAGACAAACTCTGCTTTTCTGACTTCTGAGGAAATTCTCTTTCCTTCTTAAAGCAGCAATAATAAAGATAATGAAGTAGGATAAGCAACCTGCTTTTATTGAGCCCCTTCAGAACTGTATGCTGCTGAGTCCTTAGCAACATGTTTCCTTCTGTACTGTTATTTCTTCTGACTATAATAAAGTTAAATCAGAAAGTATAGAATGTTGTGGTAGGGATGTTCAATTAGTTCCACAGAGTGTCCGTGGGAGTTAATGTGATTTGAGGAAAGCTGTACTTGAGTGCTCATATCGGATTTGTGTTCAGTTTTGTTAATTCAGACAGATCCTAGCAGATGTCTGATTAGACTAATTTAAAATTAAATGACAAGGAAAAAAATTTGCATTCATTTAAAATGATTGAACAAAAAATGAGAACACTATCTTTTTGTTTCCTCAGAGTGGAGTATTTCTGTAATAGCCTCTCTTGGCTTCCTTGTGTCCCCTCTTCTCAATACACAATAAAATATGCAGACACCAGGCAGTACATTTTCATTGCAAAGATTGCTTTTAAATAAGCAAACATTCTAAGTTAAACAAACATTTGGCAAACACAGCACTATCAAATAATCATAGGAACTGAAAACAAGGAGTCAAAAGATACTGTGCTGGTCCTTCACAGGCTTGAATTTTAGCTGCCATCATAGACTCTGGTTGCTTAGCAAAATTGGAAGTCATAGTTCAGAAGACATTCCATATGCTTTGAGAGAAATAAGAAACTATATTTCCTGTGATGAATCACATGATTGTTCCATCTAATCCTTCTCTGGAAGACATGTTTATGAATTTGAATCGTTTGTGCATTTCTTGTTCATTTAGCTTTAGTGCTGATTATGCTTGGGCTGGCAAATGTTATGTCATACATAGGGTATCAAAGTGAGATGCGGAATATGCTTTGTGTGCATCGTCCTGGATTTACCTGCTTAAAGTTGAAAGAAAATCATAGATGATAACATTCAAATCAGGATAGAAATTCTGTTTAATTTAAAAAATACCTGAAGATTGGGTTGTGTGGTTTTTGTTGGTTGCTTTTTTTTTGTTTGTTTGTTTTGGGGTTTTTGTTTGTTTGTGTTTTGGGGGTGTGTGTGTGTGTGTGTGTTTGTTTATTTTCCATATCGGAAAAAACCAAACAAAAAACCACTCGATATTTTCAAAAATTCCTAAATAATTTAGCAAATTCATTGTATCATTAAGTACTAATTTCAGAAAACTGGCTTGTAGGAGGCTAAGTCTCACTGAAAGTCAAATATTCCTGGTACCAAGTAATGTGGTGAGACTGGAAAGATGAAATTATTTGTGGCAAGGACTAGATCACTCATGTAGTACTTCAGTTGTAATTGATGTGAGGGCTGGAGAAATGTCACCACCTTGTCTATATGCAGAAATCCTCTGTCTGTGTGAGTGTGTGTAAGTGGGTGAAGTGTTTTAGAGTTTTCTAATAGTATTATTGACCCTGGTAATCTTTAGCACTTCAGCTCTCTGATCCCTTTTTTCCCCTGTGAGCAGTGTTAGATGGTGTGCAAAGGTGTTCACCTGCTTGAATGAGACCTCAGCCCACTGGCCTTAAAAAGTGCATTTACACAGAGGAGTCAAGGGACTGTAGTCCCCAAATTAGAATTGAGCAACATGACATAATTCTTGCATTATCGAGAAAATGTTTCTGTCTTTACACAGGCCTTTAGACACTGGTGAATGTTGCTCTCTTGGAACTGTAACTTTGATACCTTGATATTTGTAATAGACAGGTGCCAAGGGAACTAAGGGAAGTCATAATTCCCCACCAAATCTCCAGCTCTTTTGGCGCAGGACTGGAAATCTGGTTATTCTTAAACAATGCTTGCAATTTTTCTGCAGATCCTCTGCATAATGTGCCATGGAACAGAGGTTCTCCACAGCTGCAACTCATACGATAGACCTCCTGCACCATATGGAGTAAAGGTGCTGCCCCATTTAAATATTTGAGCTCATTTGATATTGTACATCTTTAAAGGAAAATATCTGATATTGTTCCAAACACCCATATTGCGGCCCAAAACTACTTCTGTTTTTAATGTGATATCTGACTATCAAGAGTGGACTCACTAATGCAGTAATGACAGTCCATATGCTTTCAATGGGCCACAACTAAAACTTTGAAAGTTCCATGTAAATGGGCCCAAATCCATTGCTGGCAGGGGAAAAATCGTGAGAGTTTTGCATAATCTGAGTCTTGAGTCTTTGAAATAGTGTGTACGCATCTTTCATACAACAGCAAAAACTTCTGAATTTTCTATTTTTTTTCCATAGTTATCCCTGGAGCATTCTTCAAGCTGAATTAAATGATTGCTTCATGATCTCAATATATTGCAGGAAATATTAAAGAACTACCTGCAATACCTAAGGCTACAAACATAATGTATGCAATTAAACCTTAGATAATAACTTTAAAAACTTGCTTTTAATATCAAATGAGTTTAAAATTAAAATGGAATTTTATCCAATATAGCATCACTTAATATATTAAAAAAATTCTGTTGTATTTCTCTACTGTAATGTACTGCACATCTCCTATTTTATACCAAATGTGCTAGCATGTAGTTCTATGAGAAGGTATCTTTTATGGAAACTAGATGTTTTCTTCAATTGCTTCATCGGTTGCTGAAGTAATTTGGGATGAACCAGGGGCTCCATTTCCCATGTTAGCAGTTTCCTGTGCTGATGCAGAAGGGGCAATAGCATGAAGTGCTCACTCCTTTGAACTGTTCTCCTCATTGTCTCTGGTTCACTACTTGTCTTATCCAGAAAATGGGAAATTAGTGTCCTAATTCTTGAGCTGTGAAGCTGTGGTGGTGACCTAACTCATTCTACATAAAGGATCAGAAGAAAAATAACAGTGTTGTCGTAGGAAGCACAAATCAATACAAAAGGTGCTGTCAAGATTTAGTGCAAGTCCAAACCAGGACAGATGCACTATTCGATATGTGTGGCTTTCTCTGAGACTCAGAGAAATGAAGCTTTGTTTGCAAATAACTTCCAAGAGATGTGAAAGTTCAGAATTTGCATTTTAAATAGGTTTGTTCCTTTTGGTTAATTCTGAGCCATGGTTCCTGGGGCCTGCCTGGGTTGCCTTATTCAGCATGTAAGAGCAGGCCCCTCATTTCCCGTTATGCAGTCAGCAGTGCGATTCTAATGCCCTGGGTTTAATAGGGTGAACACACTTTCTGTAATAGAGAATAATGGAACAGTTTAAATCTACTAATACATTTGTTACTTTATCAAGCAGAGCATATCATGCTCTGTGTGTGGCAATTAGCCTGGTTAATTTTAGCATGTAATACAGATGGCATTTTCTTGGAAAGACAGAGTTTATGTATCAACTCTGCAAACTTCTCACATTCTCTGTCAGGTTTATGGAGCCTGAAGGAAAGGAGCTCATGGACGAGGAGCAGCTGGCACAGGCTGAATTCAGGAAAGATGAAAGTAATGTTGTTCAGAAAGGCAAAATGCTATAAATAATCAGCCAAAATACTGATGCCCAGTTGCTGTTCCTGTGAAGGCCTCTGGATAACAAGATGTCATCAGGTTAACTAAATGGGCTTCTCACCTGCTGCTCCAAAATGAGCTTTACCTGTTTTTTCAGATGAGGTCTCTGCCACAACGATCCACAAATTTGTCATGTTTGGCCTGCATCATTAACACTCATGGATTACCAGATTTAATTTGTTCCTGTTTTACTGCAGTGCCAGGCTCCATACATAGGGCACATGCACACATCTAAGGAGAAATTTAGCTATTCAGTAGGCCTTTTCATAAGCCCTTGAAGTAATTCTGTATCACTAGTGGTGAGGGATGCAACACATTTTGGAAATCCCTCCTTAAGCACATTGTATCTGAACAGAATAACAACATGGGAGAACATAAACAGTGAAATACAGATGAATGCACCGCACTTTGAGAGGGAACAAGAACAGTGCTGCACTCAGTCCTGTGAGACTCTGCAGTTACAGGTTTAAGGGCTCCATGAGAAGACTCCTGAAAGGCCAGGAGTAGGATTTTAAGCTTGAATGGCTAAATGGAAATAGAGAATAAATGTTCCTCCAGCCCGCTTTTTCCCTGTTCCCTTCTTCTGAAGAAATAAGGCATTGAAGCTGAAATGATCCCCCAGGCCCCCAGTAGATATCAGTTGTTATGCTGTAAGACAACTCGTGCCTATAGAAGATAGATATATGACAGCAATAGTAATTATTTTTAATTTGCATTTGAGTAGTCATGTTATTACACACATAAAACTTCAATTATAATTTTAAAAGGCTATTTGGATTTGTTCCAGTGTGCACTGTAAAAGATGAAATATCCATTGCCCCAAAATTTTTAATGCTGCAGAGTGGCTGGTTGCTGCAGGCTTTGCTTTCTCTCAAGAACCAGCAGCAGACAAATTTTAGTGTTGTTATTATTTTGGTATCAGATGTTGTTATCATGTATGATTTAGAGAAGAATAAAATGTTCCTACCAGAAGAAGGAAGAGGAGAAGGAAGAAGATATTTACACTTCTTTGAAGCAGTTGTTTGCTGGCAAGTGAAGTGCAGAAGATGACCTTCTGATGTGGCCTCAGGATAGAGAAAGTAGTTTTTCTTTATTCACCAGTGTAATTTTTTACCACGTGGTCTATTTTTGTGTTATAAATACATCTATCCACACTTTATCTTAGCTGGAATTGGATTGTAATTTGAGATAATTGCATATCCTCAAATGTATCTGATGGACAAGAGATGGTGGAAAGCTGTTTGCTAGAACAGGTAGAAAGATACAAGGTTCAATCATCTGGTGATTATTGTGGCATTGAGGACCTGTATTCAGTAAAATAATGGGTTTTGTAATTGAAATGTATTTATCATAGGGAGTAATGTCAAAATGTTTATAGCTTTTTATACCCTAAAATCTGAAAAAAATAGGCATCTTTTTATTCTGGTTTTATATATTCAGCAGTACCTCTGTATACATATTGACATGCGTCTCACAGATTTCATAAAATTTAGGCTGCATTTCAGTCAAAAGTAAACTACATTGTGAGTATTCCCATGTTCTTGCAAAAGCCACCCTGAATATATATCTAATGGAATATGCATAGAGTAATTGAATACAATTAAGATTTTTTATAAAGCTTTTTTGGGCAAGGTAAGAATGGAGCTTGATGATAAAGAAGGTCAAGAAATTTCAGATGAGATGGTGAGAAAAATAGCTGAACTTATAACATTTTGTTTTAAATCAAAGACTGGGAAGAAGCCATAAGCCATGGACTTTCCATTTTCTTCTCCATCATAAAAATGTACAAATGATGCATGAAGTATCAAAAGAAGGAGGAGGTGGAAAATAGACTGTCAAGATTGTTGCTCTATTTTACTCCTAATAAGGTGCATAAAAATTGCTGTAGACCAAGGGCATAACATATTCGTATCTATAGAGTCAGTGAACCCAATTCTCCGTACCAGTACAAGAGCACAACCTCATCCATAAAAGCCATCATTGCATTGAGATCAATCCCCTTCATCTGACTCCCAGCCCAGCTGCGTTGCTTTGGGAGAGCAGAGTTCAGCTCCCAGGCTACAGAGCAACCCTGCTCACACCTGGAGTCTTACAGTAGTTTTTCAAGAAGGAAAACTCATTCTTAGAAAACTCTTACCATTCTTTACCAATTTCTTTGTTGTCTTTGAGGACACACTCCTTTCACTTACCTCCCATCTCTCCTTTGCAATTAGCATCTCTGCAGGGGAAACATTGCCATTCCGTGTGAGCTCACCTTGCCTCTCTGACAGCTTTTGCCATAGCAGCTTTCTCACAGCAAAAACTCCCGAGAGCACCGCATCTCCCTGCCTTAATTCTGATTATTTGGGAGCTTAGGGGGCTGTCTCAGCTATTCAGAACCATAAAGAGAAGAAATGTGTTTCTGTTACCTTCCACACACTTGAGTTCTGTTCCCGTTACTTGCAGTCTGGGTAGAAACAGAAAATCTAGCTTTTCTAGATTTTTCTTTGGTCTTAAACTATACAACATGGAATATTCCACTGTACCTTATAATATATAATCATGTTTCTGTATTATTTTTATTTTAAAATATAACTGAAGAACTGTCAAACTACCAAAAGTTAGTAAAAGAAACTACCAAAACCTAATTTTTTTTTTTTTTTTAAGAGATCCAGATGGCAATTTCATTTTTGCATCTTTGCTCTCAGTGGAGAAGACATCATATACACTAAAATAATCCCCTAATCCTGTAGTTTTTGAAAAAATCACCAACATGCACACCTAGAAACTGAATGTCCACACAAGCAGGTACTAATTTACAGACTGAAAGTATTATCAAAGTTGAACATAATTATCCTCTGTGCAGTTCAAATTGTGCTCTGTGAACTACAAACAAGCTGGGTGAAGCTGCACCAAGTAGGAGCAAGCCTAAATAAAACACAATGTATCCATTAATGAAAAGACCAGCTAACTATTCCGTTATATAACTGGAACCAAAAGAGAGTATGTTTCTAAAGATCTTTTTCAGTTTTTATAGTGAGCTAATGAAGAAATGTATTACTTTAAAATCATTATAAAGACAGCCATAGTCTGAAAGTATTGCCTTATACCAGTGAGAGATACATAGTAGCTATTTTTATGATATTATCTTTAAAAATGAATTTCTGTTTAATAATAGAATATTTCCTTATCAGAAGATGTTTGTGTACTCAGAAGTCTGTGACATGCAAGTAGAGGGTTATATGTCAATATGACTCATTAATAAAAATTAACTTATCCGTGTCTACAAATTTAGGCTTTTTTTTCAGGCATCTTATAAACAATCTCCATATGTCTGGATGGATAACTGTAAATGTGAACAGAACTGCTTAAACCTTTACCACTCAAATTACAAGCTTGAAAATTCCACATTTTAGTGTTTAATGGAATTGTAGCAGATGGGAAACTTTTTCTAGTTCTACTGTTTAAGACATCCCTCTGAAATGTACTTCTTCTTCTATACTAGTGTTTATTTTGTTTTGTTTTGTTTTTTCCTATAGATAAACAGTAAAATTGGCTTCTGAGAAACCCAAATCACCAACACTTCTGTTTATAAATATAACAGCAAGCCTTAAAGTGAATGTAATCAGACTTTTCACAGATGTTTTTCCTGAAGGGCAATAATAACAGCAGACTTTGAGCAACTTTCATACCTGGGAGCTTAAAATTTCCTTGCAGAAAATCTCCTCAGCTATGCCACATATTCTGTAGCACCTCTGCCAAAAGATAAGCACAAAAAGAAAAGATATGAGCACAAAGAAGAGTCTTTCTCAATGCATCATGAAATGTGGAATAACATTCCGCAGGCATTCAGGTCCAAATTCAATACTTGCAGCTTATTTCATCCACCCCCAAACTGGAGACGTGGCCCTGGGCTTGTGTATGGGCTGTGCTGATGCAAAGCTGGGATGCTGATCACCTTTTGTACCTTCTGAACAAGGTCTTTTTTTCCCAGTACTCTAAATGTTGCCCAAATTGCCACCCTCTGCTTAGTTTAATTAAAACCAGTTGAGATTTTTCAGGGCAAGTGAGATAAGAAGCACTTTTTCTGTATGTCTGCAGACTTTCCCTCTAAAGGATGCTCCTTCTCCAAACCACACTAAGTGCACACATTAGGGCTGATGCTTTTGGCATGTATCATAATTATCTTCTTTCCCTTTGCTATAAAGGAACAAGCCAACAATTTCCAGGTTTTTTTTCTAGGGGGTAGATTATCCACTGTTGTAGTAATTTCAGAGACAATCCAATTACTAATAAATATCCTCAACACAAAGTGTAGCAATTTTGTGCTGGAGTGACTGCTCTCACCTACCCCCAGGCTGAGTCACTGTGCTCTTCGCTCTTCCAAAAGTGAGGTCACTGGCAAGAAAGGTGTTTTTGCTGGAATTAGACAAATGCAGGTGGTACTGAGAGTTAATTATATAACAGTATGAATGCTAGATATCCTCAAGGATGTTGAGCATTTTCTACTGGTCCTAATCTGTTTGGGAACAAGTAGCACCTGTGGAAAAACATTTATGGAAATGGAAGTTTGGAGGAGCTCAGCACTGGCCTTGTCCCAGAATTGCTCTTGTACTGAATTTGAACATAAAAAAGAGGAGATAACAGCTGGCCAAGGACCAAAAAAAACAATACTACAGAGAAAAATCATGCAAGCCTATATGTCTACAGGAAAACAATCTAAAACACATACCAAAAGAGAGAAGAAATGATAATACAAAATGGTTATGGAGTTATAATAAACTTCAAACCAAATATGGCCTGAAATGAAAACTTGCTTACAAAGAAAACTGCTGTAGATTTCTGTTCACAGAGGAATCTCACTGTAGAGAAAAAATAAGCCCTTCTCATATGTGTAAGGTCCTACTGCAGCTGGAACCAGGCATGCAGTTCTGGGTACCAGGTGGTCAGAAGCCCTGGCAGACTGGAGAGGGATCACACTCTAATTACAAAAGTCATTAGGTGAGCATAGGTTTTCCCCCATCACTTATCCTGCTTCTCCCTGTTTAAATCTATCTGCTGTCTTTTGTTTTCTTCTTAGATTTCTGGGTTTTTTTTTTGTTCAGGGTTATAACTCATCACCTACAACATCAGTGCTTTGAGGGATTGCTATTATTAACTGACTGCTTTAGTTAATAATATTTGCATGTGTGCAACCTTGGTAAGCAAAAGCTGAAGTGAACAGAAGCCTGGAATTGTTTTTTGGTACTGGTAACTGAAGGGTGCATATACCTCTGAAAACAGGAAACACTTTGAAGTTTCTAAAACTTTGTTAGAAAAAAATATTTCCCAAGCATTGACTATAAACTTCCTGTGGTGCTTATTCATAGAAATCAAGTTTACTGTTGTGTCCTAACCTTCAGTATTCACCTCCTCTGTTTGCTGTTGTGCAGCACCTAGTGTTTTACAGTTACCAGGTCTGTCTTGGAAATGACTGTATTTTAAGTATATATAGTGTTCTGGAAAGTCTATCTATTTTAGCAACTGAATCTGCTTGAGTGTCAACAGAACCCTTTGCAGGCTCAGGGTTAGGGCTGGTTGGAGACAGTAGCTGAATCAACCTCTATTTCAACAGCTTTAGGACATTTTGTTTCAGTCCTAGTTACTCCATCTGTTTGCAGATTTCAGGCCTGCTATCCTTGGTTTTTCTGACAAAAGCATGTGGAGCTTGATGAGAATTTAAAAATCAAAGGAATGTGATGAGATCCTGGGTGCCTGGTTCATGCACAGGACAGAAATAGCCTGTAGTTTGTCAGCTGTAGCAAACACTGTGCGTGGTTGGTAGTTCATTCTTGCTATCACCTGGCAACGTAAGGCTGTCTTGTTTCGGGGGCAGGGTGCTGATGTATTTTTCATAGGACAATTGGCTGCTGTCTGCCTTTCCAATACCTAATAATGAGGATATTTTTAATGATTTTTTTTTCCCCCCCCCCCATGGGCAGGAAGTAAAGGATTGCTTCAATTCCCTTGTTCTGTAGATGAGCAGTCAGGTATATAAATTAGGTTCTGATTTTTAGAAAAGAAACAATATGGGGTGCAGAGATCAAAATTCAAAATGGGATTATTTTAACCCCTTTGTCATAGAAAAGCACTTTTTCTTTTCATGTACCATTGTGTTTAATGACAGTACAATTACAGGTTGAAATAATAGCACTGTTTTACAGTTCACACAGCTACCCACAATAAGATCAGTGTAATTACAAATACTGCCCCAAGCTTTGCTATGCCAGCAGCACACAGTTTATACTTGTTGGTTAAATTAGGATTCATCCTAACTATCATTTATATTTCAAAGGCTGGATGTTATTATAACCAAAAGACCAAAGTCAGTGTCACGCAGCAGATTTGAGAAAGGTCCTTAACCTTCCCAGTTTAAAGAGCTCGTTATGTTGGAAGCTGCACAAGTTCAGGGGGTCTGTACAGAGGGTGCCTCTGTGCACCGTTCTGAGGCATCCAAGGAGAACCAGTGGCTTGGTGGTGGACTGGATCTGTCAGCTGTGATGCCTCACCAGAGTCTGCAAGGCTCCCTAGCCCCAGAGGAGGTGTGTGTATTCTCAGTTCTTCCAATGAAAATAAATTCATGGGCTAAATGTTGCAAGTCCTCAGATTGTAGTGGGTGAAGCATGAGTATGTGAATGAAAGTGTAGTGTGTGCTTCTGCCTGGAGTCAGTAGGAATGAGAAGGTGAAGGTGTTTGGTAATGCTGGCCCTCATCTGGAATCTTGTTGAAACTGTCACTGCATCTTGTTTATTTCATAAATAAGAAGGCAGGCAAAGTGGCTATTGAACTACAGATTTTTGCTAGAGACATAGTCCAGCTTTGAGGTGACTGCTCTTTGTTTTTTTTTTTTTTAAATCCTCCTATTAGCACCTGTTTCTTGTGCTGGAAGTTACCACCTGAAGGGCAGTGTAAAGGCACAGGTATTTAAGGCAGTTCTGCCTCCTGTTCAAAGGAGCTGGATCTTCAAAAGAGTTCACTGCACAAGAGCTCCCACTGTTTTCTAAACCACTCTTTTGAAAAGCTATTGAAATCAACAGTGTTTTTTTCCTTTGACGTGCCTGGGGTTTGGTCATATACATCTGGGAGATGGAGCAGGCCCTTAATGCTATTATTACCATAACTTAAAGTGTATTAAAGTTTCAGAGCACACAGTAACTCCAGAGTGGATGCTGCCAGCAAATTAGGTTTTACCTCCTCTGCACTGACATTTTTTGAAATTCATGAAGTTAGAAGAGAGGTGATCAGAACTTAAAAATCACTACCTATAATCAGTCTTGTCATATATGTACATCACACTCTATTAAGTTATGCTAAGGTGATATGACTCATTTATGTATGTGTGTATTTACAGATATACATACAGCAGAGTTGAATGCATTAATCCAGAAAAAAGTAAACATTCATGAAGAATACAGGACACCACTCACCTACTCAAATCACTCAGCATGCATAAAATCAACAGAAAATATCAGTACTTATTAAGAATGGAGCACATTTACATTTTCCAGAAAACTATAGTTTACTTTTTTATCACAACATGAAATTTGCATTCTACTGGAAGCTATTGGAAAGCTCTTAATAGCCTGATTAATGCAGCGCTTTGGGAAAGAGAAACCACCACACAGCCTGTTGCAGATGCAATTTCAGTATGACTCTGGCTTTGCAGAATCACAGAATTTCTTCCAATTTGGTAAGGTTCCCATTTCCACAGTAAAAGAATTCCTTAAACTGGTTTCCCAAAGCTGTTTGCTTATATTACAATGGAGAAAGGTGAACTTTATGTTGGTGCTCCTAAAAGTCTGAGGCAGGGAAACAACCAGACTTATGTAGTTTAAAATGAACTTTGCTTGCTAGGCTGAAATAGATATTGCTCCACTAACATTTAGTGGTGGTACATTCTGAGATCAGAACCCTAATAGATTACAGATCAAGAAGTGGGGGGGATACCCTCTTTACATCTGCAGAACTGAATGGTTTAGTAATAAACATTAAATTATGTTTCCAGCTAGAAGATGATTTGTATTCCACATATTTTTTTGTATTTCATGTATTAGAGAAGTGAATTAGCATCTCATAGAGACATTTTACTTTCTTATTTCCAGTCTTGATAAAAAGAAGAAATAAGACTCAGACATACAGAACTCATCTGAGTTAATACAGCTTTTAATCTAAAGTTGCTATAATTTAATAATTTAAGATGAAGATGGATGCTCTGGAGGAGAGTGGGGCTGGGCTGACAGGCAGGCAGCACCACAGGGACTGCCCATCCACTGGTTCCAAAAGCGTGCAGGTGTCTTGTGCTGCTTTGCCTGGTAGGTGGGTCAGGGCACTTCTCAGTGCAGGTACTTCAAGGTATTTTTATGATTTACCATCTTTTCCTCAGAAGTGGCATGCTGATGCTTTCTCTTCTTCTTAGAACCCAAGATTCAGAGATCTGGCACCCATCACCTGCAGGGAATTCACAGAACAGTCTGTTTAACTTTGCAGTTCTCTTGCAAAGAGTGCTGCAGATGGCCTTTGCACCTTTAGGTGGCATGGAATAGCTTGGGAGATTTCCCTGTCTTCAGAGAAAAGTTGGGTCTGTAGCTCAGCTGGCTTCTTATTATTTGCAGGTGGCATGTTTTCCAGTATATCTTCTGAATTGGAGACTATACACATCTGCCCACAGTTTCCCTTTCTAATGGTGCTCTTTGGATTCATACCCCAAGGTGAGGATGTGTGCAAGTTGCTGGGAGGCTGGCTCAGGACTGGTGGTGTTGGATTTGGATTATTTGGAAAGTGTTGAACCACTGATTATCTGGAATCCATTTCATTCCTGCTAGGGAAAAGGCGAACAAAGTGCTCCAATTAGCCAGTGCTCATTTTCAACCATGTCAGTTAATTAGTTGAAGACCAACCAGATGGGAAAGGATTTATCGTACTGCTTTCAGAGGCTCAGACACTGGATGTTGCCCAGTTTCAGGCACTTGGGAATTTATTTTTTCTTTCTTTTTCCAGGAGGCTAAAGACAGGAGGGGAAGGTGAACTCCAGATCTCTGTTCCTGTATGAGAAGGGTTAGGTCAGGGGTGTCAAACTCATTTTCACGGGGGGCCACATCAGCCTCATGGTTGCCCTCAAAGGGCCAAAAATAATTTTAGGACTGTATAACTGTAATTACTCCTATATTTATACAGTCCTAAAATTACTTTCAGTGAGAGTGATGTGGCCCCTGGTGAAAATGAGTTTGACACCTCTGGGTTATGTGCTCATTAGGCTTCAGTTTGCAGCACACTGGTTGTAACCTAGATGACTGCAACCTAGAACTGTCTCTCATAAAAGATCCAGCCATGCTCTGTATCATAATGGATGTGAACTAGGAATGAATTCAATCCTTCAGGTATGGAGGTATATTTGCTGAAGAATTTATGTCTTCCAGGCAGGCATCTGCCTACTCTCTTGGCAATCAGTAACACATGTGGGCACTGTGTGTGTTGTGCAGCTGAGCAGCTGCACTGGAGAGAGATTTGTGGATTGCAGATTGAGCCTTGGGTAAGGAGCTGGAAATCTAAACCTCTTTCCTATTCCAGCACAGTTCCAATCACCTCAGAGAAGTAGTATCTTGGACTGTGGATACACACAGGTGAGTCCATGTCGTGGACAATGATTATATGCAAATCAAATGGTCTCATTTGGAAATGTCATCTATTCAGATATGAACATCTGTCTCTGAGAGCACTGATCATGCCTTGTCCCCATGGTAGAGAGACTCATCTGCATATTCTTTCCCTCATCCTTTAATTTTTTAGGGATCTCTATTTGCTATAAACAGAGCTTCTGCCCTGCTTCCCCAGACACTTGTTGTTGCATCCCTTAGCTCAGGCTCTTCCACGATTGCTCACTTCCTTTGACATTTCTTTTATTGCTCTCTCGTGCACTAGCTCATACTAACACATGTTAGAACAGTAACATCTTTTTGTAGAACGAGTTTTAATTAGTCTTCACCTTCCCCTGGGATGGCTGTTTTTTTCTAAAGCTTTCTGCAGGTGCATATTTTGCACTCTTTGATTCACTGCTTTACCTGTACAGTGATAAAACTGCCTCGCCAGGAGCTTGTGGTGATCATTTGCTGTTCAGGTGACTGTCCATGTTTCCTCCCAAGCATGCAGAATTCTCTGATCTTGGCTGATGAAAATTACTGGCAATGTGGAAAGAGTGTTTTTAATGACAAGAGAAGGGAAAGATTAAGGCATATACTTTCAAAGCTACTTCTGTGATTTTGGTATCCAAACCCTACTTGTTTGAAGGGAAACCAGCATCTGAGTCCCATAGATGGCTTTCAAGAAGTCTTTCTTTCAAAATGTCTTAAGAGTAGAAATGGAGAAAGTAGTTTATTGGACCAAGAAGGAAGTGGATAACTTAATACAGTGTGATGTATGTATATGATAAGACAGTGCAAGTAAGCTCTTTTATCCATTTTTTTTTTTGCTGTACTTACAATGACTAATCACAAGGCTAACTGGCAATGAAGTTATATTAATTGTGTTATGAAGGTTTGCAGATCCACTTTCTGAATTTCTCATACGACATTTTCATATTATTACACTCCTGTAAGGTGTCTTTGATAATTTCACAGTGTCCTGTGTTTAGCCAGTAGGCTCCATAAACCTTGACTAATTATTTTTACATTCTACATCTTCTCATTACAGCATGTTTGCCTGAAACTCCATACCATGCTGTTCACAGCAAGTTTTGTGAAACATATCAGATCATCAGCAGTTTTGCCTCTCTAAGTTGTAGAAAATATAGAACCTGGCAATTCTTTCTCAGTTTGCTTTCTAACACCTGGTATCTTGACTTCGTTTATGTGAGCTGCATCTTGGCCCATTTAATTAGTCTTTCGTTTGCATGCTATAGCTGACAAATTAGGTATAATCAGAATATTTATTATAGCTGCCCATTTACCCTAGTTCCATATGTTCCCTGCCACAGGGTTTCTGTGTACAGGAGCTCACTGTAACCCCTGATCAATGCAGCAGGTTCTGTTTCAATGAGAAACAAAAAACCCATCAAGGAACTATTTCAGATTTCCAGAGGGACTTCTGTGTGCAACAGAAGAGAGAAAGGACACACAATCTTCTTCCTCAGCCTTGACAAATCCCATTGTGTTCCAATCTCTTACATTCAAAATATTTCAATAATGAATATTCAGTTCTCTAATCTGAGTACTTCATCCTCCTGGCCATTAGCTCCACTTTTTTTCAGAACAAACAAGCTACTTGTTCTCATTTTCCTGACCTCTCCTCACTCTATTATCTTGCAATTCATTACTGGGATGTTGGTTTCATGGCCCAATAATGCCAGTAGGCATCGCTGACGCTCCCAGCAAAGCCCCGATCTGCAGCTCTCGTCTCATTCCTTGTCTGCGTAGCCCTTCATTGCTCCCTTCCAAACCTGGTCTGGGGTCTGCCATCACCCTTGTCCTTCATGTGAATTAAGGCATAAAGCATCAAGATCAGTGAAGACCTAATGCCTGAAAGACTGAGAGGCACAAAATACTTGTGACAAATACTAGAAAAAAAATCTATTCTGTTAATGTACGTCTGCCAATATACTGCATACAAAAATCCTCCATTTTTGCTTCCCTTTGTCTGGGCTTTGGCTGTACCTTTATCCTGGCAGGAAAATCTCTACCTCTGCAGTACAGATCTGTCTCTACCAACTGCCTTCCACCACATGTAGCTTGATTTTTTTTATTCTTTCATTTACTAACTTAATGAACTGGGAAATAATTCCTGTGGTCTTCATGCAACCAGACAAGAAAGTGATTCTTTTGTAATTAGCTAATTCATCTGTTTATGTGCTTTTTAAAATGTTACTGTTAATCAATTACCATTGCCTGAGTTAGTAAAAATGCTTTGTGGTGCTAAGTGTTATATATTGATATGAGCTTAAGCTGCTGTTTCTTTCCACTCAGCCATTTATTGTCGTGTTAGTTTGACATGTTGTAACGTGGTGATTATGATGTGATATGTTGTAATATTTTCTTATGCCAAATTCCCACCGATTTCAGCAGGATTTTGGAATAAATTTGGGGAGGATATAACTTCTGTATGGGAACGTCTCTGTTGGACCAGTGGGCCAGTGAGTATATGGAGAGATTATAGCTTGAATTGTTCCTAACAAACCCTGAGTTGTTCCTAAAAGAGAGCAACAATGGGTAATATTGCATGACATATTGAATTATTTTCTTCATAAAGACAAATAATGGTTTGAGGCTCTAGGTAATAGTGCAGTTTTAGTTTATTTCAGTTTTAATTCATATTTTACTATTCTGTTCTTGCCTGCTGGTTTTGAATGTCCTGCTCTGTTCTCATGTTGTCAAGAGCGGATGTGAAACCAAACCCTGAGACTGTAATTCGACAGTTGTTCACTGCTGCTCCTCTCAATATCATTCATCACTTCAATTATTATCCTTTCAAGAACAGAGCCTGGAAAGGCACAGCAGCAGTGGTTAACAATGCCAAAAGGCAAAAATGCCTGCCTCAAATGCCAGGCAAGGAGCAGTGCACAGGTTTGTCTTCCCTGCCTTGCAGGAGGAGGGAACACTTAACCTCTCATCCAAGTGCATGATGAACATGTGAATGTTGCATGTGGAGAAACCCTCAAAAAAAGTATTTTGTTCTTGAATGTCCTTTTATTTCTTTGGAATTTATTCTACTGCATTTCTATTTATTCCGTATATGACCTATGACCGTGGACTGAGCTGCTGCCTACGCAAGTGCCACTTTTCTCTGAGAGACTCAAAGACTCAGGAAAATCTGTGCATACTCCTGCTATTTAAGACACTGTGATTTCTAAACCTATACTTTTCTGACAGATTAATAGCTTCAGATATATTAATTACCTTTTTAACTATTGATAAAGTATCAGAGGAAATCATATGCTTTGGGCTGGGTTTGGGTTCAAGAAGGTCATAAAAATTGATATAAAATAAAAGTCTCAATTTTTACATCTGAAACTGCATTACACCAGAAATCCTCTCACTGATTTCAGTGGATTGACTTGCCTGGCTTGCATGAAGCTCGCCTTATCTTAGGCTGCGTTGTCTGTACACCTTTCACAGAGTTTAAAATAGAAAGTCTGAGAGGAGACAAAGAATTAAACAGCTGTGTCATTAAGCCTTCAACATTTGCAAACAGGGCTTTGGTACAGTTTGACTTCCCAGTGATAACTACTTTGTTTGGTTTTGGTCATTTCATTACTTATGAAACCTCTCACAAAACATTTTCAATATTTCTTCTTTTATTAACTACTGTCACAGAACTGTGTTTACTACTTTCTGTCATTTGCCATACTATAGCCCTGCAACATCTGAATTAACTATATAGGTAATGCACCGATTTAATTGTGGGCCTGGAAAAAAGTTTGCAGAACTTTCTTCTAACTCACATACAGTAATTTTAATGGTATAGCATGAACACGTACTGAATCTGCCATTATATTTAAAGGTAACTGAACCTTTTCAGCCTAGGGAACCTTTTCGGCTTAGCTCCACAATCATTTTTATTGGAGATAATCTATAATTTGAAAACCTTGAAAGTGGAAATTTGTACACAATAACTTGCCCACAGGCCAAAGCAGATATGTGACTTTTATAAATATCCTTAACAGACTCCTGTGTAGAAATAACAGGGCTTTCAACTGATTCTGTGATGAGAATCAATGGGTTTATCTTTGCTATGGTATCCACCCACATTTTTTTTTTTTCATTCAGACAATTAAACATCAATTTGCTGGGACAAAAGTGTAGATAAAAGAATTGGCTTGTGCTTCAATGATTCTTCATTAATAAATGCAGCTGGAATTGGTCTGCAAGGGATGTGACAAAGTGCTGACAGAGGCTTCACATAGCAATAAATATTACTTTTGCCTAAGTTCAGTTTGAAAAAAGTCCCATCATAGGGGACTCTAGCTAATGGTGTAACTTTATTTTACCGTGAGATTTTTTTCTTTTTTTTTTTAAAAAGTATTACTAATGTTAGCTATGCTGTACTACAGACTTACGGGTAAGGTGAGATAATCTCAGTGAAGAGCTGTGCTCTGTTGGACTTGTGTCAAGCTGGTTTATTCCTGCTTAGTACTTGGTACTGCACTCAATTCAACAACTTTTGCCTGTCCTGTTGTCCACAGGAACAGACCTGTGTGGGCCATCCATGCCACAGGATTGAATTCTGTGTTCAGTTTTGGGCCCCTCACTACAAGAAAGATATTGAGGTGCTGGAGTGAGTTCAGAGAGGAGCAATGGAACTGGTGAAGGCTCTGGAGTACAAGTCTCACAAGGAACGGCTGAGGGAACTGGGGCTGTTTAGTTTGAAGAAAAGGAGGCTGAGGGGAGACCTTATCACTGTCTACAACTACCTGGAATGAGGCTGTAGCATGGAGAGTGTTGGTCTCTTCTCCCAAGTGGCAAGTGATAGGATGACAGGAAATGGCCTCATGTTGTACGAGAGGAGGTTTAGATTGAATATTAGGAAAAAAAAAAATCATGGGAAAGGTTGTCAGGCTTTGGAACAGACTGCCCAGGGAGGTGGTTGAGTCACCATTCCTGAAGGTGTTTAAAAGAAGTGTAGATGTGGCATTTGGGGACATGATTTAGAGGTGGGCTTGGCAGTGTTGAGTTGACAACTGGACTCAATGATCCTAAAGGTCTTTTCCAGCCTAAACGATTTTGTGGTTCTATGACTCTTGTGTGGATTTCCCAAGCAATTGCTCCACGGACATTAAGATGGGGAAGCCACAGGCTGCCACCTTAGAGAAGTATGCAGGAGAACAAAACAAGTTTGCACATTTTTCTCACTATGGTATTTTGACCACCTTTCACAGCAGACAAACTGCTTAGAACAATCTAATGTTGTACTGATTTGCAATGTTCCCAGGTATCCTGGTTGACTCACGGCACAGTACATCAGGCTGCAGCAGAGCTTGCAGAAAGGCCTGAGCTGATGCCCATTAGAGACCAGACAGACAGTGACATACCAGAATGCCTCAGCAGGAACCACAGGAGCATTGTCTCTGGATGTGCAACTAACTTGCTTTGAAAAAGTCATGACCTAACTGTCTCAGTGTTAGATCTGAAAGTAGTAAACCCAAATAATGCTACTGCTTGGTGTTTTCTTTCATAATGGAGACATGCCTCTAAAATGGCCATTAAATCAGTTGTGTGTGAGACAAGCTAATTTTATCTAGGAATGACATATAATTTCTTGTTGGATTTTACTGCGCTGTGATGCTGCAGACCATGTCCATGTTACTCACCTGCTTCCAGAGGAGGGGTCATGGCCACCAGCAGAAGCACCTTCTGCAGCCCACAGCAAGTGGGATGAGTAACTGGACTTGTCTCAAGATAATAGCTTTGGAGTGTCACCCTGCTAGTTTAATAAAGACATTTTACAGTGTTTAGTCTGTGATCTACAGCAAACAGAAATAATCATACACATAATAATATGGAAATATTGTATACTCGATATTTTAATTAAAATTTTTATTTATGATATTTCAGTCTATTTGAAATGTTGAGAATAGCTCTAGGTTTAATGCAAGAAGGATTTTCTTTATCTACATATTAACAGAAAAGGGAAAAGGAATATGGTTGTTTTAAGTGCCTTTATGTCAAGTATAAACTGGAATCCTAGATTTTATTTTTTAATGAAACTTAATTCAGCCTAGTTAGGAAACCAATAACCATATTTCCTAATTCAGTTTATTAAACTAATAAACACAGCTATTCCAGGAAATGAAAACATTTCTGTATATGAAATACAGGGTTCTCTGGAGAAGATATTCAAGTGTGGGTGCCTGACATTTAGCAAATAAGCCTGTACATTTTGGTATAAAACAGAGTTCTTTATTTCTAAAGATGTTGGGCATAATCCAATCTCTGATGTCTGTGAGTGTTGTAAATTCTTAGCATTTTTGAGAACTCATCTAACTTTATTTGAATGTTTTAGATGGATTTAGATGTTTAATTTTGAACAATGGGGTATTTATGTGATTGTCTTAGGACCCAATTTTTGAATCTGAAGACAGCTTCAGCTGTGTTAAGCCTGAAATGACAGAACTGGAATTGGTCTTTAATAATGCACTAAACTCTTCAGAGGCTACAAGGCAAGTACAACATAGCTATTAAGAGAGGCCATTAGTCAAATGCAACAGAGTGCTCATTATTCATCATGATCACTGAACTCAGATTTTTAAGGAAGAATAAAGTGGAAAATTAAGAAATTGGTCTATTGCCATCAAATTGGATTAGGAATGTCTAGATTCTTTACCAGCCAGCAAGGACTTTTGTGGTTTATGTTGAAGTTTTTGTTTCTTTTGTCTCTTGAGTGACAATAATATTTTAACCCGTCTGGGATCTTGGAGCTCAAAATTAAAGGATTGTGAAGTCCAGGGTGCTGGGGCTGGGGGAGCTTTGCAGCCCCAGATGGGGGGTGCTTGTGGAAAAGCCTGAAGGAACTAACCTTCCCCAGATCCCAAGAGGGGTGTCTGAAGGGAGATTTAGCTCCATATTGGGTTTGTTTTTTTTTTTTTTTAATATTTTCTCTACAATGCTTTTGTTAAAATAAATAATATTCTAAAGAGGCTGTTTGGCTGTAGGTTATCCCAGAGGCAAGAGAAGTACAGGGACGGGCAGTAGCCTCTTGGCGCCAGGTAGCAGAGCAGGGACTGGACAGAAGGAAGGATGGTCTCAGAGTTGCTGCAGGCACCTTGCACCAAGTGCTTGAGACCAGAGCCCAGGAGACAGACACACTCACTGACACAAACTGAAATTCCCCTTTCACTCTATAATATGTAGATCTCTAAATCATAAAAGAAAATATTACAACTTAGCAAGACTTTTTTTTTTACCTATGGCAATGTTTGTTTGGAAACATAGGCAGCTTTAACAAATTTTCTTATAAATTAACAGAAAGATAATAGATGTACTTCATACAGCTATAGAGATATCAAGACATCATTTATAGATAAATTTAGATTTTTGAGCATTGATCCCAAATCAGCCAATTTTTGATATTTCCACCTTTCTTTTAGTATTTCTGTTTTTCCAGTAGTTTAGTCATCCTAGGCGATGAAGTTGACCTTTTGTCTTTTATAGGCACCTAACACAATTATTTAAAAGTATTAAATTGTAATTAAAAGTGAGATATGTAGGGGTGAATTCCTTGATGATTGAAAAAGTTTGCATAAGTCTTGGTGTTCAGCAGAGGTCACTTTCATTTACCATTTAATATTTTGAGGGAATTGCAGATGAGAGAGACGTGAGATTTCCCATGAAAGCCACATCTGCTGCTCCGCAGCCTTTCCTGGTGGTGCCGTTCCAGGTGACTGATCTTTCACTTGTCTCAAGAACTGGACTGGGCTTGACAACTTTCCATTCCTCTGGACATACAGGAACTGCAGTTAATTATTTTTTTTTTTCAAAGGTAATTACTCTGATTTGCAATTAAGGAATTTTTTTAGGGTTTTGTGTTGTTTGTTTGGTTGGTTTGGGTTTTGTTTGTTTTTGTTTTTTAAGAGGCACCATTTCACTCAGTTGCCATGTCACCAGTGGTGTCACACAAGTGCTTAGCAGACTCCCCGAGTGGTCACACACCTCTTGTGATGCAGGATGGGAGCTCCCAGGCCTTGGGCACTATCTGGGCCCATCACACCCACCAGTTACTAAGAAAGTTCTGAGCTCCCTGTTTTTTGTGTGTCTTGGATACCTCTATTGCTTCCTCTTAGGATTCTCTAAGAATATTGGTTGGTTTCTCTTAAAAAAAAGAGAAGAGCAAAAGGGAATGAGGAGCTCTTGGCATGAAGCAGCCAAACAAGCATTGGCAGCACTGTGTAGTATGAGAAGCCTTTTCCATCTGTACAGAGAAAAAAATATTCAGCACAGCTATGGAGAATATGATACAAGCAGAATACCAGTTATTTCCAGAGTCCTGTTACAAACCAGTATGTGTCTAGTGGCAATACATAGAATTTCAGCAACTTTCTATCACCCCCCCAGGCAGAGCAGATCAGTTGAGTGTGTTTAAGAGGAGCACTCAGAGTAAAATGAGAGCAGAGACAGCCACGAGAACCAGCCACTTGGAGAAATGCTTCTGAGATAGCTCCCATGAAAAATTATCACTTATCAGCAGCTGCTGAATGACACAGCACGGTTGCCAAAACACCAGCCTGCAGCACCTGCTCTCTGCATATTGCTTTTTTTGACAGTGGGTTGGGAAGTATCTCTCCTGTTTCTGCAGCTCCCCAAAGCAGCAACTCCCTGTATCGATTCCTCAAAGCGGGGAAAGGATGCTCTGCTCACAGAAGCGCCGCTTTCTCTTGGATGGCATTAGCCACAGAATATCATCTGGATCCATTTTTTCATAATCTGCAAGTTGTCTGTGTGCTGAGCTTTGGCTTTTCACCCAGAAACTTTTCAAAACCATACAGTAAGGTCACTACTTGTTTGTATTTCAGTGCAGTGTTCACTGCAGTTTATGTTCTAAGAAACAGCATTAACATGCTGTAATACATTTGAATAAAAGTGTTTTATTTCCTACTGGAATTTCATGCTGCTTTTGAATTTATGAATTGGATTTCCAAGGGATAGCACTAAGCTCAAGGCAATTTTCAAAGGGGCAGGCAGAATGTCATTAGCAACACTTTGAAAATAAATTCTTCCTGTTCTGCATCAGTGAGATTTGTGATCCCCTTTACATATATTTTATTATGATTATTCATTGGTTATCTTTTTGGCGCTATTAAAGTAATCTGAAAAAATATATTGTGTATTGTGAGTACCACTTTTATTATACCAGTCTCATAAGTAGGAACACAGGAACACTGAAAGAGAAATAGAAGTGGGAAAAGATCTCCTGGGTTGGCATATCCTGTCTCCTGCTGACACATCACATAATTCCTTTCATAAATATAAGTAATCTAAAACTCTATGTTCTGTTGAATTTGAAAGGAAACTATTATTCTAGTGTGTCTAAAGATGATTAAAATAAGCCAATAATAAATGTAATTCTTGTGAATTATAATGGATAACATGAAGATTTTATGCTTACAGTTGCATTAGTTTGAGGTTTTGGGAAGAAGAGTTGTTTTTGCTCTGTTTTGCTATAATTTGTTTCCCTCAGTGAACTTTTTTGAAGAAACTGAAATAACTTAAATCGTTATCTCTTCTGCAGCCTCACCCAAGAGCAAGGTTATAACAACAGCGTGTCAGTGCATGTTGTGGAGGAGCAGTTGGGTGCTTGGATCCTAATGAAAGTCATGGCATACGGATCTCCAACTCTTCTTTGTGGCAGTTGGCTCAGTGTTCTTGCAGACACAGGCTGGGATGTTGTACCTTCACCTTGAGCTCCCCTAGACTGGCCAGCAGCCCATCCAACCTACCCAGGCCCATCACGTAGAAAGTCAGCTGTTTGCCCACCGGTCTCAACTGGGAATCTGCAAAGCTACCACAATATTTGCTGCGCAGGTTTCAATTTTGTTTGTTTGTTTGTAGGGGTTTTGTTAGTGGTTTGTTGTTGTTTGTTTTGGTTTGGTTTTTGTCATATGAATCTATCATTTCTCTTGAAAGCAAAGAACTGTTCAGCAGACCTATTTCTCCTGACAGTGCCACAGTTTCCTCATCACATCTGCACAACTGAATCATTCACCATGTTATTCTGCCCTCTTAACCAAAACAAGTGCATCTGCATTAGTGGTTTCATTTGGCCCAGGCAGGAAATTCCTTCAGAAACACACCTCCGGGTTGTCTTCCCTTCCTGTGCTTTGGTTGCCAACTGCAAGGACTTCACATTGGGTTTCTTCTGGAAGAAATGCTCCAGGAGCACATCCATATACTTCAACCACTCCGGGGTGAAGCATCCAGTGCATGGCCCTGAAATGTGTGTAGTGTGATCAGCAGGTCTTCTGAATCAGTTAACCCCAAGATTCTCTCTTCCTGAGTGCTGCTTGCCAGCACGGATAGTAACCAGTCTGTCAGACTGTAAGAAAGCACCATGTCCGCTTGCTCCTATAGCATCATCTTCAATCCTCGTTTTACCATACAAGTGGAATACCATTTCCTCATGATGCCTGGGAAACAGGGAGTGACTTCTCACTACCACACAGATTAAATAAGATTTGCTGTTATATATCTCAAGTATGAGATTTATTTTTGGCTACAACAAGGATTTAATCTAAAAATATTTTACAAAAAGGAGAGAGACGCAACTGAAAAAACCCCAAGTTAATTCCTCAGCTCCTTGCCTGCAGCGTTCTCTTTCTTCCAGCAGAACCTGGTAGAATTTAACAGCACGGTGGCTGAAGAGCTCTTTCAAGTTATGGAGTGAGCAAAATAGCTCCTGCAGTGTTTTTTCCTAGCTTATTTTAACTGTTTCTCTCTTTCTGGTTGGAACTGCCTGAAGTGAGACTAATCAGCTATTCCTCCAGAGAAAAAAAAAAACAGGTGATGGGAAATAAAAATAATAAATCATGGCATTTTACTATAAAGAAACGATATACATTGAGGGAGTGACTTTTACAATGTTACATTGCTGTCTTCAACAGCAGCAAACTATAATAGAATGAGAAGTTAATTTGAGTAGGTTGTTTCTGGCAAATTATCACACAAATACTGCCATGTCTACATGCATATTACCTACTTCAAATTGAAGTTAGAAGTTAGATTTTAAGCAATAGACTTTGTTGTTCCTATTTCTTTCCTGTTTTCTGAGCCTTAAATAAGATAGCTTATTTTTCTTATAAGGAAGCACACTGCAAGTTATGCAGTTTATTAACAAATGAGCATATTTTGCTGTGGCAAATTAGAGATAGTGGTTACATTAAGTATAACTTTATTTTGGTGTGCATTGAAGCCTAGTTGTCATTCAAGGACACCATTTTTTTTGATTTCTCTAAACACAACTCAGGTGGTTGAGTACACAACTATTGGAATAATTTTGCTCTGCTTTTTTTGGGGGGGGGCTATGTTTATTTAGGTAAATAGTTTTCGTATTATATACTCCCGTAACCTAAATGAGAAGTTCACTCTCTTGAACATCATTGTTTTTTCAGTCACTTGGCTGGAGGTCCTATCATTTCCTACATGTCTGTGGATTTTTGTATCACAGTAGAACTTGACATCTGGATGTCACAGCAATATTTAAGAGCAACACGGAGCTAACTAAAAGTGTGAGAAATCTGCAGTGTTGTAGAAATCTGCAGTGTTGTATGGTGATATTTGATACACAGCATCCAATCACAAAAACTGAAAAACTGCTATATTGCACAAGTCTGAAATGTAACTCAAAGGATAAATTCACTGTGTCATCATACAATGTACAGCACCATCTTTTAGCTTTTCACAAACCAGATAAACCCTTCACAAACTGCCCTTAAAATAGAAACAGAAATAGAATTCATCAAAGTTGTCAGCAAGATTTCTTGAAGGAATTTCAAGACATTTCTCCTCTAGGGTGATGTTTCTATAGCAAATGTTTCCATAGAAAATTTCAACTTTGCAGTGCCTATTAAAAATAACTTACAAATACATACATGTATTTACATATAATTGTAGAAGAATCCTAATACTTTTTGTCATGTTTCCCCAGAATACCTTACACTTAAAGAAACAATATCTAGATTATTCAAATCCAAATGCAGATATTCAGAAGGTTAAGAATTACTGAAAATGTGAGTTTTTAATGTAACATTAACTCCAATTGTTGGTTAGCTTTTTAAAAATAAGTTTCTAAACAGCAAAATGCTAAAAGACACATATAAACACATGAATAATTCTCTTAGATTCAAGAAGAAAACTCATTAAGGATGACAAATCTGTAATTTAACAAGATGAAGACCTAGTGATCATTACTGAATTAGCATTACTTGACTGAGTTACAAATAACTAACTGATCACCCTCCACAAAACATGGAGGGAGCCATAAAATGCCCTCAAGCCGCGGTCCTTTACAAGGATTATTCTGCTAGCACTCTCCCTGTGTGCTGGCAAGCCTGTAAGTAAAAAACTAGTTGTGTGTATGGTATGTTTTGCTCAGACTTTATACTACCTGACTTCAGAGTTTGTCAGGACCAAAGCAGCTGTTCAGCATTCAATGCAAATGCATCACTGTTTTTGATTAGACATTTCTCATGTTGGAAGCATGTTCATGCCCCTAATCTGAACAAACTCAGGTAAATTGAAGTGATGGAGGATTGTTCATATATTTAAATGATTCTTTTTTTCTTACTGGAAAGAAGAATCAACTTCTGTTTGATAACGTTATGAACAATGTTTTAACTGCCTTTTCCAGCAGCTGCCATTTTATTGCAGACAGTTCAATACAGTTTTCACATCAAAAAACAGCTAGAATTGTTCTTGAATCTCATGAGTGACAATGTTGCATTTTTACTGTTGCAGTTCTAACTTTAACTGTTTTAATGATGTGATTACTAACCTTGACATGAAAAGTGACAGAGGCCTTTAATGGTTTAATAACTCAGAGAAGTCCTGGTTTTTGAATGAAGTTCATAAATGTAGCTTAGAATTGATACACGTTATCTTCAAATGACTACACACCATATCGTCGAAGGACAGGAAAAGCAGCTTAAATAGAAAGATTCTCTATAGAAATAAAATTCTTCTTAGGATTGTTTACACTATCAAATTACCAGGTGTCTTGCTTTTTACAGCTGATATTTTCCAACATGATGCTTAATTATTTTGGCATTGCATGCTATCAGAGGACACAGGGCAAACTTCATTAGAAAAAAATGCATATATATAAAGAGAGAGAAAGAGAGAGAGAGCGCTATGTTTGTGCTTATGTGTATGTATGTACACTCAAAAGTCTTAGTAAGGATGAAAGGACATTTTCTGAGTACTCATTTATATACAGCCAAATTATGCAGCTTCTGTATTTCTTCACTGAGGATGTTACTGCTATTGGTCCCATGGTGCAGGCAGCATGTTCAGTGTAGAGACACTTCATTTGATGTGTCTCACTGTTTGTTACACAAGTGATTTTGTGCTGCTAACCAAACACACGTATCCTGTGCAGCTTCTTCCCTTTGGCATTCTCCATAAGTCAAATCCTGCTGTTGCCTCCCTTGCAGTCCAGCTGCTGCCGCTGCTGCTGAAGCCATGACATTCAGCCCAGCTTGTATCTTCTCTATAGGCCACATAAGTTTTTCAGAATACAACTTTCTGAGCTGTTTTTTCATTGCCCTTATGCTGATCATATTGTTCTTTTCAGCCTTGTGTTTAAGTTCTTTTTATAACTCATCTTTCAAGGCTCCTTCTGGTGTTAAGCCAGTTGATGGTTATAGTGTTTGAATAATAAATGTAATTTGTCAGTTCAAATAAAAACCTCTATCTCTATTTTTTCATGTTACTGTTCCTTTCCTTGTAAATCGTGACTACTTGCTCAGTCTAATGATCTTGATCTTTATCACTTTGTCAACAAATGGAATGGTCAAACAGCCTCTCACCGTAATGCATTTCTGCTCCGAAGAGAGCTGTGCTTTGTGCGTATTTGATTCCCACTTGGTTCAGTTTCCACTTGGTTCGATTTGTTGCAGTTCAGTCTCAGTCTTTTAAAGTTTCAGTGTCATCTCTAGCACTACAACAAGTGGTTCTGCTTCCTCTCTCTTTTTTTAATACATGATGTATCAGAAAACAAATCACAATGGTAATGTACATACTGATGTTTTATTTGCTTTTTAACATACTAATTGAGGCCTATTCTCTTTTTTTCACAGACAACCTAATGTCTTTAACCTTCACTTGCTAAAAGCTTTTGTTTCCTTTTAAAATGTACTGGATTTGCTTCAATCTGCATTTTCAATCTCAAACTTTATAAATGTATGTATACATGCACTTACATATACATATTTTCATATCTAAATGTGTGTATGTACAGGGAATTTCACAGTACTATGCTGCAGAGGTTCAAGAACAGATCAGCAAAGCCGAATAAGGTCAGAGAACTGAACCCTTTGAGGCAACTCTGCTAAGATACGGGATGAAATTGGACCGATGAAGGAGGCGGCAGGTTTGCAGGCTGTACTTTCTGAAGACCCAGGAAGGTAAAGATGCTGCAGTGGTGATCAGCTGGTGCTCTCCCTCTCACTCCATGGCTTTCTCTCCCAGCTGAAGCTGGGTTCCTCCTCAAATCCTAAACTGCTCTGTTTTCAGCTCTTTCTGTGTTTTGTATGTAACCTCTCCTACGTTACCCACATCCTATACTTTACACATCCTCTCTGCTTAGGCGATTCACTGCCTTGCTCAGCATCAGCAATCCACACACATAAGACAAATTTCTGTACCTTCAAGCAGGATTGTGCAATGTTTTGCAGCATGACATGTGCATGAGCTGGGACACTGTAATGTCTCACTCCATCACTGGTGATATTGCTTTGGTTATATATTTGCATCAGCCTAGTTAAAAAAGAGTAAGTTGGTAGAGAAATTTCATTCTGTTATATTACAGCTAAGGGAACAAAATTGTCACATTACTGTTGCAAGTGGCCACATAAGGCCGTGATGCTGCCTAACAGAGGGCTGATAGAAAAAGCTGAGGTAGCCAATCGAGTTTTTAGAGCAACAGGAGCCTAACAACAATAATGTTTATTTTCCAGCCCTAAGAAAAAGACAAATATTTTATCGTATGAGTTGTAAAGGTTGATTAATACCAGTACTCCACTCCTCCTCTCCAAAGTGTGCAGGAAGAGAGCTTGTGGAAGTCAATGGATGTTTTGCCTTTGCCTTCCATGATTGGGCTTCATATAAATGGTGATTCATGGAGCCACTTACATAGTAAATGTGAAAAATGAAAGTGACCTATCCATTAACTTAATCATCATTCCATCCCTTCTCTAAGGCAAATAAAGTGCTAGATGAAGGCAGATGTTGTTGTAATTGAGGTCTTTCTTCTTATTTGAAGGGACCAGTTTCTAAAGGTCATTGACAGAACTTGATGGAAATAAGCCTTTAAAGTGTGAATATTGATGGCTAGGTAAAGTGAGTCTTCAGAAGGAAGACTCTGCAAAAAAATAACTACTTTTAAAAAAAATTATGGGTCAAATTCTTCACTCATTCAGGGCACTATAAATCTGAAGTCAGCTGAAGGAATCATTGACTTCAGTGTAAATGAGGGCACAGCCTTTCTCAGGTTTTTATCTTCACAGAGGAGAGCAGAACAAAACAAAATTCACTATGATTTTGCCACAGCCGTGATAGAAGCAGAGAGAAATAATTATGACTGTCAGACGTCCATAAGAAAGTTATTTTTTTCCTCTCCTCCTTGGGTCTGCCTTGCTCTGACAGCCCATGCTGTGCCCGGCAGGGAGGGTCTCGGTGTGCAGAGTCACCTCCAACTCACAGCAATTCCCTCATGCTCAGGGGTGCAGGGGCTGCTCTCCTGCACTGCACCCTACAAACAGCCCACCTGGGGAGAAAAGGGAGCTCTGCAACTCCTAATTCCCCTCTATATTAGAAGCCTCAATATTTAGTCCTTATAGTCTTAAAATACAAGTTAAACAAATGGTTGAAATATTGATATCCTCACAAAAGTACAGACTGAGAGAAAGAGGATCTATCATTGTTTCAATTACTTTTTAATTACTGTATTGATCCCTGATTAGGTTTGCTTTAATTATTTTCTTGAATTCTCAATCTTATGATATAGAATCAACCATTTTATATTTGTCTTTGAGAATGCCTCTATATTCTCTGTGCTTCACTCAGAAAGTAGATATTGCTATATGGATTGTTTTAAGGTACTTTTGGAAGTTCAGAAACATGTATAGACCACAGGCAGGGGTGAGATTTTATTTTAATTCTGAGGAGAAATTATTTCTCAGTATAGATTTTATGCTTTAAATTTGTTGAAAAACTCAAATCCCCAAAGAGGTATGCTGGTTTTTATGCAAATAACATTTTAACCTAAGAACAAGTCCTCCACCGAAATAATAGTAATGTATAGTTACATACATACTTATTACATGCTTCTGTTCAGAATTTAGAATATACCAATATATTTTATTTGCATGTTATTCATAATTGTTTTTATAAATTACATCTAGATTTACAAACAAAAAATATATTCTCAGCAAAAACCTACAGAGATTTTTAAAGCAAATGTTTATGGTGACTAGAAACTTCTGAAGGATGTAATTTGTAATACTTCTCTGACACAACCCTTGCTGTCATAGCACAAATGGCCCTACTAAACTTCATCTCCTTTGGATAACTGGTATGTCATGATACCTAGCAGGTGAAAGAAATCAAGGAGAACAACAAGGATAGCCTAGAATACAGGAGTGAGATTAAAAAAAAAAATAATAATAATAATAAAAAAAAATCATAACTAGCAGTCTCTCTCTTAGGGGGGGAAAAAAAAACAAACGAGGTCAAATAAGTTCATCCTTCTGATTGTAACATATAGTTTTAATACACCACTCTGCTCCAGGCAAAAAGAAGATAAATTTACCAACATCCTAGGAAAAAAGTATGGCTCAATGATGAGAATTATGGTGGATGATAGCAAGCTGTAGTACCATAGGAGTGGAGAGCACAGCA
Source organism: Nesoenas mayeri (assembly GCF_963082525.1). NCBI lineage: Eukaryota > Metazoa > Chordata > Aves > Columbiformes > Columbidae > Nesoenas > Nesoenas mayeri. Next base: position 13,034,837 of record NC_137560.1, read on the forward strand.
ATAGAGTTATTTGAGTAGGAAAATCAGGGTGAAAGTGGCAGGAGAAGAGATTGTCACCATAAGGAGGAGTGACAGCTGGGAGGATGCTAGCTACTGCTTGGCATGCCTGAAAAATGCAGAGCCAAAATTAACTAGGCAGAGACACATATACAAAAGGACAAGATTACTGAGGAAAAGAAGTATGGCAGGGATTAAAGAGATCATCCAGTAAGCAAAATAAATGCCAATGAAGTTCAAAATATAGACAATATCTAAAGGGTATATGTACATCCCTCCACAGATCAGACTTAGAACAATTCCTGGGCCTTTGTAAGGCAGAAAAACTAGAATTAGCTTTAACAGCTTTTGCAAACTCCTCAAAGACAAGCATAGGTAGTTGTTATTTTCAATCATATTTACCACAAGAACATGTAGTAAGACTCTGTTTGATTCTTGGAGAAACCATATTCTGCTAGTCTTTCAAATAGTTGTAATAAACAATGCCAAGCCTTTTTTTTATTAGCACTCCAGTGTTCCCCCCCCACTATCACTATTATGCAAGAAACTACGCAATGCAAAAGTAATGATTATGTTGGGTTTTTTGCAAATTAAATAGTTGCAAGATAATATTTAGCTAAACTTAAAAAGAGTTCCCATGTAAAAATTGCTTTGCAGAAATTAACTTTTCATAAACATAAATTCAGTTTCAAATGCAAGTAGTAATAAGGTAAAATAATAAATATTGATTACATAATTTAGAAAATTAAGCTAATCTGTGAGACTTTTACATCTCTGTAGCTACCTGCAGAAGGGTGTTGGCCCTTTTAGTTGTCTGTACTGGATAGAATTATATATTTTTCCTCTCAGCTCTGGAAAAAACTTGATTTTGAAAAACAAGTAGCTCTTTACAGCAGTTTTAATCACTTCTGAATACTTGGTCATCAGTAAATAGCAAGGCACATTAACACAACCTGCTAGGCTAATGTTCTGTGGTGAGATATTCAGTCCAGGCAAGGTGGGCAACACACAATTTCCACAAGGATTTGAGGTCTTAATCTTGCTTTTATTTTCCTTCTGGAGTAGTCCCTGAAATTATTCTTCATAGTTTTGAAAAATCTCTTCAGTCCAAGTTTTCCCAAAGCTACATAGAGGATAATTTTGTGATTTCTATAAGTTTTTCTCAGTTGGGCAGTGCTGTTGCTATAAAATGAGAACATTTATTTGACTGTGCCTAAGGTTTTCCTGGTTTCAGTTACCGTTTTCAGAATGAATACCTGCTGACAAAACTAATGCAAAAGCATTCATAAATATCCCCCCCTTTACTACACTGATCAAGTTTTCATACAGAATCTGATCAAAGAGCACTTTCAAAATCCGTGCACTTTCACAGTTCTTAGGAATTTGATTTTGATTACTAAAAGTGACCTTTCGCCCATCTGTGTGCAGAAATTCTTCTATTTTGCAGCTCATGAAGTATTTCTCAAGCTTACCTGACAAATACAAGAGAGTCAAAATATAACATAACGTTAGACTCAAGGATAATTTTAATCTTGTCATAATTTAAGGCTTGCCATTTATTCAAAAAATAAGCAATATTTGCTCTGATCTTTCTGCCCAAATGAGCTTCCTTTTTAGTCACAATTTTGGTACATAGTCACTTTAACTGAATTCACTCAGCATACTGCTAATGCAACAAGTAGTGGAAAGCAAGGAGCAGCAGCTGGCAAAGATTAGTTCATTTTGTACATTACTAAAACTGTTTTTCAGGCACCTGTAAATATTTGCAATATGGTTTTGCTACAATTCTGGATATTTCTGTTTGAATTGAGACAACTCAGCCCACACACATGACTTGCGATAGAAGTGCTTGCGTTATTACCCAAGTGATATCTGCATTTTGAACAGGTTTTGTATCCCTAAAGCCTATGAAGCATGACTTGTTGTGATTGTTACTATCAGGCTTTATTCCTGGACATTTTTCCACTGGCACATTTATATAAATGCAAAGAGAAATATGTAAAATGCTTAACCTTCTATTCAAGCATTGTGATTCACTTAGTGTGTGCAAAAAATCCAGAGAGTTGTCCATTACATCCTCAACTGTTCCAAATTTCCCTGCCTGTCCTTCACACCTAAGCCATCTGTTTGTCATTTCTTGGCACTCCCTGTACCTCTTTCACAAACGAACCATCTGCTCAGAGCCTTTAAACTTCTATTTACAATACATACACTTTTATCTATTTTGCAACTCTTTGCATATGTCAAAATTTTAATTACATAGTCACATATTAGGATGTCATCGGCTTAGGGAGCTTTTTCTAACAACAGTGTCTGTGATGGGCTAGAAGGCATTTAAAATGTGTTTTATGGCTCGCTGATATATGGTATTTATAAAGAGTGCAACAAATTTTGAAGTGAAGAAGCAGATGATGCATGAAGTTAATAATTGTTCCAAGACACCTCCAAGTGATTGATGTCTACATAATTCCATAAGTGCTATTTCTTTATTAAAATACAATAACAATATTAATTTATATGAAAATTCATTTTGGCTAACAGCTAATGCGTTTGAATTTCATATAATCTAATGCAGTCGTATCTCCTGTTAGGTTGGGGAAAAAATACGTTTCTTTCCAGAAATGTACTAGATACCTCATAAAATATAAGAAGGTATGAATTATTTTTACAAATGCTATAGATACAATTAAGATATTCACCTACCAGAGAAGGAGGGTAACATTTACCTTGTTAAACAAAAAACAGGTAAGAAAATTTAGAAGTACCAGTTATATTACAAGTCCTGTACATACATATATAATGCACACAAACAAACAAAGCATTTCCTCACTCTACTATTCAGATGGAGTTTTGTCCACACCGATGAGACACTTTTCATGCAAATTGCTGAAGAATGTTCCTTGTTCTTTAGGATTAGTTTACTTACGTAATACCATTTTAGGACACTACATATTTTGCATGGTAATCAAGAGTGGAGGGAGTTTTGATATTACAAGGTATTAGAGAAGAAACAAGCAGCAGGTCTCTTGCTACAGAGGAATTCCTGAGCATTAGCAGAATGAGATTCCCTTTTGCTGGACTTCAAGGGCTTGCCTGCATTTATCTTTTCTGCCCCTTAGGGTGTGAGGATTGGTCAATTTATCTGTAAAAAGGAAAGATATACCAGGAATAAAAACTAATAGTATATGGAAAGCACATCAATGGAGATGTGTTATCATCTTGGGCTTTGGAAAGAAAAAAAAAAAAATAAAAAAAAATTGTGATACAAATAGGTGAAACAGGTGCAGCACTCTTAAAGGAAGAGCTTCCACTGAAGGACAGGTGAGATTAATCTGCACTAAAACTGATCCTGATTTGAAGGGGTGACTTGCAAATCACCCTGGCTCAGTCATGATGTCTACAATGAACTTTTTACAGAATTAAGATATGCAATGTAAACCTCTGCTCTCTCATCTGCTTGTAGGGAGGACTAAGAATTACACAGAAGTCCAATAGAGTAGACCTCAATCAAACAACATTAAGTACAGGAGCACTTGCCAATGTCTAAATGAAAAACCTTTGAAATGGCTTAATTTACTGTAAGTACAATTCTAGGAAACAGTTGTTGAAGTTCAGCTGCTTAGGGCAACTCATCTCAAACTGAGCACAGAATCATTCCAAGGCACTTGACTGTAAATTTATCTGTGAATGTATTGCAGGTGGCTGCTCCACGGCAGGCATAACATATACACATGTCTGAAGACCAACAGAAGACCAGCTGGTGGGAGGCAGGATTCTGAAGACGACTTTTCCACTAATGCCACGGACACAGTACTAGAAGTAAGCCATTTCCTAAATAAAGTTGTTTAGGAGCTTAAATAATCCATCCTTAGGACTCCATGGCTGATTGCTAGACTGAACTATACAGCTTTAGTGTAGCACCACAGACCATTTTGTATGTCATTTGCTTCAGAATGGATGGGAAATGGGATCCTGTAGACAGGGATAGACAGAACTAAATCCCACCCCTCCCATTTCCATTTTTTTCCCTTGGCATTGGTTGCACTTTCCATGGCACCATACACCCAAATATTTCTGAGACCAGAGATATCTTAGCTGCAAGGTAGTGAGATGAATCAATTATTTTGATATTTATTTTCTTCCATCTAGTTCTGCACACAGAGTGATGTAATTTTGGTGTAATGTTATTAGTTTGACTAGAGCAAGTAGCTGCCCTAAGTCTAAAATTACACGGACTATTGTAGCAATTCCAAAAGAGCTGTTCTAGGCATGCAAATGGAGGAGACAATCCTACCTTTTTTTGTAATTGATTAAGGTAAATAACTGAAGCCTGAAACAACTTGAAAGGATACCCTTCCCTTTTAATTATGCCTCTTTTTAAATAATGTAACTTTTGAAATCACCATCATAACACTGATAGTAATTTTAATATCTCCATGTAATGCTATTGTGTACATACCTGCAATGATGGCTTCTTTATCGGAATTAAGGAATCTAAGTTTCTCATAATATCTTAAAAATTTCTTTAAAAAATGGGCTTTCATTACCCCTCAATTTATCAACTGATTTTCAATTACCTAACTAGAGCTGCACAAATTAATAACAGATTTAAGTCTTCAGGCATTGTGATTCCTCTTCTCCACCTATTCAAACAGTGGGAATTATACTCATAAAGAAGCTCAATACTACCTGATTTAACACCCTGTTTTCAGTTGCTATCAAATCCTCAAATTTAATCGAGCAGCCTGAATGATCAGCTACATTTTTTCTGGAGAAATTTTAATTTTGTACAAAAGGAATCTGTTTGGGAAGCAGTTTTGAGGAACAAGACGTTATATTCTCCACATAAGAATTAATATAAATTTTCATCTGAAATGCTTCAATGTTTTTATGGTTTAAATGAGTGACGTGGAATGTCTTTTCTGTTCTTCATAAGTCAATAAAGAACAGCAGAAAACAAAATTAATTTATTTCTATGTGGAATTGTCTAAGTTACCGATCCACGTAAAGAAAACTCATTAAGTAAGAACTCCTCTGGTGGTGTCAATATCAGTTACCTCAGTGCTTTTTGTACCGTTTCTGTACCAACAAAACAAGAGTTTAGAATCTATTGATCTATATTTTCTCACCAAAAATGACACAAAAATATGATCTTCTGTGATATATCTCTTCTTTTTTTACTGTGAATATATAGTGAATTCATACATATTTTATAAAAAACTTTCCCCAAATGTTCTTGCAATCCTATAAAAATGCCTGCTTGTTGTGTTTTGGAGACGTAGGAAGACTGATGTTTGGAAAAGTGATGGAATTCAAAAATAACTTTGGATTCTCTGACCTGCTTCCCTAATGCACGCTGCTGTAAGTCCAGGGTGGGTAGAAAGTGCGATTCACAGAGAAGGAAAAGTGGAGTCATGTCCTGAAGCTTCATGGCACTGATCACGACTTCTCAGGCAAGCACTCCTGTTGCTGGAGCTGTCTCCTCCTCTACCAACCTGCTAAGCCTGGTGAGAGAATGCATCAGGCCCATCTGCCTAAGAACAAAGAATAAATCTATCGCTTAAACATGTCTCTCTCTTGCTTGCTGACTATTTCTATCATAATTTATTCATTTTTCTGCTTTCCAGCTCTCTCTGATCAGAGGGAGACGCTTGCACTATTTGTTATTAATGTTTTTTCCATCCATTCTGGTTGCCACAATAGCTTCATCATCAACAGGCTTGAAGTCTGAACAATTAGATCATGATTTTCTTTAAGTATGTACCAGACATCACAAAAATCCAGCTGTATGAACAAAGTAAAGAATCATCTTTGAGAACAAATGCTGTTTGCAATCTTACAATTTGCAGACTAAAAATTAAATGCCTATTTTTATCCTCCCTTTTCTGCCAGACACTAACTAAATTTGTCAAAGCATGCTTAAAGTTTTATTGATTTTATTTTTTAAGGCAAACTTAAAATATGGCACATAAAGTTTTCATAGCTGCATTAGACTGCAGAAGACATTGTGACCCAGATTTCAACTCCTGCTGCCTCCAGTTCACCTGCCAAGGGCTCCTCTTCTCAATCACAGTGACAGTCTTCAATCCACTGTACCTACCTGGCTCACAGTTTGGTTGGGGCCACCAAGTTCTAGTGCAAAGGGTTCCTTAAGGGAAGGAAGGAGAAGTGTGAGAGATGGAACCTGAGAGAAACATCTATGAGCAAGAAGAATGTCACCTGGTAGAGGGCATCACCCAGAGGTTAACACAGATGGTCATCAGCCTGGGAACAGGTTGGGAAAGTTCATTTATTCACCATTCACTCTGGAAGGCTTCTGTCAGGTTAATCTATGCTGCAGTATTGTTTTTATTCCTAGGTTTGAGAGGTGACTTAAAGCCTTTTTTTTACATTGCATTTCCACTAGCTTTGCCCTTTCTGTGAGTTGTCTTCCATTTCCTTCTTAGCAGTTAACACATGCAAATCCACAGTTTTGAGATGAGAGGAAAAGCAGAAATATTTTAGGAGCTACTGTTTTCACAAGTGTCCTTGATGAACTGCTTTCTGAGGTGGTTACCCACAAGCTATCCATGAGTTTCTAATCTCATTCTCCTAAACTCAAGAGAGTCCCATGGTCTTCAGTTAACTAGACTGAACCAGCACAAATTTTTTACTGTTTTTTGAAATTGCTCATTGGTGTTCACTAACTGAAATGTTCCTTGGGTTACCAGTAGAGGCTTAGATACCTGGTTTTGTAAAATTTTGTAATATTTTAATTTACTAGTGAAGGGACAGAATTCAAATGTTAACTTTTTATCTGCATTGCAGGCGTCGAAGGAGGAGGTGCTGGAGTCTTATATTGTGTACACTGAATACAGCTGAATTCCAGAAACTTCTGTAAGGTCAGTGAAATTAATTGTGTGGGATCTGTAGCCATAACCGTGAAGAGAGGTCCAAGAGCAACTATAGTTAAGGAAAAATAATTACTTTATGATATTACTTGGTAAAGATAAGAGTAATTTTAATGCAATCCAGAAAGATACACCAGTGTGCAGCATCTGCTGAGACATCAGCTCCACCTACAGAAAAGGCTGTTGTATAGCTCTTATATAAGCATATGGAGCAGACACCCAAAACACTTGCAGTAGTTGCTCTAGTTCAGGAGGATTATATACCTATAAAGAGGTATAAACAAGCAGCAGATTAAAGAGAACTGCAGGGGATTACTGAGTCCTATGCAACTTCATGTAGATGAATTTTTAACAACAGGAGCAAATTACTAGAAGGTACATTATTATGTAAAGTATGAAAACAGAATTTACATGTCTTCTTCCTGAAGCAATCACGATTTGTTCATATTTCTAATTGAAAATGAGATAAAATAAAACACATAGTCTGCCCAGCAGCATCTCCAGCCTCAAATAACTCCGTCTCACAAGTGCTGGGTATAATCTATGGTGCCAGCTACACTGAACAGGGAAAGGAGTTTCCCTTAAAATGATCCCCAATCTCAATTAAAAATCTGCACTTACCTCTTAGTTTATCTGAAAAGGAAGAAGGCTGCTCTCTCGTGCAGTCAAAACATGTCAGATGTGTATTCTCACACAGAAAGCAGTAGAGGCTCTAAAGCCTATCTTACAGCATGTTTGATTTCCTGGCTGCCTTATTTGTTTACAACAATGCTCTTAAAATTGTCTCTACCATCTGTGTGGTTTCTAGTTGTTTGAATGAGAATGAGATATTAAAATGCCATCCAGATGTCTAGAAGCATATCAGCATTAACATATTATGCAAATTGTCACAAGGATAGGTTTTTTTCTTCTTAAACAAAACAATATTTTTAGATGGAATGGAAAGAAGTAAATCTGTGAAGGATGACAAGCAAAAAAAAAATCACTGAGCATATTTAGCTGAACTTTTCAATCACTTTTTATGAAAGGGTTAGATACAAAATGTCCTCAGTTGTTTTTACTGTAAATCTATAGAAGGACAATTGGATGAAAACAATGTAAAAAAAAACAAAAGAAAACACAAAAACAAAACATAAAAAACAGTGAAGTACCACTAAGCCTGAAGATCTCATAAAATGAATTCAACAAAGTGAAATGTAAAAGTTGACTCTGTGTATTTACCTCATGAGAATAGGACTTCATGAACAATAATAACAAATATCTGTTTGCTACTGAGCACCTAATTTAAAGAAACCTTTGGCTCTGACTATATAGATGTTTACACTTGGAGATAAATCCACAGAATCGACAGTTCATATCTGAGCTTTCATTGCTCTCAAAGAATAAGAATTGGCATGAGAAAATTAAGATAAATGTCTTTAACTGAGGTTGATTTATTTTTTTTCTGGGACGAGTAATAATGGAACGTTGTAACAATACCCTTGAAAACTACTTTTGGATCACTATTGGTATCAAGAATTAAGGTGGAAATGGCCCCATCTGGTAGGTTTTGTAGAGAATGCAGGGAATGAGATGTGAATAGGAGGAAGAAGAGATTCTATCACTGAACAAGCAAATTTTCAAGCTTTTTAAAGTTGGAAAGGAAATTGGAATTGGAACAACTGGAAAATTGTTTGATCTCTATCTCATGGAATTTCACTCAGCTCCCTGCCAGCTTGCATTTGGGTGAAGAGATAGCAGGGCAAGTCTGTATCTACCCTTGGGTTTTCCTTTACAGTTTCATCAATACAGGCAGGAGAAGTTTCCTTTTTGTCTTTGGTGACATATATTCTCCTCATAAATTCTAGGTTTCAGATTTATGATCCAAGGGTTATGTTTTCCTTAAAAATGTTTGCATATAGTACTTCTAACTCAAATAAATTATTATTGAAATCAGTATGTGTGTATGCAACACATGTATGTATGTATGTGTGCAACGCATATGCAAATATATTACTTATTCTGCCCACCATCCCCACAGAGCAAAAACTATTTCCTTGGCAGTCATCTCCAGGGCTTGGACACTAGAATAAAAGAAGGTACAAATTTTAATCCCATCAACCTTATTTTATAGGATTTTGGTGACAAAAAAAAAAAACCCTCAATAATTAGAGGTCATCACCTCTCCTAAGAATCACTCTTGTAATTCATTGTGGCTCAGTTACACATGTTGTCTCTGGTATGTCATCAGTTTAAAATACTCTTAAGTCTGTGATTCTGGTAGATCTTTTAATTTCTATTAATAATCTCGGTGCTTTACTCCATGCAACAGAATTCATGTAGTTATCTTTTCAATGGTCATAATTCGTAGTATATGTTTTAGAAGTAGTGTGTTGTCAATCTATGGAGAACTTGAAAAGATCTCCCGCAATCCCATTGATATATTTTGACTTAATTTAACTCAAGGGCATATGGTACATTATCTAGAATGGGGCCTGAATGCAGGAAGACATTTGAAAAACAGTAGTAGTTCAACTACAAACACCACGATAAGAGTGTTTGAAAAAGATACAGTATTTGGAACAAAGAAAGTGAGGAAATATGTTTTACAAGAAAATTCCTGAAGAGATTGTAGCCATCATGGAGGAATTGTTGCAAATGCCAGGAAACTGAAGTATGACTGCAAGGGCATCGGTGGTGATTTCATGCTGGGGGTGATCAGATGAAGGAGTAAAAGAAAAGCCAGGGAGGCATTTCCCTGATGTGTTTGAAACCTGTTGCCGTAGCATGCTCTACTCAAAAACCATCGATTTTGCTAATTGAAACAGTTTGTAGTGGAACACAAAAATCCTTGATACATTATTTGGGTGCAAATATTTAAATTAAGTCTAACTTTGAGCTGGTGTCAGGACAAAAATAAAAATGGAGTCATATAAAGCAGGGATAAGGATAGAAGGGTTTTTACAAAGTCACCCACTCCATTATTTTTATCTTAAGATAGCATAAACCAGACTTAAATTGTGTCTGACAGGTGTCTGCTTAACCTGTCCTTCCACTAATGGAAATTCCAGACTTGTACATTATTTATTCCACAACCTATCTAACTTTTAGGCTGGATTTTTTTTTTTCCTAGTGTTTAACCTAAATTTCTATTGCAATTTAATCAGGGAAATTATCCTATTCCCTCTCTGATGGCAAGGAGTACAGTTTACAGCCTTCCTCCCTTAGAGGACAGAACCAGCATTAATGCCATGTAGGTTAGAATAACCTTTCACTTATGTGAAGACATTTCACCTCCCTTGTTGTCCTTCTTCAGACTAACCAAGCTGTGTTATTTCAGAGTTTCCTCACACTTCATGTTTTCTGCAGTTCTGACTATTTAGCATCTTCTCTTCGTAATTCTGTTTAGTTAATCTGTATCTTTTTAGAAATATTGAGTCTAAGATAGGCCAGAATACTCCAGCCGTAGTCTTACTGGTGAGTAGCCTTGTAGAATTAATTAACATTTAAAATACAATATTCCTGTTTATTTACCCTGGTTTCCCAGCACAGCTCTGCTCCTGCAGGTATCTACTGCTTCTTCCCTATCCACAACGCTGTTACCTTATCACTGAAAGGCATTAGGTTAGCTTGACATGATTTGTTCTCAAAACATTCATGCTGGTTCTTTTCATATGATCTTTTCTCTTCTGAGTGCCTAAATAGATTGTCTGACTATTTATTCTGGGATCTTTATGGGCGCAGAGCAGAGAATGATTGATCTGTAATTCCTCAGTATTTTTTAAGCATGTTACTTTATTATTGTTCTTTTTTTGTCTAATACCAGTGGCATATAATCTTCACAAAGAGAGTGTCTATTATGTGTATAGTGAGGGCTTAATCCACAGAGAAATGTAGAAGAAAGGATTGTACTTTAGCTTCTACTGCTTCTGTTCTTGAGCAAGGATGACAGCTCCAGTGTTCAGTGGGTCAATGATATCACAAAAATTGATCTTTCATAAATAGGCTGAGAGTTGGAGCATCCTGTAGCAGACACTAAAAAAAGTATGGTCTATGTGTTCTATGCAATATAGCAAAATATATGCACATTCCCATCCTGAGGGGGAAGAAGACATATTTTATATCTTTCAGTTTGTTGCATTTTCTGGGTTTTCTCTCTAAAAGCACCAGAGACTTCTAATGATAATTCTCAAATGACAGTCTAATGTCACAAGAGAGTATAATAAAAAGAAAGAAAGTTAATTGTATAGTTTAGTTCCTTCAGTCATTAAAACAGAAATCCTAGCCTGGTTGAAAAAAATATTGCTGTTTTGAGGATTGCTAACTATTCAGCAAATAAATCTGTTTGTGGATTATTAACTGGAAAGTAAAAGCCTATTTGCAAAGCAGGAACAAGTTTTTGTATTGATGAGTTTGGAGTGTCTATATTCAGAGATACAAACATTTGTAAACAATCTATCCATAGAGCTTCATTTAGGGTTCCTGAAAATTATGAATTAACACCAAGAGGATAATAAATAGACCGTCAGCTAGTCCTTATTTATAGTGTAATGTTAGCCCTTATTTACAGTGTAATATTATCCTAAAACTCAAATTAAATGTAAGGTCTCTGATCTTCTGTTATTCAGATGTACTAGAGGATTAAAGTACATTTCCAATGCATGGTTAGAGGCAGAATGAATCTCTGCTGCTGCTGCTCACCTTGAAAAAAAACATTTGTGTTCCCCAAGGCCAAACCAACTGGTTTTCAACCATTCACATGAAAGTTTTAATTCAAGCTCTCACAAGTCCAAAGCATGAATGACAGATATAATATATTCTAGAGTTTAGTTGTTGTCACTCTTCTGGCTTTTACAGTTGCTCTCACACATGGTGGGTAGCCTGGATTTCATGTGAGTATAAGCAGTGGCTGAATTCTCACATGTTTTCACATATGCAAGTGTTCCAGCACAAACTGTTTTGACACTTTTGAGAGTGGTTAATTATGCACATTTAGAGGTCTTTTTCAATGCCTTTCCCCAAACATATTGATCCTCCATTGACTCTTGCTGCCCTTAATAGACTGGTAGGCAGTCAGGCTCTTTTCTGCCTTATTTGATCTCTGCTGTTTACCAGAAACGTAGTTTCTTTTCCAGCAGAGATCTGGACACATTTTTCATTTTTTATCTTCCAGCATTACCTCAGTAGCTGTTTTTCCTGCTGTTTGAACCTTCTGTACAGGGACTTTCAAGGGAAATAACAGCACTGCATCAAGGGAAATAAAAGATTTGATGTTATCCTAAGACATGTTTTAGTTAAACATAGGCAATTTGTCTAAGAGAAGTTTGATATCTGGGTATAAGTATATGGCTTTTGTATACCTGAGATAATGCTGTCTACCCCAGAAAGCTATGGCTCTCTTAATTAAAACAGATCAAGTGATAGCAATAATTTTACTGGCATATTAAGAAATAATTAATTTTTATTTGAGCTTGTGTCCTTCACAATGACTTTCCTCAAGCACCTGTTGAGCGAGCTTCAGTTACACAAGATATTCTTAGCACACTAATTTTAAATATAAGTATTTTATTTGAAGTTATTTCTTAAATGCTTCTCAAACAGTATATGGTAAGGTAACATTAGACTTTCCCAATGTACATTATTACCTATTTATATGTAACTGTCAATCACGTGCAGATAAAATATCTGGTAATTTGCTTTCAAGTATCCATATATTTTCAAAGAAATACTTTTAAATCTACTCAGGAACATTTCACAGAATAAAAGTGATAAAATTAGGTTAATACATTATTTACAATGAGTGATTTGCTCAGCCCCATGCAAAATAGAGGAACAGTTTTAACCAGTTAAATCAAAGCTCCATGAAAAAGGTGAAAGAGTTTGTTTTCCTTATTTTTCTCAGTTAAATGGCAGATTGCCGTACGTACTTATTAGGCCTTAACATTTCAACTTGTCATGTGGCAGCTGACAATAAAGACCTGAGCCTGAAAAGATGAGAAACATCTGGGCAGTACGACTGGGAACAGAGGCATTGCTGCCTGATCTTGCCTACTTTTTGGTTTTTTGCCAGAATATCCATGTCCTTTGCTTGAGGTTTTACACAGAATGTCTTATTCCCCCTTAATTCCCTTTATAGGTAGTTGTAACAAAGATATTGCAACTACAGAAGCAATAGAGTGCAAAATGGAAAATGAATTCATGTTAATCATGCAGGTACACCTCACTGGATAATTAATAGCACATCTTCCTGCCCACATGTATGACTTCAGAACTGATCAACCAGCAGCTTTCACTGCTGTCCCACTGTATAAGAAAGTCTGACAATAAAAGAGGATTCAGCTTTACAGCATCATATAAGCTTAAATTTCATTGATAGTAACAACATGAATGAGAACATGTGAGATATGGGGGAAATCTCTCAGAGAAAAAGCACAAGAAAACAATTCTTCAAACCTAAAAATAAAAAAGCAGAACAACAACCTACCAACCAGTACAACAAATTTTTAAACTGAGCTTGCAGGAGAAAACAGTTCAATGCCATAAGAAGCAATTAGAAGACCCTGTGGAAATAGTGCATTAAAAAAGATGAGTCTCCAAAGGAATGAACTGCTTTTTCTTCATATCTTTTTTTTTATTATTGTTCACATGGAATTCATCTGACTGTGTGTTCTCTCCAGAGTGTTTGAATGTTGCTTTTGCCTTTCAGAATTATTATCTGTCCTCTCTTGTAAAGAGGTACAAATAAGCAAACTTCGAAGGCTGCTGAAGAGGATGAAGTACTTTTTAATTTCTCTTTGTAGAACATAAAACCTTTAGGAGGGAAATTGCAAAATATTGTTCTTCTGTAACATGCGTTAGAGAAGTACTTGGCTTATTTACTCATATCCCACCTGAAACAACCCACAGATTCATTTAAATAAATAAGCTTGGACTACACAGTAAGTTATGTGTAGAGTGGGGTATAGAGAGTAAGGAATATTTCTCTTGTGTGCAATAGATTAGTCTGTACTTAACCTTCTTTTTTTTTTTTCCTTTTTTTCTTTCAGTTTTACTGCTTCCTTTCTAGGGCATGTTTGAACTGAAATAGTTTGGGAATCTCATAATCCAGGGCACTTAGTGCTCAGTCTTATTTATTTATCACCTTCCAGATCAGCTCAAATGAGGTTTAAAAATGTATCTTTCATTGTAATTCTTTAGTCAGAGTCACCTGGAATCTGAAAAGGCCTTTATACCACTGAATCTGTTATCTATTATAATGCCCATGGTGATTGCTGTTCTTCCTTGGAGGTAACTGGAGACATATTACAAATCTAGGTTAAGAGGTTTTATGATCAATCAACTCAAAGGCACATACCTGTCCTATTAATAATGCAAATGTGATAGGATTATTGAGTTATGAGTAGCTTATACGCAAATATTATCCACTAATACATTCATTAAAGCTGAGTAAAGTATTAATTAGCTTTGATGCTGCTGGATTGCAGAGTAATAGATAGCTTTACCAAGGCCTGCTCAAATTGATTAGTGTGATCCCATGCTGTGTACTGTGTTTCCACAACAGAATTGATCTTTTTCCTAAACTAAGACAAACAGCACTCTAAACCACATTCAGGGATGTTTCTGAATAAGCTTGGTTAGGGAACTAATTAATATAAATATCCTGCTAAAGAGTTTTAGGTTCTTATCCTGAAAGTAACCACTTTAAATTTGATGTGACTATTTGTAAATCCTAAAGAAAAGAAGAATAAAAGATTCTCCATTTTCATTGTGCACTGTAGGGGTATAGGCAGTCTAACAAAGTGGGATTATTCTACTTCCTAAAGTAATATTCCCTTTCTGTCAATTTTACTTATCAAGAAACCATCAGCTTTGACTTTTCCAAACTGCAGGTAAAAACCCCACCACCTGATAATATCTATGTAGGCAAATACCTCTAGCTTGTGCTTATTGTTGAGTCTTAAAAATGTGGCCATCAGCATCTCTCATCATCCAGCTTAACAGTGGCAAAAAATACCTCTCCATACTCACAAGAAAGGCCCAAAGTGCCGAATAGTGCATTTTGAACACAAATTATACATCAGTAAACTCAGAAAACAAAATATCACAGCTGGCACACACACTAGTTAGGCAACCATGCACTTACCAAAGATGCTCAGATATTAATCATGTATTTTTTTTAAAGCCAGTTAAATTACTGTTGCAGAAATAAGGTCACAAAATATTACTGCCAGTCACTTGAAGGAGATATATGTTGTTCAGTAATTATGCCATAATTAAGAAAAAAAATAATTTACTTTTTTACTCATTTCATCTCAGACAAATGAAGGCAACAATTGTACATGGAAAAACATTATCCTAATGCAGTAGACATTGTGGATTTCTGTGCTATTGAATTAAGAATAAACTGGCCTTCTTAAGATGCTGACCAAAAAATCGATGAAGGCAGTCATTGGTGAGAGTATAAATATTGGTACTTTATCATTACACAGGTTTAATAACACAAACAATTATTTTCATAGATCTTTTAAAGGATCTGAGAGAAGCCTATGAAAAAACATGAGATTATTTCTAAAAATATAAGTGGCCTAAACTGACATGGGGTCATTTCCCTGCATTTATTTAGGGATAGAAAAGTTGCTTTAAGGTCTGATCTGGGTGAGTGCCACACAGAAAGGAATATTCTCAGGTCTCAATAGAGTCTGGATCAAGACAAATTTTTTCTCCTCACAATTCTTTAGCCCAACTCTAAAGAGCTCATTGTCCCTGTAATATCTTCTCATTTCTCTGACTTCTGAAAGTGCCTTTTCGTTTGCAGCTCTTCAGTGACGGAGAGTGGCAGTTGTTCGTTAACCATTATCGCTTCTAATTTTCTGTGAACTAATTGTAAGGAGCATAGGAAAAGCTATTAGAATAGTAGAGCACTGAGGGATAAGGAAGAAAAAGAGCAGATCAAGATTACATTGGGTCATCGCAATTTACAGCAATATTTCTTTCAAGAGATGTGGAGGTCTAAAAGTCAATTGTCAAAAAGAAGGCAGAAACAGACCTGCTAATACCAATTCAAAAAAATCAATAGAAATGTCCAGTTGGATACAAACTTCTATAGCAATTTCTAGGGAAAATACTTACCTTATGACATGACAAGCATCTTTATTGCATAGGTTAAATGAGCCAGTAAAAGGAAAAATATTGCTAGCATATTGGAACATAGCAGTAGAACTGAGGAACAGACATACCCAGGCACAAAGCTGAGATAGGAAAAAAAAATTAAACAAACAAACAAACAAATATAACCCAAACACACACAATCTCCCAACAAAACAAAAAAAAACAAACAAAAAACCCCCGAACACCACCACCAAACAAAAAAAAACCCCACTTACTTGAATTGAAGCTTACAGTCCAAAGCTGCTGTTGTTTGAAGAAGGGAACACGCTTGGTAATTGAAAGGCATCATTTTTCTGGCTAATGTTTCCCAGAATTTTGAAAGAAATAGAAATAACATTATTAAAATTATTGCAGGCTATGAGTAAAGTAATTTTGCTCATGCCTGCTATAACTTGACTAACCACAGCAGGACATTCCTTATAACTTTAGCTGATTATGAATACAAAACACCAGGTTCATACACATATCACTCATGGTTAAAATTCATTTTTGATAGCAATGAATGAGGGAGGTGAAAAATTCTAAATCAAAATATGTACTTGAACAATGTCCTGTCATGTCAATGTGATTTCAATAACTCACGATAAAAAGGTAGGCAAATGTGAATGACAGTTGTGGGAATAGAATTTTTCTTATTTTCCTGTCTTTCACAATTTAGGCTAATAGGTAGATGTAGCATGAAAAGACAAACAATGGAAGAAAATAGCTAGATTGGGCACATATAGCAAACAAGATATAGGCGTCTTTATAAAGCAATGTACAGCTAGAGCACAGACAGGTGGTGAAACAGCCAATGATGTGTACAACACTGATGGTGAAGAAATATGACCAGGTTGAAGAGTGTGGACAACCTTTAATTCAACACAGTGCACTTTTGAACATTATTCTTTTTTAAAATAACAAAGGAATGTTTCTGCCCTACTCCCGGTGCCTGCTGGTCCAAGGATTGTTGGTTGGATAACAAACTATAAAGGTGAGCAGTTGCTGGTAATTACATGCACCAATTTGAAATTATTCTTGTGACCAGTTACTCAGGCTGTGGCTGGAATTCGTTGGAGTTGTTCTGACTACACTGTGCGGTATTTCCACAGCTATTGATGTGCCTCCAGATTAGAAGTTAAGGTGTTAAAATAATATAAGGAAAAGGATTAATTCTCATACAAAGATTCCTTCTACTTAAGTGGGGAATAGTGGAGAGGGTATTTCTGAATTCCTTATGGATGAGACCAAAAATAAATGTTAGCCTTGGAGTAGATTAAAGGTAAGTAAACAGAGCAGCAGAAATATCAGTCATAATAATGAAGGTGGAAGTAGATGGCTTTTCCAGAGTGGTAACCTTCATCAAACAAATGCAGGATGAGATCATTTGAACAGACTAGAAGAATTATGGAGTGAAAAATAAGTTGAGTAAATCAAACAACATGTCAGCTGATACTCCACAGCAGAGATGGAAGTTTCTTTTTTAATTTACTGAAAAAGCACATTCTATTCTCACAGGGATAAAACTATAAGGAGTCCTTGCCAAGAAATGCTACGGGATACACACCTCCACTCCCTCACCCAGCATAGTGTTCATGTGTTTGCAGGACAGAGATATCTATGAAAAAACTTCTTGTGCAAGATATGCAATGTATGTGCATGTGCACAGTTCAATTTAGGGCTAAAATAAGTGCCTAATGTGCAACATTGACAAAATCAGAAATGCAAGCAGGGGAATGAGACTACATGTTAGGCTTGTTCCTTTTTTATCCTTTTAGCTGGTCAGACTTCTCCTCTGTATCTTTCTTTAGAAAGCTGCTTGTCTGCTTCCCATGCTGTTACAAGTAAGGATTGAGATGAGGGTTTAACCTGTGCAGTTCCAGCTGGCACATTCATGCTGGGCAAGAAGTACATCATGAATGGTTTTTTGAAAACAATAATATTCCATCACTGGCATTACCAGGTAGTAGTAAGAAGAAAGAAGGACTGGGATTTATATCATATCATGATGTCATTGGAAAAAGGGGAGATCCACTCAAGCCTCTACATGTTTCTCCTAAGAACAGCACTGCACTCAGCTCAAGATTGTGCCCCAAGGTGTATTTTGACCAAGAGAAAATAAAACAGTTTTGGAGACTGTTGGGTACCTCTAATCCCAGTAGTGACAATACCACTGGCATACTAGACACACTGTAAATCTTTCTAGACTTGTGTATCCATATCTACTTCACATGTCCTAATTTTGTACCTTAGGCAAGTTTTGAAGCCTGTTCTGACTTGCACACAATTTAAATATTTTAGTTAGACATCACTAATATATTTAAAATTATTGTTCATCTGCTGCCTAAACTCTTAAACATCTAGGTCTCCCAAAATATCTGTACCATCTGTCACAGTCTAAGAATTACCATTCTAGTTATCACCAATAAAGAGATGGAGTCATTTGATACGAAATTTACGCATAACACCAGTCACCTGTCCACCAAGGATACAATTGAAGCTGCCACTGGGGAATTTTTTTATAACTAATGAGTCAAAGACTGGGTTGATCATATGCATAGAGGGCTAAGAAGAGTATACTGGAATCATGTGGATAGTTTGAAAGGGTGGGTATGAGTTAGCATACGTGAGAAAGAGCAATAATGGGCTTTTTAATTGGCGGTGGTAAAATGAGACTGTTTTGGAGCAGAGTGTGGGGATCAGGGAGAAAGGCATTTCTTCCAAATAATGAATTATACTAAAACTAGATTTACCTACTGTTTACTTCTGTATATGAGCACAGGCACAAAGCAAGATTTAGTGCTCTACAGTGAGTGGGGCCCTGATGACTACAGGTTAAAGCACCCACCTTGGAAAAGGAAAAAAAAAATCTTCTTTCTACCCCCATTCCAATGAGTTTATGACAACTTTATAGCAACTGAGTTTATGCAAGTCAAATAACTTCAAAAGAAACACTGAGAAGTTGCTCTGGATGTTTGACTGGTGGCCTAGTCCAGGAAAGACATCAGAGGCAGGAATTCAACCCTCCCAGTCTGCCACTTCCCAGGTCAGCAATGCAATTAATGACCATCTAGGTGGGAAAGACACAGGGAGTTGTCTTTTGCATGAAGTCCAGACAATGGTATCTATTAGATTAGGCCCTTCAGGAATCACAGCTGGGGAATACCAGCATGGCCAGTGCAGCAGCCACTCACTCCAGGGCTTGGTGACAGCTGAGCTGAGATTTTGTGGATGTGCATTTAAATGTTTGCATCAAAAATCACAGTTACAGAGAATGTAATACTCCAGTGGGTCTAGCCCGTGGCACTTAAAAAATATGAAAAACTTACCTTTTTGGTGATGCAAGTAGCATATGATAAAAAACAATCCACGGGAAACTGCTGATGGGAAGTCTGCCTAGGTTAATACAGTTATTATCTAAGTCATGCTGCAAGCTACAGATGGATATTTTCCACAATCCTTTCATTGTTAACAAAGCTAACAAATTAAAATAAAACCATTTTAGCACTCAGATTTAATGACTTCCTGCTGGGCCTTTTTAATGTTCAGAATTGGCATTCTTTGAAATACTTAGCTCACCAGCAACTTTGCCGTCAGTCTTTCGTTTCTTCTTCACTGAAGGTCACTCTGAAATTTGTACCTTCTCCCTTCAGATGTTTATATTTAAAGATGGCCACTGCCAGCATGAACAACTCTCCTTGAGCTTGGAGTTCATAATGCTGTTTGAACATTGTAAGCCCTTGAGTACTGAAGCAAGGTGAACACTCAGCTCCAGAAATTTCAAATCCAGGTGAAGTGAACTTGCTGATTAACTCTGTGAATGAAATGAGTTGCTTAGTAGAGTGCTACAATGACAGCAAATGAAAATCTGTCCTAAAATATAGTAAAACCTGCAGGAAATACAAGTTACCTGCTGAGAAACCAGCTTTCTCTTTAGCTATAATGTTTAATCTTTTTGACTCTTGCCTGGTTCTTCTAGGGTAGAGGGAACATGGATACAGATTTCACAGTGCTGTCATTGCCACTGAAATGCTCATATTAATCTAGATTTATATGGTGTGTGACTGTTGGCAATAAGGACAGCTAACATTACAATATCACTTTCCCTTCAAGGATACTGAAGAGCATTAGAAACATTAAGCTCTGAGGTTGGTAATTTACTAATGAGAAAACTGATTCAAAGAGAAATTAGGACCTTAATCTCCCATCCATTGAAGCCAATGGAAATCATTTTGTGATTTCCTTGGGCAGACTGTGTGTGGTTTGTAAAAGGTCATGCTAGAAATCATAGAAAAATTAGACCAGATGTCCATTAACTTTTTGCATGTTCAATAGAAAAATAGCTGTCCCTTATCATTCTTTTTCCTTAATGCAGTTTAGAAATATTCCAATAAATTTAGATTTGCTAACATTACATTTTTGTATCACCACCAGCTGTGTGCTGCAGCAGAGGAGACGTGGAACAACTGATAGCTTTGGATCACCAATATTCTTTTTATTCAGGCCTAACATCATGCATTTCCTCCTGAGGACCTGAGCTTTGACCTTCACTGGTAGTGGAGGCTGAGGCTTCAAACAGATTCTGGAAATAAAGATCTCTTGGGCAAATTTGCTACAGGAAAAGTGAAAGCCAGTCCCACCTAGCTGAGGAACTAAAGCCTGTGCATCTTATTTACATGCTCACAGTTATTCTAAGCACTTCATTACAACTGAAGGCCACATCTCATGTTACAGAAATGAAATTTTCAAAATCTTTGAACTAGTTTAACAAAAAACTGCTCTGTGTTGCTGAGAACTTTCATTGAACTAAAGTATCTGGTTTTCAGAGTGACAAGATGACATTGAAGAATTTAATTGTGCCTTCTTCAAACTTGTTATTTTAGAGGTAATATTCTCCAAGGACCTGATCCAAAGCACTCTGTACTCAGTAGGAATCTTCTGCACCTCAGGGCTCCCTTAGTGTTTTGCAAGATCCTTGATCTCTGGTGATATTTCAAGCATTTTTTTTACAAAATTCCATAATGCAATATGCATTGCTTTTGTGCCTAGAAACTTTGATATCAACAGTCTAGATAAATGCCAGTACTGTTATCATAATACACTTCAACAGAGGTAAGAAATATAGTGCTATATTTACAAATTTGATCCACTCAGGGCCTGAGGCTGTAGTAACTTAAATATAGGAGCATTTATGCACAAAATCGCTGGAGCATACATATGATTATTTATCAATATGGCCTATGTATAGTGCTAATATTATGCATTAACACCTACTTGATATAACAGGAATAAACCTTTCATGAAAGAACACAAAAGACACTGGAAAGCTATATCACAAGCACAGTTTTATAATAAAACCATGGAATATTTATGTTGTACATTCCACATAAAATATGTGAGAGCTAGCCAAGTATAGCCCTTCCAAAACTAGGTAAACAGAACACTTTTATATTGGTGATATAACTGAACCTTATGTGTTCTATTAGTGTTCCTTCAACTTTTATATCACTTAAAGGTCATTCCACAGGCCAATTGAAAGAATAGGTGTATTTTAATGATATGCAGAGCAGACTTAAATTTTTGCATTAATCTGGGCTTCACAAACTGTCGTGTGCACTGAGCAGCAAATGTATTATTCTACTGTGTCATATAAAGGATTATTTCAGATATTTGAAATGATGCATATAGTTAAAGGTTATGGTAGAATAATGTTAAAGAAATTCATTGTTTCTGGGCCTGATGGTAATATGAATGATAAAAAGGTGATGACTATTATAGCCTTGAACATTACAGTCATTTTGCTATGATAATAGTCCTCAGATTTGGTTATAACCCTAATAAGTTACCTGAAAGTTAAAATCAGATTCTGGGGTCTGTTGGCAAATAATGATTACTTATTGTCTACAAGGTAATTTCTGACAGAAAATGAGAGTTGATCTTGAAGATAAATCCTGGTTTCTTTCATATTCCCCCCTCCTTTATTTTATTTATTTTTTTTTTTTGTTGTTTTTTTTTAAAGAACTGTTGAACATGGAGTTTGCATTTCAGCGAAAGAATCGATTCAGGGTCATTTCTAGCTCAAAATATGCCAAGATAAAGATCTCTCTCTTTAGGACTCTCAAATGAAGGACTCACTGTCCATGGTCACCGCTACCAGTGCAAAGTGTGAGATTGCAATCTTAGCCATAACAAGGTCACATAATAAAGCACATATCAGAAGACAGACTATTAATAATTTTCATTGTTTATAGTAAGTATATAATAAATTTAAGTAGTAGACAATAGAAGGGCCGTGAAAGTCAAGACACTACTTTGGCATTTCTGATTCTCCTTCTGCAGAGAAACACACACAAAAAAAAGAAAAAAAAAATGGAAAAAATTGGAATAATATTCCAGCTAAAGACAAGCTGGTTCCAGACAAGCTGAAAAAGAAATGAAATGGTGTCACAATTATGACACTGCAGAATAGAAATTCAATATTTGTTCTGTAGTTTGTTCTCAGCTTTACTTTAGGGGACTAGGAAATGTTTGATTAAAAAGGGAAAAGTGTTCACAAGGTGCATTATTCATTCCAAATTTCACTTTTGTAACTCAGGATAGTCAAATACATTTCTTACCCCAGAATCTGTCTGATGTCTCTGTATTTCTGGAGCTTCACATACGTGACTGGAAATCAAAAATTCAGGGGAGATACTGCAGTTAAGTATTAAACCTGACAGCTTTTATGTGTCTGGTAAAATAATTGATTTCATGTTATGTTAACCTACTCTGCAGGTTAAAACATTGAACATAGTTCCATTTCAGAGTAGTCACTGAATTATTTTTTTTAAGGTTCTAAAAACACTGATGGGATTCACTTTCTATTTTCCTTTTTAAACATTTATATAGATAAAGAATACAATGAACACTTGCACAGGCAATAGGACAAATTAAACCCTGACATTTTATCTGAGAAAAAAAAATAGTAAAAATATTAAAAATAAGTTAACTTTTTGAGAAGAAGGGTTATATGTTTATTATTTCACTCTCTGTTCAGGTCCTTTTCCTACCTGCCTGTGGTTTCTTTTTGAGTGGGAAGCTGGGGAGTGGTTGACAGTGGCAACAGTCTGAGCAATTTCTGGTATTTCAGTACTTAAAGGCAAACAAACTGACACTTTTAAGCAATATGGTACCAAAAATACATTGGCATAGCTCACTGCAGACGAATTTTGGATTAACCAACTCTCTTCTTAATCAGAATGCTTTCAGAGCAGAAATAATACTTCTCCAATGTCTGTGGTAAAAGAGGTATTTCCTAGCTACTGGAGTAAACAGTTTGTTATAATGCCTCAAAATGGAAATTAATCTATATTCAAAAATACTGTTCTTTTTCAAGCACAAAAATTAATATAAAGAAATAAAGGTGGTATTCACAGAGTATTGTCAGACATTATAAAAGCTGAGCAACTTTCCATTCCAGAATATGTAGCCCTTTCCCTCTGCCTCAGGTTCATCTCAGCCAGTCAGCAGAGCAGTTTAAATGTGGGTCTCTTACTTTTCAGGAAGATCTCTAAACTGAAAATAAGACGGTGTAGATTGAACTGCCTTCAATCTTCCCAGGTATTACTTTTTCACTGAAATACATATTACACCTGGAAAAGAGAAACTGCTTCTGTGGGCAGCTGCTCCAGGCACTTGATTCACATCCCGCTCTCACTCAGCAGTCATACGTGTTATGCCAAGTGGAAAACCATTAACATCACGATTAATTCACAAGATAATGTCTTTTTACCTACTGTTACAAGTAATTGCCATGACCCAGTGCCTGTTGAAGTAACTGAATTTGTACTTTGGTAAGGACCGAATCAGGCTGGATATGGTCAGAGACCACTTCTTTTTCCAAGTAGTTTTCAATGTGTATTTATGGTGAGAAATGAGTGTCGCTTTCTTTTTGCACATTAGGACTGCTGAGCTGAAGAAAATGGGTATAACTTTTCTTTTAATTCTATAATCTTATTATCTTAGCTCCAATAAAAACTGATAATGAAATCTGAGGATACTGAGAACTTGGATTTTTTCCATTAAGTTTAACTTGATTTTTTTTTCAAGCAATGTGGTACTTACTATAGTCCTACTCTTTTTAAGACTATCTAGGGAAACATAAACCCTTGCAGCAAACCATTTTCTGTCAAAATTACATCTGACCTGCATATTTTTGCAATTCTCTGATGCATTATACAGTCAGATCAGGTTGTTCCTTGACCAGTTGTTCACCCCTATCAATTGCATTAGCATTTAACCTGTCAGTTTAAATTACAAAGGTAACAAAGGTTTAGGAAGGTTACAATAGATCCAATCTCATACAGAAGTGTGGAAGAATAATCTTAAATCATCCTTCAATGAGAGTGTTATCTTTTCTCCTGACATACATATACTCACCTTCTAGAAGTATCAATGTAACTGTGGGCAACTTTTTATAGTGAAGACTACATGAGATCAGCAAAGCGTGTGAAAGAAGAGAAGTACTAGCAATAAGGCAAAGGTGTATATTCTATTTGAACTTAGATTGCGTCTCCTGTATCTTTACTCATTTTCTCTTCTATTCTCTATCTTTTTTCAGTGTTAAATTTCTTTTAGACTTTAAGATACTGTATCTGCAAGAGCAACAGCCCAGGTTCTCCTCAAACCATCTTATGCTGTACACACCAGTTTCTGTTGTCTGGGTGGTGTATTAATAAAATATCATTGAGTACACATAACCCAAGAATGCAGAAAATCTACAAAATGACATATAGAGTCAATAAAAGGATAGTCCAGGCTAATTCCTCAATCATTTTGAACCTATAATGCCAGCACACTAAGACAAAATACGTTATCTTTTAAGTGCACATGCTTGGAAAAATCTAGAAATCATATTCATTTTGCCTGAGATCTTTCATATTTCTGTAATGATTATATAGCACATGGACAAATGGCAACTCACCACTGGTCCTGTAGGGTTGTTCCAAGGTAGAAGGAAGATCTGCAAAACACCTCCCACAGCACGGCAGCTCCAGCCCTGCAAGAACCCCGATGTAGAGAGACGTGGGAAAACACATTTCAGCTGGATTGTGTGCATGTCTGTGAATAGTAAGGTCAGAATTCCACCTGCAGGTTGCCTGAATACAAAATATGACATAATTCCTACCATATCTATCCATACCAACCTCTCTGTTCCTCTCCCAGTATCAACACAGGCTGTTGAGTAACATAAAAGCACTCTGTTGCCTTTTGTAAGTCTAAATCAGCATATGATGAGCCAAAAATGCCACTGACTGAAGCACTAAAAAGAAAAAAAAAAAGGCAAAATCCTAATTCTGATAACCTATAAATGCTATGTTATTTCCTGCACATTTTCCTCCCTTTCTTACTAAAGGTGAAACAAAGGGCTTCTGCCAATAATATTAATATTCACAAAGCTCACATCAAAGTCATTCTGTCTTTTGCCTGTATGGAAACTGCATCATTAAGATAATAAAGAAGCAATAATAAAGGTAAAGCCAGACTGAGACTGTTACTGAATTCAGGAAATACAGTTGCATTTTTCTTTTAATATATGTAGATATTTAAAAAGACTGGTTTTAGTGTGTCCAGAACACATGTTATAAAGGCTCTAAAATATCAATGCCTGCCTGTATATTATGTTAGAGCAACAGACAAATGCTAAAAATAACGATGGAAAAATATTTTAGACATACATCTTTGCATTCTTACACAAATACCAACTTTACCACATGCAGCTGTGCCACATTAGCTGTGCCATGATGAATGTTGTTTAATAAGCAGAAGAGCAGAGGTTGGCCTGCATTTGGCTGAGTGCATTTGCTGCTGAAATTAGGACATGCTGGTTTCATCTCCCCAAACGTGGAACACTTGCTGAACCCTTCATGCAGAAGACGGCTGAGGCAGGGTTTGCATGCTAGACTCTGGGTAGGACATTTGATTGCTATAATTATCTAGATATGCTGGTATATTTAAATATATAACTGATAGAAGATCATCATGAGACTCTATTGAGTATCCAAATAGGAAATACCACTCCATACCAGTCAATATGAATTTCCAATAAGTCTCTGGAGCCATACAGTTATCAAGAAAATACAATCTTTACAGTGACAAGACTGACTCAGACCTTATTGATGTAACCCACAATATTATTGTTCTGGAGCAAAGAGAGGTAGATTATTCCACAGTGGCATGCCAGGTTTTATTAAAGAGTGCATTGGGAATTGTCAGACTCCAAGACTGCTACACTATCTCTACACTCAGAAGGCTCTTATGGCAACTCATATTCTGTTTTCAATGCGTATGGAATGATGTTAAAGAAAGAAACAAAAGGTGAAGTGATTTTCATCTTCAGTGAAACATTCACTACTCTGCTACACAGCTGCAGATTTTACTATTTCTTGCAGAGACAGAACTTGAATTTAGATTTTTGGTCCCATCACATCTTCAGTTTGTAATAAGACCTATCTTAAACCTGTCATTTCAATTGGCCAGCTGAGGCTGTTTCTTCAGGGGGTATTCCTTCACCAGACTCGATGTTCATTGACATGGGGAGAAGTTCCCTGTAACTGAGGTGGGGGAAAACGGGTGGAGCTGGTGAACTGATTCCAAGAGGATGCAAATAGCAGAAGACTTCCTGATGCAAAATGCTCCAAGAAAAATGCAGATTTCATTTGGGGGTTCTGCTTTATAATTCTACCTCCCTTGAAATTAGTTTCTTCAGTAGATATATTTGAGAAGTATTCTTTTCATTTTTAGAGGTTCTTACTTTTTTGAAGAGTAGAACATTAAAACCAAGTGAACTGGCTCCAGATTTATATTTTATTGTTTCACTGTAATTTCCTCCTTTCCCAAAATAAACAGTCTTCATTGGAGAACAGACTATCTACAACCCCAGAATGTTCTCAGAAACACCATTGAGACATAAAGTCAAGCAGGGAAGTAAAAATATGAACAAATAACAGAGATCCACAGCCTTTCAATTAGCATTCATATCCTTGTCCCTTCAGCCATCATCAAGCAGTTAAAACCAAAAATAATTAAACTTTGGTCCCAATCTTTACATTTCAGATTAAAAAGAAAATAAATTCTAACAAAAAAGAAAAAAAAAAAAGAAAAACTATATTTAAAGGCCATGTTATCACATTTTGACTATGCAGATATTACTATCCACTGGTGAATTGTAACATACTTCATAACTTCTTAGCTGAGCTGAACTTCTTTAAATATCTCCAGCAAATATCTCCCATATCTACATTTGTAACTCAAATATAATTACTGTTTCTAATATTTTATATTTGTAAGTAGCATCCTAAATCGTTTAGTTTCTTCTTCCCCAGTCCTACTATACATAAACCTTAGCACCATTTGTTAAGTTTTTCCAATGAATATTTACAGTAGTGCAGGTGTCAGAGACTTTTCAGTGAAAAATACCTCATTCAGGTTTTACTGATGTAACTCACGATATTACTGCTCTTGTACAAAACAAGGTCACACTGAAGTTATATGTCAGACTTCATTAAAGTGTGTATTGGGAATCATCAACTTGTGATGCTCTCTGACCTGAGCACCTTGCAGTTCATAAACGTTAGCAAGGCTTTTTCATGCCACACATTCACAACATGTTTGCATAGTCAGCTAATCAATATTGGTAAGAAAATAAACAAAGAGTTACCTGACTGTCATTACCATTACAATATTGCAAACCTGATGATGTTGTCAACTGAGAGTGTAGCTTGCACCTCCACTGGATAATTTCAAGTCTTTCTTCTGCTTGATTCACAGCAAGTGTTTGAAAACAGATCTTTCTTGTCTTATCCAGGAAAATAATCCCTTTGGAGGATGTTATCTTTTAAGCAGAAACCATCATGGATCAGACAGCTGGCCTTTGAAACCTCCATTGCACAAAGAAAAAGTTTTTGTTTCAGCTACATACTCTCCCCTCCTCCCAGAAAGCTTTGGAAAGAAATGAAAGAAAAAAAAAATCCTGGTAATCCTGGTTTCCTCTATTTCCTATTCTGGATGTATTCTCAATACGAATGAAATTAGGTCATGTATTCGATATGGCACATGTGCACTATTTATGGTCTGCAATCAAGCTGAAAGCTGTGAAGTTCAGTGCCACTACCTATCATGAAGTCAAACTCTGAGGCTAAATAACTTCGTATCCTCAAATTTTGTTTCCACCATATATTCATGCTTTAGAGAGTAAATGCCTCAACTGAAGGCTCCACTGTAATTTGTTTGGAGTGCTGACCTTCCTTTGAAGTATTACTAGTATTTGTCACTGTTGTATTCATCATAGTAGATGAGATTTGCCACTCCTTGTTGCCTGTGTTATCAAATTGCTTAACTTAAATATTTAAATGCAAAATGGCTTTGCATTTTTACTGACATACACAGTAACTGAGAGACGCAGCTTTGCGGTACAGCAGAGGAAAATACTTATGAAGCTGATGACTCACTGAGATTTCTTGTACAGTCTTGGTATATTAATGTACAACATGAGAATTCCAACCAGATACTACATTGAATCACTGATTAAGAGCAGGGAGAGAAACATTTTCACTTACCACCCAGAGAGCTATAGGGCTGAGGGACTCCACTGGACCAAAATCTCATCCTAGATTTCTTTGCATATTTCACATCACACTTCGTTATCCTCATGGCATTCACTTTTTGTGTTTTGTTGCGCTTTTGTTTGGGTTTTTTTGTTGTTGTTTTTTTCCCTCATGCGTACATTTGAAGAACTTCCTTGTACTGAAGATCAGTAGGAGCTGGTAACATAATTTCTGCAGATGCCTCAGAAAAATTCAACTGTAAAATTAGACAAAATATTAAATATTTTAAAATTAATTTGGGATGTCTCTGGTGATAGATGACTATCAAGTCATCCAAAAGGTTTTCTTCCCTTATCCCTCATTCAAATTTGATGAATATTTTTAAAAGTAATCCTGTTTCATAACGTTCAGAAAAACACAGCTCACATGACCAAAATGCATTGCTTGTTGTATACATAGCAAAGTAGTTTCAAACTGACATGCATTTGTATGGCTTTAACTAATTAGGTGAATTTTTTACCTATTAAATTAACCAATACAAAACACTGTGTGAGGCCCCTTAATTCAATTCCAATCTGATTTTATTTGCTTTGGGAAATGTACAAGTAGAAACTCAATCAAGGAAAAATGCTCCTGTTACTCTGATAAATGTATCCAGCTGATAGCTTTTCACAAACTTAAATAGTTGGTGAGGGGGATTCAAATAAAACCTCTCTGTTTAGACAGAGGTACTGTTTTTTTCTATTAACATCTCTCAGATAAATAAGAATGATATTTGTGATAGAGAACTGATTAGCATTCCCCTCAAAGTAGACTGGCTAGTTGCCGTAATTAAAAAAAATATAAATAAAAAGCTGAAGATTAGAGTCTCAGTAGCAAAGCAGATGTTTAGTACTCACCAGCCTGCTAAGGTGGGATATTTCCATGCAGTCTACTGGGCCTCTGTTATGGACTAAGTTCCTGGGAGGGTCACGGCCAGCACAAATTAGAGGCCACACCAACTTATCATCTGTTCAGGTATTTGCAAAGCATAAAGTTCACTTCTAAGCATCCTTTCCCTTTACCCTCAGGAGCTGTAGCTCAAATCAACAGCTTCTGGCACATATTCCCCATGGCCGAGGTCATGAAAATCCTCATTTCAGTAATGACCTTGCGGTCCTGAAAAATCTGCTGTGCTATGTTTTAAATATAAAGAAGTTAATGGACAGAGATCATAGAAGTGCATGGAAGTTTGTGTGTTCCCTCTTCATTCACCATTCAGCAGATTCACCACTCATTACCGGTAATTACCAGAAAAAAAAAACAACTCCACCATTCACATGTATTAGAGGTAGCCACAACACTGTCTTGTCACATTCAGTCAAACATTTCTCTATTGCCTCATGTCAAGTTCCTTTTCTGTATTATCAGTCTAAGAAGCACTCCAGAAACACACAGAATGATCTTTGCAGAAAGCTCTTCCCAAGCATGACATTTGCATGGCTGTTCAAGGTATGTGCTTGGCATGAACCTCATAAGCTGGGTTTTACAGCTGGATGGAGGAGCTAAGTAGCTATCTCATTGCCTTCAACTAAGTAGCAGTTGCCTGGCTTGCAGCTGTGTGGCAGGATCTTAAAATTGGCTGTTCCGAGGTCACACAACACCAGGCAGGGTCTCTGTGGGCTGCAGAAGCAATTCCATGTCCCAGAAAGTGTCCTGTGTACAGACCCAGAAAGCCCAGAGGACATGATGCTGAATGTGACCTAAAGCATCCCAAAAGCCTGCTGACGGCATATTTTCTTTTTTAGAAAATGTATTTACAAAAAATGAGCAAACATCAGAAATACCATGCTAAATAATCTGTACTAAAAATACCCATGTTATTTGCATCAGAAGAAAGATGTTTACATTATCAACTACAAAGAGGTTACAGGAAACTCTTGGATTTCTCATCAGTATACAAAGCTTAGAAATAGTATTTTGCTGATCTAAATGTCTTTTATAATTGCTTTTTAAAATAGTAGATGCTTTATATTTTAGCTATGACCTTTCCATTTGTTGAGTCAAGGACGTTGGGTGACCATGGATTTCAAAGCAAAATAATTCGCAACAGACACTGCATTTTATTTTTTCTAAAAGATAGTTTTAGACTTTGGCTCCTAGTCAATACTAAGAATTACCCTGATTCTTAGTTTTTGCTAAAGAAAAATAAATAATAATAATAATATACTCTAAGGTATACATCTCTTTCTATCCATCCATCCCTTTCCTACAGCAAACACTCAGTACGCCATTCAGTTTCACCTAAGTGCAAGCACTGTGTTGACAATACAGACTTTAGAATAATTATAGTCACAAAAGTCTTAGATGATTTTCCTGTGGAAATTATAGCAGTAATGCAAAAGGAAAAAGAGTAGCTCAGATTACTCAGTCTATATAACCTTAGAGAGCAGATGCTTTACACTCTTGTGAAAGGTAAAATACAAAGAAACTAAGGAAAAATAGGAAAACTTGTGAGAAGAGGCATAGAAGGTAAGGCAATAACTTTCGCAAAGTTGAAACTGTTCTGTTGAATCTGGTTCTTTCAGGCAGAACTGAAGTAGATGAAACACATGTTGGCAGCTTAATGCTTAGTTTTTCTTTCTTTCCTTTATCATAAAATGAAGGAAAGCATTTCCGCTCTCACCTTAGATCTATCTGTTAGAATACAGATCAGTAAAGCTGTGTCAAAAAAAAGAATAATGTTTCCAAAGCAATAGAAACACTTGAAGAAGTACCTATATATTTGCTTGATAAATTATTTCTTCATTTCTATATTCATACAAAGCACATGTATTTTCACACACCATTGAACAGAGAAATACTGTGAATTTCCATAGAAAGGTGCTATTAGGTTATTTTTCTTTTACTGAAGAAGTTATTTGCTATGGCTTTTCAAAGTATAGTAAAAAGTCTTGCTATCCTTGCTGCAC
Source organism: Nesoenas mayeri (assembly GCF_963082525.1). Taxonomy (NCBI): domain Eukaryota; kingdom Metazoa; phylum Chordata; class Aves; order Columbiformes; family Columbidae; genus Nesoenas; species Nesoenas mayeri. The sequence continues at coordinate 13,066,385 of NC_137560.1, forward strand.
TCTATTGAGCACAAACACATTTTTTTTTAATTGTTATTAATGGAAGATAGTTTCAGATTTTGCTTAAAATAAATTATTTTTTTTCTGAATTAGACTCTGTTTTCAAACTAACTTGACAGGATCCTGATATGACAGTAATGCAAATCTCAAGCAAAGCCATTATCAGAAATGGATCAAGATCAGTTTATCACAAAAATGTGATGTTTAGTAGGATCAGGACAAAAAGGAGATGCTCAGGAAGATCCCAGCAAAGCCAAGCCGGACCGTGAATGGAGAGGCACATGCTGGAGAAGAGCTGAAAGACCAGCAGGACCCCAAGCTTGACTCTTCTGGCACAGGGTTCGGGAAGCCAGCTGCTCTCAGGAAAGCATAAGATATCAACCAGAAGACACCAAGAGCAAGGAAACCAGATTCTAATGCCTTCTAGATTGAGATACTGATTTTTTTTCCCCAATTTGCCGGGTTTTCTATAAGCAGGGCAGCAGCAGCATGGCAAGGAAGTTCCCTCCAAAACATGGATTGTTTCCTCATCCCACAAGTTTTAAACAGTTTGCAAAGCAACTACATGTGAGACAGGGTGTAAATCTGTGATCTCACATTTCCACCCACCAACACTCCCCCTTCTTTTTTTGTCAGGATAGTCAAATTAATTAGTTTCAACTTCTTTTTTTTTTTTTTTTTTTTTTTTTAAGTAGAAGTTCATTAAAATGTTGAAAAATTGCCATCACAAGAAAAAGCACAATCTTCAGTTAACAGTGTCAACCCACTATTGCACTGGCTTCTTTTACTTCTTAATTGGATGTATTGAATTGAATTCTGCTTAGCAAACAGTTTTGATTTTGGCAACTCAGCATATTTTTTCAGTGGGAAAAAAATAGTCAAGAAATTCCCTACTATCTCAAATAATTTCCCAGATGTGGTGGTAGCTTAATGAAGTCATATTCTATTTAAAACTACATTCTTGTATCATTTAGGTCTTCCTGAAGTATCAAGGGACAATCAGTCACCACTTGTACTCAATAAACCAGGCAGTGATACTACAGGAATCAATGCAGCTCTGTAGAGATTTGAAAAATGTGCATATACTGTGGAAAGCAGTAAATAGAAATAAAGCCTCACTGGAATTTAATTTAAGTGTCCAATGGGTGAGTTTGTACTTGTATGCATATATAAATAACTTAGCCAAAGGAAAGGGAAAATTTTGAACTTAGCAAGTATTGACTAATATACAAAAAATAGGACCAATATCATCAAGTTATACTCTGCTACTCTAATTCTGCATTAATTTACATAAAGGTCCTTGCTGATTGTATGCATGTGACTTCTGGCTCTCCACTCCATGAAGAAAAATCAATTTGGGGATATTACTGACTACACCAACTTTTCCCTACTATATTACCAGTGTTTGTTGCACATACCAAGCTCCATTGCTCATATGGGTAAGTTTGTGTTGCCAGAGGTAAGAGGGGGTGTGATTGACATTGTGAGTATGCAGGAAGTATTAGGAATAATATTATCTCAATATTGAGTTAATATTATTAATGATAACATTTTTTAAAGACTTCTTGGACAACTCACAATTAACATTTCTTCAGTCATCTTAAATTATCAAGCATTATGAAAATAGACAAGGTCATTGTTTTATCTGCAATAAAGTCAAAGGAATTGCCAGAGATACAGCAAGAGTATTACACATATAATTATCACTGTGGTAATTTATTCAATAAAGCTCTCATTTAATTACAGGAACCTATTACACTGAGTGATGTGTTAAGCATGATTTATATATCAGACATAAATATTCAGAAAGAGGCCTCCCATAACAAAACCAGCTCCTCTTTGGTCTCCATTTGCATTTCACTTTGCAGTGCTGACACAAGAGCAGGACCGACACCTCACATGGTCACACAGCCACCAGATGGTCTGCGTGCCCAGGGATTTATAGGCAGAAAAAAAGGTAGGTAACGCAGTGTGTTCTGAAGCAGCTCTGCACACCCCTACGAGGTGTCTGAGGGCTCACACCTGGGAGCACTATTTCATATCAGCACCTTAGAAATTGACATTCAAGGCACTGATCATTTTGGAAACACTTACTGTCATCTGCTGGAAGCATGACTGATGTCTCCTTGCTCTTCAGGAGCATGGCCCTCAGCCACCAGTTACAGACACAAGCTGGTGGTGAGCAGTGACATATGATCCATGTTATGTCCTCTTTTCTATGTTACGCTTGCCAACAAACACTGACAAAGTTGAAATGGCAGAAATTTGTCAGTAAGCCTACTCTCTGCATCCATCAAGAGACTGCATCTGAAATAATGAAGTATGAATCTACACTGACTTTGAAATAGATATTTTTTTTTAATAATATGGAAAAATAAATATTCTCATACTTGCAAATAAATTCTTTCTTACTGGTGCAATATTACACACCTGTACATGCTCACAGCTGCCTGCCTGCACTTGCTGCCCTTGTTGCTCTTCTCCCTCTGCCCTTGGATTATCCAAAATCCAATGGAGACTCTGCAAAAAGCTTTTAAACCCCAGGGCTTTTAAAAGGAAAGATATTTAGAGCTGTAATAAGTCACTGCCTCTGCATGAACTGCACCTGTGTTGTTTTAATACCAAAAGCATGGCAAATATTACTTAAGTTTCTGCCTCCACAGATATCAGAACTTTCACACACACACACACAAAAAAAACCAAAACAAAAACACAAGTAAAATTAAATTTATATTTGAACATAACAGATTTTTCAATACCTATCTCTCAGAAAATGCTCATTTATTTTATCACAGATTTAAGCAACAACCTCAAAACTAGTCAAAGCCAGCAGTGTCAAGCCTGACAACAGTTGATGACAGTCATAAAAGGCACAGCTTTCTAAACAGACATTTTTCTCATGGAAAGTGTTAGCCAACTGATAACACAGGTAATATTCAGCACTCTACATCTATGCTGACATACAAAACCGCTGTCAAAGCTGCTGTCTTTATTGACATCATCAAGAATACTTTGCTCCCAAGGTAAAGACGTTATTGTCAGAAATAGCTGAAAACATTATATAAGATATTTTTTACTTTAACTATGTAAAACTCTGTTGTTAGAGACTCCTCAGGATTCCTTAATATCAGAAAAAGACTGAAATAACCCCACTGACAACAGCACATCTCACTTAAACTCTTCAAAGAGCATTTTAACTGGAAAAAAAAAGCAGAGGGTTGGTATGAATAGTCATTCCAGGCATGGGCAAACCTGGCTGTGACTGCTCATGTCACATTTCACACCCTGTGCACAGACCTGGCCAGGGGTTGTACAGACTAAGAGCAATCCAATTAGCTATAAACCATCACTGTTACACTGTGAAAACATTACTGACATTTAGATGGGCACTGCTTATGTTTTTTTTTTTCACCCAAAAATCAGGAGGTGGATGTCACTGCACAGATTGTCCACTCCCATTTATAAAGAAGTAACTCAGAACAGATTTTCAACAAGGCCAACAGTCACTGATCATACAACTTTCACCAATTCCTATTTATCATACCATATTTTCATATTTTGACAAGCTCTTAAGGAAACTACTCACCAACTGACATTCCAGAGACTGAAATAAGGAAGTCAATCCAGCCATGTGTGGTCCCTTGTAAAGCTCTGGAGTTGGGTATTATTATTGTGGAAACGCCAAGGAGTGATAGACATCCATGGAGGAGCAAAGCCTAAATGTCACTCTGCCCATTGCTGTGCCTATTGCTGCATTCTCCTTCATCATACAGTGAAAATAATATTGTAAATAAAAGGAATAAAACATTGTCTCCCTCAGTGCTGACCTTATTTAACCTTGCTATAATTTGACAGACAAAACAAGTCACAGAAGAACAAATCTACAAAAAGATTTCAAAAATTTGCCACCTAGTGGGATAAAAACTCAGAGACACTTGCTCAGGGGCAAGCTTGTGCCTCAGTCCCGTTGCAGTTTCAGCCTTTCCTAATGATCTCCCTGCCCTGTTCAGGGGATCAGAGGTGAGCACATGCCCACATCATTTCACCCTATTCCTATCCCCATGACATTTTATCCCACTCAGCTCTTACCTCTAATCTAATTTGACTGAGATGGAGAAACCTCACGCTCTCTAGAGATCGATTCTCCTGAAGCACAGCAGATAAATGAATATTTTACAAGTAATCTAAATGCAGCCCTTTCCATTTTTCTTTTCCGCTTCTGCTGTATGAAGGCAGATAATTGTGCAAATTTACAGCATTGAGCTTCCATCTTGGGCAGGCAGAGATTCCTGGTGTTCTAGCCAGGCCTCTCACCAACCTTCCCCTTCTTGGTTTTCCTCCTAAGCACCAAAAATAACATAATCTGCTGTTTACTATGTAACTTTTGACATAATTTTAAGTCCTGCTCAGCTGTAGCTATTGATTACTAAAAATGTGAAATTGCTCATTTGTTCTAGAAAACATTTCCCAGAGGTCCTGTGCATCAGTGACATGCAGTGACCTCTTCATTGGTAAAAAACAATCTGCTAAAACAACTGAGGTGTGAAACCTTGTTTAATAATAAAACACTTTCTACATATGGTTACATTCTTTAGCACCAAGCAGTCAATAGCTAATCTGTTGTACCTTAAATGTGGCTATAGGGAATTAACATTTGACACCTTAGGATCCCACTGCAATAGTCCTACACTTCTGGCTTCAAAAGCAATAGAAGAGTAATGTTGAGATCAAAGATTTCCAGCAAAATTGCAGTTTTTGAAGTTTGCAAGCCATAGAAATTGAAGGCATTGTAGTTCATTCCCTCTTGTCGTTTTCTGAACTCCTGAATACTTTGAGTCACTGTTCAAACTTTTGATACAAACCAATGGTTTGATGCACAAGAATCTGAAGATGCCAGGGAATTCCAGATTAACTCACACTGACAGCAAGGGCCCTCTTTAGCTTCCCGTTGATTGTGGGATAGTTTGCAAGGTCTGAAAGAAAAATTTTAAAAAGCCCTGCTATATATTTTAATGAAAAGTAAGCTCTGTTCCTTGGGGCAAACAATATCTTTTCAAATATGTATGTGCAGAAGTCCTTATTTTTGGATGAGGCATACAAAAATGTAGAAAGTTGTTTCTACATTTCATTGACAACAGAATACTTCACCTTTTCCTGCTCCTTGTTTGTGCACCCTCCAATAGATGTAATGGCAGCAGATCAGTTTAGATTCTGGGCTCCCTTCCACACTGCTGCTCTTTCATTTTAGGTCTCTCTTCTTGCAGTTTTATTCTGCAATCGGTTTATGAATGTGTGTAACCGTTTGCTCATTGCCAGCTTTGGCCGAGCAACACTTCTCCATCCACAGCTGCATGGGATACAAGTATAACTCTATTGTCACTCTTAAAAACTTAACCAAGGAATAGTTCCAGTCTAACTTTCATTAACTTAATAGATGAAACATAAATGTTAAGTCACACACTCAGAAATGGATTATTTCCCCATGCACTGTGACAGATTCACAGTTGCCCATACATGAATTTCTCAAATCTCCTTATCCTTTCCTATATTTAAGCAATCTTTTCCTCTTGCTCATCTACTTGTTTTTATCAATATTGATAACTGTGCTTCCTCTCATGAAAATTATCCACATTGCTACATGACAGACCATTTCAAATAGACAACTGTGCTTATTATGAAATTCAGTATTTTTGTGGGAAATTGCCTTGCTTGACATTTGCTTGCCCGAGAGCTGGTGCACAGGGGAGAAACTCAGTTGTGCTGGGGTTACTGGAGACTATTATACAGAAAAGCTCTCAGCAATCCTTGTACATGAGGTTTCCCATGAGTTGCATTACATTACATTACATGCTTAAGTGTTCAGCTTGGGAAGTAAATTGCATATCCTTTATAAGAAATAATCTTTGAACATAGTGGTGCATCATGTTAACCCCATTTGTCCAGAAGACTGTCCTGGGCAGGTAAAGTGATTATAAATCTTAGCAATACTTTGTATATCTGGGGTCTAAAGCAGAGTAACATCCTCTTTCTGCACTACAAAGTCCTTGTAAAATAGGCTATATATAGCAATAAATCTGTTTATTTTTGTTATGGTTCTTCCATCACTCTCTGACTGCTTCTGTTTTCTCTTTGAAAGCACTTGAACGTACCATTCTCTGTCTGTTTTCAGCATCATAAAATGAAATTCACCTCATTGATCAGAAGATGACCTCTATCCAGTGCCTCTTAGATTAGAGATAACAGCAGGCTGCTGTCTAACTGAGAAATAATTTCTTCAGCTCCTCTTTATTATGATTGCTTCCTAACATATCACTTAAAAACTGGAATGAAAAACAAATGAGAATATCTTCTCCCAGTGTTGGTATTTTGACATACCAACAAAAACACACACATACACACTGCAGTACATGTTGCTTCAGAAAATCCATTTTTTTCTGTGGAAGATGAAGAAAATATTTAGCTGTAGATAGATGAGCTGAAGAAAGGAGTAAAAATGGATTCACATAAAGCCTACTTTTTGCCTAAAAGGCTTCATGCTTTAAAACAGGAAAAATGGTAGATGTACGTTCATGTGAAACTTAAACTGTGTGTATTTAGGAACAGGTTTTTAAATATCAGCATTAAAGATCACGTTAGAATATATTATCACATTCTGCACTGTAGCATGTGTTACATATTTATAACAAGGAAAGCATGAAAGACTAATCATACACTATGAATAATGCCATGTTTTCACAGTAAGATTTGCAAAGCATTATCCCAGACATACACTTGTGCTGGGGGCAGGAGAAGCGAGAGGCTCCTCCATCACGTACCTCCCAGCTGCTCAGCATCTGCTGCGGGATGGTCCCACTTCAAAGATGTTCAGCGTACAGTGACATTTATCTGAAGAGAGACATAAAAGCGTGTATTATTTTGGCTATTTCAGGACTATTGCTGAGCTGCAGGAGAGGTTTCACTTGGCAGTAAATGTTGCACTTTGTTCCCCAGGCCCTATTGCCTTGACTAAGTGATGGGATTTCTGGAGGGCTTGTCAGCCTCAGTAAAGTCTCTCAGCTTCAGTCTTGCCATCCTTCACCATGTTGAAGAATGAGCTCTTTAGGAATAAAATGAACTTTTCTTTTTCTTTTCCCCCAACAAAACTTTGAGTGCCTCAGATACAGGAATGTTTTTGACAGCTGACCTTATTTTATCAAGTAATATATCATCAAAGCAACAAAAGTCTGATAGTGTATTACACTAGTATAGATGAAATACTACACTAATATATCATTCAAGTAATGCTAGTCTTATGATCTGTTTGCCCTAATATGAGTTACCCAGTAGAAACCCTTTTGTGTGTATTGGACTTTTCTTACTTTATTTAAGGAAAGGGAACTTTTAAAAGATGGAGAACAGAGAGAAAATGTGTTTCTTTCTGGCTGTGGTGTGCACCATTGCTCCTTTCAAATGATGCAACAAAAGCTGCAACCGAAGTAGTTTGTAAGACTAATAAAAATTAAAGCTGCCTTTCTTGCTTTGCTCAAAGGATTATATTCCTGTAGCCCAGTCTGTGAGGTCCCCAGGAAGCCTGACATGGAGAACAGAGACCTAATGCATTTGGGATTCTCTGCAAAGGTGGAAAAGTGGTGCTTGGCCTCTGCTGTCTCAGGTATCTATATGTAGATCGTGCTGCAAGAAATTTAGGTTGAGATTACAAGACTGAGCATGAAAAAAGTACTAGTAGTAGTTCTGCAAGAAGGAGATGTGTTTAACAGGATAAAGGATCAGCTACAACAGAGGTTGTCTATAAAGCACAAGTTACCTTTCAGTATGAAGGAATGCCTTTAGAAACTTCAACAACATATCTACCATGAATTCTTTGTACTTCACAGGCCAGTTGTAAATTCTAAACAAAATTTAACATGCCCAGAGCACATTTCCAGAAGAAAAGAGCAGCTATTGCTCAAGGTCAGTCTCAGTCACAGAGTCAAGGAATAAAGAAAGTCCAAGCACACCCTATACAGAAAAAATATAATCTGGGAATCATCTCTGTTTTGTCAAGAAGAAAGTCCTTGGGATAGAGACTCTCCTCTGCTCTGAGGCTGCGCTAGGACTGAGGCTCTGCTGTAGATTTGTTCCCTGACATTGTAGTGGAATAATACTAATGTTAATTCAGAAAATTTGTTTTCCACAAACTTCTTGCATATTCTAATGTGCCACTAAATTTCCCTGTATCCCCTTTAAAAAAAAAGAGATGGGGTGTTTGGGTTAGTAACATCACTGTCCCCCTTCAGGTAGGAGGAACCCAAATTCTTTGATAGTAAAAGTTGTTTTGAAATGGTTAACACATAAGGCACATAACACACAGCAATGCAGAGCCTGCCATTGTTTCAGACAATTTTATCTGCTCTGTGTTTTTCAAAACTACTGAAAGCACGCAGATAGGTTGACAGACACATTTGCTATGTAATATTGGCTCTGCAATGCTAATATTGACTGTTGCCTGACATTTTATGTAACAGCATTTATATAACCAAAGTTCCTGTATTTTCTAAGTTATCTGATGCACCACAAAATTTAAAAACAGTGTTTCAATTTTTTTTCACTTATCAACTTAAAGCTCATGATGAATCAAGCAATATCAGAGAAGATAAATTATGTTGCTGTTTATTTACAGTTTATGCCCCTGAAGTCGATGTACCTCATGCAGGAATTGACCTTTGGAAGAGCTATAACAGTGCATTATTTTTACAGCAGTAAAATTGATGGAAATTGATGATGCCTGAAAAACACACAATTATAGTGTCTTGATTAAAAATGGAGCACATTTCAATGAACTTTTTCACTTCTTCGCATGATTATGATACACAAGTACTAACATTAATGGTATTTTTTTATATAATGAACCATAAAATTATAGTTGGCAGTCAAGAGCACTCTAGCAGATAAGTAAGGCAATTTTCCTCATAATTTTTCCCTTTGTTGTCAATCTTATTGCATAGTCCATTGCCTTTTCAATGAGTTGTAATGTGAATATTCAAGATCTTGCTTTTCCCTAGTGTATATATTCCAGTTGAAATAATTTGGTTTCATGCCACACATTTTAATAGGTTTTATTAAGTAAACTTAATATTTTCAGGTTTTTCACTAGTACTAGACCTTGCCTGCACATTGACAAAAAGAATAACAGCACTTAAGTTGTAAAGGTTTCACGCAGATCAGCAAAAGTGCTTATTGAGTTTGCTGTGCAAAGGTGCTTAAAAGTTTAGTTTTTATTTTGCTTTAATACTCTCTTTTCTCTGTACAGGAGATTTTATGAAGTTTAGGCATGTTTGAATACTTATCTATGTAAGTATGACAATCCAATTAACTATCAGTTTAGACTTAACTGAATTAAAAGAAACACACATTTTAGCTATTAGCTCTCATGTTAACGCATTTTAGGAAGCATTTCATGCTGTTTCCAAATGTCACGTTATGTCATCTGTGTCTTACCTGGAATAAATGATAATACAGATTGATATGGTATCTAGTTTGGAGTTAGAAAAAAAGATGTGAAATGTTTTTGTGGAGAATTAGAATTCTCATTTGCCACTACATGCAAACAAGCAGCTATCAGATAATCACATCCTTCTTGTGCTCCAGCAACAGGATGAAGTCTGAACTCCACTGGAGACAAAAAGTTGGTGTGACCTCCTCCACACCTTGCAGTGTTGGGTGAGAAGGATCCTTCTCAAAATAAATTTGAAAACTTTAGTTTCTGTCTCTTTAACTGTAGGATTTGTTAAGATCGTTCAGCAGTCAGGGGAGGAGATTATGTAGATAGCTGAGACTTGATAAAGATCGACACTTTATCGTCACAGTAAGTGCAGAGTCATGAGAAACTCATCCTCTGGACATGCCCAGACCTTGTGCCATCTGAAAGTCAGTCTGATTTTAGGCTGTTGGAAACTGCCAATTGTTTCCTGATGCTGACTCAAATCTCTCCTGATTATCTTATCTTACTAACCTTCCTTTATTATTTGTGATTTGCCAAGGACAGATGTTCTTTCTTCTTTATCTGAACAAGATGTCAAGATGTTGGTGGGTTTTTAAATGGCATCTAGCAATCCCTAGGAACAGCAATAGCACAAACAGACAAAAACACGTTAACTCTCTGTTCAGAAGTAAGAACCAGAATTACAAAAGTTTACCCTAAAAGTAGGAAACAGTAACACATTGTTCCAGTTCATTGCTCAACCCATCTGCCAAGCACAAGACCCTGGCTCAGTTCTGAGAGTTATTCCTGTCTTCACTCTTGTTCACACTAATTCTAACAAAATGTTATTATCTTATAGTTTTACTTTTCCTGCACAGACTATGAAGCAAATAATAATAGTCACTGCTGCTCAAGAAAAGCAAAATCAATTGTAACTTGCGTATTGGATAATGCTACTGAAATCTCCACGTTTGTGGAATAGTTGTAGCTCATTTCATGACATTTACTTGCAGAAGTCTAGGAATTTGCAAGACTGTGCAGGTCAAGAGTGTTGTTAAAATAACTTGAAAAATTCAAGCATTTGATCAAAGGCAGATTGCTCTGTTTTTGTAATTTTTAGTCAGTGAAGATAAGTTGTCATTACATCTTGTTAAGTTTTGTCAGATGAACCTACGCCAAGAGATGAAGTACCATAAAGATAAATAATGTACGAAACAGTCCAAGTTAAAGGAGGCAACCCATATTTTCACTTTGGCTGTCTATCACTGTATGAAACACAATGCCTGTCCTAGGGACAAAAAAAAAAGCCTCCTAAGATCTCCTACATGGCTGATATAAATTTCTCACAATACTCTATTTGATTTAGGGCTACATCCTGTGGTATTTAAACATACTAAAATCTCATTGACTTCAAAGGGAGTGCTATTCAAAGACCGCATTATTTCAACTATTTTATTGAGCTCTACTTGAATAACCATGCATAAGTCCACTAGCTCACAGAGATCTGTACAAACACAGAAGAAAAAAAGAGAAAGAACTAACCATAAAATTCTAAAGAACTGAAAATAAAAATAATCTGCAAACTGAAAATGAGACATCAGGATTTAACAGCATAGATTTGAGTCTTATGTACCACATTTTCACTGATGCAGCCGTGATTTATCCATTAAAATGAGAGCATCTGAGCAGCTACATGTGGGTTCAGTGATCAGCAAAGGGTGCCACAGACTTCCCTCTCCTCCAAGAGCTCCTCTTCATACAGGAGCCAAGCTGACACTGCTAATAACTCTCCCTGATGGGATGAGCTCAGCCCCATTTCCCTCACCACTTGCAATCAGCACCTTTGTTTTCATGTTCCCTCAGCAGCTGATTCCCAAGTGGTTTGGTTTTGTACAACCTACCTGAGGCCTTATTTTCAAAGAGTAATATTTTTTAAAGTTAATGAGTTACATCAAGCTATGAAAATGAAGAGTCTGCGAGACCACTGTCCCTAACTGTGAATAGTATCATGTGGATTTTTTTTTTTTTCTGAAATAGTGCCTTTTTGTGGTTTGGGGTTTTTTTTTGTTTGTGTGGTTTTTTGATTTGGTTTGGTTGCATTGTGAGATTTTGGGTGGTCTGTTTGATTGTTTGTTTTGGTTTTTATTTTTTTGGGGGGGTGGTTTTGTTTGCTTGCTTGCTTGGTTGTTTTTTTCTCCCACGGGCTCCTACATGCAAAGAGGCTGAAGCAGCAACTTTTAGTGTGAGTCATACCTTACTTCTTTAAAAGGGACAATTACTGTGAGAATTTCATAGTGGTATTAATTCTTGTTAGGGTCAAAGATGAGATCCAACATTTGAACGTGCAGAGTTTGCAAGAAATTGTTGTAAAGAAGTGAGACCAGCTTCCTGGTGAAAAAGAAATAGATGAGACCATGCTGGCTGCCTCTCCAAGTGGCTCTCAAGCAGTGGTTAGTTATATCCAATTTAAAGTGAACTTGGGATCAGCTTCCAGCATTCATGAAATTACTTACATGTTTGTATTAGCTGCAAACTTGCAAGACCTGTTCCTCAGATTTCAGCTCCAACTGCAATCCCTTCCTAAACTGAAGCTTAATATAGAGTTAATTTGATCCAGTTTTTAGAAGAAACGACCAGCATACCCAACACAGGTTAGTTCTGATTACTAAATAGCAAGTACTCATTGTCAAATTCAATGGCCTGTATTTCAAGAATTGGCTGGTCCATCATGTAAAGGTCCATCATGTAAGCCAGAAAAAGTGTATAAAATAAATAATAGTTAAGACAAATAGCAATTAAATTTGTTACAAGCAGTGAATGATGAGATGTTTTTCTAATATAGAACACAAGTTTGTGAATAAAGATCCAACGTGGAAAAGAAAACATCGTATGTTGGCTTTGATACGTGTCCATATGTCTTTCACACAGGCATTGGTGGCTGGTCTTGGTTCAAAAGGCTGAAAAGAAAATCTATGTCTGAGAAATGAAGAATGTCAGGCTTGCAATAAGCTAATGTGGCAGAAGGTCAAGGTTGAGAAATCAGCACCAGCATAATGCCTTGAATATGTCCACTGCAGCATTAGTCTATGAAAGATAAATGAAGAAACTGTCAGACAGATATAGTCCGAACAATGGAACAATTTAGAGTGGAGGGAATCATAATCTGAAGCAATTTGTTTCATACTGTACAATCATGATAAGGAAAATCTCCATTTTTCTCTATCAACTGGAGGTGTAAATAGGAGTTTCAACCAAAAATCTGTCATCAGAATAAAAATTACATTTCAAGATATCCTTAAGGATAAGAACCAAGTTTTAACATCAGTGATACAGCAGATATGAGAAAACAATTTTGGCTTGGTTGTGTAGTAATAAATAAAATGCTGCCAGTTGTACTGTCTGTTTGGAGGTAAACAAAAACAAGTGGATGATATAGGCATTCAAGAGACATGGTGCTTAGCAGCAAGTCAGAAGAGAGTTTTGAAAAACAAATTAATGCACATCCCCTGACAAGGCAAATTGCATTTGCTATTTATTTCTAAAAGGGGGAGATGGCCATTTAGTTCTTAAGGGATTCCTCCAAATCAGAGTACTCTCCCTTTTTGGCCTCCAAGGTAACACACCAAAAGGACCATACAAGAATCATTATTTCTCACAGACTTAACAACATTGGGTCTTCTCTTCTATGAAAGACATCATAGGGCTCTTCACCATGAGCAACATAGGTAGAATGGCAGAGGGAAGACCCTGCAAAGGGAAATCTGAATGAATAGGTTGTAACTTGTGTGTTCCACTACGTAAAAATGGTGGAGTAACAGTTAGCATGTGTTAAACCCACAAAGTGACAGATTTGAAACTTAAAATACTCAATGCTCCACTCCGTAATTTCACACTTCAGTTATTGATTTTTATTTCAGCTCTTTCATGAGTCTCTGATCTTATGATTTTCTCTCCCATTTTCCAGATTTTAGGGAGTCTATCAAGATATTGGTATAGCACTGAAGAGAAGGTTATGTAAAATCTGAGGTAAATTCAAATTGATTTTGAGTACAAGGCACTTTAACTTAATATGCATCCTCTACTCAAAAAGGGTCATTACTACTGTCTCACTCTTCCCATCTCAAATAGATTATATTTAAATAAAATAGGCTTTGATTATTCTGTGTGGTTAATAATTCAAAGCCAAACCCTGTTCCAATTAAAGCCAATGGGTCCTATTTGCTATTGACTCTGAAGGGAAGAGGTGTCAATTTGATATATGTATGATCAGATTCACTCTGTTAGATGGCTCTAGGTTTCTGAAAATCCAAAGATTTCAGAGATGTTTTTGTTTGCAGAGATCTTACTATTAGGAAAGTCCAAGAATACACCATATAATTTTTTGGATACAGTTTTCTCAAAACCATATGTTACTTAGTCCTAGTGATGCTGAAGAGACGATCTGTTGTAGACATAAATAGTTGTTCATCAGTGGTGATGCTCACATGCAATGTTCCTGTTGTTTCTTTTGGAGATCCATCTCAAGCCTTTTCCTTCCATCTCAAGCCTTTTCCTTCTGGTACTTCAATACTAGTGTTGAATATACTATTTCCTATCAGATGGAGTCCCTGGTGTAGTAGCCACATTCCCACAGGTACAGATGATATGGTGATTGAAGTCATCCCAGTCTTTTACATCCAGCTGGGTTTTGCTAGGATCACTTTCCTTGGAGAAAGAGCTGTTCTGGAGCTATCTCTGCTAGTTCCCTGTCATCACTTCACTGGACAAAATGACACCTCAAAAACAAGAGTAACCACAGTGGCAGAGACAGAAGTATTTGCATTCTCCACTGATTTTTTGCACTTCCATACACTATTATGGCCCATTTTCCTAACAGGTACCTTGCAGTTAGATTTTTAACCCCTCAGCTCACATACATTTAACAGCTAGCTCTGTTAACTCCTTACACAGGAATCTTCTAAGTGAAATAGTTTGCTACTTATTTTTAAAAATAGTAATACAAGCTTTACCATAATGGCCTCCTCGGTGTTCTAATTTTAAAATTGTTAAAATACTTTAAATAATAATACAATCTTAGTACTTTTTTACAGGTCAGGTACTCAAAGTTCTGTAGAGTATATCAGCAATGTTAGTAAGAGTATAGATTTGGATGATAATAAAATCTGAAGCAACAAAATTTTATATATATTTTTAATAATAGTTTCATTTCATCTTAAACTGTTTGTTTCAGGGTGACAAAAACAGTCCTTGGAAAAAAAAACTATACGTTATAGGTTTTTTATGGTATAGCTGTATTTGGTATTATTAGTGAAATTAGGAAATAACTTACATGTTTAATGAGATGCACATAATTACACTGTTTCTTGGGTTGGGATACCCAAGTATGATGGAGAGAAACACCACAGGCAATTTTAAAACACTTGAGATCCTAAAACTAAAGGAACTTCCTATCCCAAAGCTCACTCATCCTTTGGCTCTCACCCTTACAGCCTAACAGACAGGTTTTCAGGTGCAATATCCTCGTAGATTTTGTAATTAATCATATTTTCTTATAATTCTTCAAGGAAGTTGCACAAATGGAGAAAAAAATCACTAGCAAAACAGTATGACCTGAAGTAACATAAAAAAAAAACAATTAAAAAAAAATAAAGGCAAGCAAAATAGAGGATGGGAAAGGAAAGGGCTCTAAAATTAGTCTGTGTTTTTAAGGCATGTCTCACAAAATGATTTTTAGTCTGTGGTGGTGTAAACCAACCAACACTATTGACTCAGGTGGGAAAGGATCCAGCCCTTGTACATCACATCTCTCTCACTAGAATTTGAGCCCTCTAAGGTTAGAGAGAATGGATTCTATAAAACTAAACCTAAAAAATGCATTATTTCTCAGAGGACACAATTGTAACAAGCTTTTCCTCATGGCAAAAATCCAATTATTGTGGTAGATGTTGTGCTCAGTTATTTCTCACTTCATGTCAAAGCAAATTGTAAAATGAGGTGCATGGGAACTCTACTACTCTACCTTTACTGACACATAAGCTTATACTCTACCCTTTTTATTGTTGTTAGTAAGACAATAGAGGGAAAAACTGAAGGCTTATGCCATTATGTACTGGCCAAGAATGTGACATATAGTTTTTTTGTTTGGGTGGTTTTTGTATTTCTCAAGAACTGAAAAGTTTAGCATAGATTGGATCAAATACATATTTTTCTTTGGTGTCAGAAATAAAGTTATCTTCATCTCTATTGAATTTTTCTTCTTCATAGATAGAAGTTTATGTTAAACTAGTACCAGTGCTTTTTCTATTTGCTTGGCACAGGAAAAGTAAAAACTCCACTCAAAACTAAAGGCTAAAGCAATTATTCGTAGCTGTATCTCTGCTTTCTGTGAAATGGCAGTATGACTTGTGAGGAAAGATAACTTACTTCTAAAGAAGCCAAGTGCAGTAAGAACAAAGACCCTTGGTGAATTTCTTGCACTGGTCACTGCAAATGATTGATGTCACATTCCTCCCCCTGAGCTCATGGCAATGTAACCCCAGAGCTAAGATCTCTTCTTTGAACTTGTCCTCCTGAGTTTCCTAACTTGGTGTCATTAGCACAAAATATGCAAAATATCTCTTTTCTTTTTTTCTTTTCTTTCTTTCTTTCTTTCTTTCTTTCTTTCCTTTCCTTCCTTCCTTTCATTTTTACATTTCTTTTCAGATTATAATAACATATAGAAGAAGGGCACTTCAAGCAACACTGATTTGGCTTTTATCTCCCTCCCATGTGGTCTTTCCACTGGGATGGCCTCCCGCACCTGAAAAACCCAGTTCTTCTCTCCTCTTCAGATCATGGGTAAAGTTATGTGTTTCATTTGCTGCAGCTGCTGGATTCAGACATGCAGAACTGTTTCCACTGTGGGTCATATATCTCCTAAATATCTCCCACACATCTATTTTCTGTAGGATTATAAATACAGCTGTAGCCACATTTCTTTTTTTTTTTTTTTTTTAATGCTTAAACATTAAAAAGGTGGACTTATTGCTTCTCTCACATTAATATAATATAGAAATACAAATTAAGAATTAACTTGCATACACTTTTGGCAAGGTCATAACAGATTAGATCCTGTGGTATGAACTAAGGTGGGCAGAGATTCAAGGAGACAACCAGTGCCTAACAACAGCTGTATGGAGCAGGAAATCTGGGCTGTATCCCTTTGCTGTGAATAAGCTAAAAAACACCTTAAAACTAGGGATTTTTCTGAGTTGTCCACTTTTACCAACTTCACTTGGGATGACCTAATTCAGCTTATGAAATTCTTTTCAGACATTTGCTAAACAAGACTAAAATCAAACAAACAAAACAGAAAGCTGCCACAGATTAAGTCTAACCTGTTGCATCCCACATTGATCTGTGGCCAGATTCTACTTAACATTCACGATTATCAACAAGTTTCTCTGTCAAATGGGCACTGCTAAGCCACGTGCAAAATATAATCAAGCACAAAATCCAGCCTTCTTCATATTGATTGGATAAAGCAGCACCCAGTGAGGAAAAGGACAGCAGAATTGGGCCCAAAAGTTTAAACCTCTTTACATTAAAAAGATATTTGAAAGCATGAACATGCAATATGAATACTGTATTTAAAAAGTGATTAGCATTCACAAAGACACACTACACATCAATTAGGAAGAGGCTACATCCATATTTGAAAATAAAGTCTATTGGACGCATTAGTTTGAACATATTAAGTGGGCATCTGTCTTCACTTGAGATAGCACTAGTTTGATATTATTCTGTTGAAAGCAGGTTAAATAAATGTGTCCTTAATTTAACAGTTATTCTGTGACCCCTAATTTTCCAAAACAAATGCTAAGCATGATGCTTTTAGCATATATGAGGTGTAATCCCTTTCCAGACATTCAAGAGATTTGCCCATTTTAGTTGTTATATGACATTGATTAGGAAACAATGAAAAGTGCTGTATTTAGTAGTCACACTGAAGTGTTTTCATTTGGGTTTCTTTTTGGGTTTTCACCCCAAATAGCTGAGATCCCTTTTCTGTTTTGGGCCACGATTTTCACTAAACATCTAAATTGTACCTTCAGCAATAGGTTTGGGGGGGTTTTTGTGTGTTTGTTTGTTGGTGTGGGTTTTTTTTTCTTTTTTTTCTTTTTTTTTTTTTCCCATTCAAAACTCTTCTAAAAACAGCAAGCAAGCAAAATCTCAGAAAATTTTGTGGGATATAGTTATGTTTGCTATAATGCTTTTAGTAACACTAATACATAGAAGGCAATAGAAGTATGATTTGCAGGAAACCAAGACATCTGAGGCTAAGTTTATTAAAAGCCTTTCAGGTAGAGCAAAGCGCAGTTTTTAGTGCTATGACACTCCAGACATGCTTCCACCAAACTAATATATATTTATTTATCGACTCCAATCTTGTGACACAGGTCAGGGCTACAAAGGGTTATTTGCCAGACTCAAGACGGGGCTTTGCCCACTGGCTACTGTCAGACTCCTTAAGTCTGTTTTCATTTATCTTAGCAAAAATCTTGCCCCAGTAAAAGCTGCAGGGCTTAACTCTCAGTTTAGAACAGGTTCATTTCTCAAATTAAAATTTTATAGGGTCCTGGCTGTCAGACCAATTTCCAGACACGTCAGCCTTCATCACTTCTGCTGACACCAGATCGCCTACAACCCTTTCTGCAGCCACCATGATCCTTTGCCACCACTCAGGAGGTTTGTTCTGCCCTTGGACCTGAGAAAACACCATCAGTAGCTTATGTCCCTGTTTACCTTCACCCCAACACAACCAAGCTGGCCTTTTACTTTTGTTTTCATTCAGTTTGCAGGGGTGTTCGATGCGGCCAGGTTTATGATTGCCAATTCTGCCAAGTCTCAGCTATGACAGCAATTATCACCCAGCTGACAACAGGTGTAAACCATTTATTAAATACAGTTGTGAATGCACAGTTTAAAAAAAGTACTGTAATCCTGAAAATAATGCTTCTTTTGCAGGAAAATAAACCCAAAGGAAATAGACAAGTTTATTTAAAAGTAAACTATGATAAATAAAATTATTCCTGTGGAATATTCCAATAATCCGTTTTTAATATTTAGACTGCATGCAGATTAAATTTGATATAGATGAAATTTCAGCTTCTATTTATTTGTATTCATACATACAGAAGCAACATAAAAACCCCTCAAGTTTGTGGAGGAGTCTGTAACAAATTTGCAAATAACCATTTCTACAGCAGTAGTGTGTAATGTACCAGTATAATATACTGGAGAAAGTTGTCACTTGTTTGGCAATTAACACTGATATAGGAGGGAAAAGGAATGAGAGGATATTAACAGATTAATCTTGGGTCCTTTTAGACTGCACTGAAGTAAAATCATAATTGAGTTTTCTCCAACTCCTGTTAGATCAGTGCCCTCTGCTGATCACTGCTGGGATTAAACCAGCCACACTCCTGCAGCAAAACAGCTCAAAAGCAACCGAAATACAATCAATATATGTGGCTTTACATTTACAAGAAGGAATCCTACATGAATTTAACTGTCAACATCATCTTTCTAAGCGAAGCTACAGACAAGAGGGAAGTTTAGTAACAACAACCTATACTGACAATATTGCCTAAAAATAAAAAAAATCTTTATGTATCTCAAGTCCGGTGGTTTAGTCCAGAAACAAAAGATCTGCTTGCTGCATTGCTGCTAAACTTTGTCTTTTTCTGCTTTCTGATCAAGTGAAACATTTTTAATGTATTATGAAAATCAAATTGATTGACAGTTTCATATTGCAGCTGTATATTGAGATAAACTGTCTCACTTTGTCATGCTATGACACTTGGCTACTCAAAGAGTAAGGAAATTCTTAAGGTGAGTAAATCTGGCACAGCCAGATCCATGGATGCATAAATAATCACAGTCTTGCTTGCAGCCCTTCCTATGCTGATTGAAGTAAAATATAAAATACCAAGAATCATCTTTCATACCTATAACTTGCTATACACATATTACTAGTTTGATATCCTTGTTTAGCTAATAAGCAAAGTGCTAACATAGGGCAAAACCTGAGATATTTGCCAACTGTCATTGCATGTAGCAGATACAGGTTGAAAAGTAATACTAATTCTAGCTGAGGTGAAATTTTTCTTGGGGATGCTCATGCAGTAAGGGTTGTACTTACAATTAAGTGAATGTTGCAAATGCTCAAAGCCACAGAAAAGTATAAACACCCTATTAGCTTAAAAAACTGAAAGATCACTACAAGAAAGTAGAACAATTACAAAAAGAGAAAAAAATTCAATAGTGAGCTGGGAAACTTGACAGTAGCCTACGTTTAAACACTGCCTGGAGGAAGGAACACATTGCTCCATAACGAATAGAAAGAAATGCACATAGCCATTTTTGGAGTCTATTGATACTATTTAAATTTAATTCCTTTCTTTTTAGATTGAACTTCCAGCTTATATGCAACAACAGGATTCAGCCAAATTTGAAAAAAGCACCAATAACTTCTTTTTCTTCAGGGAGCCCATTTCCCAGAGAAGTGTTGTAGGCTGCTTTACTGATGTATAACCTCAGCTCTAGTGTTCACTATTCATGTCCTCCACAGAAATTATAATGGAAAAATATTTTGGTAGTGATTCTGCAACCACATATTCCCTGCATGAGTACACACCTATGCTGTATATGTGTTGTTGCCTCCGCAGTCAGTGAATTTGAATACTGATTTTGCATTTAAGATGGGCATATCTTCCCCTATGGTACATCACTTCATTCAGCAATGTCACAAAGTGTGAAGCTACACAGTGCCTTGCTCTCCAATTATCAGCAACATGTTACAATGATCAAAGAAAAGTCCTTTACCTACTGGCTGCTGAATATCCAGAGCTGCCCCCAGAGGTACATCATCTCAACACAGAGCTAGAAGATAGAGACTATCACCACTCCTGCACAGTGTTTTTAGCAGTTTGTCACCCATCTTCTTTCTGTGTTTTGAAAATATGTTGCACATATTACAGCGGGGCTTTTATACTGCTCAGGAAGTGATCAGGAAAAAAAAATAAAAATCACTAACCATTAGGGCAAGGAGTGGAAATAAATAGTTGACAACTTCTTTATTTATTTGTACTCATTTTTAAGTAGAGTGAAAACATGTGGAAAGCATGCTGGGATGTTGCAGACAAGGACCTTGTCTCAGTGTGTGGTTGAACACCACTTAACAGTCACCAACCCACTTGGAGCATCTTGCCACAACATCAGTGCAATAATGACAGCTCACAAAAATGCAGCTGAATGGACAAAAGGCTGAGAACAGCAGGAGATTCTGTACTTCTGGCAGCAAATGGGACACCCACACTGGGGCTCTCTATGCTCTGGTTTGTCACCAGCAGGTAAGGACGTCAGTGCAGGACCACAGCCTGGAATGGAGCCACCAGTTCCCAAAAACATATCCAAAACAGATGTTGGGAAATCTCAGGAAAACACAGACAATAACCTCTTATCATGCTCTTTTGTAGGACACACTATTTTTTCTGCACTTTCATGCTAATTAAGCTCCTGGAGGTGCTGCTTCCTCACAAATCCTTGCCCTCCCTAAGTGAAATGTCAGTATTAGTGCTGATTCAGTGGCACTAATGTCTGCAAGCATCGCTTTTGGGAGCTAACATTTAAGCACAACAGTATTGCTGGCAAGGTACTACTTGGCAGAAAGAGAGCAAAAAGTTTGGCAACTATGGGCCAACATGGGTAGCAGATGTTTTTAATGCCAGTTTCTCTCTAATTGTAAAGCAGCAGCAACAGCACAGCATGAAAAGAGAACACCATAAATCTCCAACATAGGGACTAGTCCACAAGCACATAAATTCTGCCACTTGTTAACAGAATTTGCTGACAATCTCCATGCTCTACTTAAAATTGCATGGTGTGCAGTCCCATTTGACTTCCTAATAACAGGCACAGTGAGCTCAGGCTGGGCTTTTAGACACAGGTTTCTGTGATACAGTTACCTGCATCACAAGAATTGCAGGGGCCTATTTGGGGTACACAGACGAATCTTGCATACAGTGAAGCCTTAGCATCAAACATCCTTGTGCAACAGCAGAGGATTAACACATATAATCCTCTGGTTTTGAGGATGCAACAGCAGTAATAGGCTTTCCCCCTCACCTGTAGGTAAAGCACCCAACAAGCTCCAAGGATCAAGTCATTGGAAAAATGTTCACACTATGAGCATAATTTTGGCTTTGCACACTCACTTCCTCAACATAGTCATCTACCATCTACTTTCCTCTATTGCACTGTAAAACTACAAGCTTTTCTGTTTGGGGGGACACGGGCTGGACCTCATAGGTGGCTTATTTGGCTCCCATAGGGCCAGCAGTGGCTGAGTCAGCAGTTATTGCCCACTGCTGTTGCCCCAGGGTGCTTAGCCTGTTGGGATGAGATTTAGAGACTATCTCCTCAGATTTTTATACGAAGAAAACCCATGTGATATTATCCCTCATCCTCAAGGGTGGGTTATCAGTCTTGCACGTTTTTTTCCTGGCTAGAGGCATTAGTGATGCAATTACTCCCAAGAACACAGATGTTCAGGAATATGTCTCTGCTCCTTGCCCAGTCTCACCATGCTGCTTCTGCTAAACAGTAAGGGTTAAACCATAAACATAAAATTGTGGTATAGAGCTGACCTGGAAAGCAAAGTTTATGCAACATTTATTCACTGTTCTGACATCTGGAGGGAGATACTTCATTTAGATCATGAATTTTTCTCTTTGGATCCAGGCTGATTGTTCCCACTGCCATACTCCACCCTCTGTTACCCTGCACCTTCTAGCCCACAACTAGGTTTTAAAACAGAGGAGGTGGACCCTTAAGAAGACTTGGAAAGCAGAATGTTTCTTTTTCTTTTTTAAGTAGCAGGGGAAAAAGACAGTTCACAAGAAGAAAAAGGTAAGAAATAAATGTTTGAAGAGTGAGGAGCTAGTAAAAAGGAAAGAAAATCTTATATAAGAGTAAAATGAGAACGTGTCTTCTTGAACCTTACAATCAGAGGAATCTGGACCGAATTAATCAACAGACTATTGACACGAAAAAAATGACTTGCTGGCAAGCAGCTTGCAAAGGATGTAGATATAGAGCTAGATATAATAGTCCACTATCTCTAAACAATTAAGGACAGACTCAGCTAATTTAAATCCACATAGCAACATCTTAATCAATAAAGCTAAGCTGAGTTTCTCAGACTAAAGATATTGTTTGTTCAACTCTTATTATCCTTAGTTATAAAACTAGAACTATGAACTCAACATGCTGAGTTCAATGTCATTCCAAGAGGTTTGTTCTGCCTTCCTCAGTAGGCAGTGCACTTCTCAGTCCCCATAAACATTACCAGAAAAAAAGGAAGGGTATTTGCAAAGGAAAGGGTGAAAACTGCCAAAGAAGTCAAAACCCATACTTCTCCCTATTATAGTACTTCCCAAGACAGAATCCCCTGAAGGAAGAGACTGTGTGAAAATGGGAGCTGTTTCTCTCTCTGACAGAGAACGGATTGACAGATTCTGTATTTATTTTTAAAAAATGCCTAACTAAGCAGCATTAGTCACCCATCATCCATATTTCTCTGCATAAATGAGAATCCATGAAACTATAGAGTCTCCAGAGAAAGCAATTATAATATTAATTTCAACTAAGTGACAACTAGGAAAAAGAACTAAAAAGAAAAAAAAAAACCACCACACACAAAAAAAAAACCAACCAACAAAAGCCAGCTGGCTTAAGTAGTTCAGTTCTCTTAGATCCCGATTATGAAAACTGCTTCACAAACACTGAAAACCACCCATCACCAATACAATCTTTAAATGAGCTCCCTGGAAGGTACTACAAAGAGCAGTATCTGTGTAGGAAGACATTTCAGCAGTAATGAACATGCAAGCCTTCAAGTCTGTCAAGCCAGAAGTTTGACCATAAAATAAGCTGGATCCCTGAGGTTGGGGAACCAGACACACAGGCAGGCTGTTGATCCAGCTAGTTTTATTGGCATCTTTGCACTGAAATTCAAGGAGTTATGGCCCAAAGAATGGGGGTCATAAAGCATGACCTGTCCCATGCAGCTGAACATTGTTCTAATCTTCCTTGAGTGACTTCAATAATTGACTTACTTAAGTGATTTAAGTGAGTTTTGCCTTGAAGATTTCATAGACCCATAGAAATCTTAGTTGGAGTGGATCAAAAGAGATCATTCAAATTTCCCCATTCAAATTGGAGCTCTTCAAGCTTTTCTAGCTAAGTCTTAAAAATCTCCAAGGATGGAGGTTGTTCAGCTGCCTGGGCAGCCGCCCCCAGTGCTGCTGGAAGCAAATTTGGGAGAAAAGGCTCCCTATCCTTTCTTAAACAGGGCAGCTGAAAGAAATCTCGTAACTCACTCCAGCTTTGAAATATTATAGAGAGCAAAGTCACAGTATGAAACTCAACATGCCCCAAAGTGCTCTGGCTGTCTCCTCATCTTTACTCACTGCTGACCAAGTCAGACTCATAAACTCACCATTTGGTTCAAGTGCATTGTGTCACCACTTTAAAACCAATGGGAGCCTTCAGCCTAATTGAGATTTGAGACCAAATTCTTCCGATGAAATGGCTTGAAATGACACTATAATGATTATCTAGTTAATTAACTTAAGAATGAGAACCAATTATATACCAAAAGCATTTCCCTTGTGAGTTATTTTCCTTCACAAACAGTCCTATTGGAAACATGACGGCCTCCAATTCTCAGAGCAACACAAAATATTTTATACCAATTGTATAGCTGCCAAACACACACTGAAATGTGTTCCTGCAAACACCAATAAGATTGATGTGATACTGTCTTATAACTACACTAGCTGGTTCTTGACTTGAGCTTTGCTTTGATTTTTTCTGGCAAAGTATTGCCCATTAAAAACTGTAATAATGGTAAAATAACATAAAAAATAAAAGTAGAAAGGATTATTTTGAAAAATTTCTAGGCACTTCCCATTTCAAACAAGACTCTTAGCAGAAAGCCTGTTTAAAATTTGTCTTCAAAAGGAAAAACAAAGATACCTTCCATTCTAATAATCATAGAATCATTTAGGTTGGAAAAGACCTTTAAGATCATTGAGTCCAACGGTAAATCTTACAGTGCCAAGTCCACCAGCTTCATTATAAGTTTCATTCACAATAAGCTTCATTAAATTCTAAATATCCATAATTTGTCACAGAACTCTTCCTTCAGAGGAATGTAAATGCCTGTGTGCCTCTACTTGATGGGATAAACAACACCTTGTTGAACAAAATGTCTGGGACATCATGCAGCTGGGAGGCTTTTAGAGTGACAGTGTTTTGCAGGACCTGTATGATATTTTCTGTTGGCTTGGAAAATAAGTGGAAGTTCTTCATTCTCTGCCTTTAGCTTTGTCATACAGTATCACCCAAATGAAGATATAAATACAAGGAGCCAAATAGGAGTTGTATCCCATTTCTTGAACTTCTGCCTAGGCCTTCAGATCTGACAGATTCAAATTTCTGACCTCAATTAAGCAGCTTCATCTCCTTAATTCAACCTAGGAAAGAAATAGGTAGAAGGGACTACCATATGTTTTGGTTTTCAGTTCATTAAATCCTTGATTGTGCAAAATCTTTTAAGAGATAGTACCTGATAAAATTCATACAAAGCTATATTTTGTGTTGTTCGGAAGAATCTTATTAAACACTTTCTCCAAAGAAATATTCCAACCTTTTGAGAATCAGCATGACACTTAAATGAATTATTCATGCAAGGCTCTGCAAGATGGGCAAGTTTCCTGCCAAGATTTGCACAGTGAGGGGTGTTATAAAACTGAAATTGGAATGTGGAGAGAACTGATGGAAAAGATTTCAAAGATCATCTCTGTTGAAAAAAAAAACCCACAACTTCAGACCTTTAAACTTGTTTCTTCACAGCAGAGAGCCTTCTAAATGTCCCACTTCACATCCACTCCCAAAATCTTTAATTTTAAAAAGCGCTCACAAACAAATACATGTTTTTAAATGAAGTCACTGAGTGATGCAAGTGCAATTTGTGAGAATCATTGACACATAATTCATTTCAGTGGTCCTTAAATGATGCTTCATGTCAGGAAGCTCTGGTAAGATTTCCCTTGCCATCGTCACAGAAGTGTTTCCCACTGATACCACTAACCTCTTCTTAATTATCCAGTGTGGGACAAACCAAGAGATGTCCCTCAAATACAGAAGTAAGCCTGAAAAAAAACAAGGTCTAAGAGTAAAATTTGTGCAGCTTATGAAAATGTGAGGAGTCTAACTAAAAAGCTGACGTCTGGCAAAAACCAAATAAAGAGTGCAAAAATTTAAGTATTTGATTTTTTTTTAACCTATATTGGCAGGTGTAGATACTAAGGAAAAAAAATGAATAAGGCTTAATTTGTCCCCTACAAATGCTCTGGACTGAATAACTAAAGAAAGCGACATTTTAAATAACACAACAGACACAAGAAGGGACTACTATCATTAATGTAATGCAACTTCGTACCACCAAACATTGTTTCAGTGGCATTTGCACAAGGGGAAAAAAGCCTTGTAAGCATAGAAGCCTGACATGAGTGATTGCTGAGCACATTTTAATATTTAATTCCACAAATAAGTGAAGTCTATTTTAATTTCACCTCAGACAGCATTGCTATCTCAGTGAAGTAAATTGCAAGCCTTCTTCTGTTACTGCATCCAACACGGAAACTTTGGAAACATTACAAAAGCAGTGGGAATGTAATGAAAAATATATATAGTACTGAGACTTCTAAGCTGTCCAAAGTGCTCTTTAAGATCCTGCAGATAATCTTTAGGGAATAATCCAAATAGCTCTGTTGTATAAAGTTACATTAAATGATTGTATTTCATGCTGTGATTGAAGTGTCGTGCCCAAAAATGCTGATCAGTTTGATTAGACATGGATTCAGTTCAGGCTTTTTAAAAGGGCTCTAATGAACAGCTTGGTAAAGAAAAATAAAATAACTAAAACCAACAAAATGATCATGTTTGCACATTTCAAACAGAAACATAATAGAATTATTTATCTCTAACGGAATTGTGCTAAGAAGATTGAGGAAAAAAATAAAGTGTTTGGAAATCTCTGGGCTTTTTTTCTGTTGTTATTGTTTGTTTGTTTTTCTTGAACTAAGATAAAAGAAGCTGGTTTATCCTGCATTTTGACTTCTCAAAAGTTTCTATAAAGTACTTGTACATCAGCATCCCGATGGATAATACCACAATGCTGCTGTGCAAAGCTTCAACACAAAAGCCATAATTTGGCCAAGAAGAATTTCATGCACACACAATAGATGAGGTAGATACTTCTGACAAGTGAATGCTTCTATGTTTACCAGCTGCCTCCTAAAAAATAACAGTTTGAATCTTATGATTTGCAAGTATAGGTCTGCTTATCATTTGTAAGTGGCATGATTTTTTTCCCCCTCCTTTCTTACAAAGGTAGCGGATTTTGTCTGGAGAAATTGCATTTCTCTGACCTCACATGTGAGTTTACCCCAGAGAGGAGCCCGTTCTCTCTAGGGCAATGATTGCATCTGGGGGAGCCACTTTTTCACCTTATGCGTTACCAAAGGAAGTTCTGCTTCCAGAGCAGAGAGAATGCACTTTTGGAAGAACAAAGTTAGGACTTTTCATCAGTATTGGTTATCTAACATATTTCTCTGGCATCTGAAAATTCATGGGCCTATTCCATTTTCTGAATAAGAATCTCTGTGGATGCAGCACTCATGATGTATGTTTTCTCTTATAAGAAAAGCTGCATTTCCTGATGATTTCTTTGCATTTTGAGTAAAAAGGACTCAAAAAGAACACAGCCCAAGAGACTGACTTATTATATTGCATCAGGTACACACTTTATCCCTGCTACTCTGAAATGTTACAGTTTAAAGTTATACTCGGATTGTACTGGGGACCCGTATACTTTTTCTGAGATAAGACCTTTGGGATTTCTTTCAAGATCAAGTCACATAGCAAGAAGAGATTATAAATGTGTGTTACAGTTGTCTCAGCCTAAAATATATTCTGCAAACACATCTTAAGGTTCTGTAAATAAGGTTACTACACACAATCCCACAGGTACCAGTATTATATGTACATAATAAAGCTTAAGATCTTATTCAATTTTCAGGTATTTTATGAGGAAAGATACTGCCAGATTCTCAAGGGCCAAATATTTCATTCAAAGGCAAGGAGATATTATCATACTCTGAATAGATCTAGAAGTTAGTTTGTAGAGCATCTCATAAAAGTGTAATTTGCAGACTTCAGTAGAAAAAGAAATCCTTTAAGGAACACAGGGAATATTTATGTAGCTACACAAATTACTTGCTTGAGTGGGGTTGCCTTTTCAGAATGATTTTAGAGACTGAAATTACTCCTTACAATATAAGTTTTGCCATTATTATTATCTCTTGCACTTAAAGATATTAAATCCTTGCCTTGAAATTTGGCTCATGAACATGCAATTATGATTAAAGCACTTAATCTTCTTGGCCCATTAATTCATCACAGTAACCAGCCCGATTCCACTGCATACAGTCTAGAATAAATGGAGCTGGCCCTGGCAACCTCATTGCAACATGGCAAATACAACCACAGGGTGAGCACATCCTCATTTTCTTCAGTGACAACGTCATCTCTGTTTAAATATGCATTTTTGGATCTCAAGCCATACATAGCAAACAGCAGATGCATCAGGTTGTATGGAAATTGAAGTGATTCTGACATTTTCAAACCTATTGTGAAAATAAACTTAATCATAGATTATTAATCTGAAAGAAGCTGATTTTTCTCATGCTTAGTTGAAATTGCTCAGGCAAGTAGTTTCATTCCTTCTCTGCTCTGTGTTTGCATGAGCTGTCTCTCAGAAGAGCATGAAACATATTATACTGAAGATTATATTGTTGGAAAACTTGAATTAGATATCAGTAAACTATAAGATCCAAATACTGATCACTCAGGTATGCAGAAGGGCCCTAGGACTTGAGTGTTAATATCCTTACTTTAATAATAAAGCCAATGAAAACCATTGCTTCAGACAACAAGATATACCTATCACAGTTTTATCTTATCTATCCTTAATATATTATTCAATATAAAATGATGCTGAACATGTCTGTGCAAACATACCTAATTTTTTACCCTGAAAGCTAATCAATGGTATTTCTGTTAGCATAGTTCAGCTTAGGCATTGGAAACAAGTAAAAGGTATTTCCTCTTTGTTCCATATCTGTGGGCACTAAGACCATATTAAGCCTTGTAATGACACTTCTATATCATGGAAGAAAAAAAAAAAAATATATATATATAAAGAGATATATTCTGAAAATGGTATTATCATAAAAAAGATTTTCTCAGCACTAGATATTTTAGAAGACTGAGGATAACCCAAAAAGGTTTGGATCAGCATCAAGCACCTCATAATCTAGGAGACAAGAGTGCAGGATCAGTCCAACCCCTTGTGTGCGCAGGTACTAAAGACAACCCACATACACTTTTGCCCCCCTTGGTCATCCAGGAGGGGGCACTCTACAAAATACCCTTCCTTTTCATGGGAACATGGATTGAGAGTCTGTCCTCAGGTGTCCTGGGCTGTAAAGTCTCTCTTAACATACAGGCGAAACAAAGATATGCATATCAAACAAATCAGGATGTGCCATTATTTTATCTGTGCAATAGTAATCATGAGATGCTTGAGAGCACAACCCAGATAAGCTGTTACTGGACAGTAAACCAAAAAACTAAATGTGTGTCTACACATGATACCTCTCATGACAGTTACGTCGGGTGCAAATAAGTATTGTACAACAGAGACGCCCCAACTGGTAATTTTCTGTAGCATTCAAAGATACAGAACATGAAATAATCACATCAATTAATAATGACTGAAGCATGAATACAAAGTAATTACCACCTTCTAGGGAAAACAGGAACGATAAAGCAATAACTAGTAGAGGAATAAGGAATATATTCATGTATAAATGACAGACATAGCTACAGCCTTCGAACCAGAGCTGCACACCTGTTGCGTGTGTTTTGACAACTTACACAGAGCTCACCAGGAGACACCACTTGCACAAGGAGCAAGAGATGAACATGGTACAGACCTTACACAACTCAGCCAGAGTCTGTGCCAGCATTCCAGGGCTAGGGCTCTTGTCTTTGCTCTTTCTTTTCCTAATGCCAGTTTTCTTTCTCAGCTTGTTCTTCGCTGCAGGAGACAAGTTTCATCATTTTAGCACAACAGAGGAGACCACCAGCTCATCCTAGCAAGCAGCAAAGGACTGCATGGTGGTATATATTGATGGTGACCTGTACATAGACATACCCTTCCCCACTTTCATACCCCTGATTTTCCTTTTATAGCTTAAAAATATCACAGTTTCACTGGCCACTCCACAGAGATACTGCAGGGGTTCTCTGTGACTGACACTCTTTTGAAAATCTTGTAGTGGTGGGCAATATACTCTGATAAGTAACCTATGTTTTATTTCTTTCCCTTTGTAATAGTCTCCCATAATGTTTGCTGTTGTTGTGGTGGTTGGTTGGTTGTTTTTTTGTTTGTGTGTGTGATTTTTTTTTTTTAAATAAGGTTGTGTTGATCAACATTTCATATTAACTTTCTGATAATTCACTCTCATGTGACTCAAGTAGGAACCAGAACTCCTAAATGAAATTACATCTCCTTGTAATTCATAGTCATTTGCGAATTACTGTACGTTAGCACTAACACCAATGAAAGACAGCCTGACAATACTCAATATGTACATATTACAATAATAAATTCTCATCAGAAATCCTATAAAAAGTGAATTCCATATGTTTCACGAAAATTGCATGTTAATTGCACAAAACCAGAATCAATGAGCAGCTATGGAAAGAGCATTTGCAAACATTAAAATAGCTAAAAAGTATATTCTATGTTTTTTAGGACTTGAAAGCTGAGGGTAATGTGTTAGCTGATCAGAGAACAATTTCTGGTCCAAAATAACTCAAAGTGACTACTATTTGACAAAATTCTGTCAATCAATAATAATCTGGACATTGCTGGTCTCATTGGAAAATGCTGTAATTGTACAGACAGTACCTTTTGTCAGTAGTTTCTTTAGTGATAAAAACAAAGAAATACTCATTAAAAAAATAAAACCAGCAAAGCAATGCTTATTTTCTTATATTTAAGGCTAAAAGGATATACAGCACATTAAGAAAGCCATTAAAATAAGATTTGTAGAAATAGTGAGTATTCCGGAAAAAAAAAAAAAAAAAGTATTTGTTAATTGGTTTGGGTTGAAAGTGATGTTATCCTACCAGTTATATTCCATTGCTTTGGATTCTGTTGATTAAAAGTTATCATATAAATCTGACATGATTCCACCCAAATCAATAAAAATCAATAGAATTCCATTTGCTTGCTAGAGGAACCTTGATAATCAGGCTTATCAACTTTAAACGAGCAAAAATTGATTTACTAGTCATGAGAAAAAGCCAAACCAGACTCCTAAATACATGCTAATTCTAGTAGCCTTCCTCATAGAAATTTTGTACGTAAAGGCATCCAGTAAATATTTTTATAACCTTACAAATACTATTATTAAACAGAGAAAGCTTCAAAGGCTTGCTTCCCTAAAGAAAGAGGAGAAAAACTGGAATTTTGAAGAAATGGAGAAACAGTCAAAGGGAAGCCTGTGAAAGTGAATTTCTGGAAA
This sequence comes from Nesoenas mayeri, assembly GCF_963082525.1. Lineage (NCBI taxonomy): Eukaryota > Metazoa > Chordata > Aves > Columbiformes > Columbidae > Nesoenas > Nesoenas mayeri. The sequence goes on from NC_137560.1 coordinate 13,097,612, forward strand.
CAAATATATTTGAGAGGTTGTAGCAAAATGTAACCTCAGCACAGCAGGGGTGAGACAAATGGGTTGTCAAAGCTGTTAGGAGCCATTCATACTTTCAGAACAGCCGTGTACCAGAATGATTGTCTGTCTCACTGAGGGACTTCTCCTCCTGAGTGTTTTTTCTTTTTACTTGTAGCTAGGTCTAGGAAACAAATATTGGCCTATTTTGTAAGAAATACCAATTTTACCTGCCTAGGAATTAAATGAAAGATTAAAAATTTAACTTGGGGGAGAATGGTAAAAAAGAGAGGGAAAGTGTATTATAAAAGCTGAAACCTAGAATATCCCCCTTGTGAACGATTTGATGGACTTCATTTAGTTTCAGTCTTTCACAAATATGTGATATTGACTAAAATTCCAAACCAGAATGTCATTTAAATCCTCCAAATGCAACTCTTTAAAAAAAGGTCAAACAATACTTTAAAAACATATGGTTTTAATGAGAAAATTTGTCAAAAGCACTGTTATTCCCACAATACAACTTTATTTCCACAGTTCCTTAATACCTGGTGGAAAATCAGGGTGGTATTACTCAAAATGAGCTTAACTGCTCTGCAATCTCCAGAAGCCCTTCCAACCTAAGTTCCTTCAAGATTCTAGTATTTTTGGTTTTATTTTCCCCCTGAAAGAATTGGTGGTTTCTTTTTTAACATTAAAAAAAAATTACAAGCCAAACATAAATGTACAAATTGTATTGGTAATGTATAATCAAAGTTATTTCCAAAAATATGAGAGTATTTTCATACAGAAGATTCAACAAGTAACTGAAGGGGAAAAATATGGCAGATAATTCATTGACAAAATTAGCAACAGCAAGAGATAAAAGGAAGTTAGAAAAGAATCTGAAGAGCACAAGATTTCAGTGGTTGCTTTAGAATCAGGAAGATCACGAGTTCTAAAGAGAATAAAAAAACCCACCATATTTGGAAAAAAAATTTAGATTTTGCAGAGTCCATGAACACCTTTGCACATCCTGACCTCCAGGAGAGATACTAAAATCAGTCTTCAATTTAGATTCACTCTGCACCTTCAAAAAATATCCTTATATAGCCTGCATGGCTATTTGCACAGCTATAAATAATAGAAGAGCTTATGTAGGAATTGTCTCTGAGCTCAGTGGTCAAACACATTCTGGCAACCTGAAGGGTCAATTATCAATTTTACATTTTATCACAGATGTCCATTTCTCATTCTCCCAGGGTGGTTGCTCCAAGTCCAGAGGTCCTGTTGAGACCTGTGCCCACGCAGTCACCCCACTGTGCTCCCAGCCTGCTCTTCATGTCCTCAACCAAAGTAAATAGCAAAACTCTTCTAACCTGCAATAGCTATCAGCTGCAGCTCTGCCCACCAGGCAGAGTCTGCCTGCTCAGAAAACCAACTGAGGTCTCTTCCAGTTCAGATGACAAATCAAGAATATTACAGAGAAATCTAGTGGTGGAAATTTGCCACAATCTTAATTTATCCAGTCAGTAGTTAATGAACACTGAACACATCGTTTGTATCCTGAGCTTTCTGGCTTCGAGCTGCAGCCAGTACATTTTCTGCCAGTATTATCTCAGCACGGATCATTAGAGACTGATCGGGGAAGTCCTTCGCCTTCTCTCTGCGGCTTGAAAAGACTTAGCTTTATATGGCTGGATTGCAAAATCTTTAATCATTTGGGTGAATTTTCCCTGAACTCCCCCTGAATTTCCAAGCAGCTTCATGAATTTCGGACACCAAAACAGGACAGCAACATTGCTGCATGGAGCTTCCCCGTGACAGAGAATTTCTTCCTGGAGCTATTCAATATTCTCCTTTTGTATACTGCTTCTCAGGATAAAATCTATCCTGCAAGTATCAGCTACATTCGTTATTCTTAGATATATGGCCTTACATTTGGTGGTATGAAACACATATTGATTGAATGCTCATCTGACAGGCTTGTAATTACTCAGGTCAGCCCATTTACCCTTTTTAAATGATGGCAGAACACGAGCTTTCTTCTAGCCTATTGAAACTTCCCTGGTGCAGGACTTATTACAAATAAACATTAATGATCCAAAGAGCAGCTCAGACAGCTCTTAAAAATTTTAGGTGTCAGTTACCCAGACTTACTGATTTGACAGAGCCCAATGATAATAACTGCTGTTTAATAGCCTCTTAATCACTGCTGGGATATCAATTACTCCTTCCTGTGAGGCAGCAGCATCACCCTCCTCCCTCACCACCAAGGAAAGGACAGATGCACTGATAGTGCTGATTTCATCTGCAAATGAACTGATGCAACTTGTTCAACTTCTCTTCAGTCCTGTCATATTTAAAGGACATTCTGAAACAGGTTTCAACTTGCTGGGCATGCATTTTCTCACACTCTTTTGCTTGTTAATCTTATTGTGTTGAACTCCGCATTTATATTCTCTGCTATATGCACCTGATGGCCCTGCTCACCATTTGTTATTGAATATTTTGCCAGAGGTTGGAAAGGTGGGAGGAATTGGCAGAGTTTTGTTGTTTTCATCTTTGTGAAACTGAATCTTTTGGAGAATAATATATAAAATCTTGAGACCTTTTTTTTTTCCCATTAGCACATACTAGACATAACCAAACCATTCTTCCCTGTATCAAGTGACCACTACCTTTTCATTCAGTAATCAATTACTCTCTCGCCCTGGAGATGGAGTCTAACACAGAGCTCCCTTCTGTTGGATGCAATGTATCTTGAATTAGGAAATTGCCAAACACAGATTTTAAGAGACACGAATGGCAATGTCATACCATCTCATAGCTGCTTGAGAACTGCACCTGCTTCTCAAAGGAAAGGACTTTGCAATACCACAGCTGTTCTGCTTCTCCCATAAGCCCACCTCTGCCTGCTCCTTCTACCCTGCAAAACAGAGAGTCAAAAAGATCCTGTGGGATTTGTTTTCCTAGCAGACATGACCAAGTGCCCCATCTTGTAGTTTAGCTATTAGAAAACTGAACTCAAACACTGACAGCTCATTTGTATTAATTGCCTGTGACTGACAAGGGTAACGTGCTCTGGCCTAAGTGCCTTTTTTCCATGCCTTCTGCCTATTTGCTTCTTCCAAAGGAGCAGAGCCACTAATATTTGTATTCAATACAAGCAATACCAGTTTAATTAAATTTACAGGGTTATAAGTGACCAGCTACAATTCCTCTCATCTGTTCGTACACGTCACTAGAGCTGAGAAATCTCCATTTCATTGCTGACATCTTCATTTTAAGTGCTCCCTTAGTCCCCTATTGACCTTTTCCCCAACACCCCCAAATTTTTTAAGCTGTTTTCTACCTTTTGTTCAGCTATTCCCACTACATTAGCTTGGGAGGGTTGAAGTAAAAATCCTCTCCTTCCAGAGAAGTCAGGACAGCAAACCATAAAACTAAAACCTCCATTTGGTGCTATTACTGCAAGATCTGAACATTTCTTTTACCCCTTTAGACCCCTTAGAGCCAGTCATAGGTGAAACCAGAGGCCGCAACACCATTACCTTTCAACAGAGATCATCATCACCATGATGGGTATCTGAATCCTGCTGAGACAGGCACTGCCAGTGATGCCCCAGCAATGCAAAAGCACTGCAGTGTTCTCCAAAGTGCAAACAAACAACAAAATATCCTACTACTTTAAGCACAACCCTAGAGAGGATTGACCCATGGGCAGATATTCCTCCCTGTACCACCGAGAGCCCTCTGGCTCCTCTCCTCCAGCATTCCTGTGCACTTTTCCCAGGGCAGCCAGGGCCACGCTTCCATTGTGGTTCAGAAACCTGAAAATTGGAATAAAGCAGCTTAAAACCCACTTATCTCCTGTAGTTTCTCAGTAGCTCTGTCTGAGGTTAGCTTAGCTCTTTGCCCAAGCCCAGAAGAAATGCCCAAATGCTTTGTCCTTGTCTCCAGCTCCAATTTCCTCCTGAACCTGCCTTTTCTTTGGGTCAGGCAGGAGAGTTCCCACAGCACTCACTCCCTTCAGTCAGTGCCCAAAGTGTGGTTATGCTAATGCAGGCAAGGTTACTGCTTCCAGCCACAATCTCTTCAAACCAGCAGAGGTTGCCTTTGAAGGGGTGGAAGGAATAAAAATGAAACACAATTTTCAACTGCACAGGCATGAAGGAGGGAGGAAGGAGCAAGGTGCCAGGGCTCTGCATCACAAGTCCATCCCTGGAGCTTGTGCTCAGAAATGAGTTAGCGTTTGCTGTGCTGCTGGACACCGCACTACAGACACCGGGCAGTAAGAGATGAGCTTGGCTGCTCTAAAACAGCAGAGAACTTCCTTGAAGGGACCACACACTAAACATGTTCATTGCACAGCTCCTTCCTGTCTCACCATCCTCTGCTTTTGCTGCACAACACTCCCTGATGAGACAACAGCCACCAAGGGAGACTTGAACAACTGATTCTCTAGCAATTAATGAGAACAAAATTTTCTTGGGTTGTTTTGATATATTTTTCCTAATGTTATGGTGGTGGGTTGTTTTTTTCTGGAATGAGGGAGAAAAATAATGATAGCAGTGGTTCTTATAAATCGCTTTGATCTGTAGGTTTCAAAGCACTTTGCAAAGGAAAAGATTACAAAAATAGGTTAATGTACAAGTGAAGTAGGTAGTAATTGCAAAACAACACCAGCTATCAACTCCAAGAATCCTTTCAACACCAGCTCTACCTATACATAGCAGAGTGGCATGGTGGGGACAAGACGACATATAGAAGGAAAACTGGCTTTCCTGTCTCATCTGCTGTTTTCATCTACTAAAAGTCTGTACCAGAAAATTCACTTCATCAGGGAAATGCAAAACTCCTGTTTGATTTATCATGCCTAATTTCTGAGTATGACAGTTAAGAAAAAAAGAAACGTAAACACCAGAATTTGGAAATGTATTGAGTATGAATACTGTCTGACTGGACTTCTATCTTTAGGGAAGAGAGGAGAAAATATTTTCTGAATAAACCATAGTAATCTTACTGAAAAAAAAACCTCACAATAAATCCATGCTCCTAAGTTGAGACATATACAAGCTGACAGTGAAAGTGCAGCTCAAATTAAGTATATAAGACATCCCTTTAGAGTTCATGCCATGTCTGATTCACTTTGAAATCGAAGTGATCACATTTTACTTTTCATGAGAAGTCTAAGAAAAATAAAGGAAGTTTGGATCCTTATGAAAACAGGGAAAATCTTTAGCATAATGGTAAATTATTTCTAATTCACTGCAAGGGAATCATAAAATAAATGACACTGAGATGTCAAGTAAAATTACTCTAAACAGCTCTAAAACTCCCACAAGGAAACTTCGTTCTTCTGCAAAAATATCGTTACAAGGAAGTGGGTCAACAGTATAAGTCTAAATGTAAATTCCTCAGTATACCATGACTAAATAAAACCAAGAGGAAATCTCAGTTTAAAAATCTGACTTGATTCATCTTTAATGCAGACAGTATACTTGTAAGATTTGCACTAGAAGCCAACAGCTTCTATATAAGAACTTCTTAACAGCAAGCAAGGGCCTGATTTCAGCCTCCGCTGCAGAAATCTGACATCCTTGCATCTAAATTGACTTTAGACCAGCAGAAGACTCAGGCTCTGACTCCAGACATGACTTATATTCCCAGTGCTAAGCCCTTCTGCATCCTTACCTGCTGGCCAGACCCCATGTTATGGCTGAAACATGCTATAAATATATATATTTTTTTCCTCTCCTCCTTTTAATTGCCTTGGTCAGTTGCAGCTCTGTGTGTGCCTGACCTCCACTAGATCAAGCCTCAGGCTGCTTTCCCTGCTACCTGCTGCCACAGGAGAATCACAAAGGGAAAACACTGCGGGAGCTCTGGCCACTTCCTTCTCATCGGACAGTACCTGTAGCAGAGATATTGTCTTGAGAGTCCTCCATTAGCCATGAAGATGCATTTGATATGGAGTTGAAGCTGAGCAGACTGACTAGACCACTGTTGCCATGTGTTTTAAATCAGAGACAGAGCTCAAAGCAGCCAAAGGCAAACCTGGCCCAGTTTCTCCTCTTTCTCTCTGGGGAGAATTCAATCAAGAATTGATTAATGCTTGAATTCTCATCAAGAATTAATAAGTTCCTGATGCGGTGAAAATGAATAGTCTCAGAGAAGCAGCTAAGCTTGTTGTTTTGTATGGTGAAAAAAAAATAAATTATATGTATTTGGCAACTCTGATGCAATGGCTAAGTTACAGAGAAGGAGAATTCTGAATTCCCTGACTGTTTATGCTTTTTTAATCATGTAATGAATTAATTGACTGAAGGCCAGTTCTCAGAGATGTCTCAGAAGAGATGGTGTTTTCACCACTGTTTTCTCAAGCTTAATCATGATGCTTCAACTCCTTACAACCATAAATGAGAGGTCCACACACTTCTCTTCACAGTCTTGATTGGATCCAGGTCCCAGTAAATGGGAACACCAAAGCTCAGGTTGCTTTTCCAGTGTTTTAAATTTTGTGCTTCTCTGGAGCTTTTGCATTTTACCACTAGTCAAGAACAGTAGATAAGGCTGAAATAAGACTAAATGATTTTTTTTTTCCTATGGGGTTAATTGATTTGAAGCACCTCATTCTTGCTCCCCACCTGCACTGGTTGGAGCACCCATTCAGAAAGGGACCCTTCAGCCTCAGGTGGGTCAGGTGTCCATGTTACACCTGCTCTAACAGGGTCCTCTCTCCCAGGCTACTGCTGAAGACCCCATCCCACTAATACAGGTATACTGGAGGACAATATATACCAACATCCACCTGCCTTAGTATCCAGTTAGGTCTGCCACAGTCACACCTGCAGAAGTAAAGCCACAAGGAGACAGGCAAAATCTGCCAGAAGTCCTTCCCCAAGCTCATGCACAAGGAGCTTTGCTTCATTACAAATGGGAGTTTTGAGGTACACACACCCAGGAAAGGAACTACTGGGAGATGATAAAGTTTAGTGTGAAAAATCCAGCTGTACCTATATAACACCTGATGTCAAGCACCTGCAGGTCAGGCAGCAGCTAAGCACAGGACCCAGGTGCTTTAGCTATTCTAAAACTCTAGTCTTAAATCCTTAAGCAGCAAAAGTTTCAGGAAAAACAAAACAGATGTTGAAGTACAGTTAAGTCTCAAGAACTGGAAGTGAGAAAGTTAGAGCACATGTTACTGAGTTGCAGGGAAGATTGTCATTCAGTCCAGGAGGGAGAAGACTTCGGGAAATACTAATCTCAGGTGATTTATTGCAATCACTATGTCCTCAAATCCTTCCAGAGGACATAGCCAAGGAGGTTGTAAAAGTTATTATCTGAAAAGACATAAGAGCAAGCAATATCCCTGGCACAATTGTTACTTATAATTATCTTGAAGCATTTCCTGGAAGAGTCATCATGCATGTTGCAGCATCTGCCTATTTCCCTGGTGTAACTACAGCAACACTTGCTTTTCTGCTCTGACTGGCAAAGAACAGAAGGGATTTGGAAAGATAGCAAGGAGTGGAAACGCCAGGTGAATATTGCAGAATGTGAAATTCCACACTGTATTTGTTTATATTTAGCAATCATTTGCTCTTATGAAAAAAAAAAAAGTTATCAAATGGTGATCATCTGGGATTAAAAAGCTAAGCATGACTTGTGTTCGCATCACCAGCAGATGTTTGGTCTGCAGAAGACGGCTGCATGAAAGAGCTGTGCTACACTGCTCATTGCCAGCCTGGAGGGATGTGGATTGTAAAATGTAAATTACAGATGCCTCACAATGATAACTGAAATTAAGGTAGAACTGAATAAAATATCATTGCAAAGACATAATTAAAAAACCTATATCACATATCTGTTCCATACAGTAGAAGGGGGAGTTTGGTGTGTGGTTTTTTGTTTGTTTGTTTTCCCCTCCTGTGTGTAGGTGTTTTATTCTTGCGTGGGTATGGGGACTTTTTGGTTTTCTCCTCTTTTATGCTTGAAACCAGAAAACAGGTTTCTGTTTTATTTCATCCATTTTACTCCATTGCTGCATGAATATTCATTTGTGTACATGTAACAACAGCAGAAAAATATATTCCCAAAGAAACTTGCAGAATAGACTGCATTTCCATAGTGAAGTTTGTTTGCTTTTTCCCCTCCTTTTGTGACAAGATCAGGTCCAATACTGATGTAATTCCACCTCAAATCTCTTTGTCTTTTCAGCTGCTAATCAGGCATGCCTTTGTCCAAAACTCACCTTTATACATACAACTTAAAGTCAGTGATTAATTCAGCTTGAAAGTCTAAGCTGGACATGCAGGTTGTTTTCATAGACATTTCACCTGGATACAAGTTTCATCCTCCTTCTTCTTTTATCCCTCCTCCTCTCTCAGCTACAAAATAAGCACTGCCACAGAAAACAGCATGTGTCCTGCTCAGGGAATCAGTAAAGGACTTCTTCCCCCTCATAGAAAGGAATTTAAGTGCATAAATAGTTAATAAATTACAAGAGAGGCAATACACATTTTTGGCCCTTGCTGACAAGCATTTTCTTTAATTATATGAGTAAAATCAGACCAGAAACTTGCTTCAGTCCATTCATTACTCTCATTTTACAGAAAGCAAGGAACAAATAAAACTGTAAATGATTCTCCATCTCCAGAAGGAAACCAAAAGGTAGTCTGGAGCAGTGCCCTAGCCGCAATGGGAACAGCTCAGTTGGGGAATGCTGAGGATGTATCACCTCAACCACATCGTTCAGAAATAGCCAATACGCTGGGTTTTGTCAGAAAACAGCTATGGGCTACACCACTGCAGTAGAACCTATTCTATTGCCCAAGAAAATTGTTGCTAAAGGTTGAAAGTAAGAAAAAGAACAAAGCCAGTCAATACCTTCTCATAAAACCCCTCATCAATACGTCTATAGCTGCCAGTTAAAGTGACATGAAGCAAGTACTGGTAGAAAGTGATAAAGATAAGAAATATTTTGCGACATTCTCGGTACCTTCTTTGGCTGGGAAACTAAACTACCTTAAAAGAAAAAAAAAAATAAAATAGAGAGACATGATGCTTTAAGACTAATTGAACCAATAATCAAAGGCTGTCTCTAATTCCTGGACTAGGAAGTCAATTACTGAAATAAATTTGACAGCAGATAGATGGCAACAGTGTGCAATTACCATTTAAAGACTTGATAATTATGGCAAGAATTAGTCTGTATTTTTAACTGCAGCAAAATCCATCAATTTTTGGTAGTTATTATCTTGATTATAAGAAACGGATTCAGCTATGTCTTGTCAAACCGACAGAAACCTGAAAATACAATGGACACTGATAACAGGCTGATGAAAAGAGCCAGATGAGTTTAAAGTTTAAAATTTCCTTAACTCAAAACTTAAATTGCAGATGTGAGAAACTTTTAATGTTCAGAACATTTGGCAAGGAGAGATGTAGACAAATTTAAACTTATAAGTAATAGTAGTGAGAAATACACACTTCGAAGTTTGACAAAATTAGTCAAAATACAGGCTTCTTTTTCAGACATTTAAACTCTCAATTTTGAAAGTCAGATTCAGGCATAGGGTCACAATCCTGCATATTTAAAGAATTACTGTGCCTTTTCATTTGCCACAGACTTTCAAAACTTTTCATTCACAGGTTCATGCTTTCAGAGCTCCACAAGGTTGGCAAGTAGGGGTTTCTTTGTAACTATTTATTTAAATATTTGTATGTTAAATGTAGATTAATCAGTAAATCATGCATTGAGCTTGACAACTTTTCTTCCTTGAGGTGAACTGTATTTTTTCTTCCCCCCCCACATTGAAACAATGTGCAAGCAGAACAGTTAAATTCTCCCTGTTATTCATAATTCTGCAGTCCTGGGACTCCAGGAGCTGGGAGGTTCAGAAAAGTCAGAATCAGGTAAACCCACAGAGACTCTGCTGCCCTGGAAGAGTGAATACCTGCCCAGGAGGGCAGCAGCTCAGCTGAGCCTAGCAGAGCTCAGCACTAACTGCATGAACAAACAAACAAGACCAAACAGAAAAAGGTGTAAAACATGGCAGCCAAGAGGCATTGTGACAACAACATCAACCATAATTCCAACAGCATCAGCCCTCTACCTGCTGCTTTCCAATGAGAACCACATTCCCTTGGGGTGCCCATAAAAGCACTTGATGGGCTTTGTGCACCCTACATGATGGAGCAGGGGGATGTGACAGAGGTCACTCTCCCCATGTCCCTCCTCTCTAAGGAAATGAGCATTTGTTGCATGGAGTTTTAAAACCTGCAGAGTAATTTTTTATTATTATTTTTTTTTTTTTTTTAAGAAAAGCACACACCAAAAAAAAACCCAGTCAGAAATAGTTCAGACATCTTGACCCACAGCAGTTTCAAAATCCCAGGTGCATCTCTAAGTGGAACACATCCTTCATCCTGAAGAGATGAGGGAGATTACAAACAGTGAGAAAAATAAATGCATGGTGAGGAGGAAGCACCGATGCAAACAGGCTGGTAGTTTTCCAAGACCAGGAACCAGGGAGTTGAGGGATCAATATAGACAGAACCTGATAGAAAGTCAAGAGGAAGAAGAAAAACATTTTTGTACTGGAGAGGCAGTTGTGCTGCCTCAGGAATAACAACAGACCTGCTTCAGAAGAAACATATTAATAGAAAACCAGCCCCCTCATCCAGGCAGGAGAAAAGGGAAAACCCCACAGCACATGCTCTAAACCAGCTCTAGAGCAGCAAAGCCCTTTGGCAGGAATCACAGCCCCGTAAATCTCCCCAGCAAAATATCTAGACCTTCCCACATTGCTCTTTAAGGTAAAAGCAGTAACACACTCATTTTCCCAGAGCAGATGTGCTCTTACCTGGGTGTCTGGGTCACCTTTGCACAGCCATGCAGTTTCCTGCAGCTCCATCCCAGGAAACATACAGGAGATGTGGACTCACCTCCCAGTCCTACTCTCACACCAGGAGCTGTAACACTTTCTCATCCATCAAGAGGTAAGGGAAACCCGTTGCAGTCATAATGTAACTTCATCTCAGATTAGAAGGAAAGGCTACTGATTTGTTACCAGGATAATTAGTAAATAAGTACCACCTGTATGTAATTTCCTTCAGGAGGAGCCTCTCCTCCTCGTACCAACCGCTTCTCACCTCTATCCTAGGTGAAGAGCAGCTCTCAAAGTGACCTGTTCCCAAAAGTTTCAGTCAGTTAAATTGCTGCAAACATGCTGGAAAAGCAGAGCAACACAAAGCCATGGAACTCCAAACCAAGACCATGTTGTCAAAGTAAAAAACCACAAACAAATCATACTGCTGCATGTATTCTGTTTTGAGATGTTCCTGCCCTTATGTCCCAAGAAAACAGGGAGGACCGTGCTGTAATCCCCAGGATGGACTGGATATGATTATATAAATTCTACAGGCTTTTTATTTATTTTTTTTTCTTTAATGGAACGTGTTGTAGTCCTGGCAGCCAGGCAGGAATGTCTTTTGTGCCTCCAGGGATGCTGCACTAAGGAAGGTGCACAGCAGGCATTGCCAGCTGGGCACTGTGTGCCCAGGCAGTGAGGCACGTTTTTTTTTACAGTAATACCTATAAGTACCCATATCTCCAGGCAGTGATGGGCTGGGACAGCTTGTCTGTGCAGGTTTAGCCACATTAAGTGGGGATGCAGCCTCAGTGAAGCCATCAGAGTCTCGAACATAGCGAAAACAACACACAGGTCTTGTTAAGTAAGGCCCATAAATCTGCAGAGTTTACACATTTCCAATGAGTGAGACTGCTGGTATTTCCCACTGGGTGACTGACTTCTCTGCATTTCAAGCTTGCTAACAGATGGTAAAAGTCCAAAAGTGATGACACTTAGCTGCAATACTGAATAACATAATGAAACGTTTGAACATTAGAAATAATGCTCTGCCACCAAAATAATGCCAACTTGGTAATATAAGCAAAATATCAAATAAAGGTATATTGGTCCCAGACTTCGTCCTTAAACCTTTCCTCAGAGATTTTTCAGCTGGGTGTCAGCAGAGGTTGTGGGATGCGGTGAGACAGGATCTGCAGCCCATGTACCTGACGGTGGCAGCAGCATCTATATTCTCACTCCATTGAAGCACATGATTGTAAGACTTTTTCCTCTCCATTATGTTATTGAGAAAAGTGTAAATCTCACTATTTCAGAATATGAGTAATAATAATATAACAACTTGGGATGCCCTTGATGCCTTCCTGAAAGGCGAATGATAGTTAGCACAGTCCTACTTGTTTCTGCATTTGCATTGACTGTATTCAAGATTTTTTGCAGGTGAAGAATGGATTTAAAAAGCCCTGAAACCTTCCTGTGAAGTAGCTAAAAAGATGAGGAACAAAAAACAAATGTACAAGAGCATTTCTCTTACTGAGACACAGAAAACATAGTTAAGGTTGGAAGTCAGGGATTATTCTCTATGTGAGCAATTTATGTCTCACACTTAAGCAGTGCACATACATTTCCAATTTCTGTTAAATACAATTTCTGTTAAATTTCTTTTTAAGTAAAAAAGGTGAGAGATTTTGCAGCAATATCAGCAGCCATGGATTTTTCTGCTGGCTTTCAAGAAGTCCTCAGTAGCAGCAGTTTTGATGTTTCAGGTATCAGAGGGGTGGACCCACATTACATGGGTCTGGCCTGGTTAACTTTTCTCTATGGATTGCTAGAATAGATTTAAAGAAATCATATAATCATGTAACACTGAATATTGGGGGGTGGGGGGGCAGGAAATGGGATAGAATGATCATTTTAATACTCAGTCACAAAAGAACTAGGATATTTTGGTCTTTTCCTGTTTTCCTTAGCAAACAAAGAACATTTGTTATATTTCTATATAGTTAATGCATAGATTTCAGACCTGTATCATAAGTGGAGTTTTCCCTAACCAAGCGATAAGAAGAAAAGAAAGAGTATTATTGGGTTTCTAGGTGCCTGGGCATTTACAAAATCACCTTTATTCTGGTGATCTTAAATGATGAGGAGTAGAAATTCACCCTGCTAATCACTATGGTTGTATTCCACCATGCATAACTGAATCAGCTCCATTCACCTCTGTTCATGCCTGGTATGTCGAGCTTTTGTCTTCCATTTCATGGCTAAGTGTCTTTTAATAGTGGATAATGTTATATTTGCAGGTGTTTCACATGCCACTTGGCTTAAAGCTCTGCATGGTCAGGAGGTTATGGGATGTTAACTGATGCAATCAGAATATATAAAGCATGTTATAGATGCTATTATTATATAGTATGATAGGTTCATCCGGGAGATGATCATACCATAAAATAAATGAGGCATTTGAATTCAGTGTGTTTGTAGTTCAGGTTCATTCCTGCTTTGATGCAGACCATACCTTGATGATTGTTTGTCCATGGAGTTTGTCAGTCCTAGTGAAACCCAAAGGGCAGCTTGACCTTGGCAGAAGACAAAAAAAAACAAACCACCACAGGCCACAAGCTAGAGAGGGCTATGAATGACAAAACAAATTCCCAACATAGAGATGGTATCAGAAAAACAACAGCAACTAATAAAAACCCATCCCAAAAAAAACCAAAAAGAAAAACCAAAACCAAAAACTTGCTGACTACAGCTAAGGCTTTTGAAGATTACATCAAGTCAAACTTTTATTAGCAAAGTTGTATTTCATGTAAAATGAAAATATCTTTTAAAACCATACGTGCACATATGCGTGATACAAACAGCAACTACAGTACAACACATTTGTCTAAACTTTAATAAATGCACACTAACATTTAGCTCAAAAAGTAACATTGTAACAGTGACACCACATTTGCTTTGATCTTTTCTCATGAAATTACAAAGTATCTCGTTCAAAGTAATAATAATAAAAAACAAAAGAGACAGCGTGCTTTGGCTCAAACGCACCTACTGGTTCCTGCCTGAAAACTGAACAAATCAGTGCAGATCACTTGAGACTTTTGCATGAAAGATATGGAGTTGCAATGTAAACATGTACTCGTATTCCAACATGGTTTATGTGCCTTATTTTGAAATACTACACATTATCAGAGATGCAGCTGAAGGCTTGATCCATTGTCAAACAACAGAAATTCTCTTGCCATGAAGAACTTCTTTTCTTTACATCCATTCTTACAGGTATATAAAATAATCCAAATTTACTACTCATCTGCAAAATAATGACTATAAAAAATTACGATGAGACTTCCTTTTGGAAGTGTTTGAGGATCAATGAATGTTATTATAACTTTAGTTTACAAAACTGCATGTTGTACTACTTTTAAAAAAGAGACCTTTTTATACAGAAAGATTGTGCTAGTATTTGTTTTCATCTCAAAAATGATATAATCTTGAAAAAATTTATTAAAAACTCTTATGCATTGGATTTGACCCATTCAGTCAATGGCAGTAGTTATCAGAAAAAGAACTACTCATTAAAATTTGTGTAATAACACAACAAAACAAATATCACAAATCATTAAATGACAGGCTAAGTCATTTCACTTAAAAAATTAGGTACAAGTATTTTTTTTGTCTGTTTTTTAATTCATTATATGTACACACACATTTTCATCCAGAGGTGAAACTCAGTTTCTGATCTAGTTCCTAATTCTGCTCTTCCAGAAGATGCAGCCCCAAAGGGATTCAGTACCCAGTCCTACACCCTTGGACTTGCTGAAGAACCATTAGTATCCTGCACTTCACAAGGTACATTATATGAGTGGTACCATTACAATAGACAATAACATCCCAGGAGATGGGGGGAGGGGGGGGGGGGGGGATGGGGAAAGGAAAAGAAATGATTGAGAAAGAGACAAAAGCTCAGGTGACTGACATTCCCTGGCAGTTTTAGCCATTTGTTTAACATTCATCAGGTATAATCCTTAAAAGTCAGTGCACATTGTACGAATTCCGTTGCACATCTTTTTGTATGATTTTTAGGCCCTGAGGCATCATGAAACACCAACATTAAGATTTAAGGATCTGAATTAAAATTTTAATAGAAAAAGCACTCGTACCGGCACAGATGAGTAGCACATCACAGGAATGTCATAAACACCTCTTAGTAGCAACAGAGCAAGTGAGATAGCACAGGGGATTTATATTCATTATTCAATAATTTGACACTCACTAATATGATTTGAAATTTGTGTCTGTTTAACATCGGCATTTTCTGGGACAATGACTCTAGTTGATCTGCAGCAGCCAAAAGTACAAGAAAATGGGTGACCAGGACTGTGGATGGGTTGGATCCAGCCTCTCCCATGTGTGTCTGGCCAAAGCTTACCCTGCTTGGTGACCCCATACTGGGAGGGGTCCAGCCCTTCCCCAGCCCTCTGCACAGCCAGGCCAGCGTGGCTTCAGGGGGTCCACCCCAATTTTATTTCAATTATGCAATCCCTTCTTTTAGATTTTTTTTTTTTTTAATTAAAATTACTTTGGAGTGTTTTCAATATTTGGATTTAGAGAAACACAGAAAATAAAACTTATAAATAATAAAATCAAACTCTTTTTACCATGGTGTCACTGAGAGGGAGTGGGCAGATTTCAATTCATCCTTTTACACTCATACACTGGGCATCACCGAGGGTTTCAGGCTGACTGTTTGGGGTCTGCTTTGCCCAAATAGAGGCTAGATGAAAGGTCCTCATGAGCAAAAGTAATAATAGAAAAGAGGAACACATAAGCAGGAGGATTGAGCCCCAATGGTCTCTCACTGCTTTCGGAAACTGATGAGCACAACTGAGAATTCAGATTCCCTGGTGAGGAATCTGGGGAGCAGCATACAAACTGTGGGGTTTATGTTGTATTCGTAACAACCTGCATTTCTGTAGCCAACTAACGAGTCTTAAGTGTAGGCATTACTGGAAACTCATAACCATGTGAGTAATTCTTGCTTCCGCTCTTTCTTCCATTGAAGTAATAGGGACCACGAAGGAGCCATTGGGGATATTTGCTTAATTACTATCATGATGCAAAATGGTTTTTAGGACCTATTCCTCATGCAGTAAAAATTTTTAAAAGATTATAAGTGAAGCGACAGTCATTTCTAAATGCAAGAAGAAATGGAGCCATATTGATACTCTACTCAAATAAGCACATTCAAAAATAAAAATGCTTTTAAAGAAATTCAGTATATTCCAATACAAAAAGACCAAAAAAATGTGCTGTACAGCTTTGATGAATTAATGTTGGAGAGGCAAAGAAAAGAACCAGATTTAAACCAGCGTTCAGTAAACAAAACATAAAAGAAACTATACCATAATATTTTCTCTTTGCTTTTGCTTTTGTTTATTTAACAATGAATAGCTTGAAAATAAATGATCTCTTGCAAGTCAGGTAGGTCTATTTTATGAGACACTAGAAAGATGTGAGATTTATATGACTGGTATACACACAACTCCATCTGAAAACTAGTTTTGCTGGTTCAAACTCATATTGAGAAGCAATTCTATTCATTCCTACACAGCTATACAGACTCATGCTAGCAACGTCTCATTTCAAAATAAAACAAGGCTGATTTTTACTTTTGTCAATATTAATATCATATGTACAATGTCTCCATGAAATGTATGCTAGCGCACAAATATACAGATATGAGACAGACAACAAGCATTTTGCTTAGAAATGCAGCTTGCAGAGACTCAGAAAACCAAATTAAAATATTTTTCTAATGATGGTGGATGGGAACCCTGTTTTGCCTTGCCACAGGAAAGTTACTGCAGCTTAACTTACTTAAGGAAATAGTGCCAGCTACTGGACAGAAGATCCATCCACAAGGCCAGAGCTTTGTCTTTTAAGAGCAATTTTTATGTGGATAAAGTTGCATCTCTAAGTACTGGTAATTGCAGTCAGCTGTAACCACTAAATTAATTTTAGAGTATCATAAGCAAAGGAGTTTATTTCTTTATGAAAAATTGTACAATATATAGAATATATTTCTCCAGTATTTTAAATTATCATTTTTCTCAGTAGGATAGATTGTGTCACTTTGCAGAGTAACCTGATGGTTTTGTTTGATTTTCCTGTTTCGTTAGAACCTCTGCAATGCAGAGGTCACCATATGTGAGTTAATACTACATATAAATGTATGTACAAAGTGACAACAGCCATATAAGAAAAAAAATACCATATAGAGAAACATATTCCAAACCTAAGAAACATACAGAGTAGCAGTTAAGTATACACATGTAACACTGAGAAATTCTGTTTTGGTAAGACTGACAAAGACAATTTTTATAATCAAGAATCATTTGTTTTGTTTAAATTAGAAGAGAACACATAAAAATTAGGACAGAAAAGTCTGAAAAATCATCTTTTAGTGGCAGTGACTTATTTTTATATTACCTGGCTCAATTGGCAACCTGCTTCCAATCACATGTGGTAACTGTGGAGTACTAATCAAGATAAATACCACAATTAAACACAAATTATTGTTGCTGATATTTTAGGCGTGGAGGGGAAAAGTTGCTGTAGAACTCCCAGTGCTTTCCACTGATCCTTTTTCCTTAGATCCAGAATAAGCTCCAATAAATGAACCATCTTCATTGAACATCCCATGCTCCCCTTCTCCATAATCTACCAGACTATCAGCACTTTCAGTGGCTTTAATGTCCCCGTTAATTGACTGGAGGCTGCCTTTCAGCGGCTTTTCATCGCTGTCACTACAAAACAAAGAAACGCCTTTCCAAAAATCTAGCTTTTAATTGCAAGCATGGAAATCGCACTTCTATTGTGAAAGAAAGCAGCAGGAGGGAAGAGCAAGGGAAACATTTCTATGTGGGTGGTAAACTGAGAATGACCTGATCCTGTGTGTCCTACTTGGTCCAGTGCACCTCAAATAGGCCATGCACACTAACCTGAATTCCCCCCACACAGCATTTAGTGATTATTACAACACTGGAATTGGTTAAAAAGGCAAACATCAATGAAAACTACATGTGCATTTTGCTTTTTTCCCTTTTTGCCTTGGACAGATAAAAGAAAGGATAGAAAGTGAAGGGAACAGAAAAGGAAATGCTGGTAAGGATTTGAGGGATCCGTTCCAGTGATCAGTGTTGGTGTCAAGTCTTCAGCACCTTACAGAGAGAGACTTTTCCTTTTTACAGAACAGTTGGCAATATTCAGGGCTTATTTATTTAATTTTTGTTTTGAGGTGGGTGGGTGAACTGATGCAAAGTTGTGAGATGAGGCATCAGCTGTAGGTTACATCTCACTGCTTCGTGAGCATTTGTTTAATTTCAGATGAGTAACAAAGGGGCTTTGTTCCCTTTTTAAAAAATTTGTTCTGCTCTTATCTTACTGTAACTGATGGAGTTTCTCTCTGCTAAGAGGGAGGAACAAGGAAAAACGAAAGCAGAATCAGAGTGTCTGTATCTGCTCACATGCAGTCTGTGTTCAATGGCAATTTCACAGACCCCCTCCACCAAAATTCAGGAACAATGGGAAATTCCACAGGTCATTCTTCTGAATGTTATTGCGGAAGAAGAACTAAAGCGGCCTGACTTCTCCTGACTGAACAGGACATATGGAGGGATTGGTAAAATAGATTAAAGGATTATAAAAAAGTTAGGCCTCTGAACTAGGTACCTAATTACTCAATTACAGTTCTTGCTAACACCAATTCAGTGTCAAAGCTGTGGTAATGTCATCTAAGAAAGGACAGAGAAACACACTTAAAATTTACCTCCTCAGAATATAATCAACAATGTGTAGAATCGATACAGTAAAAATATTCGTTACTTTTCTGCACAGGGCATTTCTACTTATGAAACAGATAAGTTTGGAGCTTGAGGGGGAAGGAGGAGGGTCAAAGTTATTAACCTCAGGACTTTCTTACCTTTCTAAACATTTGTCCCATTAGAAAGCATTAAAAATTAAATAAAGATAAAATTATGCAGAAAAAAAAAAAAAACGAGTCCAGTACAAATAATGTAGTATATATAAGTGGGATTTCAACAGAAATTACCTTTTTCATCAGACCATGGTTATATGATATTGTAAGCTTTAGTTATTTTAAAGCAGCCAAAGTGATTTTTCCAGTTCTCCTACAGAAATTTCTGCGGTGAGGGTTTTTGGGTTTTTTTGCCATCTCTAACTGTATTTTACATTTCTGTTTTCTTCTACAAAATGAACGTTCCCCATATTGTACAATTTGGGCCCAATGGGTTTTAGAAACCCACTGAAGACATAAAAGTCTTTATATTGACTTCAATTGACATTACAGTAGGAATCCAGATTATAATATATATTTACATTATTCATACAATGCTAATTAAAAAAAAAAAAAAAGAAAAGAAAAAGTGAAAAATAAGCACTGATGCATCAACATTTCCTTATATCCCAACCTGGATGCATTTAAGTAAACTGGATATACCTTTACATTCCTACTATTATCCACTCCTGTGAGGTTTGATTTGAAAATGAAAAATAGCATTAATTGCATGCTATAAAAATGTTCTAAATAATGATGACATCTGGAAACAAACAAAGCCCCAACGAACACAAATGCTTGTTAAAGCAAGTCCTATTTACCTATATTCCCCAAAGATTTCATCTTTTATTGATTGGGCTTCAGGATCTGGATGCAAATCTTCTTTTTCTTTCACTGTACAAATAAAATAAAGCACAGATCTGTATGCCATGTTCCGTCGCGGACTCTTCTTTTTGCAGGTGCAATCGGAAAACCTCCTGTCATCACCTATAGCCTGGAGGGCAGCAGCTCGTGGTGCATGTCTGGCTGGACACAACCACCATGCTTCCACCAAGGGTTTCATGCAATTCCTTCCTTTTTAAGAAAACTAGCATGTATTTATAGAAACATAGAAAGGTTTGGGTTGGAAGGGACCTTTAAAGGTCATCTAGTCCAACCCCTCTGCCATGAGCAGGGACATCTTCAACTAGATCACGTTGCTAAGGGCCCCGTCCAGCCTTGAATGTCTCCAGGAATGGGGCATTTACCACCTCTCTGGGGAAACAGATTTATACTTCAAATATTGATACTTAAATCCTTAAACATCACTTTGAAAATTACAGAATTACCTTTAGCAAAATATTCAATTTTTAAGCAGTTTGGCTACCCATGAAAGTTATGTCAGTTATAAGGTCAAGTAGCAGTTAGCAGGTGGAAAGTGAGAAGCTAGTCCTGCCAATGGAGGCTCAGAGGTGGAGCTGGTGAAGGACTTTGACTTTATGGCTGGATTAAAGACTGGAAGACTCAATGAGCAGTATCAAAGGCCTTACCAAGATCTCTGACCAGCGCACAGCACTATCTTCCCCAGAAACCACAGTTTCACTTCTATTAATTAAAATCCATTTTGCAGATATTTATCAAAAGCTACAAATCCTAATTGGATGTTTCTGCCTGTGGCTGTGCAGCCTCCAGAGATAAAAGTCTGAAGGATGCTTGTTATGAACATGTGAACATAGTAAAAGGACAATAAATCCATTTACCTGAGTATTTTCCTCCTTTATTTCTTCTGACAAAGCAAATAGTTAGCAGCAGTAGGGTGAGCAAAGCGATGGCACACATCAGTCCAATAAACCACCCCTGGGTGGAAATTCCATCGTAAATACCAGCATAGGCTTTGTGAAACATAAGAGGAGTAAAAGAGAAGAAAATTAATCATGGGAAAAAGGGCATCACACCACTAAAACATGAATACATAACATTTTCTTCAGTGAATCTTAAATTAATCAGTCTATCACTACATATTGTGTTCAAGTTAAAGAAATGCAAGACAGAAATATGCCCAAGGTGTGACATTTTTATGCTTAAGGGGAATGTGCAGTCTACAAGGCACAATACAGACATTTTGGAAAGGTAATTCTGAGAGAGTAGTTGACTCAAAGGATTAATGCCAAACAGGAAAGCTGAACAGAAAATTGTTAAGCTTCTCATGCAAAAGTAGCTTCGCGAAAGACATGGAGTTAAAAGTGCACCTGATACATGCAAACCACTGGACTGGCACACTTAAAATGGATTATATCACAGCACTACCCTTTCAAAATCACATAGGAGGGAAAACTGTTTTGTAAAGGTTTGTAATTGTTCCATGCTATTGTGCATCAAGTACAGCATAAGGCTCAGCTGAGAATCTCAGATGCATTTACTCTCCCATGGGATTTAACTGCTAGGGTCAACTTAAAAATCACAGAACAAAAGTATGATTTTGGTAAATTTTCACTGCACAACGTAAGATGTAACCATTCAAAATAAATCTTTATCACCTTGAAGGGTTTCATGTCTCACCTCTCCCCCTTGTCTCAATTACATCTTCAAAAATGCTATTGTTATCAACCCAATTCTTAGTCACTAGACGAACTGTATATTCAGTTCCAGGCTCAAGTGCCTCAATGGGGTGAAACTTTTGTGTGGGGTTTACTGCTTCTGAAATCTTGCCGATCCCTTTACCTATGGAATGTACATATTCAAGTCATATTGATTAATTGTCTTCATCGAACAAAAGGCCTGTGAAATGCACTGCACAGTTACAAATAATGTAAATAACACACAAATATGACACACAAGGATTTTTAACATTTGTCATCACATAATCTGATTTTCAAAAACAGGCAGTAAACTAAAAAATATTCTCCCTATTCAATTTTTAATATTCCATCAGATAAAATAAAGAGCAGAATGAAGTAATCCTGATGTTTATGAAGGGTTTTGTACATTTCCCAGGATGAAAGTTAATATTGATGGGGGATTATGGATCTGCTTTAACTAACGCATGCTTGAAAAATTACAATTTGAAAATGGGCTTGCTTTGTATAGATAATCTGGGGTTTGATGCTTCTCCCATTGAACTGAACTCAGCAGGGAAGCACAGACAGCTTGTTATATGGAAATGGATTCTTATACGTCTCACAGAAAAAAAAAACATTGGGATTTATACTTATTTCTCCCTGACAGTGATTTTTCCATGTCCTTTTAAATTCCACAATGTCTACACAAAGCACTGTTTTAGATATAGCTGAAGTTTGCTTTTGAATTGGTATTTAAGCTTTTAAATATTCCTGATGAGTTTAACATTTGATAAAGAGGTAGAAGGGAAAGTCCAGTAGCTCTAGTTTTAGAGCCTTTTTACTTGCAAAACAGCTACTGTAATTCCTGTCTGCATTACGATTGCAGGGTATTAAATATGCTTTTTAAAAATAGCTTTTGTGCATAACAGAAAAAAGGACATGAAGAGAGGCTGGGAATGAACACGAAAATGAAAACATGAACATGAAAAGCCTGTTCACACAAGCAAATGCAGAATTGTAAGTTGACATGACGAATCTCTTCAGTCCAGGGGTGTCAAACTCACTTTCACCGCAGGGTCACATCAGGAGTAGTAGGAATAGTTACATTTACACAGTCCTAAAATTAAATTGGGCCTTTTGAAGGCAACTGTGAGATGAAAAATGAGTTTGGCATCACACAGTATATTTTGAAGACTACTTGACCAATTAGGACTGACAGTAAAACAATCTGCATTAATACTTAAACTAGTAAAGAAGTAAAGCAAGAAGCTTTCAGAGATAAAAGTTTAGTCGACAGCTGAAGGAAAAAAAAAAATCAAGATTAATCCAAGCATAATCGAAGCAGCAGTTCAAGATAAGTTTTCCAAGGCAACTATATATGTATTAAAATAAGCAGTTAAATTAGTAGGCCACTGGAACCCATAGAGAACACATACAGCTGAAATACTGTTGATACTGAAGCCTAGCTTATTAGCATAAATTAATCATCTATTCGTAATTTTTGCTAAATGATGTATGTGAAACTGGGCTATACTTTTAAATCAAACTGCAAATTAAGCAACAGGATATCACAGGTATATTTTAATTACATGTTCTAAAGTCATCCGAAAAATGTATTTAATGGAAACACTATCCATAAAGTAACAAGAATTACTGTGAACCTTCAACCCATTATGCATTAAATACCACATAGCACTTATGCATGACATGATAATCTCATTGTCCAACTTGCACACAACACATGTCTCCCTAGGAACAATTTCTTCTGAACTCTTAGAAAACAATGTGCTTAACCCTGAGCTCAGTGGTAGCCCACAGCTGTGGTTCATTGCACGTATTCTTAAACCAACTTAACCAGTCCATATCAATCATCTATTTATTTCCACTCTTATTTTTAAACAGTCAGCTCTTTACAGAAAGAGAAACTGATATAGCTGAAAAATAACCCCTTTTCTGGCCGCCTCTTACGCATACTGGAGTGAGGGTTTGAGCCCAATCTGACCTGGGACTGGGGATTTACCATTGGCTCTCCAGGCTGTTTAACATCACCTATCTCAAAACACTAAACAATTTTTTTCTTTCAAACTCAGTACAGATGTCCAGTGATGGGTGATTATGAGGTTTCTTTCCATGCGATTTCTTTCTGGTCTGTGTTACACTGTCAATATAATACCTACAGAGGAGAAAGCATTGCTAATTGGGACAAGTTTGGTTGTTGGAATAGAAAAAGCAGTGTAGCATCCTGAAAAATAAAAGCAAAGATATACAGATAAGAAAAAGCTCAACACACTGAAAGGTCAGTGAGCTGCAGAAATTAGCTGCAGAAAATTGAAAGCAGTTGGGTTAGGTTTTTAATCTACAATAAGGGAGAAGAAACATTAGTAATAAAGGCATATCACCAGCACTTCTCACCTTCCCCCCACTATTTATCAGACATACCATGGGACTTACATGAACATTAAACACTGAACTGCAATTTTACAATATTCCTACTGGGCTTTGAGATTTATGAGAACAACAGAACACACATTTTTTTATAGAAGCTTATAGTATAAAGGGAAAAACAATATAAACTGCCTCCAAAGACTTACAAGAGTGTTAGTTCTCCAAAAGTTAGCACATCTGCTATAAAACATAGTTATATAAAAAACCTGGCAGCCTAATAGTAAAATACTAATTGTGGGCTACATCTTAATTTATAACCATACCTGTCTAAATACATCTGCTGTAATAAATGGAAGGTTGAACTTTCATTAGTTGTCCCCTACTGCCTGGCTATTAAAAGTGTATAAATATGCAACACAAGTATCCTGCATCTTCTAGGGTTTTTTAGTGGAGAAGGTAATTCATGCCAAATTGGGAATATTTTCAGATCTAGAAATTACTAAAACTGCTGTGAATAAAGTATATTGAGAAGAATTTATAGGTGAGTTAGTGATCAGCCGTTTGTACTGATTGTCATTTGTAGGTGAAATCTGAGCTTGGACAAGAAGACAGTTTATGTGTAGCTTGTTCATCTCTTGCTGCTTCTCTTTAGCTCTCTGTGTTGACTTCACGGGGGCAGAGTATAGAAAAGGAAAAAGAAAAAAATACAAACACAAAAATAGCAAAGACAAACAGTTAATCACAAATTTGCTTGAACCCCAAGACTGATATATTTGGCATATTGTAACACTGATATATCAGGTATTCCCTTTCCTGGTCAACCCTGTGTGCAGCGTCCAGGCTGGCAAGATGGTTCATTGATTGCCATTAGCAACTAGGTTTGAAGGGCTACAGGTCCCCCGCTGAAGAAAAGGCACAGAAAGGAGTGGCATAAGTGACAGAACAAGAAACTTTACATCATGATTTCATCAGATTCTCTCGATTGTGAGCAAATAGGGTATATTTTGGGGGTTGGCTGGTAACAATGCCAGTGGTTACAAGTGGCTAAGGCAGTGGTATTCTAATGTTTTCACTGTGCCTATGGCAAAAGAGAACTAAAACCATGTGTTTTGTTACAAATGATTACTCTCCTCATCTTATGATGTGTCATGCAAGTTAGTACCTGCCAACTAAGACTTTCAGAAAGTCTGTGGGAGTTTAGTGCCAATTGCCATTGAAATATAATGAAACTGGTGAAAGTCTGGCTTCTCTGAAAAATAAGACTATAGTTGTACAGCTTCCTCTGGATGATTTTTTCAATAAGGCTTGAATTTCTGGACACACAGTAATCATTCTCAACATGTAATATGTGTTCAGTAATCCTTGAGACACTGTTAGCTCTAGATGAAAAGAAGCTTTGTGTTAAAGAAGGACTGCTATATGAAATTAATTTTTTTCAATTATGTAAGAACATTATTTTGTGTTATGCTTCCGAGGGCTAATGATCATTTGGAAATTGACATTTTCAAGGGGATAATTAATTAGTTTGTAGGTCATTTAAGAAATACTGCCTTAAAATGAAAAATCAGAAACAAAACTCATTTTCTAAAGACAGTATACCTTCTTCTGTGGAATGAAACCAAGATAAAGAAAAAAAATTAAATATTATTTATTTTGCAGTACAATTTAAATATCTTTTTGCCCAGATTCTTCATGATCATTCACAGTATTTTATTAACTGATAAAGACCTTTGGTTGTATAGCAGTGTTTCATGTCTGAGTTGTTTGGGCTATCTTTAAGATCTTTTATAAGAAAGAGGCCTTTTATTTCAGTGACTTTGTATTAGCTGCCAATTCCAGTGGTGTTGGGTCACGCAACAAGTATACTATTTATACAGCCTACTTCTGTTTCTCACTAATCCAAGCGGGCCTGCATTTAATCTTACAGACAAACATTAAATGTGGTTTTCCTTTGTTAAGTAATTAGACAGAAACAGCCCATTCTGATGAAGGCAGCACTACAGAGTAGAGGGCTCAATCTCTGCTGCTGCTGACCATGCACAGGATGCAAAATATGGCTCTATCAAAATGGGAAGAAATAGAGATGTGAACGTGAGATGGTCTTTTCCTATCTGTATCCGCTTGCTGACCTTTTGGTAAGGTGTTTCTAACCCAAAGGTATGTGTTACTCCTGACAAAAAACTGGATCTGAATGTTTCATTCAAAGAGGAAGATGCAGCAGTTGTAGAGAAAGGGTATGATCTACCCATTTAGCTATTAGAGAGTTATATTGATTTGAGAGAAATTTTTTCCTAAATTCAGTCATTCATGCCACTGCAAATTCATTATCATGAGATGGGTTGAATATGAATTACAGGCTGGCAAACTTATCACTTACAGCACAACAATTTTCCTCACTCAGACTTGTTTTTAGTGGTGATACATACATACTAGCATATGAACATATTAAAGAATAAGATTAACTTCTCTTTTTGATTCCAGAATACAGTAGCAGAGATAACTGCAAGTAAATGAAAGCAGTAGCAGTAATGCAGATCAAGTATACCAATGATAAAATGTGAGCTGCCACCTCAACATCTACACTTCCCTAGCAGAATGCATTGTGAAATTCTGAAATACTCATGGCACAACCTGCAAAGGCTATATTACAGCAGTGGAAGCTATTCAAAGTCTTAAAATAAACAACGAGAGATTTACGTTTTTATTACTAATCTCAGAACATATCGGATATAGAATCACTAAATCAAAACCCAAAGAAACTTGGAGTACTCCGTCATGGAGTTTCATTTCAGAGGGCACCATATTTTATATCTGTCTTTTATGTGGGTCATTTTAAATAATAAACTTTGACTTTTGAAATCACTCCCTTTCTTCAAAAAGAGAGATTGTTTTAATTTGGAGCAACTGCCTTGCTTCCCATACCATAGCTTAAAACTCAAAGAAGGTCACTGAAAAGAGCAATATTTTTTTTCAGCCTATCATGTTTAGTTGAAAAATGTCTGAACAATTTAGCCAGCAAATAATGACACAAAACCCTAATGGCATCTCAGTGAAAGATGCTCTGTATGGATTTAGAGTGGCTTGAGAACCAGCAAATTTCTGCAAGGAGCACGCATTAATAGCAGAACTGGAACCTTACGGCTTTTACTAATTATACTACTCTATTCTACAAGGATTTCACCAGTTGCCACTGCCAAAACAAAGTCTTAGGAAAGGAGAGCATGAGAACAAATGAATGGTGACATTATCATCCATTTGAGCGTATCAGGAAGGGATGCATTTCATAAAACCTGACAAGGTTATTCAAAGAAGTTCTAGATTTTCAATTGGCCAAAACACATAATTCTGGCTGCCCAATGAAGGCCAAAAAAGGTAAGCAATGAGGTGAAATGATGTATTTTTAGCGGGGGGAGAGGGGAGCAGGGCATGCAGGAGAAGGGTATTTTACTTTCCTTAACAAAGAATACGTTTTAAAATTTAAATCATGCTGACAGATTTCTAAATACTACCTCAGGAGTATCTGTATACTAGAGTGAGTCTAGAGGCTACAAGACAGTTGAGAAAGAGTTTCACTACTTGGGACAAGGGATGATACTTCATGACTGGATCCTGAACTGGGACATGATGAGTTTAAAATATTTTTTACCTGTTTTACCAATAACTGAAGAGAATCTGCAACTCAGAAGTCAAATAGAATGTTGTGCAACAAAGACCATTTTTCTATTTTATATCAACATTTTTCCAGGCTATTATCATTGCTAAAAATGATGAATCCAAGACTCTTTTGCTTATCACATTCTCTTTCTCCTTTCCTGCGGTAAGTGCACAGCATTGGTTTCTGATTAATAGCAAGGACTTGTTCCTCGGTATTGTAGAGTTTTCAGACTTGCTGAGCACAGTACATTTTATTTCATTTCAGCTGAATGTGAAAGATGGGCTATCATATAGTGCTTGAGATTTTCCTTTAAATCACTGAACACCAGTGTTTTAGGATAGGGTATAAGTGGCACACAAATGCATGCTTCCAATCTCTGATAAAATAATAATAATAAAATAATGGATCAAATGCATTGCAGTCAACTTGATGTTCATCTGGATTTTCCCTGTCAACTAACTGCCTCTGATGTTGCTGGTACTCCCCCACTTTCATGAAAGGGCAGGATTTGTTTTTATAATACTACTGAGAACAGATTATCTAGATCTTCAATTTTATGTTTGTGACTAAACGCAATTCACTTATTCTAGTACAGGTTGAAGACTTGATCAGTGGGAATAGAAACACGGTACTGTACAGCAAAATGAAACAGATAAGCTCTACTTTTCTGAAGGCTGCATGGCTACATTAAAAAGTCCATTGATTGTTCTCATGGAAAGAAAAATAAATTTATTTCCTCTAATTACAAAGGAAATGTCCGGCCTGGAATATTCTCAATAGATTTTTCCATTATTATTAGTGCTTCTCCACATAAAAACATATTGCCTATTAACTTACTCCCTTGAGCCATCGTTAGTCCTTCTTCTGTGACCGGCTTCCCACAGCCTTTGACTGTACAAGCCTTTACGTAGAATTTGTACTTGGTGCTGGAGCTGAGACCTGAGAGCCTCCAGCTGAGTGTGGAGCGGTTGGTTACACTGACATCGTTCAGAGGTCCGAATTCATGTGTTTCATTTACTGAAAGGGAAAAGGTAACTGAGTCAGATCCAGGAGCTAAAGGCCACAAATGTGAAATGTGTCATGAACGCTCCTGCAAGAGATGCTCTCTGCAGGATGTAGGAAAGATGAAGCCTGAATAAGCATATCTCACCTTCCTGCCAAGTACTTTAATGGGATTTATCTAGTCCATAACAATCTCCCAACTACTTGGTGAGCTATTACTCTTCCTAAAAAGCTCTCTGATTCTCGATATGCATATACTGAGTGGGCGGGAAAAATTACTGTCTCCTAAATCATTAAATATATATGATTTGCTTCTTGCTTTGCTTCCAAACATCTGCAAACTTTTGCAAGCAAGTTAACGGATGGCTGCTCTGCTTTGTTCCACTCTGCCTTGGCACAGTTGTCAGCTGAAGGAGGGGTTGCTACTCCCAGACTACTCACTGGATCCGCTCACTGCCTATAGTCATCAAAAGCAAAGGGCCTTCAGCCTAAGCTTGCAAGGGCAACTGGGCAGTTCTGTTATCAGTAGAGACAAGTGAAAATTATTATATATGTATTTTTTTTTTTAATAGTACACAGTCTAATCTTGCTCCATCCCCAAAGAACATATAAAGTACCCTGAACTGTCACCACAGCTCACAGCTGGTGTTGTGGGAGTCTGGGACCAATACTGGATCTTGCCTGAGGTCATCTGCTCAAATCTTTTCCCAGGTACTCAGTTCTTTCATAGGCAAGAAAGAAACATCCCCAGTATTTAGCTGTTTCTCAATGTGATTACTCCATAACGTGACTCAGGTGATGGTTGTCTGCATTTCCACTGAGGCATTGCACAGGAAGGAGGTGCTCACTGACATAATGTGAACATCCAAATAAATGCAGCTAAAGTGCTCTCATTACAAAATATTTTGTGTTAAATATATTTCACTTCAATAAAATGCACCTAGAATTTATGGGTCTTCTTAACTACTACATTAGGTATTATTTGCAAATACAAAATAATTGAATAGTCTATCAATAGGAAATAGGGCATGGCAGCAATATGAGTTTGCATTGGAAAAGTGCATGGAAAACATTTTGCTCTGATAGATGACTTTGGCCTGCCCTCTAGCAGGCTGTGCATGCATCACACTTAAAAACAAGCTGTGCTGATGCTATGGCTGTTACTGTGATCTCAGAAACAGTCTCTCATCAGCCTTTGTTTTAAATAACTGTGCATATAAACCCCCTTTTTTTTTTTTTTTTTTCTAATTTTAAGTCATAATGCTTAAATTCTAAAATCAAAGTAAAACAAGCACATACTCATCTGGTATTGCAAAATGTAGCCAGTAAGGTGGCCGTTTGCTTTCTTGGGAAGTCCCCATGACAGAGTGACAGAGTCCTCATCGAAGTTCAGGATCCTTAGAAAACGTGGTTGTTCGGGGACTGGAAGATACATGCATTAGCTTACAGAGAAGACTCTAACAAGTCTGTCTCTATACATACTTGTTAAATACGGATATAGTTTAGCTCAACACCTACAGTTCTTCCTAGTGAAGGGTTTTGCAAATATTGGAGATTTTACAATCACTTTAAATAAGGAAATCAACTTGTATTCTTACATGGACAATTTCTATTTCTATCCCTCCATCCCATATTCTCATTCTGTCTTACCTCCTTCTGGAGTTTCAAACACAACAGGGGAGCTTTCTGGGCCATCTCCTTTGGAGTTGTAAGCCAAAACAGTTAAGCGGAATTCACTGAAGGCCTCTAGACCAGGAATCATCCCATAGTTTCTGTCTCCTACAAATGTCAGGAATTGTTTCTCTGGGTGATGCCTCTTCCCATCCAGCATGCTTTTTGTTTTCCACCAATTGACCTGCATTGAGATTGGCATTTCTATAAAAAATAATGTTGTATGGGACTGAACACAATATTGATATCTCTCGTCTTCTCAGAAATGAGAGATTGCATTCTCTCCTTGATATAGGATTCACTTAATAGGTCATTCAACTGTATATAATTATTTAAAGATAAATTTATAACCTTATAGCCTCTTAAATGCCCACGAACTCTGTCCCTTGGTATTCCAAACCAGAAGACTTTGACGAGTGTGCTGTTCACAATATCCACTGATACGCCGGAAGGAGCAGCATCTGGAACTGTAAAAACAAAAGTGCTGCATACTAAAGACACTTAACAAGAGCACAGTTTCACACTGTTACAGCTACAGGGCTTGGCTTTCCAGCTCGAGCTGTGGCAGTTCATGCAGTCTTACTGCAGGCAAGAAAAAAGCCATTCCACCTGCATCCAGTGGGTGAAACGGGCCAATAAACATTATTGTGCCATATCAGGGCTTTCTGCTGAGGGCTAGAACACAGGTGCACTGGGACATATGAATTTCTACACCAGTATTTATGATTTCCTGTTTCAAGCAATGCTTACAGCAGTGAGAAGAATAAAAAAAATGATTAACACAGCACTCAAGAAGGCAATCATAAAGTTTTTTTTATAATCAATTTCATTTTACAACTAAGCTCATTAAACAGTAGGATTTTAATCACTACACAACATAGGGAGCTATCATAGTGCCGGAAAAAAAGAGGCCTTGATCCATTGATAACTCAATTGCAGGGAAGATTTTCCACTGGTAGATATAAAATTAGATGCATCACAGATACAGAAAGAAAATAAACATGTTGCGGTTGTTTTTTGTCTCTGTTCTCAGTCTTCAACCTCTTGTCTGTCATACACTGCACAGGAGAGAGAAGATGCACCACCAAACCTTCTTATTGCCCACCTCTGGGTGTGCAGTGGGGATTCTCCTGTATGAGCAGCACCGAGACCATTCTAAACAATTTAAAGACTTCAGATTTCTGGCATGAAAATTGTCTCACTTAATGAAATTAATCAGCAGATCTGAAATATGGACCATTCCCTTTTTTGCCAAAGGCTTTGAGTCCCTGCTGCCACGCATTTGCAAATACAATAAGCATTTGAATTTGGGATCAGGGAAGCTTGCTGCCCCTTGCTAACTGACCACTGTGCTGTTTAATCCCTTGCTGGTTTGAATCCTCAAATCCTACATAAAAGATGCTATTTTTTTTTCAAGCTGCTGCTCAGAGATGGTGCAATGTCCTCAGCAATGACATTATCTGGTGTCCCATGGACATAGCAGGACTGTTGCATACCCCATGGCACTGTTATTAATTCTATTAGCAATGCAATCCTCCCACATGTTCATCTCTCCTAAGGGAACATGATTATTAAAGTCCACTGTGAAGCCAGAGCTCAAAGTCCCTGTGCAAAAGGTGGGTGTCATGAACAGTGGCTGTCAGTTCAGAGCAGCCCAGGGACACCTATTTGGGAAAAATGAGTAGCAAGGGGAGAAAGTCTCTCTGTTTTACCTGGCCTGGATGATGCCCTGTGGGCCAGGCAGAGTCCAAAGTCAGAGGTGGACCGGCACTGAGGAGACCCAGGGAGGGGACTTGGAGCAGGAGTAGACCCAAAGTAAAGCTTCACAGTGAAGGAAGTTTTCTCCAGAGACACAGGGAGGCCTGAGCTGGGGCTGTGCCACCAGGGAGTCACAGAAACCCGTTAGACAGAAGTGCAGCCTGCAGCAGAGGACTCATTCTTCATGGACTCAATGAAAAAGGTGACACCCAGCATACACGGGAATGTAGCATCATCTGTACATTCATTTACAATGCCCAGTGCCTCAGTGTTTGTACTTAATGGACAGAACACTCAACTTCTGACAGAGTTAAACTGTTGAATCAGGCCCCAGAAAAGCTGATTTTTTTTTTTCTCACAAAGTACAACACAGTGACTTCTAAACTTCGTAGACTCCTTACAGGCTGTGACCTTCAAACAAGTATCCAGATTCAGCCAGCAAATGAGATAAATGAAAGCACAAGTGACGTTTCCAAAAAAACTCTCAAACACCAGCAAGCTGGTATCCACAGTGCCCAGCATTAATCTCATCTGTGTCTCATGTAGCCCATCATGCTGAGCACCAGCATTTAAACAATTTTGGTCATGGGCTGCCTAATCCATCACTCCATAGCTGATCATTTTGCAACGCAAGAATCCCCCATCAGTGTATTACATGAAAGCTTCTGCTACTTACTGTCCTCGCCTGAATATCCGATGGTAACGTTTGGTTCAGGACCAGATCCTAAATTATTTACCGCTTGGACTTTGATCTCATAAGGCACAAAGGTGGGGGTGTTTCGCAGGGTCAGAGAATGCTTCTTCACTGTCTCCTCGTTCCAGTCCGCCTCAACTCCCCGCTGCCGCCAGCTGACTTTGTACTCCAGTCCTGGCCCGTTCCTCTCCATGGGTTTCAAGGGCTGAGGAAGAATTTAAAAGAGATTCTGTCTGTCTTTGTTGCAGAAATCATGAAACAGCAGCTATTGGGAGGGTGATAATTTTGGAGGGTGTGTTATTACATTGGGAGAGAAAAGAGGGAAAATATAAAGCTTTAACTTATCCCTGTCATGTAAATTTTAAGATGACTGGAAGAAAAATGTCTTGACTTCAAAAGGTGGGTGAAAGGCAGAGAACAGTTGGCTTAAAAACAAATTAATTGCTTGTAGACATATTTCTGCATACTGTACACAGCAGATTTTGGTTTAACATAGGTTTTCTTTGTTTTCTTGTGTGATGTAAAACAACATGCATTTTAGCTGTGCTAAAATGCATGTTTTGGCATAAGACTGTGTGTGTCATTTAACACAGCTAAAGTTTGTGTTTTATCTTAGAGCTTTATGTAGCATAGCAAGTCAGGTCATTAAAATTTAGATTTGTTCTAAATATGCACCAAATGCTTGAAACTATGCCTGGACACTTAATGTGCAACTGCTGTGCCACTGTCTTTTGCCAATCAACTGAAGAATTCATCACAGCATGGTTCCCATCTAATTAAAATTAATTTATAAAATATTAGAAGACATACAGCAATGGCTTTTCATGAGACATTCTCCAGTTGAGTTTATTTCTCTAAAAATGTGCCTCTAATTCACAAGGTTGACTGGTCACCTGTACTATCAAAAATGATAGGTATTTCAGCCCACTAAAACAACTGTGGCTACTTCCCACCACACAGCCTCCTTTTAATATTTAAATTATATATTGTACATATTAAATATAAAATAACTGATATGTATGCAAGCTGTACACAGAGGTCTGAAATGAAACAGCATCAACTTGCAAGTGCCAGCAGAAAGCAATGCCCCATCAATGCTCCTCATGCACAGGCAGGGACCTAGGTCTGGGGGATGTGCAAAAACTCTCATTTATCTGCTCTGAGGGTATGAGGGCCTTCATGATGACTGTGGTCAAGGAGCCAGTAGAGTGGGCAGCTTTCTAACAGGCACCGCTGGGAGAACTGTCTCCATGCCAAAGACTCTGAGGAATGTAATTTGCAAGAGAAGCTGAAGTAAAGAATTCCTACACAAAAATAACTTCTCGTTTAGAGTTAACTTGCAGCACTGCTTGATTCTTATTTTGATCTCTCAACACTGCAAATCCTTGGCTGAAAATCTCGTCACTTAAGCTCATCTGCTCTCTTAATCCAAACTAGGCAGATTAACATCATTTTGCAGCCCTTGTCTGCCAGAAACAGCATGCTCAGTGCCTAGCATTTCCTCTGAAAAGCATACAGGAAACACGATAAATAAATGAATATCCTGTTTATGACATTTAAATGATTCAATAAGATTTAACAAAGCCCGTCCATCCCATTCTCTCCCATCAGTCTCAGTTTTCACTTGTACTTTTGCCCTGTCTGAGCAGTGGATTACAGGCTTCCCAGCGAGGAGAAGCACGCATTCTCTATTCAACAAAGCATTGGTCATAGGAACATTTCCCAGTCATGCTGCTTACTATATCTCTGCATTTCTTCTGAGAGGCAGGATTGTTTTCCCTGACCCTGGGCTATATCATACAGCAAAAATCCCCATTCAAATCCAAGTTGATAGATCTAGAGGAACATCTCCTTTTGTTATAATTATAGCCTAAACCATGAATTCACACTGGGGAAACATTTATTGTTCCTTGTTATGAGTAGCAGATTGAAAAGTAAATCTCATGTAAATTGTGTTTAATTCCAGCCACAAAAAATATGCTTCCTTCCACAGTTGTTGAAATTTGTGTTAAATAAAGGAATATACATCTCTCTAAACTGTTGGCACAGAAGCTGTAAGCTTAAAAGCCAGGGACTCTTAAGACTGGAAACCATCCTCAACATTTTTACACAATTTCTTTGACACACATGCTTCAGAACTTTCTTCACACTCCTTTAGCTCTTGATATAAAAATTCAAGCTCTCGTTCTCTTGGCCAAGTGATCTGTGTCATTTGAAACCTCCAGGCTAAAAGGGCAGAAGTTATGCATAAACCATCCCTGGGCTTGGCTGCACCTCCTGCAGAGCAGGGTGAGACCACAGTTACTTTAAGCACTTTCTTGCATGCAAGATGCACAGAAGAAGAGTGTAGTCTTGAAGATTCTCACTGTGCTTTACAGGACTTTCATATTTCTTAACAGCCTGCAAAGTTGGATATAAAAAAGTGACTTGTGAATCAAAATAAAATCTGGGAGGAAACGCAGAAAACATGTAAGTTAATAATGGATTTACTTTTGACTTCAGGTGCAGCAAGAGTCCTGCCTATGGAATTTGCTAATATTTCCTAAAAACCGGAGTAGGAGAAGTAGAGTCAAAGGATATGTTATTTCTTTTTTAGTGTAATTATATTAAAACAGAATGCTGATAAATTCCGTGCTGCTTTAGAAATTGCTGCTTGAAGGGAGAACCTGTTTCCAATATTTAGCACTGACAGAAACCTTTCCCTTACCTCCCATTTCATCACCATTTCATCTGGCTCAGAGGCTTCAACTCTGATGTTTTCTGGGTTCTTGTCCGGAGCTGGAACCACATACGCAATAAGGTTAGTTTGCAAATCCTGGGTTTTATTTGCACTTATTATTTAAATGCAAAAAATGGTCGCAGAAAACTTTTCTTATTTTGGTGTTACTGAGAGTGAAAGATACCTAAACAGCATTAATGAGATTGATTACTTGGATCAGCAAAGCTGCTGTGACTGAAATACATTGTTTATGCAGTTTTGGTTCCTAAATGCCCTTTTTGGTTGGAGCCACCAGTTAACATGAAACTGTGACTTTTGGATTTCAAAGCACCAGATGTAGGGGAATTATGAGGAAGAGATTTTTCTCCCTATGGGGCTAGTAAACAGAAGGTATATCATTAGTAGGACACATACAGCTGAAAAGCTGAAGAAGGACCTGAAACTGAAGTAAAGAGGAAAAAAAAGAAAGAAAAATTCCAGGGAATGTAAATGTTATGCTGAACAGTTGGCCTCTAAAGTGACTTTCAGGGACACAACATTTTCTGTCACAGTGAGAAATACACCATGAATGGATATTTTTTATAAGCCTAGCACTGCTGGAAGGTTCCCCATGAACCTCAAAAATCCTCTCCACAACTGCCTGTCCATAAAGGGCTGTAATGGGCTTTAAAGGTGCAAAATCAGCAGAGCACAGGAAAGCTGATCACAGCAGTGTAGACTCCTCGCTTTGACATCCCTGGCCTGCTACTGAGCAGCAAAAGCAGCATAAGTGACCCTGAATTCTTCACATCCCTCTGAAGCACCAGAGGTCAATGTTATTCCCAGCAAAACACTAAAAATAATAATATTCTGAAGCCTAGATGGCAGTGTTTACCAGCTGGAGGTGTTGCATAGCGCAGCGATGGTTTACTAGGCTGGCTCCTTCCAACTGCATTCACAGACACGACACGGAACTGGTAATTCATATACGGGGCCAGTGACAAAAGAACAGTGGTATCATTTCCCGGGGCTCGGGTTAGCTCCTGCCACCTCCCCGGCTCCCACCGGTCCTCTTCAAACTCTATAATCAACTCTGGGGAGGAAAAGAAACAAAACAAAAGAAAAAAGGCAGAGCTTGTATACACGACTTATAAATAACAAGAATGGAAATAACTTAATTAGTTTTACTATGATAGTTAATTTGTTCTAAGTATGGCTGTGAGCACGGTTGCTTCTTCTGACAGCCATGACATGCAATGATTGCTGAACAGTGCAAGATGATGTTACTAGAATCCCTCATACCATTAATAGGGCTGTTATGACTGGCTCCAGCTTTCCAGGATAGTCGAACACTTCGGTTTTGATTTTCTGAGAGCTGAAGGTCTTCTGGTGGATCAGGAACATCTAAGAAACAGAGAAGTGGTGTCAGGAGCATGGCAAGCTATTTGTGTCTGTCTTGGCATTTTCCGAAGAAGAGGAACAGCAAGTTCAGTGAAGATGGTGGTGAAATATCTTTTGATTTTAAAATGGACTTCAAAACAAATTTCAAAATTAGGAAAGTGGGAATTTCTTTCAAAGATCCTTTTTATTACAGAAAACCAGGCTGAAACTGCTGGTCCTGCTTTCTCCCTTATAAATGCAATATCCCTTCTCGAGTTTATTTCCATCTACTTTCATTACTGTGCTTGCAGCAACAGATTTTTCTTTGCAATTCAACACTAAGATCTGTTTAATCATTAATAGATATTGACACTGATCTGAGCAGAATGTTATATTAGCATCACTTGGATTCACTCTGGTGCAAACCAGAGTGGTAAAAGGTGACTCAGCTCTGACAGTTATTGAACTTGGCCTTTTAGAATATGAGTGAAAGGATAACACTCATTATCTCAGCCATGGGAATCTATATTAAAAGGAAACAAGAAAATTCATCACCTGTCAGCTCAATTAATGCTGTCCTGAGAATATATCAGAGTCAGAGTTAGTGGCGGTTGGTGCGATAACTGCACTGTGCTTCCTGGGGACAAGTGTGGGACCTTACAAGCCTTGCACAAGGGATGGCCCTGCTGCAATCAGAGCTTGCTCCTCAGGGGTGCGGTTCCTGCCCCTTAACTAGAGCTGAGGTGGGTCCTTGAAAAACTGCAAACCAGGACCACTGCAAGACAGTAAGGTGGGCACAGGTCTGCCACACCACCAGCTTCTCAACAGCATCAGGGGCAGAAAAGGTGAACTGTGGCAATAGGTCGTTTGCCTAATTGTATGTAATTGAATGAACGCTTTCAAATTTAGGGTATTCAGACTGACAGATGTTTATCTTCTTTATGGCTTGCTTTGATAGTTTGCAGTCTGTGCTGGATTATTTTGGTAACTGAAATGTGTAGGGCCTGATGTAAAAGAGTAATTCCTCGCTGCTGGGGTTAATGGTAACCCCTCATCCTTCCAAATTCACATACATTCCTCTTCCTTAAACACAGGACTGGTGTTTCAAAATCTGAAAAATGTACAGACCAAGGAAATGAGATTGTGCAACTTTGGGTCTTTGAACTACTCCTGCTCGAATGTCCCAACTACATTTTTGGCTGACAATGTAATTTCTTATAAGAAAAACAGCTACCTCAACCACCAAGACTGTCTCTGTCATTGCAAAAGAAATTAATTGTGTATGTACTGAATTTTTTAAATAAGAATATTGAGTGTTCTTGTTTACCTCAGGTTACACCAAAAAGTTAAAAAGGTTATATTTGGGTTGGGCTTTTGTTTTAGTTTTCTTTGCATTTCTTTCCTCTATTTCTATTGTACTTGGGAAAAATCAGGAAAGCACAGTTTAATCTACAGGCATTTTTCTGTTCTATTCTTGAAGCATATCTGGTATTGAAATTCAGTATATTAATTTACAGATGGCAATGCTGCATCTTAAAGATACTCACTCCTCTATCTGTTCATTAATCGTAGAACAAACACTCAAAAGTATTCTAACTGAATATTTCTTTTGTTCTTAGTTGCCCATATCCTGATGTTTCCATCTGTGCCATATTTAATTCTTTATCCATATGTAGTTTGTTAGCCATCTCACAAGTCTTCCATTGCAAAAGAAGCCTGCATTTTTCATTTTGAAATAACAGATGTTGTTAATCCACCAAGAAATTTCTTACATACAACAAACAAGGGAAAAAGAGCACAGACTGTTTTTCCTCTCTGCAAATCACCTTTTCAAAAGGGAATAAAGAGCTTAATGAAATTTTCATAAGTAATATAACGAATGGTCTACAAACATTTTGAATTATAAAGCACTACAGAATACAGTACTGTAAAAAATGTGCATAGCATCTTCTTAATTTACTATTTACCAAAAAATAACATTCATTTAAAGTGTGAAAGCATCTTGAAAGTCAGATTGCCTTAGTTCTTATTGCAATCACTGCCAGAAATAAAAATTTAAAATGAAGCAAAATCTACTGAAATTAAAATGCTGCAAAACTGTCCGCAACATAGCATTTTAGATATTGGCTGATGCACTTAGGTACATGTAGAAAGGACTGCACATCACTAGACAAGTTCACCCCCTTAATTTCAAGTAGTCCTTCAGGAAGGGCAGTAGCCTGTAAGGATGGCACAAGTTCAAGCTTCAGAATCTGTAGGTCAAAGCCTTTCTCTGCTGAAAACTTACTCTTTGCTACTGGACAATAATTTATGCTCAGATTCACAGAGATAATCCTTTTAGGTGCTCCACTTTCACTGATCTTCAGAGGAGTTGGACATCTAAATACTGCCTTACGTCTTTCTTTTTCAAAACATAGTTCAAGTGGTAATTTGTATGCACGTTTCGAGTGAAGGACTGATCAAGGACGTCAAAGCAGAAGCAGAGCCATTCTTAATATACTATTACACCTTCCAGCCTGTCCTTCAGCCACTATGGGTGACTCCTGAACTGAGAAAAAAGGTTGTCTCATCTTAGGTATAACAAAGAGCTGATTAAATATAAATGAAATGCTTGCATCAGCATCCCCATTCCAGGAGACACAAGGGTAGCACAACTGAGGTTAATGGGTGAGATGGACCTTGCACCTCTGTGAGATTGGGTTATTTAGGTTCTGTAACTGAACTAGGCAGAAGAAACAAATAAGTAGAAGTGCTGCAGTGGCATTAGGTACTGCATGGAGCTGTTTGCACATCAAGAAAATGTCCACTTACCAAGAACAACTAACTGCGATTCAGCTGTGACGCTGTCCAGAGAAGTTCTGGCCACACATGTGTAAACTCCTTGATCCTCCAGTGTCACACTTGATATGAACAGTGTATCCTTGTCCAGAATTATCCTATAGGGAAAAAAAAAAAAAAAAGGTACATAAAATAAAGGAAGAGAAAAATGTGCAAGATATGACAGACACTGTTGCTCTCTGAAACACTGTTCATGAAAAAACTTGGTAACAGAACATTTTGAATAACATAACTGCACATTAGGTGTATTATTTTCAAATGTAATTGTAGTTGTATTATGCACCGTGCTGTAGGCTATTATTTGCATTTTGTAGCAATTTAGCCTTCATGGTTGGAAGCTGGAATCTCTCTCTCTTGGTCTGAAAAGAGCCACATTGAGATGCATCGGCTGAGTGTCTAGAACATAGGATTTTGGCACATCATTAATGAGGCAAATACATGGACTTTATGTCCAAATTTTTTAAAAGGATTGAGTAAAACTGAGCAATCTCAACCCACTTGTGTAATGTCCAATGTACCAGGGAAGTTGGCATTAACCCAGGCACACAGGATCTGTTGCAGAGACGGTATTTGCTTGGCACTATCTCCTCTCACTACATGGCCTCAGCAGGATCTCTAGCCTCTCCAGCACTGCAGTACTTAGGAAATCATCTCTCTTCTGTGGTAATTAATGAAGACATCTGATTGCCCACTGTGGCACCCTTCATATGGAATAAAGGCTCAGCTCCATCCCTTAAGGTCAATGGAAACATAAAAGTTGGACAAAATTTAGCCTGCACTTGTAAGTCCTAAACTCATACATAGGAAATTCTCATTGCTTTTAATGTGTATGATTTTAGACAGAATCCCAGACACCTGTTTTCAGTTCATGTCAACATAATGAGGACTTTGCTTTGGCCAAGGAGGTGTAAAATACACAAAAATACTACTACCACTGAGGTGGAGAAACAAAACCACAGTTGACTGCACTGTGGCTAGGGTTGTATTTTTGGATTAAACCAACATTTAGGTAATATTTTGCCATGACAGTAAGAAAGTTAATAAAAATCAAAATCATTTGCCAGCCATGGCTCAAAACTCATATAGATGCATTTAATATTTATATATATATAAAATGCAGATCTATTCACATATCACATGAAGAATTCTTGCCGGCATAAATTTGCATTTCAAGATATTAAGTCTCATGTTTATTGAAACTCACGTTCCTG
Organism: Nesoenas mayeri; assembly: GCF_963082525.1. Lineage (NCBI taxonomy): Eukaryota > Metazoa > Chordata > Aves > Columbiformes > Columbidae > Nesoenas > Nesoenas mayeri. The sequence goes on from NC_137560.1 coordinate 13,138,149, forward strand.
AACCATACACCATCACTCAGCTGAGATCAAGAAAACTCTTGTTTCTTCCCTGCTTACCTGCCATCTTCTGTGCTGTTGACTGGCAGCTCATCTCCATCTTTCCTCCAGGATAACCTAAAACTGTGTTTCAAGTGTGAATCATACTCAGACTGACATTTCAATAAAACTGAATGTGATTTCAGCACTCGGGGGTTCTTTGGAGTAACAACAATTTTTGTAGCATCTGAATGATCACAGAAAAACACTTTGATTAGGAGAGAGAGGCTATTACAGCAAATTTTCACCAAGCACTTCATATATAAAATTCAACCTTAGGAGCAATGATCATGTCTTTTTTATTAATATATAAAAACATTTGAAGTGAAGGATGGTTGGTTTTGAAATAAATATTTCACAGGATTTATTTTCTATCTTGAAATTTTCTTTTTTTAGTTTATTCCAAACCAAAGAGCTTGAGAAAAAGCAAACAAACAAAAAACCCACAAACATCCAAACACACAAAAAAATGCAACAACAACAACCAAAAAACATATCCTGCAAACAGTCACAGGTGAAAATACTTGTTAGCAGACTGTCATGAAATGGATGATATATTAAGCCTGAATATGATTTTTATGTCCAATCACCATTTGAAATAGGCTTTGGCAATGATCCAACAAAAATTACAAGCTTATTAAAGTCAAGTGAGAAAAAGCATTGCAATCAAGTTTGTTCTTTTAATTGACTCTAATCTGAATGCGGAAACAGATGAATAAGTAAGAAGAAAGCACTTGGTCTGAATTTCTTTTTAAAGTTGCTCTGTGAGAATTCCATTGTACATTGTCATGTTTATTATCACTGTAAAATTTACAAAGCAAAGGGAGTGGATGGAAATAGAACACAAAAAGAGTGGTTTGGTTTTTTTTCCTCGAGTTTGTCACAGCAAACTTGAATCTGAGAGTCCTTTTGAGGACTTTGTTAATTAAGTAATTATGGGAATTTTGCTTGGCAAGCCATAAATACTATGTAAATTTGTATGCAACCCTCTAACTTTAACCTGTGCACTCAACAGAAGGTGTCCACTGTCATCACCCTGCCAGGGGAAAACCCTCCCGCCCAACCAACCAAATAAATCCCTTAAAACAGAATTAAAGCACAAGGTATGTATCTGAGCACAGGGAGGACTCTGAGCCCCTAAGGATCAGCCAAGAACCTTCTCTGAGTGTAAAAGGGCTGATGGCAAGAAGGAGGAAAAACTCTTTCAAGAAAATAAAGCTAATGGATCTGTGAAGTAAGCTGCAAGTTTCTGGTGGCTTATGCAGCATCTGCTTGTATCAAGAGGAAAGTAAATATCTTCTATGAGCAGGGAGAAATCACACAGAAAAAATGGGACAATACTAACTGCTACATACATATGAGACCTGTGGTAATTTCAGGTCTTAGTATAGTCTTAGTATATGGAGAATTTATAGTCTAATGGAATATATTTCTGTCTTGGACTAAGCATGTACTAATTACTTATTTACTGAAAATTTTAAAATATGAAACTTTAGCAGATGTCAAGGTGTTTCTATTCGTGAGACATTACCTCTTATATCCAGATTAGCAGTGATTGCTCTTTTACCAACAGAGTTTGCAGCCCAGCAAGCATACGATCCAGTGTCTTCTTTCTTTGTTTCTTTGATCTCTAGGGTGCCATTCTTATTTAACTCATAGCGTGATGTCGAAAGTGGCTCTATGCTTTCATCCTTAGTCCTAAAGAGGATAATAATAGTTATGGGTTATTTTAGATCTAAGGCTGCAGGAGCTGTTATTTCATGGTTAGCAGATATTGCAGGAGACACAGGAATTTTTGGAACTGGTTTCAGATTTGCCACTGAGTGACTAAGTCAAGATTAGCAAGTCACTTTACCCATACACAGGCAAATCACAAAGGGACATAAGCTTCCTGCAAACAAAAAACACACTGACAGCATCTAGCAAGGTCTTTAAACTGGTCTGGTTGAGCCTTTATTCTATAGCTGTCATTTGCTATTTTATTTCACCTGTCAAGTGTTATGACAATCCTGTGATTTCTAACCATATGGAACCATTTCTGGGTAAGTACAGAGCATAAGTCATCAGGTTTCCACCTCAATAACATGTCCAAATTTTAAAAGTTGCTAACATTAAACTAAGGCAGGTGAAGCTGTAGCAGAATTTGGCTATATGCAGCATGGCTTGGTTTAAAGAATATCCCAGCACTTGCCTCACACAGGTCCTGAGGCCCGTTACCCCTTTTTAATAAACCAGTGCTCCAGAGTTCTTGAAAGTGCATTTGAACACAGAATACTTAGATTATAAACATTTTTGTTACAAATTTATAATTTTAACTCCATAATAATAAAAACTAGCATATTTTTCAATGTTTGCGAAGCATGGATGAACTTGTTTCACATGAAAACATCAGTTCTTAATGGCTTACCATCTAATATCTGCTGCAGGTGAGGCAAAAATTTCACAGTGCAGGAAGGCACTGTAACCCACAACTGTGGCATAGTTTTCACCATCTGAGGTCAATATTAAGGGAGCGATATCTGCAAAAGAGAATGCAAAATGAACAGCGCTGCATTTCAGAACTGGGAATACAAATACTGTTTCGCATTATCCCCTTTTTCAGCAAAGGTCAAATGCTTAGTGACTTAATGGGAATTTCACTGCCTTTTGGAACTAGTTGCACTGAGCAACTGAGCTCTCATAAGCTACACTGACAAAGATAACAGTGGTTGACTGCTGGACATGTCAGAACATGAAACCTCAGTGTGCTCCAGGAGAAAACAGACCTAGTTCTGCTTCCTCTAGAGACCTCTTCTATTAAATAAAATTCCCATTACTCTCTTTCTTCAAAGAACAGGCTGAGCATTGCAACTGAAATTAAAGATTAACAATACACTTAATAAATCAAAAACAGAGTTGTGGTCACAATTCAGCCCCTAGTGGTTTTAGTACATTTGAATTTAAAAGATGTTGAGCCCAACCACAACCATGTTTTTAAAATAAAGAATATATCAAAGCTCATGAGCGCTTACACTAAGCATAGAATATTGCCTGCCATAAGGCTTGTTGCATTAGTTTGGACAATGTATTTCTTAAATTCTGAGGTCAATGCAAAAAAACAATGACATGGTTACGTTCCCCAAGCTGTTCTGAAGCATTCAGGCAGCTGAATGGGACACTTCAGTTGGATCTTTTCAGATAAACAAGGAAGGCCAGGAGGGTACTCACTGAGAACGTTCACGTTGGCAGTCGCAAGGATGGTGCCATGCTTGTTGCTGGCCTCGCACTGGTAGACAGCACTGTCCTGAAGCTGCAGGTTGGTAAGACTGATCTCTCTGGCAGAGATTCTGCCTCTGAAGGTCCTCCCTGGAAAGACCCAGACTGTATCAGGAAATGGACAAAACAACATGACTGTGGGGTTCACAGTCTCTCCTCACTGCTTAAAGTCAAAGGCGAAGCACATCAGGATCAAACCTGAGCAAGTTGCAAAGCACTGCCTTTGCCAGCAGTTCTTTGACCTACAAAAGTGCTCTAGAGTACCGATTTCCAGTAAAAACCTCACACAGACTTTTCAAAATTGTAGCAATAAAACTGCTACACCAGGGAGCAGCACCTGTGCTCCCCTGCCACACAATCATTTGTGCTTGTTCAGAAGCAAAAAGAAAGACCAGGAACCCTCAATGAGCATAAGCTACCCTAGATCTCCAAAAGATGGGAGAGTTGTGGGGTGAGGCAGAGGCAGTAACTCATGGGTACCACCACTCCTCAGCCCTGCAGTTTTCACCCTTACTCTCTTCAAGACTGCAGTTAAACATTGGCTTTATAAGTAAATAAAAATTCATGTCTAAATAGATGTCAAACCAGACAACCCTTAGTACTTTAGGATTTGTGTGTTCCCCCTAATCAGACACAACATGGGCACATCCCATCCAGCCACCACCTGAAGGAGGACGTGGGACCTTGCACTTACTATCGATAGGTGCCCCATTAAGTTTCCACTGAATGGTTGGCTCCGGGTTCCCAATAGCTTCACACAGCAGCACAAGATTTGTTCCTACGCTGTAAACACCACCTTCGGGCTCCTTTATCCACTGAGGAGGCTCTGTAAAGAGGGGACATTGCAGGTATCAGGTGCCACAGCGAGAAAACTCTAATTCTGCTATTGCTATGGTTCTCCAGCAGATGGCAAAGGCTACCAACAGTTCCCAGCCGGCTCCTAGCAGCCTGTTGTGCAGCTGTATTGTATTTCTTGGAAACGGACGCTGCAAAAGGTAAAATTAGCATCAGCACACATCAATTTTTGTCCTTCAGGGCTTTGTGAAATGTGAGTGTCAGGGAGACAGTGTAGGGAATGGGCAGTGTCTATCCAAGTGGAAAACAAATGCAAATGGGAGGTGAGAGGCTGAGGAAGGAGGTAAAGCTGAATGGGTCAGCATTTTCAAAACGCCCCTCAGACATGAGATCGTGGTCTGTGAAATGAAGTGAGACTATTTCAACAACTCAAACAAGATGCAAATATCCACCCAGCCCAGATGCCCTCACTAGGCATCAGCATGCGGCTTCCACTGCCTTGACTGGGGTAGCTGGAGGGCACAGCGATTCAGAGGAGCTTCACACAAGGATGCAGCACCTCCATCTGCTCATCTACATGTGCTGAGGAAATGCATTATGATTCTTTTTGTTCTGGTTTTCCATCATGTATTCAGATCAGAGGTGGATCTGTACCATATTTAGGAATGCTGAAACGTTTTCTCGTCACTGGGGATGAGAAAACCATCATCCCAACGAGTGGTCCAGAAAGATTGCCCACAGGGTGGTGGTAGAGGAGCAGCAGTGTGCTGCAGCATTCCCTGTGCTCTCTTCTTTCCCAGCACTGCCAGCTAAACTGGGGTAGCTCTGGGAAACCCTCTTCTCTGCAGAGCAGCCCCTAAGCATCAGGTACCAAAACCTCATTGGAAAAACACCACCATAATGGAGAGGAAGGAACTGGGGGGTGAGGTATTAATCTAAGAAACACTTTGTTCTCTACAAACTGAATGCAGATCCCTGAGCCTGCCTACACTTCAGTGGGCAGCCTCAATTCAAAACACAGCCTTGAATTCATCATTTCTTTTCCTGAGAGGAAACAAGCTTTCAAATTTTAATTCCAGACCTGATGCTACCTCTCTGCATGTGTTGTGCAGATTACTGGGCCTCTTTCCCTATTTGAAAATTATGAGCTAATGTATGGGAAATATGAGGATTCATTAGTTAATGCTTATAAAATGCTTTGAAGATTAACAGAGCTCTGTTGCCTGGTAATACATCTCCAGATGTTATCAGTGTTATATACTAAAACAAAACATCATTGCTCATATTCACAGAGATATATTAAAAAAAACACCCTGAAGTGTGATACACAAGAGATTCCACACAAAGTCCACCATTTCCACAACAGAGCACCCAGAAAGAAACACTGTTCAGCAACACTTAAGGCTGAAGTAAAATTCAAGATGCTGAAGTTTATCTAAAATTATAACATCTTTGCATTTCCTTCACAAAGTAGAGATTTCCTCTACCACTTTCCTCATGCAGGGCTGGTTGCCCTCCTGTAGAGCAGCATGTGACATGACCACACTTGTTATAATTCCTTGTATTAGGCTCCAGGAAAACCTCTATAAGCAGCAGAACATGGTTTATGCAGATCTTTTTCCTCCCTCTCTCTCTCATATACATTATGCTTTCATCAGGAAAAGACAGGCCAAAGGCATGAATGTGAACAGGTTTGTGATAGTCCTGACAAACTTTTCCTTTTTTTTTTTTTTTGTTTTTCACTAGGTCTGCGACGAACACAGTACTTGACACAAGAAATTTCCTTGTTTTGGAGATGACACACCAAGCAGACTGGATACAAAACACCCAATAGATCCCTTCCTATTTTCATCTCTGCTTATGCTCTGGAAGTGAGCTGCAGACCAATTACACCACTGCTTTCCCTTCTCAGCATGGGAATTGCTGTATTTGCCCCAAGAAAGTGATGCAGCTGCAAAGCCATAGGCAATAAGATTTTGTCAAGTATGAAATGTAATTTCACAGAAAGGCTGAAGAAACCCTTTTCTCTGTGGTAGATATGCTACACTACGTATAAGTATATAGAACATAAGAATAACAAAATATACACAGACTTTTTAGCAACTACAAAAAAAAACGTTAGGACAGTCACATTGTTAATCTGTATGGGCAATGCAGCATGGTAAATATTTCACTGCATAATGTATTCTTCTTGGTAAGAGTTATAACTGTGGGGCCCCTTGTTAATAGATTCATGTCTTTACAGAAACATAATGACAGGTCCAAAAATAGAAGGGATCTAAAATAGGCATCTATTTCATCCTTCTGCAACAAAGCAGGATCATCTACACCTAAAACACCCCCAATGGATCCAAACTTTCACAGAACTAGAAAAAATTTTCGACACCTAACCAACTTCTTCCTTGCTGCAATTTAAGTCTAATTGTATCTTCTATTATCTCCAGGGAACTAAGAGAAAAATTTGTTATTTTACGTTGTGAAGAAACTTCAGTGCATCTGAATGCTGCTATGCAGTCCTCAGATCCATTCTTTCCTAAATTAAACATGTTTATCATTTTTTTTCTCAAATGACATGTTTTTGAGCTCTGTGACTACTCTTGCTGCTTTCTGAACTGTCTTGAGTCAAGCCCAGCCTTGATGTATAACAGCTTGTGTCACATGAGGCCTTATCAGTTCTCAGTAGTCTCTCTTACACCACTTTCCTTCATACTTTCCAGGATGATTTCCGCATTTTCTGCAAGACTATTATTTCCAAGTCATGCTCAGCTTGCAATCCTTTATACATCCTACAGACTAGTCTAACCAGACATTTTCCATCCCATGCTTATGGAGCCAATTAGTACTGCCTGATGAGAATTGCTCTGCACTTGTACTTATTGAAGCCCATCCTTTTGATTCCAGACCATTTTCCCAATTTGTCAAGATCATTTCAAATTCTCCTCATGTCTTCCCAAGGCCTGTCAATCTACCCTGCTTTGGGGGCATCGTCTGCAGCTACAGATGCAGTTACCACCTTGGGATCTGCATCCCAGTTGACGCAGTTTTCCAGTGAAACACAGAACTACAGTTTGAGCCTGATTAAAACAACCAGCCATGTGTTTGCCTCGCATTATCTTAATATATTTTATTTTTTGCTAGCTGAGTAATGAAAGTATTACAAGACATAGCTGCAAAGGCCTGTAGCTATTATATCATCACAGAATCACAGAATGTCAGGGATTGGAAGGGACCTCAAAAGATCATCCAGTCCAATCCCCCTGCCGGAGCAGGAACACCAAGATGAGGTTACACAGGAAGGCGTCCAGGCGGGTTTTGAATGTCTCCAGAGACGGAGACTCCACAACCTCCCTGGGCAGCCTGTTCCAGTGCTCTGTCACCCTCACTGAGAAGAAGTTTCTTCTCAAATTTAAGTGGAACCTCTTGTGTTCCAGTTTGAACCCATTACCCCTTGTCCTATCATTGATTGTCACCAAGAACAGCCTGACTCCATCCTCATGACACTCACCTTTTATATATTTGTAAACATTAATAAGGTTTCAATCTCCTCCAAGCTCAAGAGCCCCAGCTCCCTCAACCTTTCCTCATAAGGGAGATGCTCCACTCCCTTAATCATCTTTGTTGCCCTGCGCTGGACCCTCTCCAGCAGTTCCCTGTCCTGCTGGAACTGAGGGGCCCAGAACTAGACACAATATTCCAGATGTGGTCTCACCAGGGCAGAGTAGAGGGGAAGGAGAACCTCTCTGGACCTACTAACCACCCCCCTTCTAATACACCCCAGGATGCCATTGGCCTTCCTGGCCACAAGGGCACAGTGCTGGCTCATGGTCATCCTGCTGTCCACCAGGACCTCCAGGTCCCTTTCCCCTACATTGCTCTCTAATAGGTCATTCCCCAACTTACACTGGAACTTGGGGTTGTTCCTGCCCAGATGCAATACTCTGCACTTTTCCTTGTTATATTTAATTAATTTTTTCCTTGCCCAACTCTCCAGCCTGTCCAGGTCTCGCTGGATGGCAGCACAGCCTTCTGCTGTGTCAGCCACTCCTCCCAGCTTGCAGTCTACGTTGTAATAATTATTTCTGTTAAACATAGTCTAGGAGCCTCAGTCAAGATCAAGGTACCATTAAATCAGGCACTGTGATAGTGACAAGATTTTGAGGTTTTATGTACATTTTATATTGGGTTTAGGCGATTATATACAATAATCAAACAAACAAACATTTGAAGTCAGGGCAATTTGTGAGCTTGCTTTGGTTTTTGCCTTTTATTTTTTTTAATAATTCCCTCTCATTTGAATGACAACAATGAGGTTTTTGTGCCTGTTTCAGTGTTTCAGGCCACATCTTTCCTTGCAAAGAGAGATTAAAATGCACAAACAGGCAAGCAATTTGCTAGCTGAGTATTTTCATATGCTTCATAATAATTGTCTGAATCTTTGCCCTCAGACTACTGTAGGATTAATCAGTGGGTTGCATGCAAATACCAGTAATTAAGACTGTTATTTAGAAGGCTGGGGTATTGGTTTGAGATCCTCAGATATCAGAAAGAAGAACAGAAAACGTGCCATAGTGCAGGAATGATGGCAAAATCCTGATTTATATGCCTGCATTAGATTGAGAATGGTTGGTGGTTAACTGAGATAATTTTTCTTCTGTGTTTAATTTTCTTCACCCTGCATGCATCCTTTTAGAAGAGCCTGTCAGGTGAGAGGATGCCCTATGTCAGCATAACCTCCCTGGAGCCAACAGAAATTAATACTCACTTTCAACAACTCAAAATCTGCCCTTGAGTGGATACACAGGAGTTGCTGCAAGAATGATGAACATGCCCACCTCTGATAAATGGTAGTGACATTTTCTGGTTAGAAATTCTAGAAGAAGACAGTGTTTGTGTTCAATTTTACCTTGATAACCTGCATGTGAGGTGACTCCTAATAGGAAGAATTCCTGCTAGTGTGACAGTAGCCTTCATTAGTTACACACATGGGAAATTAATTTAATAGCGATTGCAAAAGCATTTTTTACTTTTTTTTTTATTATTATTTTTTTTTTTTTTAGGTACTTGTTTGTTAATGAGCAGGAACAACAATTTGCTCAAATCTTTCTTCCCTTTTTTCCTTCTAGAGAGTGGGGAAGAAAGGGATCAATATTCTGAACAGCTTAATTAATGTTATTTCTCTGGTATTTTAGTTTTTGCAGCTCCTGCAATTTCTTTGAAGGATTCAATTTTTACAGCCGAGAAAATCATAGCCAGATTGTTAAAATATTCAGTTACAGCAGAGATGCTCCAAACCATCTGGAATGATTTCTAGGAGTCAGCACTTCCTCTCCGTCACAGCTGAAAACTTGCCATGCCCTGGTATCCTTCTCTGCCACACTTCCAGGGTGGAAAAGAAGACTGTAAAACACCAGGTTGTGTCAAGAGAATGGGGAAGATTTATCACATACTGGGAGAAAAGGCTCTTCCACAGCTCGGTCAACACAGAGCAGGTAGCTGTAAGTGCCTTTCCTCCCATCAGGATTCCTCGAGACCACAGAGCAGGAAGAAGCACAGATTAACATGAAGCAGTTGGCAAACTCCAACAGTTTAATACTGCCTGTGATTTTTTTTTTTTTCTCTGCAAATCAGAAGCCGGAGTATTTTTCATCAGTTAAAAGACTCTGTTTTCAGCAAGTTTTTCAGTTCTGCTTCAGGATTCTCTTTTTGTAGCTACTTATGGGCAACCTTGCTGAAAGAGTTGCAGTGGTAGGCTCGCTTGTCTCTGCTAAGTCTCTTTAGGAGTTTGCTTTGCTTCTGGAAAAGAGCACTTGCATGTGCCTCATATGAAGGGTCTGGAGAGTGAGAAGGGAGAAAGGAGGATGGAAGGAAAGCAGGTGCTGTGTACCTCTATCTGCACTCTGCAAGATGCCTGTTCTGAAGGTATCTTGGCTGGCTTCGTTCATCTGCCTTCATTTAGCAGCAATACAAATAAATGACAACCAAAGGGATGCACAAACACGGCAGGTTCTCTGTTTCACTAGGCCAGCACAAGCACCCAGCACTCACCCTCTTCAGCCACCAGATGTGTGTGTGCTCATGCACCACCCTACGCACAAGTGTAAGATACGCACAAGTGGAAACCTCAGAGTATTTACAAATGTTGCTAACATAGAACTGGTCATCCTTCCAAGCATGCACACTAGGGAGGGAACAGGCCTTGGATACTCAGTGGGATGACAAAAAGGTCATATTTCAGGGGTTTTTTTAACTGTTTAAAGTCAGTTAAAAGTTTGGTGGGTTTTTTGTTTGTTTGTTTTTTTACTATATTTCATAATTTTTTATTATGCTTTTCAGGGGCTATAGAAACCACCCTTAGCAGTGATAGCAAGGGAGCACATGAAGAAGGGGAAGAGAAGGGTAGTACCATGTTTGCTCACTGCATTTCTACAATCGTCCCTAGGCATTCCCTTTTGGTGGAAGCCAAAGAAAGGAAATTAAGCTAAATGTACCTCTGATCTCACTCAGTATAGCCATTTTCACATTCTTTAAGACCAGGTAGAATGATTAGATCATTTGGTCTGATATTGAGGTTAGTAAAAGCTATTTCATCAATAGGTCTGTATGACTAACTCACGTTTTTAGAGTATTGGATCTAATCATGTATTTGTACTCCTGTTTACCACTTTGTAGAGCCTTCGTGGTTCAGGAAAACAATTCATCATTTCTATTTTTTAATTTTTAAAAAGGTGCTACTTTCTGCAAGCTTCCCAAAACTAGAAAGTAGGTCCTTGGCTAACATAAGTTGATAGAGTTGGTTGAATTTATGCATTACACTGAGTGACATTAGCAAAGGTCCTTATTTACTTCCTTTGACCACCTCTCTGTTCAAAATCAGTAAGCTTAGTAAAGCGTACTCAGCACCTTCCACATGAACATGGAACTCGTGCTTCGCTCTCCCCATGGGGTTGCTTGCTGTGCACTGGTATGTTCCTTCATCAGCTGCAGTTGCTTGCTCTATCTTCAGTATCTTCCCAAAGTTTTCTGTTTCTGGTTCATCCCTGGGCAGGTTTCCAGTGAGTTTGACCCAGCTTAGATGAGGAGTTGGGCTGATAGCAAAGAAAAAAATAATTAGTTGAATACTAGGCTTTCTGTGATGCTTTATGTTAGCAGAGCTGCTCAACTTCATGCGTACGGTTTGCAAGGTGAAGCTTTCAGACTTTTGAGCCCTTTTAAAACACTGGGGCTATAATAAGGGTTATACTATAGGCTACAGCTAGTCTAAACTGCTTGGTTTGAAGAGCCCCTGTGAACAGGTTCTTCACAGCCAACACCAGGCCATGGCATGAGGCTGCATTCCTTGTATGTGTGTTGGCACAGACTGCGGGAGAGGGGAGGGAGCTCATTTCATCCTACTCCAAAAGGGCACCTGAGGACAGACAAGGAGGTAAAGACTTTATTACAGTGACTTCACTCAGTGTCCTGCCTGATTAGAAGGTGTCCAGCCACTGGAGATGGCTGAAAATGCTTCTTACATTTTTAGAAAGCAAATGGCAGTGACACAGAAATTCAGGACAGACTGTTGTCTGCACATTCCCAGCTGGGCTTCACGACCCCGACACCATACACGACACACAGTGTCATATCTGCTTACTCTTGTGTCCATCTGTTATTGTGGCAAAATGCCCGGGCACAGACTACTCAAAGCCTCGGATACCAAGAAATTATGGTTTTCCATGAGCAGTGAACATAACCGTGCCAATATCCTATTATTTCCTGCGAGAGACCTTGTCCTGCTTTTGTACCAAACTCAGGCACTGCGGTGCCCTGGTGTTGTATTGAGGCAATGCCCTCTTGACACTGTCATTACTCGGATTATAAGTCTTCAAAATGACAGATTGGAAATGGACTTAATTCCTTAGTTTGCAGTTGGCTACCCCTGATTTTAGTTGCTTGAAATCTGGCTCAGTCTATCCGCTTCTGTGGTTTGTGGACATTTGGTGGAATGGATTGGCAGAGATATAGGCAAAGCTGATCATTTTTCTGCTGAAAATGGGAATTTTAACAAAAATATTGCTTAATTTTGCTCTAAATATTGGGTTTTTGAAGGGTTTCAGCGAAAAATGTTTGTTTGGTGAGCAAACAAAGAAGTACTTTGTCTTCTTTCAAAAGTGACTAAAAAAAACCCCAAACCTTTTTGTTCAAAAAATCTTAAACAAAATTTCTTTGAAAATTTTAGATGAAACAAAAATATTTCCGTTATATTAATTCTTGCACATGAAAATTCATATTTGTGTATTTCCAAGGTGATTTGCCTATTAAGTACCCTGAAAACACTATAAAATCATAGCTGTGGACTTGTGGAGGTTTGTGCGCCTGTGATGACTAGTGAACTAGACAAGGAAGTGTTGCAACAGGGAACTAAAACTCACTGCAGATACTTGGAGTGAATCCAACAGAGACAAGTAATTCACCTTCTCTCAGAAATGGTAACCGACCGTAGAGGCATAATCTTGCCAGCTTGAATGAGAAATGCCCTTTCACTCCTACACAGAAAAACAAAATACCCCAAACACGCTTGTTCAGGCAGATAAACATCCCAATTTTGGAATTTTCTAGAGGGGACATAATTGCACAGCCTTTACTATGAGTTATCTATCTGCTAGCCACCGCCTGTGTTCACAGACCTCCAGCTCCGCCATACAGCATGAGAAGACAATGATTTAAGTCTCCATTCAACAAAAAGATCTAACAGAAAAAAACCAGAAGAAACTGAGCTTTCATTGTGGTTTTAGCAGTTAGAGAGATTTTTGCTTAACTTATTTCTCTGGTGCCAACTCTTCTGGGGCAGTTTATTGCATCCACAAACACACAGTAAAAACTGGATAACTGGACTGACAGCAAAGCGGGGCTTCTGTCTATTTAAGTTACTGCAGCAGGAACAATGTCTGAGAGAGGTATTTGCAGCTTGTGAGAACCGCACTTAATATTTATTTAGGCATTCGCTTACCTTGCCCTTATTTTGTCCTGTGTTATTTACAGTAAGGAACAAAATTGTCCCGATTTCCCATCACGTAGCATTCACTTTAATCCTCCTCTATGTTATTATAGCAAACATCTCTTCATTGAGATATTCTGCCATGCTTAATACAGCCAGATCCACAACTAGAGCTTGAACAGTGCTCTAACATAAATGATAATAGCAATAACAAACTTGAGATATCTGTGCAGTACAAAGCACCAGAGGCATGCATAGGAATGGGGCACTGGAACTAAATTCGAAGTTAGCTCGTTAGTGTTAGTTTTAGCAGAATCAAAACAATTTGGCTGACTGCAGTTCACTGTATTTTTACAAAATTGTGACATTCATTCCTTGACATATTGTTGTGTGTGAGAACAACGTGGAAGGAATATCCTTTGTATGGGAATTCTGAATGCTGGCACCACAGAAGCAGCCAGGTTCATATGCACAAGCCAGCATCTCCCACTGCAACTGGGCTACATGGACCACCATTTCACTCAATGGTGCCTTTCTTTAGTGGATGCCTCGTATTACATGACTCAAGAACTTTTCTCTTAAAAACCTGAGAACTGACACCTGGAAAAATGCTGAATGATTTTTGAGCATTTGAACCAAAACTGAGTTGGCAAAATTAAAAAAGAAACATTATAGGTTGTGAGCCAAACCACAGAAGCTGAACCCTGATGTTATTTAATGTCTCAACATCTCAAAAGTAGTACTACTGTAGAAAAGTTCCATAATATTTTTTTCCCAATATAACAGTAAAAAAAATAAAAATCAATACTTAACAACAATACAATTCTAATTGCTTATTTCTAAGCTACAGCAATAACAAATATATGAATGTTGCATTCTAGCTCTCTGCTGCTTTACATGGAGTATGAATGGTTTAGAAAAACTCTGCATAGAGGTTCAATTTAAAATTGTTTGGGCAGGTAGATACATTCATTTGTAGTTGTACAGCTTTTAATATGGCTTTTTCTTTCCTCAATTCTATTTCAAAAAGTGATTAAGTTTGTGCAGTATTGAGCATTACTCACAGCCCTTCAGCAATACATTCAAGTAGCAGGACACCTCCCTTGATGACAGTGACTGATGAGCTACTGCCAGCAGATTCTGGAGGGATCAGCAGTTTGGGTTTCCGTTCCTTGATAAAATTTGCTAAAAAATAAAATAAAATAAAATAAAAGTTAGAAACGAAACTTAGAGCCTTTGCTTGCCCTTCAATAATGCCATAAACATTACTCTGTCAGAAGGTTTTGGACCTCAATCTATAAATTTAACTTTTTATTTATATAGCCTGAGACTAATCCATGACTCTCCTGTTTCTCCTGCTTACAGTCAGAAGATGACTACAAGTGTAACAACAGGCAGTAGTGCTGGTGAAACCCCTTTTCCTATGGTTTCATGTCCTGCTACCCAAGCACTGGCCCATTCTACCATATACCTCAGCCAGTCTTGGTACACTGATCTTCTCAATTGCTCATCTTCTGATCCACACCATCTTTCTTAGCACCTTTCTTCTGCATTGACTTCATCATCTTTTATGTTTCAGAGGAAAACCCATCTTTCCTCACTTGAATATCCCACAGAATTGTCCTTGTTACAATTATTAAATCTACAGTAATGGAGATACAATTTGTAAGGAAGACTGTTAAAATAATAAAACAAGATTGACCTGCATTTGATTTCAACGGACCATTTGTTCCGGGCTGCCAAACAATGGTTTCATGATGAAATATGCATAGAGTTAAATGGCTATCCAGTTATCACTATAATAACAATTAGCACAGTAATGAATAAGTCCCTAAATGGTACTAGTTCTTCAAAAATAGTCAGTTACGGATGATTTGGTAAAAGACCCCATGTATCTCTCCAAAACATTTTCTTTTTTTTTTTCATCCCCTTGCTTTGTATATCTACAAATCTGTGTCACAAGTGCCCAGAACTGCAGCCTCTGGATATGCTCACAGGGTTTTCACCTGCCCTCCACCTCCCACTGCCAAAGGCAGAGAGTCCCCATTCCTGGGCAGTGACAGGAGCTCAGGCATCTCTCTTAGGGAAAAAATATCAGTTTTTGAGTGTCTGTCACTCTGCACAAGCCGTGTTTGTTCTGCTCACAATGCTTGGTGTCTATGGTTCAAGGCTTGAGGACTGATCAGTGTTTTGAGTTAATCACCCCAAAATACTTGAGTAGAACCCTTTTTTAAAAACTTCAGTGCTTGTCCACAAAATGGGGTTTTCCAGAAGTTTAAAATTGGGCGTTGCGAAACACAGAGGCTCTCAGAAGCAATTTAACCAAATAAACCAGAGTCAAGAGCTACATGTAAAAACTGAAACTCTCATTTTCATGTATTTTAAATGAAATTAACTGGGTGGAGAATCGCAGGAATAGCCACTAGCTGCCTTATGACCTATGCATTGCTTGCATAAACCTCAGCAGAATATTTGCAGGCTATTGCTCCACAAAAAGGGAAGCACAAAGCAGGGGAAGATGTGAATCCCCAGGATGAGAAGTGTTTTATTGTAGTGCTTACCCTGCGGTGAGTATCAGACGGCAATATACGGCCAAAGAGAATCACCTCCCATCTACCCAAGCTGCAGCTGGAGATGGGGACAATTAACACAGAGCACCTAGAGCTCTATAAATCCACACTTTAAGCTCACCCGCAGTAATGCAGCCCTAATATACATGAATTCACAGCTTCAAATCGTGGGTACCTAACACAAGCATCTTATCAGCCACAGGGAGATTTTGAGCATCCAGGTCTGGTTCCTGTTCTGAACTGATAACATGAGAATCCCAGGACATCAACCTCCTTACTTACATTATGAAATGTGAATGTTCTTTTCCTGAGTAAGAAAACTACCTCTTTGTTAAAAACCCTTCAGATTTCTGTCAAGAAGTACAAGATGGGCAAATTGTACTCCATGGACCACTTAAATCCATCCCATCACAATAAAAAGGCTTTTTGTGGGTTTTTTTTTCTTTTTACTGAGCAGCAGCTCACATTTCATCTCAGCTGGTAGATTCTCAGTTTAAAGGTTAAATAACAGAGGCATTCAACTCACCCTTAGTAACTGCAGCATTAGGTGAGCCTGAGTCATTAGCATGCTTAACTGAAATAAATAAAAGTGACAACCAAACACAAACATGCACAGTTGATATAGAATCAAAAGAAACAATAAATCAACCAAAACAAAAGGATGCCCCCCCCATTTCTCTCATAAAAGAAGAAGGAAAAAAAAAAAAAGTAAAGCAACAGATGAACAAAAAAATTTATGAAAACACAAAGACAATTCTTCAAATTTATGTATTATTCTGCAAATTATTTCATAGGTGATACGATCATAATTTCATCCTAGCTACCTAGTATAATAAAAAAAATCACTAAGCTGTAAGTAATCATTATAAAGAATTAAAAAAAAATATTCAGTGTCTTTTTTCTTATTGTCTACATTTTTCTATGTAATTTTTTAATATAGTTCACCAACAAGAACTTGACACAGAAAGGAGTGAGCAGTCTCAAGCTGAGTTTACAAGAACATATGTGCCTCATATTTGTCTGCACCCAGTCTCTTGACTTCAATGGCAAGGTGAATACATTGAAGTGTTTTGCTGGGCCACTGCCAGGGCTATCAGTGACCTCACAATCAAACCCCATTTCTTATTTCTGTAATCTGTCTCTGTGTGGGACTGAACCCAGTAGAAAAGCTATGGAAACCAACATTTCATTTTGATTTTCTCACAATTATTATCCCAAGATACGGTTTAAGCAAGTATTAAGATATACAAACCCACTACACTAATCCTTTATTTTTTTATCCTGACAAGAAAACTCTCAAAATCATGTATTAAATACTAGGCTTTCATTCATGAAGAAAAATCTCCTTGGCTTTCTGGGCTATGTAAGCCCAAAAGGTCAGAAGAATTAGTGAAACAGAAGCCTGATATTAAGGGCATGGGCAGACTCAGTGAGTGGTACAAGTGACACCAGAAACTATTGCAGCCAGAAGAGACTCAAGCAGAACAGAATGGATCTCCAGCTGCTATAAGCTGCCTTAGTTCCACCGGCTTCTATTGGGCTTTGCTGATTTAACACAGCTGAGAGCATGCCCTAAAAGGCTGAATTTTTTTTCCTTGGATATTTGTATTATTTTCCTCTGTTTCTAACACTAAGACCTATACACCCCATGTATTCAGTAGATTTACACAGCTGGAATTAGTAGTTTGATACCACAGTGAGTAGGTAATACACACAGACAAATGCACATGCATGTTGACGGGACAGCAAACCCCACATTCCCAGGTGAGACTCAGGGGCAGGAGCAGTACCTGCAACCATTTACCCTCAGAGCCTACAGGAATACAGAGAAATTAAAATAAATAAATAAATGAAATGTGGTTTTTTTGGTTTTTTTTTAAATTTGATTTCCATTTCATTAAGGATATGGAACATTCTTATTGAAGATCGAGGTGGACTGCAAAGACCTGGAAAGCACCATGCTTCCCAACTACATTGTTACACCCAGACCAAACCAGGCCTGGACCCAGGAAGGAGGTGACCACAGAAAGTCCTCAAGATCCTGTGAAGTCCCACCTGTCATTGACTCACTGGACCGCAAGAAGAGCAGCTTTCCCTAATGCATCGTTGGCTTTCACTGGGGGGAGAACAGGAGGAAGAACAGAGCACTTTTGGGGCCCAGTAGCTGCAAAAAGCTTTTATTGGTTGAATTTAGCCCTTAGAGTAAGGTTAATAATGCAGGGATAAGAACAGTAACATGCATATTCTTTGGAGAGAATTCCATCAGAGACATAGGGCACACACATCTGCATTTGCTGATGCCTGGGGAGTTGAAAAACGAAAAACAACAGAAAACAAGAAACTACTTATCCGCAGACTTACAACGGGAAACCTTGAGTGTCATTGGCATTTTCTGTACAATCGTCCTTAGTGTTGGAAATGCTGCAAAGCAACAATAATCACTTCGACTGTCATTTTCTTCCACATTTGCAAAGTAGAGATCTCCCTTAAGGCTCATGGAGACCCTTTCATCTTGCGGAATGTGCTGCAAATCTAGCAAGAAAATATAATTATGATATGGTAATGATACCGAGCAGTTTCACCAATGTGACTACTAATGCTCTCCTGTCATATTTTCTTCCAGATACTGAATATAACTTTGAAGCAAAAGAGGCATAAGGCCCAGCATAACCAATGAGTTATTTAAAAATATTTGACATAAGATTGATAATTGATAATATCTTATGTATATTTATATAGAAAATATATTCAAAATAATTATTAATTGAGAAATTGATAATAAAAAAATACTCAGTACAAAGTCCCTGCTCAGATCAAAGGAATCTTCCAGCACTTCTCCCTGACACAAAGGCCTGTAATGATGACATGGAGGTCACCTTTTACTTATGTCCCCACGGCCAGGCTCTAAAGCAGTTTACTCTTCTGTAACTACAGATTACAGCAGGAGAGTGTTAGTAGGAACTAAGGTTGCTGTACTGTCATGTTGTTGATCCAGCCAAATGCAGGTCTGTGCTAAATATGTACGTCAGGAGTAGAGAGACTGCCTTCCAAGATCAAAGGTTTAACCTGACACCCTGTCTCTGTAAGTGCTTGGTCAGCTTCAGAAACAAACCCTTCATCTCATGGAGGCAATCCAAGTTACTGTGCTTCCCAAGAGCCAGAAATTCCTTCAGAACAGAAATGCTGAAGAAAAACATGACAGAAACCCAGAAGGAAATAATTATTCATACCTGACAGATTCTTTTTCTTAGTATCATAAATCAACTATTAATTTATGAAAACAGAAAAATAGTAATGATAGTAATAGTATATTGACCCATTTTATAATTTCTACTGTAAATGTAGTAGTCCTCATTACTGGTAGACTAATTAACTGATTTGTAAGCTTTCTGATAACTCATATTTAATAATATGTTGTGCCAACACAGTCTACAATTTAACTTTTTGTTATGTAAAAATGTATCTTCATTCTCCATTTGTCAAATTTGTTTTTCAGTATCCCAATCCTTTTGCTGAGCACTTGCATGATTACCATGCACATCAATTATGAATCTCTAATGAAACTGCTCTGGAAGACAAATGTTTTGAGTGTCCTCATATTAATAATGTAGAAATTGTTTACTTACCAATATTCATCCAATAGATGTGCAAAGGTGGGATGCCTTTTGGGGGGTTACAGTGCAAAATCACAGAATCACCATGCTCCACATCCAGGGGCTCAATTTTTTCTTTTGGGAATTTTGGTACACCTGTACAAAACCAAAGATGTTCCTCTTTTATTTTTACTTCTTGAAATTTTGCCCTTTGCTTCTCCCTTAAATTAGTTCTTAACAAAATATTTACTTTAACATAATGTTTTGAGTTCTCTGGTTTTAGGTACTATTATTATTTACAAAGTGATACAGAGTAATAATGACTTTTACTAAGAGTAGAAAATCTCTGTTAGCATTCTTCATTCATAAAGTGCACAGCATGTAGTATTAAAAGTCAGGCAACTGAACAGTGGTGGTGTCTGTGATACCCATGAGCTTTACTCAGGCTTTATTTTACTGCCTTTATTTTCAAACGCTTTCTATACTTCATTTATTTGTACCGTCTGGAAAGGAGAGCTCAAAGCCACAAAGAACTGAAGATTGAAGCTTAGTTGGGTATAGGGGTTCCAGGCTCTTCCCCGGGGATCAGAAACCGGTCTGGGAGTGCAGTATGTTCTCGGAAGTTTTGGCTAAAAAATGGTTCCCAAGTTGCC
Source organism: Nesoenas mayeri (assembly GCF_963082525.1). Classification (NCBI taxonomy): domain Eukaryota; kingdom Metazoa; phylum Chordata; class Aves; order Columbiformes; family Columbidae; genus Nesoenas; species Nesoenas mayeri. The sequence continues at coordinate 13,158,025 of NC_137560.1, forward strand.
ACTGCAAGTCAGTGCAGGTGAGGACAGACATCAGGCAGCTATTCTGCCTTGTGCCTGGAGTTGTCCCAATTCTTATCCAACTCCAGAATCAGATGAAGCAGAAATCTGGTTCAAAGATTATATTGCCTCCTCGTCACCTCAGGTATAACACCTCTGCTGTGCAGATTTTCTCAGCAAGCTTGTCTTTCTGGATGCAGAGATAGCATTTGCACTAAAGAATACACAGGGTTGCACAAGTGCTACACTATTTGGGCTTAAATATGATTAAGTAATTAACAGATCAAGGATTGTTTAATCACCTAGAGCATCAGCAATGATGCCAGCAGACTGTTGAAAGCCTGAAACACACTTGGCAAACCTGGCCAGTCTCAGCAGCCCAAAATGTAACCACAGTGCATCCAGGTAGAGGGTATGCAGAACTGGGCTGGAGCCTGCACCAAACCAAGCACTGGGAGACTCAAGCTCAGAGATTATTGCAAATAAATTAGTCTGCAAAATGTAACCACTCCTTAAAGGCAGATGTTGTTTTCTGCTTTCATTCCAGGCAAGTTCAAACTAGTAAAAGTTTCAGTTGAGGTGATTGCATTAAAGAGCAAAATTAACAGCAATTAAAGAGCAAAGGAACAAAAACATCCTGGCTGTGCAGAATAAACTGGCACAGCAAACATTGCCATTCTGGTGTTCAAGTCATGACAGAGAACTCTGATAGCAAATAAACGTTTTGAAACGTCAGATATCTAACAACTCCACAGGATATCTGCAGTGTCACATCACAGAAGTCAAAGAAAAGAAGGAGGGTGAGAGATGCTGGGCCAGGACTCTGAGAAGACTTTATACATTGTAGGATTAGCAAACATAAAAATAAGCAATCATTATAATGCTGGTTGTCTGAATGCAGATTGTGAATAGGTGTTATCTCCAGGAGGATTATTAACGCGTTGTGAATTCTTAGAGGCAAAATAGAGCTAATGAGCATTACCCACTCTGTAGGTGAAATTTCAGATAATGAAGGAAACTGTATACTAAATTCCAATCTTCTCAACAACCTATACTCTTCAGGCCCTGGAAAATATATCTACTGATTACTGGAGAGGTGGAACATTTTCCAGTAGGAAAAAGCCAATTTATTGATCTAACACTTATTCATTCCCAAAAGCACATCACTCTCAACAAACCTATAAGAAAGCAGGATCAAGCGAAGAATAAGAGATTTCTGACTAAGACAACTAAAGACATCAGCAGATAGACTAATAGTGAGATCACTCATCTAGGACATTGGACACTCTTGTTCAGACCCATTTTCTGCCTCATTTGGCACAACTAAATCTGAGTCTCCAATATCCCAGTTGGGTGTCAAAAACACTGGCCTTCTCAGCCAATTTCTGTACCCAATAATTACAGAGTTATATAAAAAGATAGCAATTTGCACCAGGAGACAGTGAAAAACCACGGTCTCTATGACATTAGTTGGCAGCACTGGCATTCATCTGTGCATAACCCAGATGTCTGCCTTTGGTCTCCAATGAGGGAAGCAGCAACTTGAATCTCAGTCTCTAACAAGTACTTGAGCTACAGGGGGTTGGGTCTTCTAGGTTCTTCCATGGTGTTTTGTTTTGCTTTTTTCATTATGAAAAATATTGAAATACTTTGATTTTCCTCTCAATACATAACCTAGAGTGTTTTGAACCCTTGAAGTATTGCAAAGGAGGAAGACTCAACTTCCACGATAAATTCCTGAACCAAACCTTCTGACAAGAATTTTTTCTTACTGGGGTCCCATAGGTCACAAAGATTAGAAAAATAACCGCTTATGAATTCTGCATGAGGAGATTTATTAAAACTAAGAAGCTAATACCACATTAGACTTTAGCACTTGCACATTTGTCTTCAGTATGTACATACTGCAATTTTTTTCCAGTGTTCCTCTGTTTTAATTAGAAGATATTCCGGAATCAATCACAACTGATTTGTGGCTGATCACAGAAACTATCACAGCTGAATTAAGCTCGAAAGTATCATATAAGATTAATTGTGTCATGAAAGTGTTTAATACTGTATGGAGTTATCAATGCAGCACATGAACACTGTAAAATTTACAACCAATTGATCTCTTTGCAGCGATACCATTAAAATTGTCATGTCAATCTTTCATGCAATTCCCCACACATGGATATAATGAGAGGGGACAGAGAATTCAATGTAGCTCCGAGTGCTGCGTCTCACATATCCATAACACAAGGGAGAACAACATTATTTAATGACTGAGAAAGGCTTGCTGAAGTGCCAGCAGGATGGCTCTCATGACACAAGCAATCAAGTGGTACGTATGAAACAGCCACAGGGAAGATGAAAAACTGCACACCTGACTTCTATTCTGGAGACATCTTCTAAAAGCCCACTGTGATATATAAAGCTCTCAAAATAATCTTGGGAAAAGCTTCACTGCCCAAATATTATTTCCTAACAAGGTTGCAGTGTGAATGCTGTACAACACTCAAAAAACAGAATTAGAGTGCTTTGATAGTGTGTAAATCATGGAAATGGAAGATTATTGAAGTCCAGAGTCATTTGTGCAAGGAACCAGGCTGTCTAATCCCTGGGGTGACTCAAAGTTTAATGAATGAACTGTACTTGAGATTAGGCTGCCATACCACTGGCATATGAGGTTGGCTGAGAGAAATTTCAGAAAGAAGGCCAGTTCACTCCTTCCTACTTATTATCTGTTCAGAAAATGCAGTATTTCAACAAAAATCAAACAGGAGGGAGACAAATACAATGCAATATAAAATTCTAAATTCGAATTTAGCAGTATAGAGTTAGAAATATAGCAACCAGAGTTGGGTTACTCCAGTCCCCAGCAGGATTGCTTCAGATTTACTCAGGTACCTATTAGCACAATTTGTCCTACACCTTAAATTTTTGTCCTATTGCTGACTACAGTGACTTCACACAACTGTAACTGTATCGAGTATGGGAATTTATAGCAGTTCAGATGAGAACTGAAGCCATCCAATCTGATATTTTATATGTTTCTGGGTAAAGTGTTAAGGGATTGAAGGAAAAAGGTTTCTCCAGGTAACTGTAAACTCCTTGAGACCTCTGTGTTTGGTTTCTACCAGTATCTGGTACAAAATGGAAGTCAACTCATTATGTTAAATCAGCAATTAACAAACATATTTGGAAACTATTGTAGGAAAACATGACCCTAGACCAGGTTTTTTTTTATAACCTTCTCTGTGGATGCTGTTGGAGATGTGTCCTGGTCCAGACAGATGCTTAGCCTGACTCATCATATATATTCTTAAATTTTTCCATGCAAACAAATCCTTAAAGGATGTAAAAGTGAGGAAAAGTAGAAATAGTCAAGAAATGTTTATATCCTGGAAATTCCCAGCTCTGCAGACACTTTAACTAGTAGCTAACTGGTTTAGTATACAGATCTGTATCATGTGCAGTGAACAGCCCAGCATGTCAAAGAATCATAAACGTGACTTACAGTCACAAACTACATAAGTTATACTGAAGACATCTTGGGCAGCTTCCAATACTCATCTCAGTACAGCAATTGATATTCTGATTCATGTGGTATACGCAGTAGTTAAATCTGTAATTTCCATTGAAGCATTTGAACTGTTTACAAGATAGGATCCTGCTTATTTATGGATTTTTTAAATTGCTGCATTAAATTGAAAAAGTTAGGAAAGTCTGGCTATCAAGAAGACTGTGGCTGTCAGTACACTGCCTCTCAAAGAAGCTTTTATGGTGGAATCAGTGACAGTCTCTTTTCCTATGTAAATCTCTGTTGCCCTATCCAGAATGATGGTCACCGGCAACAGTCAGTGTGATCCCAATGATTTAGATGCCCAGAAAAGTTGTAAAAGGCACAGGACAGTGGTTTAGGAGGCAAGAGGTTTAAATTTTATTCTTACTTCCTGCAAGGTCTTGGTGAGTTACTCTCTTTTGTTTCCTCTTCCAAAAAGTCTATACCAAATACCTTCACAAAGTGGGTTCCTGAGACCTCCTATTTTAGCATCAGCTCAATATATTTTAATGATCTCACAATATTCATGTATTTTTTTAAATATTAACACAGGTTTTGCTTTCTTTGTGAATGCTAGAACTAACATCATTAGCATAGCATAGCCTGCTACCAGACTATTTTACGTTTGGGCTATGTTTCCATTCTCAGATCTTCAGTCTTTTAGAGCAAAAGCTTTAGAAATACTGAGCATAAATCTTAATGCAGTCTACCATGAAGAGTCTTTTACACCACAGTTAATTAAAGAAGTTTAAATCGTACTTCTTCTTCCTCTGGCATTGAGCCTACTCAGTAATTCAAGCAACAGATTCCTTAAATACAGGATGAGGGTAGCTGAGGTCTGTGTTCTCACCATTCAAATTCATTTTCATGCTGCATGTATCTTGTACCAATTTGGACTTTGTAAACAATGCAAACATACAGAGCTCTTCAGACATCATTCTTCCCTGTTCTCCTTAATGTCACCATATATAGGGGAGGTGTGGTATTTTCATTATGTAGGTGACATTTAATGATAATTTCTGCTGACATTTCTGTTGCTTTCCTAGAATGACTACTGTGAGTAAACAGTATTTTGTTCTCCTCAGCAGTAATGTTATTTTCCTTACAGACCCTGTATTCTCCCTCTGCAGTGTAATTTATGAAAACACTGGCCTAGTCTGACTTGCTAGATTTTCCTTCCCTTCTTTGGCATAGTGACTTGCCAAGTAGCTTACATTCTGCTTGAATACAGCTGGCAAAGTGCTACCACCTCTGCATCATTATCATGAATGCATGTAGTGATCTCACAAGTACCAGTCTCTGCTCCAAAACGTGTGGGCAAATAGATGTAATTTGTCCCAGTGTCAGTAATTGCCTAATTTACAGTGGATCTGTACACCAGCATGTTTGATATTTTCCCTGTGAGCATTTATACCAAACTCTAAACGCTACCGATATCAGACTAACGAACTCACAGTGGACTGGATGACTTTCACTTGAGCCTTCAAACATTTGCATCGGTTACTATTTTGCAGTAATAAGCTGCTATTTCTCCCATCCCACATCCCAGCTTCTGATTTCATGTTCCTTGCTCTGACACGGAGACCACATTGTCCTCTCAATTTCTGGGCGCTCACACACTCATAGTTGCCAAGCTGAAATATTAGCCTTATGACTCCTAACAACACTTGCTTTCCAGTAAATGTTTGGAAAGTGAAAGCATTACATGGTACCTAATTCTTTATCAAGTGAATTTCTCCAGTATTAGAAAGATCACTCCAATTCAAGAGTTTCCTCAAACTCACCAAGTGTCTTTTACAACACTTCCACAAACTGATTTGACTCAAACGAATTTTGTTTTCCCTGACTTCCTACTCCTTTATTGTCCATTACATTTTTAATTTTTAATACACTTCTAACATTATTTCATTATTTATGCCATTATGTCTTTCATGAACAGTTAATATCTTTCAATACCTGTACTGTATTTCAATAACTGCAAGATGGTTATTCTGCCATTTTTTCTGCTATTTGTTTTCTCTCTCCAAATATTCTAATTTCTGTATTTCCATGAAGTGCTGGCATCGGCTCACAAAGAAAATGTCCCTACCCAGATTAGGTAGAGAATTTAGCAGACTACAATTGTTATCAATATTGATGCTTTCTTCTTTACATAAAGAGAAAGGTGTTGGAAGTGGAAGCATCACAAGAGCAAATAGTGGCTCTACACATGAGGGAAGAATTCTTATGGATTTTATGGCAAAGACAAAGCAAATGCTTTATACAGGCATTTAAACAGTCAAGTCAAAGCAAATAATCATTTCTGTCATTGAACATTCAGCTCACCTAGGATTGCTATTAAAAAGTTCATACTAATTTAACCACCAAGCCACCCTCTAGAGGCAAAGCAAGGCAGATGATATTCAGAAAGCAAAAGTAAATAATAAAATTAAAAATTAATGTATGTGGGAAAATATACACATAATCTACCTAGTTGTGTTTGTATTAAAGTTTGTAAGGAGTGCCAGTATCAGCACTTTGAGATCAGTAAGAGCCCAGTGGTATTGTCTGAACTCCTGCATTCAGATCTGCTCATTTAGATTTCTGTCCTCAAAATCAGGAATGAAATTATTTTTTCCTTCCAGTATTCACTGAATAACAACAAAGCACGTGTTATATATGCCCTATTAGCATAGTTCTTCTCCATTTAATTTGAGGAAACACAGTTTTTACAAACAAACAAACAACAACAAAATCACAAAACAAAAGCAAAGAAAAAGCCCTTACTTGGAACAATTAGTTCAATTTCCTCTGACATGGCAGTTCCCAGCATATTAGATGCAAAGCAACGATATTTCCCTTGAAAATTGGTGATGATTCCTCGATTTTGAAGCACAAATGTTCCAGAGTTGTTAGATGCAACTATTCTTGGGTCAGATAATAAATCAAATGGTTTTCCATCCTTAGTCCAGTTAAAGCTAAAAACCAGTAAAAATGTTACAAAGGACAGGTCACAGAACAGAGAGCACTATGGTACAAAACCAGTGGTAAATAAAAGGAAAAACTAGACTTAAAAGAAGAATGTTGAATGGTAAAATGAGCACTGTCCTACTATAACTTGTATTAGCTACTGGGCATGTCTCTCTTGTTGGACACTTTACTTCTGGATAACTGACTGTGACATGAAATAAGAATACAAAGCTTAAGGCAAGGACAATAAATGAAAGAGACCATCTGTGAAAGCAAGAGCCACACAGTCAAAGGAACTAGAGTTTTGCAAAAAAACTGTCTGTAGGAGAGCTGGTAGTTTTGACTAGCAAGGACTGACAGGAGTTCTTCTCACTATCTACAAGAGGTACCATGGTTAAACCTAAAAGAAAATAAGATAACTTGACTGAGTTTCTCCTGGTCTTGACATAGAATCATTTGTAGTTTTGATGCTAGTGGGGTATGAATTTGATGAACCATGAAGTATTTGTCATAGTTCATGTATCTTGAAGTCTCAAACGGCTAAACTGATTCTGAAGCAGAGACAGTTGGAAATTACAATATAACATGCATTTAGTGAAACACATACCTTTTACAAATTTTTGCAGTGTTTCAAGAGAATAAATTAGTGTTAAAAGAAGTGTATGTTTTCACACTTCACTGAGGCAAACTGCTTTGCGACTATGTCGAGAGGCATATGGGTTCCTATCATCTAACCAGCTCTATCACATAGATTTAAATACACTGGGAAACTTTTCATCGATCCACTGACAAACATGAAATAAAGGAAAACTACTAATCTCAATTCATAGTGCAATTAAAAATTATCAAATCATCTTGATATAAAAATAACAATTAATTTTTTTAAGCAAATTTAAATGGTGTTGCAGAGAAAAAAAAAAAAGAAGTATTAAAGAGTAAAAATGACATGCAAAACAGCTATTAACTTAGCCCACACACCATCCAGTGGTGAAAGTCTCGAGAGGAGCTTTTACTATGTTATAATTACATTTTTGTTAATCACATTTTCATTAAAAATCCTTCCTTTCTACATTGATGTAAAATACATAAAGCTTATATTTTGATATTTATTTGAATAACTCCTTATATGTATATTTGTAACATCACCACGGCCATGATCATGTCAGGTACAGACAAGGTATCTGATAAAATGCAAATGTGATCTCTGAATACACAGTTAATTGTGCTTGGTATTTTTAAGGTTGCTGTGGAAAATGCAGAAGACCAGCTGGGACCTTTTAATTACCATTACACACCTCCTATCTTTTGCAGCACAGCCCAGACAAGCTCTTTTAAATCATGGGGTGAACTCAGCACATGCTAGAGAAATGGAACATCAGCCAACAAGAAAAAGGCATGTTGGTATCCATTCACAGAGGGAGTGATAGAGCAACAAAAGCTGAATGGCCTAAATGGAAACAGAAACCTTAACCTTGCCTTACAATGACGAGTCAGTTACTGTACATCAGCTATTCCTCCCCTCCTCAAAACCAGAACAAAGTTTGGTAAAGGCTAAAAGCAAACTCAAATTCTGCTTGCTTCTCCAGGTAAAAGCAGTACTCACGTGGGCTGTGGGTTTCCTCTAGCTTCACATTTAATTGTAAAGTCCTCATCAAAAGGGTAGGCAACTTGGCTCCGAGGTTGCTCCGTGATTGTTGGAAGCTGCACAACTGAACACAGATTGGTACCAGGTTAAAATGTCATTTAAGCAAAACTGTTCTCTGCTCAGGTCCTTTCTTTGAAAGGGACAATGTCAGGATTGTCTTACTCCCAGGAAGACTGAGGCTTGCCTTAAAAAAAAAAAAGGATTATCATCATCATCATCATCTTCCTGGCATTGACAATACTCTCTGCTCCCCAAACTGAACACTGTTGTTGCCTTAGCAGGCAGAGAAAGGCTTGACAGTGCTCACTATGTCCCATCAGCCACCCATGGGCATCACCTGCACATGCTTCCACCTATGTCCAGCCCTTCCAGGGCAGAGGAGAGCTGTGGTCATGCTAAAGCTAAAGTCAAAGCATGGTTATATGGACTGGTAAATTCATTCAGTGGTGAAGTTAATAACGGGCATTTTAATCCAGACATAGATTCACATACATGAAGTAGCAAACTACTATCTCCATCCTGGATAAAATTGCCAGGAAATCCATGGACTGCAAAGATGACTTTATATTCCCTCCAGGGTATGGTAGGGGAAGAGCTGTTACCAGTCACATGGTCACACAGTGGTGTTTCACTAACTTTTTCTTATTCTTTTCTATGGAAATTAAAGTGCTGCAAATGTCTGTGACACAGAGCCACAGGAGGGAGAATGCTCCCTGCAGCAGAGCTGGGGATAATAGGATCATCACATTGTTATAAACAGCCAGGAAGAAAATTAACATCGTCTTTGGTTTATCTTTCAAGCCCAGGAAGCTCAAAGCTGGAGCAAAATGTGGTGTCTTGCCATATCATGTAGTCTCAAAGCTGAATACTTCCAAGCCCACCAGCTTCACTGATCAGACATAATTCCTTTTTATTAAAATATAAAATGCCTTATTAAAGCAAATTAAGAGTTAGATGGTTCCCCTTTGTAGCTACTTAAAATCAGGGGATGCCCAAACAGTTTGTCCTGTACTTTACAGTCACAGCTCCACTTTTGCTTTATTTAAACACAAGGAACCATTGTGGTACCTTCCTTCCAGAAAACGTCTGCTTTCAAATACTGTTAAACAAGTTTGGATAGCTTTAGTAAAATATCCTGTAAACCTGCTTGATTGACTTCTTCTTTGCAGCCAGGGCTATTGGCAGATTCCGGAGTGCTAACGGCTCACAGCAGGTCCACATGATGCCCTGAAACTGGCCCGTGTCCTACTTTGAGGCTACAGGGCCCAAAGCCCCATAAAGAGCCTGCATTTATGTTTCCTTAGGTTGATTGAGTTATTCCTGTATTTACCCCCACCGTAATTCATCCAAAACCCAATATTGTTGAGGTTTCCGTCCCCACCCCCCCCCAGAAAAAAAGTCTGTAGTTTATAATCTTCCTGGTCCATTTATGTTTCAAAAGCACAAAGCTTGGGAGGTCTGGGCTGTAATCCAGGCAGCAGGGTCCACTGGCTTTTATTGGATTGTCCCCTATGAGCTACATCCCATATTTTACACATATCCTGAAACCACACCAACCGTGTAAAACAGGCAGTTTGAATGCATCATAGCCAGACGGATAAAGGAGGTGCTCCCTGGGCGGTACACAACGTGTAGGAAATGCTTCTCTGGGGACTAATGTACGCCCTGAGACATACACCTGCTCCTCTTTCAGACTGAAACAGCAGGATGCAAGACAAGTAAGTAAGGGTATACGTACATCAAACAAGATACAGGGAGATTCAGAGCCAAAATGAGGAATTTATGTGAAGGACAAAACCAAGCCCTTGGAGCTACGCTGTGTGTTTGATAGCAAACACAGATATATGTTATTAGACAAGTTTACTGCTACATTTAAGCAGGTCCAAACAAAGCAGCTTACATTTTTATCACATCTGAATTTCCCAAAGGCCATGTTCTGGCAGAACTAAATTCAAAATGGAGCAACTGAAAAGCAGAATTTACTATTTTTTTCTTTAGGGAAAGGTTAGAAAAGAAAAAAAAAAATGGATACCAAAACAAAACAGCAAAGTGTTCGGTAAATAGCTACAACTCACCTGATAATGGTATTTCAATAGCTGCTGCCAAACTCAATACAGAGAAAAATAGGCATATGGTGATCCCTTTTGTGCTTAATAGAGTCTCCATCACTCTTCTCTAAACAAGGAGTCCAAACAGAAGGAGAGATACCTTATGCTTCCTCTCAGTGTCACTTCAAATCAGATGTAAGGATGTGAAAATGAAAGTCTAGCAAGAAAAAGAAACAGCCATATTAGCTTGTAACATTAACTTGGCTCTAACAAGGTTCCTAAATTAAAGCAATGCTTCAGGATTTGCAGTTAAATTGCAAATTTCACTAAGTGGTACAACTTCCTCTCCTCTCTCCCTGCCTCCTGGCTTCGGGAAGGTCTATTAAATTTCTAACAAAAAAAAATACATGCACAAAACTACAAACCCATTATAGCACAGAAGTATAATTATTTTTTGTTTTGCAATTAAAAGTAGGGATGGTTTAAAAGATAGTATATTTGTAATCATTCCGGTTCATAAATTTTTGTAATGAGAGTTGTGTAAGTTGGAAAGTAATGTAACAAATCTAATGAGAGAAATTTGGTACACTAATGACCTTGTTCATAAATCTCATGTGTCTTTTATCTTTCATTTATGTTTTAAAAAGGACAAATCTAGTTTAGTTCATTAATAAGGGCCAGAACATGAAACGTTTGCTTTTCCTCCATAATCCCAGTACTACTATACATAGGTTTTACACAATTCATTATACATCTCCTTAGGTTCTGCATTACAAGGTAAAAATGTCAGGTGGCTGCCAAAAGGAGACATATTCAGCTCTAATAGGTGTTTAAGTGTAATTCACAGAGAAGTAAAGGAGAGAGAATTCTACAAGCATGGGTGTATGGAGGATTTCAGTCTTCAGTGTAATTTACAATATCTCAGTGAAATATCAACCAATATAAGGTACATTTTGTACCTGTGTATCTTCTAACACATAGCACTCACCTGACATCAGTCTCTAGAGAATTTAGACCTCAGTTGTCAAGATAATTCTGCAGGAGCAATTTTCAAGACAAAGCTACTATGATGGAGGTGAGGACACAACCCACCAGCAGCCCAGCCCTGCATAGCACAGCGAGCTCCAAATCAAGCCACTGAGTTCACAAGTGGAGCCGTACAACCACAACAACGCATTTCCAGACTAAGCCTGGCTCACATACAGCTCTTGTATCTTTGCACTCACCATCCGGTTAATCCAGGGATCAGAAAAGCAATCCCGGGATCACCGAGAGCAGTTGGCGTGCAGGAGCAGGCAGGAGGTGGGAGGTGGGCGGTGTGCTGGGGATGCTGGCCCCGGCCCAGCACAGCTGGCTGCAGCTGAAGCAGAGACAGTGCACAGCCACACAGCCAGCACATGCCAGTCCATGACACTTTGGTCCTGAAGGCTGATTTGCCAGACCTCTACAAGACACAGGCATGAAGCAGAGATTTCCCTTTTACCCAACACACACCCTCTTGCATCAGCAGCCAGAGACAAGCAACAGGTTGTGCTGTGGTTCTTTCTCCAGAGTCATTAGCACTATCATTTCTGTTCACTCATCACCAGTTCATGAAAACTTTTGGGAAGTTAACATCTTTGATACCAGAATCCCTGGGTGAATATCGAAATTGGCCAACAAGGGGAAAAGAGACAGACACTATAATCACATAAGCCTCATTTGTTTAGAAATGAGGCTAAAAAACAGATGTCTTATAAGTATCTTAGGCACTGAGTGTTCACTGATGGAAGAAGCTGACTAATCTGCTTAATGCCTGTCTCCACAGGGGGGCATGGCACAGAAGGGCACTGGAGGGGACAGGGACTTGCTGGCTGAGCTGCCACCGCCAGGTTGTGCCTGGGTGCAAATCAGGCAGAATCAGGCAACACCAGTAATTTCTGTTTTGTGGCAGTTGATATTTCCCTCAAGTTTGATTTCTCCTGGTGCTAACCTGTGAGAAGTAGACCTTTCCAAACCTCAGTCCAATAAAATCTGGGCTGTATCACAGTGTTGGGGGTGTATGCACGACCCCCAGCTTGCAGCTACCTGATGACTGCACAGCTTCTGTGACCACAGGACTGGGCTCTACTACCTTGCCTAACCTGCTCCCAGCAGATGCTCAGTTCCAGATCTATTTGTGTCATCAATGGCAAAAAAAGATGCTCTGACAGCAAACCCCCTAACCCCACAGTTGCAATCTAGGCTCACAAAAATTTGACCAGTGTTGTTGCTTGCAGATGGCGCATTAGTGGTAGTGAAGCCCCCTTCTCCTCCCATCTGCTGACAGCTCTGGGGACCAGAGCATCCCATGTCAGGATGCCAACCAGAGGAAGGGGAGCTAGGATTACAGGAGGTGTGCAGCTTGCTGAAGTTGCAGACTGAGGAGTGGGAAGTTTCTTATATGAGTGTTACAAAGCATTGTATAGCATCAGATTAAATTCAAGAAAAAACAAACAAACAACAGGAAAACAGCTTGATTCCTTAACCAAACCCATTAGCTAGCAATTTCTTTTTCTTTTCTTTTTTTTTTTTTTTTCAATGAAATGACATAGAGAAAAGAAGAAATATACTAAATAAAAAGGGTATCCTTTATCATATGTTACGGCACGACTTGCCTCTGCAGGCTGTTGTAATTAGTCAGTCTGTCTAGCGCCTTGCTCTTTTTCCCCGTGTTGAATACTAATGCAGGGGGCTGACAGCACCAGCATTTAGAAGCAGCAAGTTCTTTGGGACCAATGGTGCTGGACTTGTGCACAGTGATCGGATACTTCCAAAGGCCACTTGGAAATCTCCCTGCAGCTGCATTTAACCTCTGCCATTTTATTCTGTGACAGTTTCCAGGAGGTACAATGCTGGGCTGACATGAATTAAGCAACAGTATCTTTGCAGAAGTATTTACATAGTGATAACTATCCAGCAAGATAAGCCTCCTGTTCCTGTGTTATATGTATTACACCTAAGGGAGTAGCAAAGACATTATTCTGGCTATGCTGGTTCCCTCAGCAGTTATTATGGAAGGCAAACACTTAACACACATCTCCTCTGACATACCCCAACTGGTCACCCTTCTGTGCCCTGTTCTGGACAGTGACAGTTCTCAGCAGACAGACAGGTCGAGACATATATCCTTCCCGCAAGGAGATCTGTGTCAAGCGATTAACCTTATTTAAGGTAATGTATAGACAGGGCTCACAAATGTTAGGCATTTTATACGGCTGTCATGTGTTTGGCTGTCCTACCAAGCCTCGGGCCCGCAGCTCAGCTGAAACTGGAGTCCCTGATTAAATCACTGACCTTCCCTCTCATCACCAGCACTCAAACAACCCCAAAGCCCTTCCTAAATGAGCGATATCAAATGTCCTTCAGACACCCCATCCATCCCAGCTTTAAACACAGTTACACACCCATACTTCAGGCAGCACAATATTTCACTCCCATGATGATTAAACTCCAAAATTTCTCATCTTGTGCCAGTTTCCAGTAAATGAACAATTTAACTGCTTAAATAATTTGGAGAAATAAATGAGGCAGCTGTGCAAGCACTTGGTGGCTGCAGGCAGGTTTTGGTCTCACTGGTGCCAAAGCACAACGTTCTCCTGGGGTCCAGGAAGTGCCAGAGAGCAACATGCAGAACCTTGACCTTGGTAAAAACATCATTCTGGCTCTCCAAGCCAGTGCTGGATCAGGCACAGGGCTTGCTGTGGACCCTGTTTTTTTTCCCAGGAATTCCACATCCTCCTTTGTTCTCTCAAGGAGTCAGTAGCAGCATCCCTGGCACTGAGGAGTGGGGCAAAAGATTATTGAAGAAAACCTTTCTTCTGCGCAATGAATGAGCATGAACGCTATGACAAATGTTACATTTACAATCCCTTCTCTTCCTTCTTCTTTTTCTCCCTCCTCTCTCCATTTCTATCTTTGTGTTTGCTTTTCTCTGCCTCAGGCTTAAGTCAAGTAATTTGAATTCACTGCAAATACTTATCTGTAGTTCCTTACCTGCAATTCATTATTTACTGTGCTATTCAGTTAATAGTAAATACCGATTGCTTTAAGGACAGCTCATTTGTTTGTTTAATGAGCTGCCTTTCACTTACAGTGAGCAAATCTTTCAAAATATCAGTATTTCTAAGGAGTGATGCAGTGCCAGATTCTTTTATTGTATACCATTGCTTTCAGAAGCGTGCAGTAAAAATACTGGACAACTAAACAAGAAAAAAAATCCATTTATCTCATCAACTTAGTGAACAATTTTCCCTACATGTGATTACTACATTAAAATTTCTCATAAACAGTAGCAGGTTGACAGCCAAAATTCCCAGATTACTGGTCTACTGCTTCCAAGAGAAATTACATTGCACTACTAAATATGGCATTGATCTCAGCTATTTGGTTCCCTCTTAAAATATGTGAGATTTGGTCCTTGTTTAAGTCTTGTACAGCACAAATATTCATGAAAATACTGGATTCCCACAGCTTAATTTCTGGGCTGACCTTTTCATTAGTTAGATTTAATTTCTCAGTGACATATATGTCACAGGATTGTTAAATAAAAGCCATTGGTAATTAGAAATTACAGCTTTCAAGGTGGCCCCCATTACAGTATAACAGAAAAAAAACTCTGAAAACAGTTTGCTTCCTGGTATGAGAAATAAAAATTTGGTTATTTGATTGCACCATATGTTGCAAGTTAAGTGACTACATAGCCCAGGAACTTAATTAAGTACTCCTACTCTTTCTCAATTACAATCACAGAAGAAAAAAAAACCAAAACCAAAACCAAACAGACAGAGTCATAATGTCCCCCATCCCAAAACAGCAGCAGTCCTTGCCCAGCACATCGTGTCTGCCAGTGTCCTGGTGAGCCCCAAGCAGCACAGTCAGTATTCATCTTGGTGAATGCCAGTGCTCCAGAACTGATGCCTCTGTCTCCATCCCTCCACAGTTCACAGCCTGAGGTCAGTCTGGACCCAGTGGCTGGGGGCCCAGTTCCCACCCACATAGAATTATAGTTACAGGATTGTTTTGGTTGGAAAAGATCTTTAAGTTCATCGTGTCCAACTGTTAACCTAATGCTGCCATATCCACCTAAACCATGTCCGTAAGAAACTCATGAAGGGAAGCTTCCTGAACCCCTATCACCTTTGAAGGCCTCTTTTGTGAGGCTGGTGGTGTCAAACCCAGAGAAAGTGAGACTCAATCAAAGATCATAGCAAGTGGCCTTGGATACTAAGGAATTTTAGAGTGGAGGGCAGTAGGGATGCTCCACCTGCCTGTTGCCACACTCGCTACTCCAAGCTGCAAGCCCTGGTTTGGGGACACCACAGGTGACATCTCTAATGACAAGGACTTCTACTCAGAAAATGTTCCTCTGAACTCCAATGAGGCTCCAGGTCCATTTCTCCCTTCTGTTGCAGAGCCTTCCACCAAACAAGTGACAAAGAGTCATGAGGCAAGGAAATAACAATTAGTGTGGGACAAAATGGTCCACCAGCAGCTCCCAGAACAGCAGCCACGGTCCCCTGGGACACAAGAATAGCCCCGGGGAGCACACAGGATTAATCACAACTGTGCTTTTCCATGCCACAAGTACCTCCCTACTTCACTAATTAGATAAGATTGAGATTTATGCTAGTAAAACCTGAAATATAATGCAACAACCACACTATTTATGCAAATACTTTTTTTTTTTTTTTCCCTTAAAAAAATACTCACATGCAGAGTCACCCATGTGTTTGGAAAAGATGAGAAAGAATATTCATAAGGACCCATCATTTTACTTCAGGTGTCAATGTTATACATAGCTCTTCCCCTAAAAGCTTTTTGACATCCCAGTGTTAGTACCAGGGAGAAGATAACCTTCACTTGCCTCTGTCCCAGTCACTTATTTTCGGATGTTGTCAGTTCTCAAAAAAGCAGCCCATGATGCATATGCTGGAGGTGATTAAAATAATCATTCAAATCAGAAAGACGTTCTTCCTTCCGCAGTAAAATATTTCCAAATAGACTGTAGCACATAAGCATGAATATGTTTTTTAGATCCAATTCCTCTCTCAGGAGGTCTAGTGAGATAGTGAGAGAAGACTATGTATTATTTATCTTGTCAAGGACTTTATAAAGATTATTGGACAGCTCATGTAAACCAAAAGTTTTCAGTCCAACTAAACAACTTCAACAAAATTTATGCATTTGAAATATTATTGCAACTATTGTGCCTTCTCAATTTTGTAATCCATCAGTCTTTCAGTTCCTTATACCACAAAAAAACCTCTAAAACAGCAAAAAAAATGAATCTAAATAATAAAGAAATATGTACACAGGGCTGTGAAATGTTTTACTGCAGTACAAACAGCAGTAAAATATTCAATTCAATAAACAGTATGAGAATTAATTTCCCTGGGACAAAGTTTTAAGAAAACAGTAGGAATTTTGGGAGCCCAGCTTGCCAGGTCCTGGTTTTCTGGAAGACATCAGCAGGGCAGGGCACCACCAGGCACAGCAGGGTGACGGCTGGTGTATGACCCCGAACTGTTGGTCTGCAATCACCCAGATATGACTGATGTCTTTTTGATGGTTTGTGTTGATTTTGTGGAAACTCAATTTATGCCATTTTTGTCTGAGATCTGTCCTGAGCTGAGTGGGAGCTGGAGAGGCATATGAGCATCTGCCCAGCCTCAGGAGAAGGCAGCTGGCACTATTAATCCATTTTTGCAAATACTCCCAGTTGTTTCTGATGAAATCCTAAAATGCAATCCCACCAAAACCTCAGTAGATCACACTCTGTGCTTGCAAAACATTTAAAATCTAGCAATAAATGGTTAATGATTTGTCTTGGTCATCACACTGTAATACTGAATCACAGAGTACAAGGACCATATTTCTTGAAGCCTTGCATGTCTTTCAAGAGCACACACATGACTGAAAACTAAAGAAATATGGTTTCTAATCAGTACAGAAGATCCACTTGTCTGTAGTTGTCTGCTGACATTTGCCAATGTGAAGCCTCCTTCCTAGGATCTAGAGATACTTGCTGCCAAAGAACATGAGACCATCAGATTTTCCTGAAAAAATAAATGAATTCCCTATTGTTATTTCACCAATATGATTCTAGATTATATATATATATTTATTTATTTATTTATTTATTCTATTTTTACTTTGATTTTCTCTACATCTTCCAACATGCCCAGTTGGATGGCTCCTTTCAGGTCAGCAACAGTTTGGTTTTTAAAAACAGTGTGGAATTGAGGAATATTTCTAGCCACACACGATATTTAAGTTTAATAAATAATTTTTCATTACACATTCTGGTCTATTTGCTCAACCTATCTAATGTTAACTGGACTTGACTTAACCCAGCAAAGGATCATTTATAAAATTTAAGTCAAGCAATCTTAAATACAACTCCCCACTTTTGCATTTGTTTCTTGTGAAAACTTGTGTGAGCAAGCTTAAGAGCTGGAACATTTGATAAAACCACCAACTTAATACAAATTACACAACTGCTCAAAACAAAGTTCAGTTTTGCACCTGTGGATATTCACAATGGAAACCCACTCAAAATGTAGCAGCCCTGCAAAGATAGTCAGGACATCAGGTTTGCAGTTCCATCAGACTAGCTCTGCTGCAAGCTCAGAATGCTGCTGAGCAGCATTTGCAATAAAGACTCTAAAGAAAATCCCGCACGGAAATCAATACCTGGTTTAGCGTTTTCATAGCCAAAGAAATAAATGTTAACTGTGAACAGTACATTGTTTATGGTGAATACGTCATTAAACTTTAGTTATAACATTATTCACACGGCACTAACAAGTAAATTGAGACAACTGTTGATGTGGTTATTCCTACCATTAGAAGCACATAAACCTGAATACCCTGCAGCCAAATTCCAGCATTATGGATGTTCTTAAATATGTGAGTGAATACAAGCATTTGTATTGATTTAAAGAGAATAACAGTGCTTAAGAACAAACAAGACACCAGGTCACACCAAAGTCACCTTGGCTCAGCCCTTCTGACAGGGCAGGTGCAGATGAGCAGAAAAGGGAGGGCAGGAGGTTCCTCTCCTGGTATATACATCCTCCCTACCTCCTATAACTGCTTGTGGACTTTCTGAGCCAGACACTGCATCTAACCCTTTGTCCATAACAGTTACCAACAGACCTTTTTTCTTTTTTCTTAATTGACGACATACTTTGACCTCCATCACCTGACACAATGAGTCCCTCAATACATACAGTGTTAAACTTGCTGCTTAATAGTATCACTTGCTCTTCCCGACTCTCTATGGGTCATCCCCTCCACATCACTTGTGCAATTCCCTGTATCCCCCCATGCAATCCTGTTACCAAACTGAATCCCATCAGAGCACCAGCTTAACCAGAGCACACAGGTGTGGTGGGGTAACTTAGCTGCTCAGTTTGGTGTCAGGTCCTGCTTATCTGGTCATCCTCACTGTATGAAAAAAATGTTCCTTCTCCAGTTTACTTTTGAAGTAGGTCAACTGGGTAGCAACTCTGAGAAGTGGGAGCACTGGGCCACAACAGCAGCTCCTCTAACAGATGAGTTTAGATCTGCAGACACAGCTTTTTCTTAATAGAAACCAGTCCATATCTTCACATTTCTCTTCTTTTAGTTCTACTGTGGCAGCAACCTTGCTTTCAGGAGAAAAATTGGGTTTAAGATAGTGTACTTGAGCTGTATATATCACATCTTGCATCACAAGATGTTTGTGTAAATGTTTTGCAGACTTCCAAGAAATCTACAATTATTTAATTACCAAGTTCCTAAGGTATCTAAAGTTGAAGTAAAAATACCATGATGGCATTTTAGATTATATTTCTTCACTGCAATATGAAGCGTGCTTTGGACAGTACTTGTACAAGTTACCACAAAATAAGGTTCCTGGCTTTATATATATGTATGTTTATGGTTGTAATAGCAGTTTAACCCCCCCATGTGTATCTCTTGTATCTCCTTTTCTTAAATGTATGGCCACACATTCATTCATTTTTTGTTAAGCAAAGAAATCAGGTAAATTATTCCAGCAGAAGGAGTAACGCTGTAGCAGAGAAATGTTGTGAGAATGGCTTTTTCACAGACCTACAAATATGCAAGGATGATCACTCCTCCTTGCTGGTAACAAAACAGCACAGAATTAAGCTTTGCAGATACATCTGAAAGCATGCCAGCTGGTTAAAAATTAAACTATTGTCTGAGGCTTTTGCCACTATATATTTCCTTGAGATACTACATCTCCTAAATAAGCTTACCACATTTCTGGCTGAAACTAGTTTTATATTAATTGAAATTTTCATCAGCGATTAGCATTTCAGCTCATAGGTCAAGCATGAAGCATAAAACACAGTACAGTAGCAACTGGGAATGATGGCATGTCAGCCATGCACAAAGGAAATAAAAGCAGGTTGCATTCTGTTTTCAGATGAGACCACTAATGACAGCCTCCTCCAACAGAGACAATGCAAATTCTCCTGAATTTCAAAATGAATTTTGTGGCAGAGGCACTTTCGTCTTTCGTATACTCATTCTCTCTTTCAAAGCACAAAACAATCACAAAATCATGAGCTTTCTCATGTTAGTAACAACAAACAAATGTGTTCTAGTAAACTAACACCTCCTCGGAGAAATCCTGCCTCACCTTGAAAATCTCTCTTAAAATGCAGCTCATGTCACAGTTAGTTTTAGCCATTCCAGCTCCTTCCTGGCAGCATGTTGTTCAGCAGCCACAAAGCCAGGCAGAGCCCTATTGAATTGGAAATGTGGGCAGTGGATCTGGCAGGCAGAGCTCCTTGCAGGTATGAAGTCTAATGAGATTGTTCATTCAGCATAAAGCTCTGTGAAAACAGTATATTCCCCTCCCAAATGCATACGCATGGGCTCCTAGGACAATCTGCCACACTGCACTTCATCAGGTAGTAAAGAAGGGGGAAAAAATTTACAGCACCCAGCACCTAATGGGCTCCACTGCAAAGCAATGAGGGTTCCACTTTGTGTTAGTGATTTTCACAGCATGTGTTTCTGTTTACTTTAGAGTTCCTTGTGCTGGTAGCAAGGTGACAATGTGAACAGAGGGAAAGAATTAAAAAAAAAAAAAGCATTTAATTGCAAACAAATTACCTCTGTAAACAGCAGAGGATAGCTATTATTTCCACTTGATCCATTAGGTATCAATTTTCTTGATGTATCCCAGACAGATAAACTCATTCACAATGTACAACACTGGTGAATGGTGTCGAATACTAAAGAAAAAAACCAAAAATAATAATAATAAAAAAAAAAACCAACAACTAACCAACCAAAAAAAACCCGACAAAAAACCCCAAAATAAAACAAAACAAAAAAACCCCCCTGAATCTGAGCCTACTGCTTTATCCGTGCCATGCAAGATGCAGGCTCACACAACTTCTCTCCCTCGTGGACTCAAGAGAGGCTCAGCATGTTCCCATAGCCCCAAGAGGAAAAGCCTGGCAGCCTTCACACATGAAATCTTAAACTCAAAGAAAAACTAACATCAAAACTGAAGTAAATCTCCTTCTATACTGGTGTTATTTTTGTATCTCAGCACAATAAGGCTCCAAGACAGTGAAAGTCATTGGGACACTGTGCATTTCTAATTTAAATTGCAGTCGGCGACTCATGACAATGGAGTTTCGTGGCAAGCAATCTCATATACTTTCTGCCTTCCTCTGATTTTTGCTCTTTCTGTGCAATAATAGAGATTAGCTCTTCCAGCTTTGCAGAGGATCTCACAATGCTTGCTTTTCCTGATAAGTCGAGGCCATTAAGCTTCCAACATTTCCCACGTTACCAGAGATACAAGGGATTACTTTAAAAAAAAAGAAAAAAGAAAAGAGAGAAGTGAACTGTAATGATTTAACCACAGAGACTGCATGAAATCACTTAAGGATACAAGTTAAACACCATCCACTTCATGGCAGGGCAAATTCTGAAAATCTGGCATGCTCTGCCTGGACGGGGAGCAACTCCTTCCAAAGCACTGAGTCAAATCTCAGTTTGGGTTTGCTTCTACAGGAGGATTGTCCACAATTACCAGTGGAATTTGTAGTCTACCAAGGAAGCAGTACCAGAATTTACTTAGGGTAATAAGTGAAGGATTTGGCCCAATTTATGCATTAGGAAGTCTAATCACTAGAGCAAACATTGTAGCATAAGAGGAATGGATACTTCATTCTGATTCTGCATTTCTTACTTCCCTGGTGTTTGCCTTAGATGCTGGAGTCTATAATAATTTCATTTTTCCACATGAACAACTTTACGGCTAAAAAATGAACAATAAGCTTAAAGAAAAACACACATGGGCAATCCCAACCCACATATGTGAGATACCATATTCTTTAGGAACTGATACAATCCCAATAGAGGAATGAGATAAAGTGATGGGACAAGATTTTAGCTGGGATCTCCCAAGAGGAAAGAGTTTATAATCTTAATGGAAGTGCCCAAGACATTCTGCTAAGTAGCATAATGCTGCAATTTTCTGGTCATCATTTTGTTTCAATAACTCGTGTTAATGTCAGTGTTTTGCACCAAGGCTTTCAGAGAACAGAGTTCCTGATAAGACGAAGATTTTTTCTGAGCATGGGCAGCAGCTTTCTGCAATTGCTCTGCACTCATGTAGTTTTACCATTGTAAGAGAAAAGCATAGTTCAAAATGCTCCAGATCCCAACGATTTTTCAGATATAACAGTTGCTTCTCTCCATTAATACGTTTTTTCAGAGCACTGAATCAAAACATCAATCAACTAAACTGAAGACAGTTAGCTGGCAATATATTGAATATATCTACTGTAGCTGTGAAGGAAAGGGAAAAGACTTTGTAATTGTTTCGTTCTCCCTTGAATCCATGTTCATCATCCTTTTCACTACTGGCAAGATGCAGAAAAGCAGTTCTCAGTGACTGTATTATTTTCAGGTGATCACACAGAAGGTATTTGATTAGACATGTTACATATACACATGTTGATCTTTAGAGATACAGCTGGTCTCCTACTAGATGCCTGAGCAGAGAACAACAAGGAAGTGAAACACAAGGCATATGCACTATCCAGACTGTCTAAAAGCCTTGAAATACATAAGAGTACTCAACTATTTATTAAGTATCTGGAGAGAAGAGTATTGAAGGAAACTGGGCAAAATTAAGTCCATTCCCTCAGCTAGCTGGTGTGAGTTTGCTGAAGTATCTCCAAACAGAAGTGTGAGTTAGAAACAATCTAGAGCTGGTGCCCACCAACTACACAAGTGTAGTCACGTCACTATTGTTCTGTTGTCTTTACTTTTGGTGGTTTGCTTTCCATAGGTACGGCAAAACATGAAACCCTAAACTACGCCACCAAATATGAAGTCCTTGTTCCAAAAGCCAGAGCTGCTGCCGATTCGTAATGATGTGACTGTACAAACACTAAGCACAAACACACAATATTTTCTCCTGCCCCATTTTTGGAAAAATGTGAACTCCAGCTTGCTGGAAATTAATAAATAACGTTAAATTAGAAGCAAAACAAACATCAGGAGGGGAAAATTCTTCTTGAACTATTAAAATCTGTTAAAGTTATATAAAAATGTAAGGAGAATCCTATGGTTGAATATCAAACACACAGAACCGTGGTCTTCATTACCTATTCTGCCCATAACACTATGTTTTTCAGAACAAGCGTGACTTTTGTTCACCAGCCTGTCTCTCCATGTATTGTGCTAATCAATTACATGTGCATTGGGAAAAAGTGCTCTCCATGTCACGCAAGTTAGAATGATATTATACACTTCGTATAGAGCTTCTATAGTATCAGATCTGCGGTTCTACCTTTTTCTTAAAAATTTAAGAAAAAAAAAAAAGGAAAAATTGATAAATACTCTTGGTCACACTGGTTTTTATCTCATTTGAATTGCATCATGCAGATCCAATTCATTGTCCTCTAATCATTATCTCACAGAAATGATTCTGCACCTTAGAAAGACCAACCAGAAAATGGCTAAGAAAACCACAGAGTCAGTTATTAAAAAGACAAGAACTGCACAATACCTTTCATACACTTTACTCTCACGTATCTCTGACTTATGTTCTGCTTCTTCATGCTTCCCTGCAGCCAAAAGTTGCAAAACATGGGAAAGACCAGCTGCTTGGCCTTACTCCTTACAGACATGAGCATTTCAAACAGATCTCCCCAACACACACAAATGCATGGATATCCCACACCCCTCTTGTTTGTCCAGCCCAATTGATGTGTCTATTAGGCTCATTCCCTTGGGGTAAACAGCATCATTTATTATATAGCAGAACTGTATCTGGAAGCTTGATGGACTACTAAGCATCATCTGAAAAATGTGGCTGTATTATAATAAATTTATTTCATGTTAAATGAATAGCATGAATTCTCCTGAGGTCCAGGTCACAACTTGATGGATCAAGAAAGCACAAAGGGAATTTGCAGAGAGCCTGATATTATAAGCAGAAAAGTGCCCACAGCCAAGACAGCTCTCTAGCATGAGAGCACAAGGCCAAATGTGCTGCAGTGGGGAGCCACACACGTCTATGGTTTAGCCAGTGAATACAAGAACTAATCCTGTACCTAACAAATTCTGTTTTATTCTACAAGGCAGAAAAGCCAGTGGGAGCCTTCCTCATTAGACCTTGTACATCCAAACCATGGGTAATGGGAGTTGGCAGGTGATGTATTGACTTCCTTGACACTCTCTCTACTTTTTGACAATCAAGTAAAAGTCCCAGAGCTTGAAGCATACTGGTTTTCCAAACTGGCAGAGGAGGAGGTAGCAGCTCCTAAAGACATTGAAATGTAAAAATGAAAACTTCTTCTGCCATTACAACACATGCCCTTTGAGCTTTTTCCTCCACTCTCCTTTTTCTCCCGTTCTTTAGCTAAAGTCATTTAAAAGACAGATCTTTGTTTAAGCAGCTGCTGCATGACTAGTCAGCCCATACAGCTCTTTTAATTAAATATTTGCTGCTGTGTGAGTTTTCTCTCCCCTCCCTGCTATCCTTGTGGAGAGCATTTGTTCTTGCAAAGATAACAGGTCTGCTGAGCAGCCTATGCCTTCACCTGTAAGGCCTCCTGCATTCCAAGCCCTCATAATGATAAGTCTCCACAAAAATTAATTTCATGATATGCACTGTGATATTTGTTGTCAAGGACAACTGTCAACAATAAGGAAAAGAAACAAAAGTTGCTGAGATTTAATAATCATTATTAAACTGTGTCATTTACATAATTAGACTTTAGTAATAACTATGGCATAACTCTTTTATGTCAGAGCACTTCATAAAGTGATTTTTTTTTCCTTCCCTTCCACCAGTAACTAAAGAGTAGATCAGGCAAATTATAGCACATACTAACCAGGTTTGCATAGAGGATGGAAATCGAGATGAGTGAATAAGAGAATTCTTGAGAAACATGGATTTCAAGCAGGTTTCTTAACAATGTCTTTCTCTTAGAATTTCTTTCTAGTCAGCAGAGCAATTTCCTGTTCACCACCAGGTCCAGCAATGCCTTCGTGATTCTTCATGGTATTGCCCAGCCTGAATCAGCAAAGTGTTGGGTTGACTCTTCTGTATGTGTTAGTGGAATTTTCCACTGTGTTCCTCCCAGCAGGTAACCAGGGGAATAGTATTAAGAGCAACTGGGCTGACTAAATGCCAGTAAAGTCTTGACTTACTTGGGGAAAACCTACTTTCCTACTGATATCTCCCAAAAGAGATGTGTGTCTTGACTCATCTTTACCTGGTCTAAACATGACTCAGATTCTCACCTACTTCTGTACTGTAAACAACAGAACAAACTTACTGTGAAATAAACCCCTATCCATTAGAGCCAGTTTGACACTGGAGACAGAAAAGGTAAAGGGAAAACAAAGAAACAAACAAAACCCCATGCTTTTCGAGATGTTTTGACAGTGAGCACAGACATTCACAGTACCCCTTCACACAGAAATGAGAAAGCAGCAAGGGATGAAGCTGAATGGGCAAGGGGCTGTGGGATTGCACAGAGGAGCACAGGACCTGCGGTGTGAAAAGGAGGTGGAGAGACAAAGTTTTCAGAAAAAAAAAAAAAAAAGCTGAAAGAGAAGTGCATGAAGAAATTAGACCAGACACCAACAAGCTTGGTACAGCTATGTGAGCCCCCAAAGCAGCTGCCGTTATGTGGAGATGAATTAGAGAACAGATCCTGGGAGAGGATCAAACCAGAAGGGAATGCAGATGAGCGTGGGATCAGTGCTGTGTAGACACAGGCAGGGAGGGGACTTGGGAGAATTTGTGAGGCTGGAGCAGTAAGTCACTGGGGAAGAAATGAAAGAGAGATTGGGTCTCAAAGCACCGAGCAGGGAACTGGAGATCCTGTGATGGCAACGGTGGTCTGTGGGGATGGGAGAGAAAAGCAGCTCACTGAGACAGAGGACAGCAGCAAATTTTTCACTTCACAGAGTATTTCAAACCTGCCTGAACTAAGAGAGACAGTCAGAATTTATTTCAAAAAGAAAGACTAATAGCACCAAGCAAATTTTTTTTATCTATATATAAATGAGAAATATTAAGACAGACAAGATTGTACAAACTATTCAGTTGCATCAGTACACTGGCACAAGAGGACTCAGCCCTCTATTCTACAGCAGACTGTATCTTTTGAGCTCCTGACTGACATCATCTTCTCATCTTCTGTTTCTATGGGAAACCTATCAAATTTCAATAATGCACCACATCTCTTCCCTGTCTTTCCAGCTAACAGAAGCAACTACTAAGGCAAAGCAGGGCTGGGGTTGTGACCACCCTCAGTTACCTATTTCAGGAAAACCTTTCTTGGGGGAATTATTACTATTATTTATATGGTTTATAAACAGTTACCAAATAACTGCAATTCTGTGTGTTTCCTGAGAGGAACAGAAAAGAGCAGTATCCCAAGTTCCTCTGCTTTCCTCAGATCCACTTGCCAGTAAACCCAAGTTCATTAGCACTCTCATGGGTGCTCGGCAGGTAAATGCAAACCGGCAACACACACAGGTCCTTCAAATCAGGGGGAGCCTGAGAGCTATTATAAAATTTGTCTTACATTTAGAAGTAGCCAGAAAATTTAAAGAAAGAAGGAAGAGTGAAATCTCCAGGTAGAATCCCACCTCTAATAGTCTTCACCAAAATCTGAGCACTATCAGGCTGGAAGCATTTGAAGTAAAGATAGACAAGTTTCCTTATTTGGAGACAACACTTTCGGCAGCTGCTAACCTGCCACAGGTAGATGTTAAGTTTCTGTTTCCTAATTTTGTCTGCTTTTCTTTTGTAACAGAGTTTCTGATTTTGCAACTTTTGCTTTATTAGGTTGAAAGTAATTTTCGTTCTCAACTTGTCTAGTGTCAAAATGGGCCAATGCGAACTTACCAGGCATAAGGAGTACCACTTTCATCCTCAAAGAAATCAGTGCTTTCAGCAAATACTTTAAGCCTCTATAATCCAGGACAAGTTTGGGCATCCAAGCTTTTGGGAGTGCCTCTCACTAGCTGCAAGATCAACTCCAAAGCTGCATGCCAGGAGGAGCCATCCCAGGAGCTGGTTGTTATCTTTAGCACCACCTCTCCCTCTTGAAAAGGACAACCCAGGACTCCAGAAAAATATCCAGACTGGCTCACAGTGCAGTTCTTTTGTTTTTAGACCTAATGGACTGCTGTACAGACAGGATTGGCACTGCAGAATGTGTCCCAGTGCCAAGCAGGCTGAGCCTAACCCAAATGACAGGTCAGCAGTCTGTAAAATTGCTGAAGGTGAAGCATACATCCTGAAATATTCAGCTCAAACACATGCCTTTAATCTGGGGATAACCAGCCTAATTGGAGAGCCTCTCAACAGCAATTTAGCAATAAATAGTCAGGAGGACAGCTTTAAATTTCATCAGAAAGCTGGCACTACCTTTGCTTCAGGCTTCGCAGAGACCAGGAGATGAAACATAACCTGCAGGGAGTAATGACACTGACCCCATCCCAAAGTCATCCCAGTTTCCCTGGAGGTGATGGAGCCTCCTGTGGGTGCCAGGATCTCAGCACAGCCGTCAGCCTACTCATTACCCCCTCAAACAGGTCTGCCTGGAAATGTTTCAATAATCCTGTAGCACAAAAATGCTTAAAATATCTGTCAATCATGCTGCCTCCCCACTGTCCTCCCCGCAGCCCTCGCAGCCTTGCTGGGAGGATTGCTATCGAGATTGCTGGTGCTGCCAATGTGCTGCAGAAAATTAAACCCCAGCCGTGGAAACAATAGCTATTACAAAGTGTGTAATCAGCAGGAGACGGGATGAATGTTTGTAATTCCAAGCCCTAGAAAGCATTTTTAAAATGCCTTTAGTCTCATCCACACTTAGTTAATATTTTGCAGCCTAATAGTTGCATTTTATAGCTAGGCCATAATTTTATTGTGGTACAAACTTCTACAGTATAATGTCAAGCTAAGTACAAACTTCTACTGTATAGTGTCAAGCTATGTGATAAATTCAAGTAAACATTTGTAGTAATTATATGCCCAGGAGATTTCATAACATCACAGAATTAAGAGGCAGCTCAGTAAATTATATATCACTTGATCTGCAGTTGCTACATCTCCAGCAAAGAATTCAGCTTCATCTACAGCAACTCTGACATGACACGTCAGTGAGCAATGCAAACCTGTCAGGTAGATCTTGTGCACTAATATTAGTTACCACCTTATCTTGTAATGTTTCTTTACAAAAAACTAAAGCACAATTTTCTTGTACTTTCTTTTAAAGAGAAAACACAATCTCAACTAGTAAAAAAAGGTACTTTTCTCACACCTTGTGAATTGCGCTAAAAACCATTTCCACTTTTCCTTCACTACAGAGCATCCATTCAAAGATATTAACTTGATACAGAGGTGATTATAAGTCCTAATACAAAATGGGTGTCTTGAAACATGTAGATGCTACATGGATAAGCCAAGCAGGGAGACGCAGCCTGCCTGCTGAGCAGAGTGGCGTGCCCAGCCAGCAGGAGCAAGGTTCTTGCTGGAGACATATGTTACTAAAGCAGTCAGTCTGGCACAAAGCTCATTAAGCACTCTGACAATCACTTTGATAGAGCATAAGCCAAAAGCTACTGCCTCTCCTGTTGAAAACTTAAGGAACAAGAATGGTTCAAAAGATTTACAATAAAGAAAATGCAGATTTAAAATACTTTTATACACTACTTCAGTGATGCCAAGGTCAAAGTGACTATAAGCAATTGACTCTATTAGGTATTTGAGCACAGCAATAAACTGCCAAAGCAGCTGCTGCCTTTCAGCTCAGAGGTGGGTGCCCTTTAGCGTTTGCTAAAATGATTTCCTACAAAACCCCTCTCATATGTCAGGCCAATACCCGAAAAGTGCAACACACTTAAAGAACTCACAGATTCATCACCATCTAATTCTGTTTTCTCAATGGCACAAAAAAAGGAGATAATGTTCAGGCATCAACTCCCTCCATATTTGACATCAGTTTTGAAGCAGACTGTTTATTGGCATACATGTGTCCAAGCAAGGCAGACTGAGGCATGGAGCTGTGGGGCTCCATGCAGATCTTACTCCACTGCAACCCTTCCAGGGATGAGCTGAGCCCCAGCCTTGACTTTGCACCATCTGACCTCTAAAAACAGGAGCAAAAAGATGGAGACACAGTCAAGGATGTGGACAAGCTGTAGCAACAACGAACTCCTTTCTGACATAGGAATTTATTATAATATAAATTTGATCTTGCTTCTAATCCCTTCGGTTGCACAAGCAGTGCACTGGAACTGAATCTCTGAACAGAATTTACGTTATCACTCATGTATTTTTATTTTTTTTTATTAAATGACTAATTTATACTCTGCAGACTCTAATATCACGGCCATCTGCCAAAAGGTGTACAAACCATCTAAATTGTAACAGAGTCTATTAATATGTATTAAAAGTCACATTACAGTTGACATAAGCCATTCTTGTACATGAATATGAAAAATATGACTATTATATTTAAAACTTTCAACTAATCATGCATCACTGATTTTCTCACTCTGAGCTTATAATTTAAACCCTTAAATGTTGTAGTGCAGCCTCATCAAACCAAGATTTCTGATGACTGTAAAGACAGCCTATTATAGTAACAAGAAAAGAAAAAAAAAAAAAAGAAAACAAATAGAAACTGGCTTTGAAAAGAAAGAAAAATGAAAGAGTAACAATGAAATTATCTTCCCATCAAAATAAAATTTAAAAAATAATTAAGAAATACTCTGCACCTACTTCCATCTCTGTTTCTTATCATATTGGTCATAATGCAAGTATGATGTATAACATAAATCTCTCCAAAAGGGCTTTGACAGGTGACATACAGAGAACAGACAGATTGGAGGTGACTTCTGAATCAGCCTATGTCCATAACAGAGCTGGTCCTGGTAAAAGCTGTCTAGATATCAGACCTGATTCAGTTCACTAGTACAGCTTTGCTTTCTGCAGAGTGCAGGAAACATTTCCTAATTCATATTTCACTCACAGTTCTAGGGCTTTTGCTCAGCACAGCTTATTTAAAACCTGGGACTCAACAGCCTGAAATCTCTGAGCTGCTGAAGCCCAGAGCAGGAGCACAAAATCCCAACCCTTTGCAGAAACAGTTCCCTCCAGGCCACCAAGTCCTCCAGGCATTTAACATGATTGAGACCAATATTTCAAGGGATTTGGATACTCTGTTCACATTAATACCATAAGTAATCTGAGTGCCCAATCTCTAGAGGCAATTTGGAACCCAGGGTGGGTTTTTGGTTTTCTTTTTTTGGTTTGTGTATTTCTCCCCAAGCACTGAGGAAGCAGACCTACTTACAAAAGCGTTTATTAGACTTGCCGAGCTGTCTTTTCCCTGTCCCTGAGTTACATTGCATGAATGTTAATCGCAGTCATTATACAGTCTATTAAAAGCTCACCTTCATTCCCATACATGCACCCCTCCCCCCAAAAAAACAAAGAAAAAACAACCCACAAGCAAACAATCCACTCACACACACACACACAAAAAAAGCCCACAAAAATAAAAACCAAACCACACTTCAGGAGAGAAAATGAAGAACACAACCTCCAAACCTGGAAGCTGTTTGATGAAGAATTATTGCCAGAGATTTGCATCCCTTCCCCACTTGGTCACACTCCTCATTTCTGAACACCTTTTCATAAAATTGTCTTCAAAATCAATGCTAAAAGAGAGCACAGGGCTCTTCCCCATTAGGTAGGTGGGAAGCTGAGAGACAGCCAGATATTTTGTGAGGAAGTACAGAGCTTGGTAACGATACGGAGGTTTCAGGCAGGTTTAATATCTCAAGTTGTTCTCTGTTTTCCTTAGTGTGTGTGTAGGCTCCTGGAGCTTTCCACTGCACCAAACTTGTGCACAAAGGTATATAATCATGAATGTATTCAGGTATATATGCGTAAAGGTGAAAAGGAGGTGGAGGTGGACAGCAACAAACTCTTTCACCTTCACTTGTTTTCACCAGAAATATTTGATTTCAGCTGTCAAATGCAGTGAGGCAAGAGCACTGTTGGGCATTGCTGCCCACTCTCCACTCTCTCGCAGTCAGCAACATTTCTAAGGTAAAGTGACAACACCTAAAACAAGGGAAGCTAGTGTCTTTAAGATGAATGAGCTGCCATAAACACCTCTCAATTCACAGGTCACAGCATGCTCGAACAGGAATACTCCTCTCATAGAAATCATACCTTTTCCTTCAGCATCCCTCTCTAAAAGAAGATTTTCTAGACGAGTGATGTGCAGGAGAGTTTCTATTCTATCTAAGTTTGCCTTCTTTGCTCTTCCAGGCTTTCTGTGATTAGCAATGCCTTTTGCAGTATGAGCACAGACCTTTCAAACTGCTTGTCCTGATAGAAGAATATTCCACTGATCTCATCTCAACAGATCCATGGGATGTCAGGGATTTTGGTAAAACTTGAAAGAATCAAGTGCATTTCTGTGAAAATCATAACCCATTGAAATAAAAATACATAATATACGCACAAATGAACAGGGAACTTTCCTCAAAGCAATTCTGTATTGATTAGAAATGTAGAAACCCTCTGCATGTGATAGTGAGCTCTGAAGAAGAAAAAACATTCAAGTGTTTTTCCACCCTGTGCACGCTGGCAGAGCCACAAGCTGACTGTGGCTCCCCTGCGCCTCCCCAGCCAGATCCAGCAAGCACTGGAATACAAATCTGAGCGACTTCTGATAAAAACACTTTCACATTTGAATTTTGCAGCATGCACAAAAACAGCCTTTGGGGCCCTGACAGTGCTCTACAACCTTAAAAGCAGGAGATATAAGCACCTTTACCTCAAAGGAAATGCTCTTTGTTTCTTTCCTTTTTGTAATGTCGCCTGTGATAAATCTGTCTCCTGTTTTAATTATCTCAATAAGATCTTCTAGGAGGAACTGCTTCCTAGTTTAGAGCTGCTTCAAAATCTAATGTAGATGATTAAGTAAATGATACAAGTAATTAAAAGATTCTATTAATCTAATTACCATTTAAACCCTATTCTTCATATTATATATCCAAATCTCACTATTCTAGTGTATACTATTCAACTAATATTTCCAGCATGTAAGCCCATGACAAATTAAAGATAAGAAAAAAACACTTATCTTTGTCTGATGTTCACATATCTGCAAGTCTGTAATTTTAGAACAAATCAGCTTGAACAACAGTCACTTATACTACTGCATCACAAGCAATCTGCTGCTCATAGGTTTTAATCCTCCCAAGACAAACTTTCTTCTAAGACTGACCTGGTGTGAAGATTGTCTTAACTTTGGATGATAGAGCATTAGAGGTCAGAACATTTAAAAAAAAAGTGACTGTGTATTTTGCAAACAATATACAGTTGTGGTGTGAGTTGTAGCAAACAATGTACCCATTAGAGGAGCAAACTACAGATGACATCAAACAAAGAGCTGGCACCTTGAAGTAGAAAAAATTGAATGAAAGCAAAAACCTGTGAGGAACCTCTGGATGCTCTCAAGGTGCAAATTTTTACCCTGGCCTGTCTTCCAGGGTCAGTGAATAAAACACTAACTATTGGAATCCAAAATGCTGCCAATAAAATATTGCATTTAGAAAGGTGAAATGGGAAAGGGGATGACAACAACATAAACAAGTTTTTCTAAGGATCTGAAGAACCACTGTGATTCAAGACTGAAATATATTCATTGCTATGAATCTACGAGGCTAAAATTATCTGGAAAATTAATGCATGTCTAAGAGTTCAGACTTCTTTACTCTTTATTTCAAGATAATCTTGCGTAGTTTGTGCCCTGCTTCCTTTGGCAACTTTGCACCTACCAAATTTTTCAAAGTGGTTCCTGCGTTATTGCATGTAACCAATTCAATCTGCCATTTTCTACCCAGGCCACTTTGGTTCACCTAGGCTAAATTTACACCCAGTTTAATACAAAGCTTTTTCACTCTTTCCTCAAGCTCCCTGACCTCTACTCTTGCCATTTCAGATGGGCAATAATTTTAATCTGTAATGCCACAGATGACTTGGAAGAATTCACTTGCAAAACAAAATAATTAAAAAAAAATAAATCTGCAGCTGTAGCTACAATATGAAAAGGGCAGAGGGCTGGAAAGGGAAAGATCAAGAAAGATGAAACAGGTGATTTCCTCCTGTAATATAACAGACGTTGCTCTTAGCAAAAAATACAGTCAAGTAAGGAATTCAAACATCCTATAACTGCATTCAGGATTTACAAATAAAATACATTACAAAATTGTAATCATCCAGGTTTTTGCAGTGTTAGTTGAAGCAACTTATAGGACTGAAATACTACAGGAAAATGAATTTAAAATGGACATGCGCTGAAGAACCTTTGGAGAAAAAGCTCAAGTAATCAAAAGACATCACTTTATAAATTCAGCATGAGCCTTCTCTCTTTAAAGTATTCAGTGCATGCACCTGAAGGAACACCTTCATGTGGATTTGCTTTTCTTTCATTTAAGACTTCAAATGTCACAGCCAGTCTGGATAACCCTGACAAAAATAACATCAGCTGCAAAAATCTCCCATCCACCCCCGTGGACCAGAATTGCCCCAGAGGCACTTGACATTGCACCAGCAGAGCTGCGGTCATGCACCCCAACATCACCTGCACTCACTGCTGGGGCCAGGCTGCTCTGTTGCTTTGTCACAAGAAGCGGCAGTAGCAAAGAAACACCCCCATGTATTCCCCAAAACAACCAAAAAAGAAAAACAAAACAAAAAATCATTTTGAATGTATTTCATTGTAGATATTGACATTCTTTTACCCAAATGATTGTAAAAATGTAGATAACGCAAAGGAAATATGTTCAGCATCTTTTGAATAACAAAACATAAGCTGATGTTGGAGTATAGTACAGAAATCCATTATATTAGGAAGTAGGCTTGAATTTATCACTAGGATGCCTCCAGATATGTAATAATGTGATTAATTTTAATGCATCAGAATAATGCTTAAATATTAACAAAGTTCACCCCAAAGTTCATTTAAATTATTAACACTTGATTATCTATTAATTGATTGTATTATTTTTTCATCAAGTGCTGGAGTTTCTCTCTATTGCTATTCCAGCTCCTTCCCACCACACTGCAATCACCTATAGCCCTGCTCATGGTAGTAAACACAGCACCCAGCAGTGAGAAATTAGCATTTGTATCTCATCTGTGTCAGAAATTGGACTTCAAAGGAAGTTTGTTCACATGAAAAGAAAATATCTTTCATTTTCAGGGGTTGGACTAGATAACCTTTGAATATCTCTTCCAACTCAAACTATTCTATGACTTTAAGGTTGTATCACTAGTGACAACTTAATTTTGCTACTCAGCCCTACTACTGCATACAGACAAAATCCAGTCCATTAGAGAACAGCAATCGCCTCGACAGGTAGGTGTCTGCTGTATTGCAGATCTGTCCTTGTACAGTTTAACAGTTGGTTTGCTTTTCTTGCTAGTAAAATATTTAATCATACAGAAAGCAAAAAGTGCAGTTTCTTTCAGGGGAGATCAGGTAGGTAATAAAGAATTCTCTTTAAGCTGGATGTGAGGAACATATTACTTGAAAATACCCAGATGCAATATAGCATAAAACCATAACATCACACTCTATGTGTGTTATTATAGCTTCAGTGCAATGAGCTGCATTTAGATTATTAAAATGGAACAGTTATTTTCCCAGGATCTTGTGATCATTACGTTCAGCAATCCGAAAGAGATGGACCAAAAAGGGTAGTGAGGTAACTAATGGTATTAAGGACCATAACGTCAGGGCAGCAGCCTGCTCACTCAGAATCAAGAACTGTGCAGATGTCAGGCAGAGGCCAGGACCCATAAACAGGATTTGGATTGAGCACTTGCTGGAAGCTCTAGTTTTAGAGGGATAATAAAGGTGTCATCAAGCTCTAGCAACTGCAAATTCAGCTCCACAGGATGCAACCTGTATGACAAGAAGCTTGAATTACAGGCCTACTTATCCCCTTATTCATAATTACTGGTTATTCATACTAAATAAAATCAACTTGTACCTTTTTCCTTGTCTTAAAAAGCCCTGTCTTCAACACCAATTTTCACATCACTGCTTATCTTCATCAGCAGAACTAAGACCATACTTACAGTGACATATAATGAGTTACACAATAAATGCTTATGGTATTTTGGTGTTAACTAGCAGGGTTTGGTTATGACTGTGCTCTGCACTAGACTAAGACACAAAGACAACTTCATACATTCATATGCAGATTCCACTTCTGTTCTGTGGAAACACGCTGCAAAAATGCATATGCTATTTCAATTGCAATTTTTATGTAAAACACTTGGTATTAAAGTGCAATAGGCAATCAATATTTTCAACACACTCACTTAGAAACAAATATGAACACATTGTGTCAGAACAAAATCAAACCTGAAGAGGAGAACTTAAGTCAGAAAGTTGCATGAAAGCTAGCTTGGAAGGATGAAGGAATGAGATAACTATACAGACACAAAAAGGAGTGGTGAAGGTGAAAGAGAGGACACAAATAGCTTTAAGAAAGAAACTCCAAAACCGTCCCTCTCACCTCAGCTGCTATTTCTACATTACAAACTTGGTATTCCCCTTACAGCTCCCTGGCCACCACAATGCCACACGGCAAATCCCTCCGGGACGCTGTCCATGTGAATGGCCAAATGCTTCTCTTTCCCCATCTAACAAGGTCATTCTTCTATATGTCACATGTTTGAAACATACTGAAAAAGTCATTACTGAGAACTGGTCCAGCTTTAGGAAGAGATTTGCCCAAAGCTAGTGCATCCCAGAAGTCAGATAACATTCATGATGCATGTAAGTATCCATCCTCCAGGACACACAATGACACGTATAGCTGGGAGATGCTGAGGAATTAAATGGGCCAGAAGCAATGCTCATATGACCTTCACACTCATAAATTAAAATGGTACAAGTAGAGTGGAGAGAAGACTTTTTGAGTTACAACATATTAAAAGCTTACTGACATTGAAGTCATAAGAAATAATGAATATTTAACTTCCAGTTGATATTAAAAAACCTATTAATGTTTTATTTTGTCATCCATAATGAAACAAGAAATTAGGTTAGTGATTCCTAATGATATATATAGTGCACTAGTAAAATTGCTGGACCTAAACAAATGCTCTTCTTAGTAAAAGGGGGGAAGGGGGAAGGAACAAGTAGCTGAGGTCCACATCAGGCTAAGTTTCGAGTTTGCCAGCTCCATACATAAACCAGCACTTCTCCTGCACTTGAAGAAATGCTTGCAAGGGTGGAATGTGAGCTCAGAAAAAGATGATATGGATTACAAATCTCAAATATGACCTTGTCGCTGGAGTCCTTGGCTTTCCCAAATCATTTTAATGCTTTTAATAAAGGAGATGGTCTTGGACTGAAGGCAGAAATGTAGTTCCCAACTCTGACAGACTTTATATGTTATTTTACAGAACCTTTTTGTGTCCAGCTATTCTTCTTCTGCCTTTTGGATGCCTTCTTTATTCTTACCAAAATTTCTCAGGATGGGACCTGTGTGCAATAAGTATGCTACTTAGACTTCCCATGGGAGACATAGGTCTATTCTAATAACAATACACTTAATCATAGCCTGAAAGTATTATTTAAGCCTTATTTTGAGGTACATTTGTTCCAAATTCACCAGGAAATCCAGGCTTTTAATTATAAACAAAAGGATGCCTAAATCTGCCCTGTAGTAGTTCATAAGTGTTACACGGAGGTCTAACAAAAGAGTTGACAATGCCTATGATCCTATCAAAATGATGAATTAAAGTGCACAAACCCCATGTAATATGAATAAGTATCCAGGATATTCAGCAACACTAAGTTATTGGAATTCAGCACTATGTAAGAGCTGAACAGGGAACACCCTCTGCTCCTGCACAGCACCATGAGCCTGCAGCTTCCACAATCAGTGGCTTTCCAGTACAGATGAAATGACATCATGAAACCGGGATATCAGTGAAAGTGACTGGCACTTGAGCTCCTAACACTCACTGCTGCTATAAGAAATGGGAAACTGAATGTACTCAAGGAGCACAAAGGAGCTCCAGTCACGGCTCTTGTCTGGAGGTGACTGACAAAAGCTACAGGGCACGTGCAACAAAACACAACTGAGATAAAATGCAGGGTTTTCCTTTCTGGAGAAATCAGTGAAAATGACAAAAACGAGGAGTTCCCCAGTCACTCCTTCCTCCTACTTCCCCACACTGTCCAACAGACAGAACACTAGAACAGGCTGCCCAGAGGTGTTGTGTAACCTGCCGCAGGTGAAAGCAGGGTCTTGGTCTAGATGATCTCCAGAGGTCACTTCCAACCCGAACCATTCTGCAATAAGGTTACACTGGTAGCACTGACACCTGACTCAGTGCAACCTCCCACCTCCACGGCAGAACTCCTCACCTTTACCCACCTTCTCATGGGCTTCACCAAGCTCACCCCGACAAAGGGAGAGAAAATGCCCACTATTCCTTACTCCTTTGGTGCTTTTCCCCTCTTCTCATTCCACTAGGCAACAAAATTGGCATGTCACTGAAGAATGATTCTAACTTGCTGAAAATCCAGGGTTGTGTGGATAAGCAAGCCTGAGGACCTCTGAATTTCAGATTATAGCAATTTTACTAAATTGGGTTCAGCTAACAGAGGTTTTACTGCAGCACACTTCCCTGCTATACTTCAGTCACTTATTACATGACAAGACCTACAAGTGCAGACCTACTTTGCATATACTATTACTTATCAAAAGCATTTAGTAGTAAGACCCTCTGGAGAGCACATTATGAAAGATTGTGGACTAATTTCACTAAAGACATCCCTGGAGAATACTGATGCTTTGGTGAAGAAGACAGACATGACTGCTGCTATAGCCGAAGAGTCAAGGAAGACTAGTGAAAGGGTTAAATCTTTCTGCTTCGGATTCTTTACAGACTAAACCAGTCACTTATCCCTAATAATTCAATTTATTTGTATTAATGTACTAGTGAGTCAATATTTGCTTTAGCATTTGCACAAAATAATTTGAAATGTTTCTTCTTAATCTAGTTCAGTTGCATTTTTTAGTGCTAAAACACCTTTATTTCGTAATATACCAGTAGCCTAATTAATATTTCATGCTTATTACTTGGGCTTAGTCTCACAATAATCAATTCCAAAAAACAGCTTCCACGGGACTCTGGTTAGGGTGTTTAGTCTTCCCTTTTGATATATGCAGTGCACTTCTCATTTGCAATGGATTTACATCAAGTTGATTTGTTTCTGTTATCACACATGGACCTCTATTGGAAATTAAAAAAAGAAGAAGAAGTGTATCATTGTCTCTAGAAATGGGGTCTTTATTTTCTCTCCATCTTCTCATGTTCTTCCTCTGCACTTTATGCCTTCAAGATGTAAAGTACAGAGCAATTTTGAAACACAAAGTTTCTGAATTTAATCTAAATTAAGCCCCATGTCCAATTTGATAACAAATCACTGGAATGTAAGCATTCACACTTGCTAAATGCACCATGATTGTAATTACATACATAAAATCATATTGTGATAGTGATAAGTGATGCTTCATAACAGATTTTTCTACCATACTATACATAGAATACATCTGACATGTCTATGTGCTGTTGGTGTTTGGCCTTAGAGTAGAAATTGAAGGTCAATCTTTCAAACTATTTCTTCCCATTATAAATGTTTCTATTGCGAAAGTGATGAATGCTTGCTTTCTTGTTTGAAGATCTTTGAATTCAAGCCATAGATCTAATAAATATGCCTTCAATTCACTTATTCTCTAGAAATACCAGCTTGCTTCATGCAGCAGCAGATATTGCCTTTGAATGGCTCATGACTTTGGAAAGTTAAGTTGTGAAACTTTAAATGACACTTTTAAAAGAGGAATCAAACAGCCCATTTTTTTTTTCCCCTAGTCTTTTCCTTAGCATTTCCATCTGCAATTGAGGAAGAAGACTATGGTTGGAAATGTGGTGTTTATGCTTCCAAGCACTCTGATATAGCTTAATAAAATGGAAATACATTCAGATTTATTTCCAACTCCAATATTGAATAAAATCACCTTTCTAGAGACCTGGAGCATCCTTTGAACCCTTCTCTTCTGGGAAAGAGGTGGCTATCAGTGTGTACTCCTTGTGCAGGAATCAACTCTGAAAATTAGGCTAAACTTTCTATACTGCCAGAGCAAACCAGGGCCATATTTTCTGCTAGGGAAAACTCACAGAGCCCGTGAAAGCCAATAGGGCCTGTGTACAGCCACAGAGAGCATGAAACTCTCCAAGAGCACATGTCAAGGTGCAATAGCTGTCTTGGCTGCTTCAAAGGCAATGTTCCGGTGAGGAGGTTGGTAACCCTGTACTGCTGATAATTCACATCCCGCTCTCCTCTGCTGCAGGAGGATCCCTGCTGACTTCACTACCAAAAGATGCAGTATTTTTAATATTTAACAGCCACGGCGGGGAGAGTGGAAGGAGGAAGCGGAGGAAGGGGGGAAAAAAAAAAAAAAAAGGACTATTAAATTCATAAGTTTCTGTGCCTAAAGGGGATCAACTTCACTAAACATATACCGGTTTGGACATACTATAGACAGAACTCTTACAATCTGGGCATCAGATAGGACAGCCAAGCTGCCTACACACAAATTCCTCCCCCAGCACACAGAACTGCCTTTTCTTTAGCAAGGTGGACAGCAGCTCTGCTGGCATGCTCTGGAAAACATTGAGAAGATCCCACCTAACAGCAGCTTTTTCTGCATAGCTACATATTCAATAAATTCTGTGCTCAGTTTACAGCAAGAGGGTGAGAAACCTGTGCTTTCTGTCACTGCTTTCACTAAATATGATTTTTATTTTGCAAATGCAAAAGCCTCTACAAGGAAGTGTAAATTTTGCTTTCTGGAAGCAGTAGTGCAAAAAAATCCTAAAAATAAGGTGAATCCTTTTAGAAAAAAAACCAAATTCACAGTCACTGAAATTCCTCCCTTGTCTTTTGGTGTTATTTGCTTAGCAATAGGCATGACCTGACCTTCCACAGGTAAATGGGAAGAAATCACTGATCTAATGGCACATAAATACCTCCATTAATGCGAAAACCTAAATATGTCAATGTGAAGAATTTTGAAGACAGTTTTATCCTACTGAATCTTGTCATCCAATTGGAGAAACATCAGCAGTGTATTAAGCAGACAGGAAAGCTAGAAGACTCATTAAGCCACATTTAAACTACTAAACTGCAAAATTGAATATTTTCCAGGATCATTAAAATAAAACTTAATTACAGAATTCAGGTTTATGTGTGTCATCCAGTGTCACAATACTTCAAGACAAATGATGAGAGGAAAAGGCAAAAAATCCACAACTGCATTTAGCATCGCAGCAGTATCTGCATTATTCATCATCAATTGTGCAACGACAGATTTGAAATAATTAGTATTACTCATGTTAAGTTACGCAACTCCCCCACCCTAAAGAGGAGCTGTAAAGAAATGCAAACTAATTATAAGCCATCCACGTTCTCTGCTGATGATGCTCTGCCACCTTACACCGACACTGGTGCGGGTGCCATTGTGGTGCCTTTGCTGGCTGGAAAGCTACAGCAAACTAAACCTCCAGATTTGAGTAAGGAGGAAAACCAAACCTCATTGATACTATATAGTGACAAAAAAATGCAACTATCACAACAGAAAAGTAAACTAATTAAAAATTCAGGTGTGTACCTTCAACATAGACAAATCTCTGACCTTACACTAATTAATAATGATAATAATAATAAAGTATTTATTCTTTCATAGACAAATCTCAAAAGCACACACAAAAAAAATTCACAACCATAAATGTCTCTTTTCCTTCTAAAACAACCACTGCGTAACCGTTCCCACTAGTTAACGTACCCCACACAGCACAACACTGTTGATCACCAAAATGAGCAGCACTGGACATCTAGGCGTCCTGTTCGTCCAGGGGAACCCCAGGGTAAGTAAAAGCCCTCATTAAACCCCTAGGTTACCTGAAATCATTCAGCACTGCCAGATTCAGACCCCAGAGAAAGGACAGCCTCACCACAATTCTGTTGTTTCACAGAGACTGAGAGGACATAGAGACAGAGAAATCCAATGCAGGTTTGGGAGGTTTATGCAGCAGGCAAAGAGCAAAAGGCTCAACATGGGTCTGTGAGAGCTGCATAGGGCAGTTCACATGAGACAGAAATTCATACCAGGAGCTAAGACAACGTGTTGATCCTACCACAGATTTACATTCTGAGGGTTTTATTGTGCTTAGTTTCTTCCTCCCACTCCTTACAGAGTATGATTTTTTTCTACTAGTTTTCCTTCAGCTGTCACAGACATGAAAATTTACTCACATCTTACCAGCAAGGACAGATTTCCCTTTCATCTTGAGATACATGCCTTGAAGCATTATTGAATGGGTTTTCCTGGAGAAAGAATTTACCTGAGGCAAAATTGCTCTTCTTGTACTTTGTAAAGGAAAATATTGGTTTAGCACTGCAAAGCACACACCTGTGGAACATACACAAACATGCTCCACATAAAGACCTGGATTTCAGGGTGAAGACTGACAAGAATACAAAACACTTTAACAGAAGCAAAGGAGTCAATACCTAAAATTAAAATTGATTCTGTAATCAGGAAATAGAATAGTTCCCTTCTTTCCCAAAATCAGGGCAAATAAGGGCATTATACAAATTGGGTAAAATAATTCACAATTTCTTCTATTTAGTCATGCCTAATAGCAGGTAGCAATAAAACTTACACTATTTTCCACAGTTTCATACACGAGTAATATGTATCAACACTTACAGCAACATGTATCATATTTATCAACATGTACATTTTCTCCAGCACATCATCTTATTGCAATCCAAAAACACACTGGGATGTACACAAAGATTTTGTCCCTCTGCCTTAGAGCAGATGAAGTGAGAACTTGAACCAGCTGCCACAGAGCATGCTGGAGAAGAAAGTTCATCCAGATTTGTCGGGATTTAGATGATGATATGTCAACCTAAGTCCCTATGTTAATATTTATGAAAAAATGTTGTGTTTTTTTCTTTTTTTCCTTTTTAGGTGAATTTAATTCTCTGCATTTTTCTATGCTCACCAGTATCAAGCACCATTTGCTTTCCGTCCTCATTCTTCCTTCCTTCTCTCCTCCACCTGTTCAACTCTGCCACATCAGCATGTTGAGCTATGGAGGGACACCAGGCGTAGCTGTGCCCTAGGATCCCACTATTTGCAGGGTAACAGCAATGAGAGATTGAGAGAGAAAGAAGATAAAAAGGAGAAAACAAACAAACAAGCAAATTAAACCTCCACAAAAAATCTGGGCTGAGACATAAATTCAGGAATACTGACTTAATAGAAAAAAATCCTGATCTTGTACCAAGATGTGCTTTGAACAAGGCTGTGTGATACAAAATGGCAAAGAGATCAAATTAGGATGGAGAGACAGACATAGATATGAAATA
Organism: Nesoenas mayeri; assembly: GCF_963082525.1. Classification (NCBI taxonomy): domain Eukaryota; kingdom Metazoa; phylum Chordata; class Aves; order Columbiformes; family Columbidae; genus Nesoenas; species Nesoenas mayeri. Next base: position 13,200,298 of record NC_137560.1, read on the forward strand.
CCAACTACAGTCTACGCATTAACGGGTAACAAACATTTCAAAGCGATCTCATATGTCACTGCCATGCCCAGGCCCTGCCTCACACACCATAAGCAGCACATTGGGACAAGAAGACAATATTTCATGTGTGCTCCCTTCTGGTTAACCAGCTGTTCGACACCCAGAACCTGCTTTAGATCAGCTTTTAATCAATTCAGAAATTTCAAACTGTGTTAGGGGTAACCCCAATGCTCCTCCTTCTCCTCACTGCTCAGGATGGCTGCAGGTGCCTCTCCTGGCCCCCATCCTTTTTCTGGGATGATGCCACCTCCCTTCCTCCCACCTCACCAGAAGCTCAGTAACAGGCTACAGCTGCAGCACGGGCTCTGCAACACAGAGGAGCTTGCACAAGAAATCATGACTCTTTCAGAGAATTTAACCTGAAATACTCTGCAGATGCAATGACTGGATATTTAAGTAGAGAGTCATCTTTTCTTAGCTCCTTTTAAGGAACATAGCTGGCAAGCTTTTGAGGCATATTTCTTAATACTTAGGGTTTGCAATTTGCAGGGTGATATATCGCAGACCTGGAAATACGGATCATATGGCAGCAGAACCACATTTGTCAAGGGGAAAGCATTTAGCAGTATATTTTCCTATATGTGGTACTTGCAAAGCCTGATCTTAAAATACCTGGGTTTATACTTCTGCCCTTCATTCAATGAACTCTTCTTTTAAAAGAAGTCAGCTAACTTGAACAAGACAGACTTCAAATTCTATACTCCATTACAGCTTAGCAAATTATATTTTAAATATTTTAAAAATGCATTCCCAAACTCAGCTAATTTCTGTCTTTGACTGTCATAGCAATCTCAGGCATATCTAACACTTCTTTTTTGCTTGTCACAGTTACCAGCATCTTATCACCTACACCTGCACTCACTTGCTAGAAGGGTTTCTGTTAAGATCAGCTGCAAGCTGGGACAGTTGGCCTATCAATAAATTTTATACAACGAAACTACTGAAAGTACCATGAGGCTCTGTGTAGCACATAAGTAACTGAAACGACTTAAATATGACCACTTCCAACAGGCACATACTAGGCTATGCTGCCCTGTGAGAATTTTTCTTGGACCAATATGAAAGGACCTTCAACACATACATTGTTCTGCACTGAATGTTTCCAGGCTGCAAATCTATATTACAGAAATGATCAGGTTCTTTTCAGGGAGATTTCAGGATTCATCAGAAGACCCTCTACCAATTTATGACATGCAGAATCTTTTAAATTAAGTTTTCAATCAGTAAATAATTTCTGATGATTCTAAATTCTCTAACGGATGTCAGTGCCCCTGCCTTTGACACGTCAACTAATTGCTGTCTATCTGCAACCCACTGTTGAGATAATGCCTGTAAGTATTTTTAGACCTCTTTTCAAATAGGCAATGCAGAGGGGTTGCAGATGGGTGAAAGTGGAAGACTTAAGTCAGAAAAAAAAAACAACAAACAATTGAGTCAGAGAAATATGACAATTTGTCTAAACCCAAGAATTTTATCACTGGAAATAGGAACAAAAAAAGCTTTATTCTCATGTCTTGGTCTAAAACAAGTAAATTATGTTACCTAATGCATCTAGATCACTAATTTGGACAACTCAGCAGGGAACTGAACAACCACCTACACAGAAACAGTCAAAAATAAAAATTCCTAATAATTTATTAAGCTATATCCTTATGTTATGATTACTTGTTGTCAGTGAAATGAGGTATGATAACTAGTCCTGGAAGTATGAAGAGACTAATACCAAAATAATATTCCTTTCTATCCGTACAGTAATGGTGCAGGGATTACCACTTCACTAGTCCATAAGGAGCAGGGTGCTAACCTGCACATTGGACATCAAAGCTTACTATATAGTAATAAAGAATACCATATTTATTCTTTCTGTATATAAATATACATATGTGATTTGTAAAGGATGTATACATCAAGATGAATCAACAGCAATAATTATATATTTTATGACTGACAATCTCTATTTCTGCAAGTCTACCAGCCCACAGTAAAACACTCTTACTCTCACATATACACAGAAAAAAAATCCCAAATATATCCAATTCTTTAACCTTGCACCTAAAATATTCTCTACTTACCGTTTTCACAGAAACATGATCCTTTCGTGATATATTTTTCATCAAGAGATGGCACAACACTCATGTGCTACCTCGCAGCACAATCATCCTGCCATCACTAGCATTTGGACTACGGCTATTGACTTCTATGGGATCCAGTGGGGCACTTTTCCATCAGACACAGCATTCAATGACAGGTCACTTGTTTTGCAAGTGTGAGAATGACTTTGAACAGAAAATGGAGTGAAGAGAAACTGAAGCTCAAGTTAATCCTAATACCAAGCAAACTTTTCTCACTGATTTATTTAATACTTACTACAAGAAGGAAAAATAAAGTTTCAGATCTAGACATTGCCAGCAAACCACAGGGAGTCCAAAGGCTACAGTTTGTGATGGGAACTTCAAAAAAATATGTCAAAAGCATTAGCAGTTTAGAGGGAGATGAATGACTATGCTTGTATTCAAGCCTATTTGCTAAAGAAAGCATTTAATAATGAGTGGCATCAAGAGCTGGCCCCAGTTTTTCTCAGTTGCAAAGCAAGCAACAAGCAAAAAAGTTTTGCAAGTGCTTTCTTAATATCGCTATTTCAGTGCTTCCACAAGTGCTTTGACAACACTAACATACTGAAATCTTTGACAAAGCCACTGCTTCCCAAAATGCTGTTTTAAAAAGTAAAAACGCCTCAATTAACATCTGGAGAACATTAGAGAAAAACTATCATATATTCAATGAATGCCAGGCTGAACTTTCAGAGTTTTACTGAAAAACGCTCAACAATCCAAACTCTCCCCTAGTAGCCCCCAGCTGCCCCAGTAGCCCCCAGCTCCCCTTCTGCTTTCTGCTCCCCCCAAGGAAGGAGCATTGCCCTTCATCAGCAGGGCTGACTCCATCCTCTCCCACCGGCCCTGGGGACAGGACAGAAGCACCCCAGGGGCATTGGGTGATCCTGTGTACAACCACCCCTTCCCAGGACTTCACCTACCATGCTTGCATATAAAAACTCGAATATAAGCCCTTCAGAGAGAAATGAAAATCCTGTGTAATGAGCAGGGCTTTGGCAAAAACTGTGCATCTTTATTTGAGGGATAAAGGTTATAATGCTGAAATAGATTGGTTTGATGAGAACTTTTTTTTTTTTTTCTTGGCAAAGATGCTATTTTCTGGGGCAGCTTGTTAAGGAAATGAGGCTTTTTACGCTTGTGCAGCCTCTCCCATCTATCCAAACCCCTCAATCGCTGACGAACAGGCAAGTTTCAAAGGAAACTCAAACTAGTGACTCCACTGAGAAAAAGGACATTGTAAATTCTGTTTGAGAGCAGCTGACTGCCAAATCTCAACATATTTACTGGCAAGCCAGTCAGCCTGTACATAACATAGGCTGTGAGTAACCCACTATTATTCCTGTGCCTGCTGAAAAAGACAGAAAATGCACAAGTGATTGTGAATGCAAGTCATTAGGAAACCAAGTCAGGCTTCTAGGTTCACAGGTTACAGGATATCTTGTTTTGTAAGAAAGGCTCAATCTTTAATTACCTGGAGAGAATTATTTTCCCTGTTATTTTGTGCTGTATGGGTATCATTAACTTTTTACGTAGATCTGAATTGTAAAAAGGTAAACCAAAGTTGGTTGATGAAAACAACCACCCTGTAGGGGCACAGTAGTTCAACAGATGATCAAAAAGACCTTTCGCATCACTAATCTGCATGATTTCACGATATGGCTTTTGAAAGAATTAAGAAAAATAAGTATTTCTCTAATGTAGGTATGAAGCTTTCTTCAAAAGGTCTGTCCCTCCTCCAAAACTAGTTTGCCTAGAAGCACTGCACAGCAACAAAGACTCTCTCAAACTTGAAACTAAATCATTAACCAGAAAGCACTCAGTGGGAAACCATTTCTTGCTCAATATAAGAGGTTTCATAGCCATCATGTTTGCAGCCTGCCATTTATTCATTAATTCTCAAATGAGGGATTATGAGCATAGACAGTGTCCCTTTGTCTTCCAGCATGGCACATTGAGGATATAACGCTGAGTCTCTTATTAGTGGGTGTCCTCCTCACCCCTCCCTCAGAGACAGAACTTCTTGTACGACGACAGAAACCATGCGGTGACCTCCAGCCAACGCAAACTGTTGGGTAACCGGTTAACAAAAAAATAGTTATTTCACAGTAGCCTCTTCCAACCTCTCAGTATATGCAAAATCTGCTGAGGTAGCATCCCTGTGTTCTCACACCTCAGGCCTTTCCAACAGCCCTTCTTCTACATTTGTCTAAGCTCCAGCCCTCATCAGATGCAGAAATCTACTGAGCATCTGTCAGGTGTTCACATGCTATGCTGCAGATTACAGAAAAGCAACCCTTCTCAAAAAGCATGCCTATTAAATCTGGAAGAACGATAACAGTATCCAAGTTCTTCACTTTAATGAAGTAACATCACTTAGGGCTGACTCTTTCTAAATGTATATAAGGAAATAATTCCCTCGTAATGAACTTGTGCGGCAGCCAGCTTTGCCCTTTCCGCTAATGATAATAAATTCCATCCAAATTATTTCACATACTGAATAGCTGGTGTACTGTACTTACCCTTAGCCCTGTATGCAAGGACAAAATAACAACTACACTAAAGGGAAAAGGATGCATCAATAACTTTTTCCTCTTTTGCCATACTCTGACATGATGAGCAATTTTTTTTGGCAGGATGTAAAATGCTAAGCTTGGCAGGGAAGTTTTTAGAAGCAAATGACTCTTTTCAAAGGTAGTGGTGAGGAAATATGCAAAGTGAGATACATCCAGGAGATATCTGCCTGCTTGTAACCCTGCTTCTACACAGCTAAGGAAGATGGTACAGCTAAATAAACAGATTATGAAACATGGCTTGTCAGTGCAATTGAATGACAATCTATCTTATAGCTGCACAGGAATAACTTCTACTGCAACAATTTTTGATCTAGCATGACAGGATGGGTTTTGAGAAAATATGTCAATAGTGTAGCAACAGGTAAAGAAAATCCCCAAGTAATTTGTCACATCTTTGCCAAGCCCAGTTCAGGCATGCAAGTCATTCTGTAGCAAGACATCAGCTTTTAGAAATTGGAGTTGCGATGACTTCCAAAGGTTGAGTTTCTAACATGTGGTTGATTTGGTTAGCCAATATATAATTTTGTAAGTCTACTCAGCATATAGGAGTGGTATGGAAAACAAGAATCCATATGGGTACATACTATGCATCTATAAGGCACAATAAAATGACTGAGGAGAAAACTGCAGTCCTTTCAGACAAACATTAACTTCTGCAAACATTATTCCATTACTACCCTAAGCACTTGTCATACCTAGAAGACGTGAGACTTCGCAAAGCATATGTGGTTTGGGAAGAGAAAGGGAGACTGATACTAATAAGAGCTGGCACTCTGCCATGGCTCAGGCTAACAGGGAGGGAATTTATGAACATCACCTCTGTCGACTCATCACCGGGTGGATGCTGTGCATTTTGTTTTTTCTTTTCTGGAAAAATGTCAGTTCAGTTAATCTAATCAATGATGGATCAGGGTGTCAGAATCAGTTTTCAAACTGTCAGAAAATAAAGCAGTTCCTTGTCGCTTAAAGACTGAATTACTGTTGCCTCAAGATAAAATATTGATAATATTAACAATTTGGTTCACAAATCATATCTCTTAATGCAAATCACTTTTCTTTTCAAAATTTCCCTAGTTACCACAAAGTACATTCATAGAAAATTGTAATTCCAATTTTTAGTCTATCTTCATACTTTTTATTAAATTACTATTTTACCTGTTAAGAAAAAGAAATAAACAGTTTTTTTAGGTTTGGTTTTTCTCTATTCTTCTTCAACTAACTCTTTCGGTTTGGCCCCACTGACTTCATTATAGCCCTTGCACATTAGAAGTGTTATTTGTGTGAACTGGCCTCTGGACTTCTCCAAAATAAATGCCAGTGGTAAATTAATTCCTTAATCCTCTTTATGCCACAGGATGCAAATCTGTACACATAACATTTGCTTATCTACTTTTGGTATTAATTCTTACATTTTTAATCGCTTTCCATTCTCTACCATTTACTTATGCTATTCTGCTAAAGAATGAATTTAGAGAAGGAATTCAACAGCTCAGTCATTTTCAGAAAATTAATTTATCTTTTCATTTCATGGAGGGCACTGTGTTGTTAGGGGTTTTTAAAAATAAATTCCTTTGTTGCAAAGTACAGAAGTGAAGGCACCTTGTTATCAAATCTGCCTCAGAAATACCTAACTGGAAAGTGGCATTGCAGAAAAGGTGAATATTCTTTATAACAGAATGAAATACATTAATGTTCAAGTCTATGGGGACTTGGAAAGAAAATAAACTACTAAAACATAATGAAAAATAGGCTATACTTTTTCCTTATAATGCATGGCTTATTACACTTTTTAAATGCATTTTTTTTTATATTTACCATATATTTATTATTCCAATACTCTCTACTATTTACATTTGTGTTATATGGGACATCAGAGGACAGCACCACACTACAGACTGTCCAAATCTATAACTAATATTGCAAACAATGCATAAATTTATGGCATCCACATTTATATATAATGTTATGGTAAAGCCCTGAGACTGTACACATTTTTTCCCCCACATAAAAGCTCCCCTCACAAAACAAGCCATGCATTTTAAGAGCACATTTTGGTAACAACTGCCCCTTTCAAAAGTTTGCCCAAATCTAGTTTTTATTATCTCATCAAACCAGAGTGTTGGAAAGGAATTAAAGAAGCCACCTAGACTGTTGGCCGACTCAACCATAGCTCTGCTGTTTCTGGATGTACCTACCAAGGGATTGTACCTTCCCAGGAGCTGGAGCCTCAGGGACCACCTCGGCAGCCTCGGGCAGGACTTGCTGGCTTGGGCACTGGCTGGTGTCTTTGATGTCTATCCTCACTCATTCGTGCCACAGTTTTGGCCTTCCTTCCTATCCACAGTGGGAAATGGCATTTCCATTTGCATTTTCTACATCTGAGTACTTGCTCCACACTTCTATTTTTGTAATTATTTATTTATTTATTTTTAAAGAGTGAACAATTTCGATTATTTTTTTTTTTTTTTCCCTAGGGCAGGTTCTTTCAACTCATTTCAGACACCAGGACTGCAAAAAGGTGCTGAAAATACAGCTGGGAAGGAAATGCAATAGGAGAACATAACCACAACGACAGTGCAGTTATACGAACAATATTAATGCTGTATGGTTAACATGGTTATGGTGAGTAATACAAAAATATGAATCTTGAAGTCTTCCAGTTCAACTAATGAAGACTAATTAAGCAATAGGAAGTACTTCATATAAATCTTAATGAGTTTTTCTGACCCTTCTATAGTTGAATTAGCTGTAATTAATCAAAAAAAAAAAAAAAAAAAAAAGAGGACGGTAATTTACTACAGAACCTTTTAGTTTTGGAGAGAAATTTCCCTTTTCCTACCTTGCTTACAAAAAGGGATTTAAAAGATAAAGGGAAACACTAACTCATTGCCTAATAGGGAAAGAATATCAAATCATACTCCACATATGAAACCTTGGCATGTTCAATGACTTTTTTTCCTTATGTCTTCACAAAAAGAAGTTTTACAGTGACCAGACTCTCAATATGATTCATTTTAACTAGGAGCTTGGAACAGAAGCTGAGCAGAGACTTAAAGACTGCATGGGCAAGATACACATGAGCAAGTCATTAAGGATTAAATTTATTTTGAAGCACTTCAGGTATCAGTCAAAGTTCTCTTTAAACTATTAGTAATTAATTTTCAGCACTCCCAGGGAATGGCTGAGGTCCCAGAGGACAAGAGATGGTCAAACAGCAAGTATTTTTAGAAACGGGAAAAAGGAAGACTACACAGTCTAGGTTTATTAGACTGAAAGATCCAGGAACGAGTGATTAAACAATTAAATTATAAGCACCCAGAGGAATATAAAGTGAGAAGAAACTGCTAAAATGCATTTGTGAAGAACTAATCGTGTCAACATGATTTGGTTTGGTTTTGGATGGGGATTTTTGTTTTTGTTTTGTTTTGGTGTTTTGTTTGTCCGTTTAATTGGAATAATTACCCTATCAAAAGAAGGAATTAGATGTGATGCATTTTGAACAAGCATATTCCTCTATCACAGTAAGTTAGATTAACCAACTTCTTATTTTAGACTAATAATTAAAAAAAACAAAAACAAAACAAAGCACACTCAAAGAGCAATTTTCAACTGTCCTCCACAAATATAAGGAACACAGCAATGCACCTCCATAGGTGTTTCCACTTGGTCCCATATTTTCGTAAGTGACTTAGGTTGCATCAAGTGCAGAGGATCTGCAAGCAGTCTGGAGGATAGCACTAGCCTACCAAATTATCCCAACATGTTGGAAGAAAAAATCCGATATCATGAAGATCATTTTGGAAATAATCAAGTGCAAACTTTATAACATGCTTTATCAGGTAGCAATACAGAGAACAGAGAGGACAAAGAGGTTAGAAAGGATAAAAACAAAACATGAGTCAGCAACGTGAGTCTGCTGCCAGAAAGACTAGTGGTGTTTGGGGAAATATTAACAGATGTTAACCACAGGACACAGGAGGTAATTATTCATATGAGATTTAGAAAACATGCCCTAGAAAGAAGGGTATTTCACTCTATAAAGAGACAGGACAAGAAAGTAGATATAGCAGCAATATTCCAATATATAACAGGTTTTAATCAAGAAAACTACAATCTGTTGTACTTTGTGAGCATGAGTAACAACTGGCTTCATTCACAGAAGGGACGATTAAGGGCAGATATTATGAAAAGCTTTCTGAGCTATATAGATAGTTAATCATTTTAATATGTTATCTCCAGGAAGGTGGTTGGGATCCATCACTGGAAGCCTCTAGAAAAAATCCTGACACAAACATCCCACCTGGAGGCAGGCTATGTGGTGTGGCCCAGCAGGCTGAACTAGACAACCCTTTACGATCTTGTGCCATTCTAACATTTGTATTCTAACACTTTTGGTGTCAAAAAAACAAGAAATAACATCTTATAGAATCATTATCTCCTTTGGAAGCAAATAAAGGTAAAAGGATCATTTAATTTGGCACAACTGACTATTGCTGCTCAGCACAGCACCAGCTTCATATTATCTTTCTCTCTAAATTCATATTACACAACCACAGGTCAAATATGTTCAAAATTATTTCTTGATAACTTCATTATTTCCAAAGTAAGCCACCCATACTTGAGAGTTCACAAAAAATCTGTCCACAAAGGCACCTCTTTAACCTAGCCCTGCCAGTTTTATGTTTTCCTAGGAAACATATTCAAATAAAACCAAAACAGAAAAAGCTACCTTGTGACACTTCTGCTTAACAGTCCTGTATACATTGGTTTCTTAACATGGGTCTTCTCTATATTACCTTTAGGAAAAGGCCATTAAGAAGGAAAATACACTTCCTTCATTGCAATTGTTTGTATTACATATTCATTTTTCTTAATTTACTATGCATTTGGTAGTCCCATATAGTAGTTTCCAGGAAAGTTTATTTCAGCCTCAAACCAGAATTTTATATTTCAATTTACTGAAGTAATACACAAGCTTTGCTGATGTGAATTTATTTTACCTTTGTATTTTTATGTGATTTTATTAACTCATTTATATAAAGCTGAATTACAGTTTATTACCAATCTATTTTCTATGTGTCTAGAAGTATATAGTAATATAGCTACACTTGAGTATAGGTACATTTGAAATAATAGGAATAACAAAAGTAGTATTATGCACAATTATTGCTAGAAGCACTCAAAATCAGACATTGTTAATAATAAATGACAACATTATATAAAAGAAATATCATCTGAAAACTGATTTTACATGGCATATTAAAGACTTGATGGCTCAGGAGATGGGTAATAGAATAAAAAGCCTTTCATCTCAAGGTCATCAATTCAAATATAAATCAGACTGATAGTAACTGAAAGCTATTTGATGAGCAGTCTAATGAAGCTAGTCTCATTACTAAAAATGTAAGAATAGCCTTAGCATTTAGCCCTTTCTCCTGCCTCTGACAGCAGTAAATACAGAAATCACAAAGTATAGAGGAGTAGATCCAATTCTGCAGGTAGAGTTGTATTTCTCTTGTTATATGCTGCCAGCCCCAGGCTATCACTATTTTAGCAGTTTCTTAGCAGGTACCTGTTTGTTCTGTTCCAAAATTCAACCTTCTCAGTGTTGCTGTGTCTTTTATTGCTCGGATGGTTGAAAAATAGAATCGAGCTTTCAGGTCCCTGAGTTACCACTTTGTGTGGTCACATAAGCAACACTCAGGTCATTGGAGCCATAATAAAGGTAATGCATTAATGTACCAAGTTATTTGATACATATCTAAAAAAAAAAAAAATAGTAAGGTATCAAAAAACATGTTGAAGTAAAGCTATGCACTGGGAAAGAGAAAAAACCCATGTAAACCCGAGCAACTGTTCAGCTAGCCTCACATTAGGTGGCAAATAAAGCAAGCCACATATGGCATGACTTGAGAAGCAAATTCAAAGTCTTCTGGAATAAAAGACCTGGTATAATTTCCTTTGTTCCTGTATAATGCCTACATAATTTACTATTGGCTATAGTTAACATGATGGAAAGCACTGATAAGAAACCTATTGATGTTGTTCTTTTGCTCGCCTTGTTAAGCTGAATGAGATTAAAAAAAAAAAAAAAAAGATGAATTTTCAATAATTCTCCAGAAAATCAACCCAGAAGGAATTTTGTTTTCATATCTTTCATAGGCAAAGCTCAGTGTTTGCACATGCAAACTAATACCTACAAATACTTGTTTGCAGGTACAAATGGGGACACACAGAAACACTAGTGTGACATATAGCAAAAGGACAAGTGTTCCCCACAATCTCTATTTGGAAACCATAGATTCTTTTTTGAACTGAGGCACTCAGACAGCCTCCCCAGATCCCTGCAAGCCTCAATTATTTTAAGGCTCTAAAAATTAACCAGCTCACAACTCATGTAAAGTCCATCTTCAGTAGTACTTGGGTTGAGAAGAGCCATTTTGGTTTTCAGAAGTGGCTAATGGATTAATTTTAAAGATACCTAGGTGTCCAAAGATGTAGTTTACAATGTCTGGATAATCAATTCCCTTAATGCAATTTTTCCACAGTGTAGCACAAGTGCCTAATAACCATTATAGACCCTGCCCTTATCCAGGGGAGACAGTAGAGATCCCCAGACTTTCACTTGTCTGCTGTGTCTAGAGATTCACCTCAGCACCTACACTGCCACTACTAAAATCCTGTAGATGCCTGTATTTCAGTGCTGAACTTGATCATTTATTCCTAAATTGTGATAATTTCATGATATTTCTAACCCATAACTCAGTAGGAATTTCAGATACGATGCTATTTCAAGTTATTTCACATTTAGTACCCAAGTAGGCATTACTGCAACATGCCCACTTCTCCCAGTTCAGCCCTGGCAGAATCAGATGGGAAGATGCCAGACTGAGCAGCACTTGGACCACATCTCACCACACAGCAGTGGTTTGGTGACGGTTCATCTGCAAGTTTTGGGACAGAGAATTTGCTGGTGATACATACAAACATGAGCTCCACCCAGAAGCTTCAGCTTTATGGAAACTCTTCGTATGGTGGAGTCAGTGCAAATTTTTGAATCCCCATCAGCCCAAAATGTGTGTGCTTCTGGTGTCACCGTGCAGCCTGCACTACTAACCTGACTTTCCCTTGCCAGTGGTCAGGATTTAACCAATTCCAATTACCTGAGGTCAAGACTAGAGATGGCTTTGTTTTAGCAAAGAGCTACCTCCTGGCTTGCAACACGAAGTGGTCATACTTGAGTCATGTCTGTCCAGAAGACTAGCTGTCAAAAGTACAGACATATGGATTTAAGTGGATTTTGGAGTGTGGAAAAATCCCAAATCCATCAGTTAAGGTCATTAGCTTATGTGACATACCTCAATGATGTTAATTTTCAAAGATAAGCATGTGACAGTCTAACTGGAAGAATTGTCCTCTAATGCATTATTAATTCATTTATCATTACAGTTATTATAATCTTTATGTGGGGCACTGAAGTTCAATTTGTTCTATATCAGCTAATTTTTTTTAATAAGCCCTTTCTTCTCCTCAGGATGGGAACTTCTTTAACCAGTTATGTGGCTTTTAAGCAAGTATAAAATTACATGATGGGGTATCCTCCTTATAAATATAGCTTCAAGTATCATGCCTTGAATTTTAAATGAAAACAAATGAGTACTAACTGTCACATTGCCAAATGTCTTTTAAAAGGTAATAGACTCACAAACTCTAAATATAGAAACTTTATCAGTTAAATGCAACGAAATCTTAATTACAATTTCTCTCTCTGACAAAGAGGAGAAATATATTTAAATAAAAAGATCCTGTATAAATGTGGTTATTTGTGGGGCAGACACTGGAGCATATATTAACTTCAGTCAGAAGGTTCATGTGAATGGCTCTGAGTTCATCCTCTGGTCATGCAGGGCAAAGAGGTCACGAGGCTGATCCCTGCACCGAGAAACTGGTTCAGTTGTTGAGGAAACAGCATATTAACTAGAAAAGTGGGTGTACTTCTGAACCAAAAGGAAGAAAACAGCAAGTTTCCCAAATATACACATCTGTGATGCATTGAGAGCCAAGCGTCCAGCTGCTTACAAAGGCTGCATCACTTTTTGACCTTTCTTGCTGAGAGAGAAGGTCATGGTATTTAATAGTCACATAGACATGGCACTTAGGGACATGGTCTAGTGGTGGATTTGGCAGTTTTAGGATTACAGTTGTATTCAATGATGTTAAGGGTCTTTTCCAACCTAAGTGATTCTATGACTCTGTATCGAAAATTAATCAAATCTACACTCAGAATATCATGCCTACGTTTCCAGTATTTATCCCTTGACATGGAATAGCTCAGCCCATGGGATAATCTCAGAGAGAAGACAGGAGAAGGTTTCTGAGGAAAAAAAATGAAAATTTTATGCATTTTGGGGGGGTCTGTGTATGATGAAATGATACAGAGTGTCCCACAAGAAAATTAGGGCAAATCTATATTCTCTTTGCTCATGCATACCTAAAAATTAGCCAGTCTTCACACGGTGACCTTTCCAGATTGCTGATTCTGAAAGATGGAAAGTTTATAACCTAACTCACAAACTGACAAGAAAGTGAGCTTTTCAGTTTAGAGCTGCTCCTATAAAGAGATGAGTCAAAATATATCCAGATTTTATGGAGATCTAGATTCACACAGCATATGAATCCCACTGCCTGATTAGTTAGGGTTTATCAGAAATTAATAAATTATCTTCTACTTGAAACAATCAGTGGCTGTAAGAAAAAAATTAAATTGTTTAGTGAGTATAATGAAAGAATAAAAATTTTACTACAAAAAGTTAAAGCAATATTCAGACAGACTGCATCTTATCAATAAGTTCGTGAATTTTACAAGACCGCAAGAATATACAAAATGAAATTCTGCAGCAGTTGCACAAGAACCATGCTTTCAGCCCTGATCTCTACAGTAGTCAGGGTCAGTGAGTACATTACAGAAAATCCCAATAAAATGTATCTCAAAAGAAAGTTATAGTGTAAATAATTTCCATTATACACAAAGCTCCCATTAATCCAAGTTAATGAGAAATGCATATTTAAACTCCACATATTGGTAGCACAGACTCCCTTTTCATCAGCCAGAAATGAGAAACTGAATGTAAAATTATAGGGGTTTTTAATGAATAGGATTAAAAAACAAAAAACAAACAGATAGAAGCTCCTTGCCAGTGTGATTATTTCCTCCAAGCACATTTCAGTACAGGAAGGGTCCACAGGCACTAAAATTCCCTAGTTACAAGGTATCCCAGAGGAGCCCAAGACATAAATAACTCTGTGGCTCCAAGACCTTTTTTCACTGATGAACAGTTGTTGGCAATGTCACCACTAAGGCCCTGCTCTTCCGCTATTTATTTTCAACATGTCCCAGTGTACTTTAAAGAAAGGCAATATCCACTTTGGATCCAGCCCCTTCACCAGCGTTTGGGGTAACTCACTGCCCAAATGGCCACCCTGACCAGCTGTTGGAAAGCAGAATGGAAAATTTCCTTTGAAATAATCAGAATGGAATAATTATAGCACCTTTTCTTACAGATTGAAGGACCAAACAAACTTGAGAGGTTTTTTTCAAAATATAAAATCACAAGCTCCTTGCCACTTAAATGCTGCAATAGGACAAAGCCTAACTTAGGGCTCAGCTACACATATAATTAGGAATTACTGTTTGCTTAACATCTAAAAAGAGAAGACAAACAAGTCCCATCTGACACTCAAGAGTTTTCAGATCTTGAAAGCATGTCCACATACCTCAAGTAATTAAAATCACATAGAATTATTCCAGAACATAGATACATACACACACACAAATAAATACACACACATCCATGGTTTTATAGAAAGCATAGTAAAGATAGAAAAGATATCAAATGAGTCCAAAATGTTTATGATGACATTAACTGTTATGATTCATAAATAAATAAAATTTACATCCAAAACACAAATACTTTATTTTTTAAAATGCATTTCTAACCAGTACATGCAGCTGCTGCTTCATCAATGCATGGTCAATTTGCAGTTTTACGTCTGAATCATTCTCCCCACTTTACTGCATCTAGAGAGAAAGACAAATTTGTGATTTGAGTAATGGTACTTCATATGTAGGATTAATTTAAAATAGCATCTTTATCAGTACAAATCCTTCATTTTCTTTCCCCTCTGTATCACTCTCTTTATGTCTGATCTCATTCTCTTTGCCCTCCATTTGACTGGAAAAGGACAGGTTTTTCCATATTTGAATTACAGAAGAAACATACCCCATGGAATGAAAAATGGGCTGAAGTAAGATCTGATTCTTATTCTAAATCTGGTTTGTGACCTTGGAATGAGTCACTTTTCTGCACCTCTATTTCTCCTCTTTCTTTGCCTTTCTTGTCTACTCCGATTACAAGCTTTCTAAAGCCTGTTAAGTGTTTATATAGTACAAAACAGATAAGATTCAGCTTTCATTGGAATCACGAGATAACACAAAACCAGAAAAAATAAATCTTATCAACCATTACTTACATTATTGTTCCTTATAGTCCACTAATGTGAAACACAATTTCAAAATTATTTTCAATGTTTTTTTAAAAAATAATAATAAAAAAATCATAATGCCCATAAAAGAAAAGCGTGTTCAAGAAGAAACAGATCCTTTAAATGTTTTGTTTCCAATAACATTCTCCCCACTTTAAACATGATGACCAAGAGTTGTGTTTCCTTATCAATGTCTCATAAATGTGGATACGATGCTTCTTTGCTATTGAACTAGCACCTCAATATTGTTGTGCTGTGGTGCACGATGGACTTCAGTTCAGCATGCTGCTCTGTTCTCATTGGATGCTCTGCTATGTGCTGGGAGCAGCAAAGGCAATGGGAAGACTTTGGAGCTTTAAGACCACTTTTCTTGGTCTCCCAAAAGAGAGTACACACACACTGCGTAAATCCCAGGCTATACTCCAAGCACCGAGAAGCAAAAGAAGCACACAAGCTTTTTTTCCTTTGTGGGTCACCTTTAAAAGTGATTTTCTTTCAAGACTCTCTGTATGAATGACAAGATATTCAGTAAGACGTCTTAAGGGAAAATAAGTGATAAAGAAAAATTCAGCTAACCTATTTTCTTTCTTGTCACTACTTGATAATCTCTTTATCTGGTCTCATTTAACCAGTTGCAGACAGACTTATTTCCCCATGGACATATCCAATCCTTCTTCCAAAGCACACATGTACACAGACACACCTCCTTTCCCACAGCATTTCAAATTTATATTGTAACATCTCTGCTGTTTTGGTTATATATAGCCAAATTCAGCTTACATAGGTGTGTAGGTACAAGCTGTACATGCTTATTGCTACACACATCTCTGGTCTTTCACAGAATTTCTGTGGTTATGGGCACACGCAGAACATTTATACAAACCTCTCCGTCAATATAAGTATGCAATTTCACTGAAACATAACACACTAGCATATATATTTTAAACTTCAACCCCTTTGTCAATAAATTATGGTTTCTGATGTGAACAGAAAATATTTTCTGAAGCTCTGCAGTGATTTAGGAACCTCAGCTCTAACTTCAGCTGTACCTTAATCCTTCTTGACTTCTGTTGAGGCTTTAGCTTAGAAACCCAAACCCAGTCCCACACACATTCATACAGGCTTGCAAAGCAGAGCAGAAAATTCCTATCACATGAATCAGTGTAAAACAGAGACTATTTTCAGTATTTCAGTTTATCACAGGACTGGATTTGAAAAGTTCAAGACCAGAGATGCTGCTATTACATCAGCTCCAGACTTCCTGGCATTACATTTCCCCCAGCTACCTCTATATTAATCCAATTCACTTGTAATTGATTAAAACATCCACTCCAAATTAAATATATATATATATTTGCATACATGAAAAAAAAAAAAGAGGAAATCTAACATTTTTTAATCAGAGATTCTGAGGGAGGAGGGAATTACAATTCATATGTCTCCCTTCCCCTATTTTTTAATCTAACTCAAAAATCACAGCAGACAATAGCAACTCAGATGTTTTATAGCTGAATTCTTATTAATCAGCTGTCTCCTATCTTTACCAGCTGTTTGTCTGCTCCTCTCACTTATGCTGTGCATCATGGACTTATCGATCTAGTAAGCCTTAAATTACAGCTATCCATTAAAAAAAAAAAAAAATTAGAAAAAATGCAAAGACAGACCATAACACCATAACAGGAAAGAGCAGACCTGATAAAGGATTTCTGAAGCACTTCTCACTTTTGCTAAAAGAAAATCTTAATAGAATTTCCTGGAGAGAAGGTCTACAGTACTTAAGTTATCAGAGCACTGTATGGAGAGAGGAATAGTAAATAGAGCTCTCAAATTGAAGGAAAGGATTTGTATCAAAAATGGTCCCATTGAAAAGCATAGGAAATCTTGGGGGAAAAAAAAGCCACAAGATACAGTATTAGTAACAGTCTGGGTGTTTATGTTTGATTTATTAGAGCCAGCTGATTTGTAGCAGTTCTTGTTGTTTCAGGCGTAGTATAAACAGACATTAAGGATTTATCTCTCTCCCAAAGAACACTAAAAAATGTTTAACATTAAAAGGGCAGAGCATGAGCAGAGTTGATTTCAGTGCTCAATTACATCTACTGCAGCTCCAACTCAAAGGCTGCTAAAGGGTGTCACTTCAGACTTTCACCAGTGAGCTACCAGGACTGTGCTACTGAAGGAACTGTGGCACTCTGGGCCCTCCGGCTCTGTGCTGTTATTACCGCTGTGCATGGAAGTACCCACGAGGCCATTCCTAATATGCAGAAAATTTGCACCAGCAAAAAGAGCTCTAAAAATTGCATCTAACACTACACTGAAAAAGAAAGAATTACTGAAACAATGTGTGTCTTAATGAAAAAGACTGTCTCCCAGTCCATGTTGAAAACTTAACCTGCTGTTTGGTTTTTCACGCCTTGCATACTACAAGGGAAAAATCCGCAGCCTTACAAACTGGGATTATGATGACTGTCCTGAAGACCTCCTGGTCTGAGTCAAAGTGGTTAGGTGCCCTGATTTTGTACATCTGTTGAGATTTTTAAAGATAAGAAATAAAAATATAATATTTTCCTGTGTAGTTATGGGCAAAATGTCTGCATGTCTGGACTCCCAGTGCTGCTTCTGCTTTCTGATTCACAATGGCATTTTGCTGTTATGAAGTTCCACAAGTACAGTGACTTTGGCCTTTCAGTTTTCCAAAAGGTTAGAGGGAGCTGACAGATTTGTAAGTGAGGGAAAGCAGTTCACACTTTTATTTGCTCAGCTGGTCATTCACTGAATTTGATACTGTATTTTGGCCCGGTTACGCATGGTGCAGAGAAGGGAAGAAGCAGCAGGGCACAAAGATGGCTTTAAGACATCTCTGATCCCCATGTTGAGCTACCTGGGGGCTGCTTGGTCTCTGAGCAGAACCAGAAGCCAGTGCTGCAGCCAGGATTAGGGCTGGCATCACCCGCTGCCCCTGGCCATGCCACAGATGGCACAGGCAGCTTCCCGGGCTACTCATCTACCAACTGCAGAGGGAGAACAGACTGGAGCAGGGACAAGTGGTCCCTGCTGCAATGTGACCTTCATGTTTCATTCATCCATTTCTCCCTAAAAGATCAATGAATTGATGAAGTATGAGCTCTGAGCCAGGCTCAGATCAGGTTCTGAAAACAAGGAACAAAATATTTAAATGTTACTTGAATCATGCCTGCTGCAGATCCACACATCGCTGAGGAAAATAATAGGTTTGGCCCAGAGGGCTTGACAAAGCAGAACAATTTCAAAGGGGAACGCTGGCCAGGATGAAGCTGTGATGCTGCTTTGGCCACCCTCCTGCAGAAAAGCCCACCCGAAGCTCTCTGTTCTGCACGTCAAACCTGCTGAGACCCAGCACTGCCTCGCAGTGCAGACTATGAGGGCTTATCCTGTTGCCAAGCGCATCGTGTGACACGTGGATGGCAAAGGGATGAAAGGACCCAAAATCCGAGCACCCAGGCCCGGGCAGCATTCCCATCAGCTCCAGCAGCACTGTGAATGAGGAATATGCTTCACTTATGCAGATTAATAGCAGAAGGTTTTTTGAGAAGGACTTTTTGCCAAACAATAAAAAGATGCATTAAGCAGTTTGGAAAAGAGCACAGGATGAAATGAATAAACTGTAGTCACAGAAAAAGGTTCCTGTTCTTACAGCTTATGGATCCCACATAAGAGGGATAATATGGGCTGAGAAAAAGAGAACAAGAGCAAAAAGGAGGTCTTAATTATTAAAGAAACAAACATTTTCAGATGTAATTTTACCCATGTGCATTATGAATAGAATCAAAAAAAGATGCAGTGCTGCTGAGAAAAATCAGTACAACTGTTTTCCTACCTCTTGATAATATGATTATTTTATTTTTAGCAATAGGAAACTGCTAATTTTACAAGGATAAAATTAAGATGTTCAGTATAGTAGACAGTGTTTGCCAATATTTCTGTTTTCCCTCCAGGAAAAAACGAATTAAAAAAAAATGTGTTCCAGGTCAATCTCACATTTAGAATAAGGTGGCTCACAGTTAGTGCAAGCACAATGTTGCAAGTTTCTCAAATATCTGTTTATTTACTACTGAAAGGGCTATTGGAATATGAACAGAGCCTTGAAATACTAATCATAGCTGTCTAAGACCATCACATGAGGTTAACCAAAAATTTCTGTGATTTACTTTACCAATAAAAGAAGGCAGCCATGAACAAGGTTTTGTAAATCAAGCATATTGGGACAGATTCTGATCCACAATCCCTCAAGCATAAGAGATGTTATAGTGCCTTGCCAGTACATAATTCAGGTCTGTAGTGAACTTCACAATATGGATATATGACATTAAAAACTGTTATAACCACTACTGGAAAAAAAGTCAACTTGGCTTTAACATACATACAAAGGCTAATGCATACACATGCACACACTCTCTCTCTCTTAGGCTTGTCACTAGCCAGGCACATCACAGACATTTTTCCCTAAAGCAAATGTCAAGGTCTATGCAAAAGCACTCCGGTCTCATGTACAGCACTGCCACATGACCACGGCAGGCAAACCTTCAGCGGTTAAACCCCATGCTATGACATACATTCACTCATTGAGCTTAAATTTACAGTGAACACCAGGTGTTGCTGTCCCTTACGGGAAATTGTGACTGGTAGAGAATCATCTCTGTCAATATATCCCTCCTGGGTAAATAAATCCTGATAATCAATAAAAGTCAGCGAGCAAAACTACCACCATCCCAGGAGCGGTGCGTACCTTGGGGTAAAATTTGACACACTTAGTATCTGCTTAATGATTTTGCATTTAAGGTCCCCAAGGTATAGAGTGCACTTTCATTTGATTTTAATAATCTTCTAACGCACAACACAAGTCTGTGTCACAATCTTGCCCTGCACTCTTTAACACAGAGTATGTGCAAACTGAATGGCACATGGGCTGAGAAAAGGATTTTTCCTGAACCAGTAGGGCATCATCATGAGTATCTACATGTCAGCTAAAAAACATCCAATGTTTTTCATGAGACCTATGCATTCATTTCAAATACTGAAGTTTCAAGAAATAATACACCCAGAAAAACAAGTTCTGTGTTTTCCAGATACAAATTAGCTTTCAACTATTTATAACCATGTGCCAAAACACACAGTCATTCTCAGATATTCTGGAGCAAATCTTCAACCAGGATAAATCAGCATAGTTTTTTTGAAGTTAATTTTGTTTACAGCACCTGACAAACTATTTCCCTAATGTTTCCTGGTTAAAAATTTCATGCATGCAGTATGCAAATGTAAAGTGGAAAAAAGCATCCTCAGTTAGAACACAAAAGTCAATCATATGCAAACTGCCATGATACATGAACTCAGAAAGAACAGGACTTAACCCATAAGTCTCAGTGCAAACAATGTAAAAATGATTTTTACATTTTTTTTAAATAAACAATTTTGTTTCTGCCCTGCTCACAACAGATTTAGAGTACAGTTTTAATGAAGGTATACTTTTTTCCTGTTACAAAGATTCTTCACTGTTAATCTGTAATTTTCAGGTTATTTTTCCCTGAAAATGTTTTTTAAATGCACGCGAAAAATGTCCAGCACTGAAATCAGAAACTTAACCTTATAATATGTGATTCTATGTTGAGATTGTTAATGCTCATACAAACTAATAAGTAACTTATTTGGCATCTAAAATGATAAGCAAAACCTCAAAATAAAACTTAGATTTCTGAACTAAACTGGCAAATTATTTACAAAATATTGCAAATTATTTAAAATTTCTCTAGAGAAATACTTATACAGGCTAATGACTTTCAAATAGAAGAGAAAAATAAAGTCAATAGACTGAAGCTGTTCATTATAACTCATTTGTTCAATTCTAATCTTGATTTGGTTCTCAGCTCTCCACTTGCTTATAAGATGCTCAAGCCACAAAAAGTGATATTTGTTCACATAACAATATTGAACCCTTATATAGCACTTGTTGTCATCAAATCTCAAAGCATTCTGCAAAGAAGGAAAGCTTTGTTATCCCCAATTCAGATAGGGAAATTGCAGCAGTAGGATAATTGCAGAGCCAGAAATAACACTTCCGAGATGCAGGCTAATGGCCTAAGTAATAAGTAACAGCATAGGGCATTTTATTAACACGGAAGATGACTGAGGTCAAGATGGGCGATTTCAGTATCACAACTTTTGAACTGCTGAAAGCGCAAAGAGAAAAGTGCAACTGAGAAAATACATCAGTTCAATGAATGCTTTACATCGGTACTTCAGACTTGAAGCATGCTATTAACTCCTCCTGCCCACTGGTGTGCACAAAGACTTTATACTAAACAATCACTCACCAAGAAATTCTATTAAGAAAATGCTTAAGTTATAATGGTAACCCCAAATGCTTACAATTCAAGAGAGTTAAGTGTCTATTTTGTCAATCAGAAAAAATACATTTCTGATGGAAAAGGCGCTGTATAGATTAAATGTTTTTAAAACGTATGCTCAGAAAACAGATTTTTTGTCAGAAGGGACTGTTGTCTCAAGACTTCTACATGTGGAGCTCTGCTGTAAAACAGGTGATAGGTTTGTTGAGAGCAAATGCTTATGGGTCAGAATCAGAGAGGCCAACAAGGAGGACAGTGCTGCGCATGCTTGCCACCCACCACGTAATCAAGAACTGGAAATGGATATGGCTTTATTCAGCCTTCACAATCAAAGGCTCTAGTTATCCTTGAGGACTTTAAGCACCCTGATATCTGCTAAGATGGTAAGTGGTGGTGCACGAGCGATAGAGATTTCATGAGCGCAAAGACAATATTGGTGCAGAACTTCAGGGGAGCAGTTTGGCTTGCTCAGGAAACTAGCAGGTGTAATATCATGGATGACTGTCCTGGGGTGCAGAAAGAACAGGGTAGTTCCTTGATCTTCAAGGAAAATCTCCTCAAAGCATGAGAATAATCCACTCTCATGAGCGGGAAGTGGAGCAGACGTGGCAGAAGGCTGACTTCGCTGAACATGGAATCCCTGACTGAGTTCAAACACAAAAAGAAAGTGAATAGAAGGTGGAAGCAGGGACAAGCTACTAAGGAGGACTGTAGAAACTTTGCCCAGACTTCAGGGACAAAATTAGGAAAGCCAAAGCCTGAGTGGAGTTCGAACTGGAAGGGGATGGTATGGCCAACAAGAAAGGTTCACCCATAGGTACATCTACAGCAAAAGAAGAGTGGGACTGCCATTCAGTGGCATCTCAACAGGCTGACAGAAAGCTTACAACCTACAGCTAAAGCAGACATGAAGCTCTGCAAATGGAAACCCACAGTGCAGAAAGCAGCTCTAGAGAAGACAGCCAGGGGGTTGAGCAGGAGTCAGCAGTGACAGTGATGAACACCAACCACATGCTGGGTTGCATTCACAGGAGCACGGCCAGTAGGTCAAGGACAGCAATTACTCTCTATTCAGCACTTGCAAGACTTCATCTGGAACAGAACATTCAGTTTTGGTTTCCCTGTTATAAACCAGATGCTGACAAACTTGCAAAAGTTCAGCAGAGAGGACACCAAGATGATGAGGTGGCTGCAGCACATAAGTTATGAGAAGATGCTGGGAGAACCATGTTTGTCTACCCTGGAGGAGATTAACTACTGTTTTCAACTGGACAAAGCTCTGAGCAACCTGATCTAACTTCAGTCATGGCTACACTCACTAGGAGGCTGAATCAAATGACCTTCAAAGGTCCCTTACAACTTAAACTATTCTACAATTTTAATGATTTTTCCTTCACTTTTATTTATGATAAGGTACTCCCTTCTAAAGTATCATTTGGAAATAATTATTGTGAATTTGTGCAACATTTCCAAATGCAATTAAAAATTCCATACGTTTGAGAAATATCCCACTGCAGTTGAGGAATATCATGGTCTAAAAGCCAGTCAGCTGGAGCCAATTAAAGCATGATCAACCTCCCATGACACTAAAATTCCTAACTGAACTTCTACCCTCTGTGCAAGGAGAAGATTTTGCTTTCTCCACACAGAAGCCCAAAATGAGGGGTTCATTGCTCTGTGCTTCTGTAAGTCAAGATCATTATCAAAACATAACAATCAAAAGAGGAGATGCCTGCATTGATTAAAATAATGGTATTCCATCCTCTGAGAAGAAAGAATAGTCCCCTTGCAAAAAGATGACCTCAGATGTTTAGTCACAGACACCTATCTTAATCCTCCTGGCAAATGGAGAATGTGAGCAGGAGTAAGTGACACACATGCATATTTAGAATTAAACTTGGAAAGGAAATGGTTCATTAGTGTAACGTGAGAAAAACTAAGACTTGCTTGAATAAACAGCTATGTTCTAATAAAACCTGAGTTTGGTTTTAAAAAGAAGAGAAAAAATAAAATGTCAATTGAAATATAGATAAACTTAACAATGAAAATCAATTGGTATTTATAGATACTGAATAATGGACTCATTACTATTCGTTCTCATTACTGTTCATTTTGTAACCATCACAAAAAAATATGGTGACTGATGGACAGCTTTTAAAATATGTTTATGCCTGAAGAACCAAAACAGCTGAAAGAGATCTGGAATTCTGAATTCAAAAAAACTGTACAAACTGCCAATAGTAGAGTAATCTAATCTTCTCATAATTCCCCCTTTAAAAAAAAATAAATTCAAATCTCCCCGACCTTTTGAGTTAATTTGAGTAATAGTTTTGCTTTTCTTCTTTTTTGGGGGAGGGAAAAAAAAGCCCACAAATGTTTCACTTCTTTTTTAGCTTTACTGAGCCGTGAAAATCTCTGTATATCAGAAAGACTACAAGCGACATTTTCCCCTAATTAGTCCATAAAAATGCTAATTTTTCTAATGAATCAGATTGAAATATCACAGGAGTAGGTAACAGCGCAAATACAGAGTTTGCTTATGGGGTAGGTTTTCAGATTCATTTTGCTAATCACTACCACAGCACTGGGCAACTTACAAAGCCAATATTATGATAAGGTTAAAGAGGCAAAACATGCTCGTCTTAATTTTTGTGCAAAATAAAGACAGTTACATACGTATGCATTCACAGTGACCATGCATTCATGTATATTTGTAAGGAAA
Organism: Nesoenas mayeri; assembly: GCF_963082525.1. Taxonomy (NCBI): domain Eukaryota; kingdom Metazoa; phylum Chordata; class Aves; order Columbiformes; family Columbidae; genus Nesoenas; species Nesoenas mayeri. The sequence continues at coordinate 13,224,689 of NC_137560.1, forward strand.
ACCAGACCTACAGTATTTACAGCCTGGATCCTCAGCTGCAGCAAGCCCTTCTCTTCCCATTACAAGCAGAGGTCCTCTGCCTGTTTACTCAAGCTGAGGATGCGACCATAAATCTTTATTCTGCTAAATTTTACTGTTAATATAAGCCATTTCTGAAACCAATAAAATAATACTTTCTTTTTTCATGTACCAGTAGCTAATAATGTCACCAGTTTGAACTGTACAAGTAAGAGACTGAAATCGTCTGTCTGACCCACAGCATCTTTATTTTTTTTCCTGCACTTACACTTTTGCTCCTGCTTTCTGTGCTGGCTCATACTAAGGCACTTGTATCCAAACCACAGATCTAGGAAGGAGCGGTCTTTTTTTCAAGTAAAAAATCTAGTAGAATCAATGAGCTCTTAGAGGAAATCTCTTAGGTCTTGACCTTCAGGGTGGCCTTTTAATCTCTAAACCCCATGTAAAACAGTGATTCTGTCAGTCAGTCCTTAGTAAAAGATTTAAAGAAAGGGACTGTTGCCTATTGGTGGCACCAGAAATCTAAGCAAGAATTAAGCAGCTCGAAAAAGCCTTTAAATTCAACCCATCATTCTCTCAGAGGTCTCCATATATTCTTTATGGCCCTGTGTTCCCTTACCCCTTTGATCATTTTATATTGAAGTAGTCTCTTGTTTAATACGTAGCTAAGATGACTGTACGATAACATCAAAACAGAAGGGAACATAAAGAACATGAAAGAATATGAAGTCAATAGCTTCTCCGATCACCATACATAAACAGGCTTAGTTAAAAGCTATGGCATTACAGTGCTGTCTTTATGCTCTCACAAAGCTGCACAAAGTGTTAAGACCAACTACAAACTGAAACTAATTATTAAAACTGCATTGAGTTTTCTTTTCTCTACTATAATTGTTGCTTGCTTTGCTCAAGGATATATATCTGCAAATCCAGCACCTATCTTTGTGTTTCATTCAAGAAGCCCACCATACCAGCTGGTTTAACCATCTTTCTGTTGGAAATCAGGATTTCCTTAACACATGGGAGCTGCACACACCCATAAAGCATTGTCCTTCACCCTTGTACCATCATCCTTACCACAGAGCTCCAACCATGCTCTAACCAGTTCAAAAGGTATTTTTGACAAGAAGCACAAAGGAAGAAGAATTTTAGTTGAAATCTCTCTCATGTTCTTTTAAGAACATTAAACAAATTAAAAAAAAAAAAAAAAAAAACCAAACAACAAAACCAACCAAACAAAAAAGATAACACAAGATTTTGTCTTCTTGATCCCAAACATCTTTCTGTTTTGATGTCTACGTAAAACTACATAGTACATTTCCGAGGCCAGACAGACAGAAAAGTTGATGTCTACTGTCTAGAATTCATCTCACACTTGGTTTTCATACCATATTTCTTGGCTGTCTACGCTCATGCTAATCTGCTAAAATCACTTTACCCACTTGGAAGGCAACATATCACTTGTACTAGCTTCTATTATTCATCAGACAACCACAATGGCAGCTCTATGACTGACTGCTAATTACCCTTTCCCACTGGATGTCAGAGACAGTTGTATTTTTGGCAGCAATTTATTCTTCTTCCCATGGAGTCATGAGGTGGAAGCTGAGGCCTATTGAAGTCAGTGACAAAAGCCCCATTGACTTAATTGTGTCAGGAATTCATCTTTTAATGGAAAGAGACCTGCTTAAGTGTTATTTAGTATACTGTGTCAACACTGAGATAACAACTGACACAAGAACAACATACACATTACCAATGGTGCCAGGATGGGACACAGCACTCAAAGAAGGATAGCAGCATTGTCCAAATTGTTCACTTCTTAAAGGAAAAGTCATGGTTTTCAACTGGAGAATGTCTCATGCGTGTAAATAAGAAATGAAAGATAAATTCAAGTGTTGACAAACTCATAGCTTCCAAAGTACAACATGCTTTGCAAATAGTTTTGCTGGTTTGGGTTTTCGCCCGTATCTCTAAATAAGCTATTCTGACTTGTCCTGTCACTGAGCTAGCGACCTCACTTGCATAAATCAAAGTGTTTCACCTTTGCATCCTTTCACTCCCAGTTGGAGGACCCCCTCTGCCTGAAGTCCAAACTGGAATGATGAGGACCTGCTCATCTTCCTCATCACTCCCTCCCTCCTTCCTCCAACCGGCTCTTCATTCTGTAGAAACAGGAGATGTTGTAATAAACAATCACCACACCAAGAAAACGGGTACCCAAACATCCACAAATGCACACAATTGGGTCAGGACTGTTCTCTATTCCTGCACAACCTCCTCAGGCTACGTCTCTTCTGGCTGCCTCTGCATTCCTGCATGCCTTCCAGCTCACATCTCGTCCATGCTCACACCCTGCATTTCATATTGCTCCCAGACTCAGTGGAGAAAGCTATTTCAGCTGTTCGTCTAACTTCTCCACTTTACAGTAGCTGAGGATACACTCACTAGTTCCTCCAGCCAACATATTGATCTCAAGTGAATAGCCAGAGTTTCAGCAGGGATGTTTGCATTTTACAGTGGTCTTTGCAGAGCGAAGCCATTCCTCAAGGTAAAAACATCAGCAGGCTGCAGGAACAGAGCCGGGTCCAAGGTTGAGGAATCAGCACGAGCCCATCCTCCTTCCCCTGTCCTGCCCAAGCTTGCGCAGGTCTGGGAAGGAGAGTCACCTCCAGAGGACAGCAGCAATGATGAGTCAAGCTGGAGGCAGTTGTAAGCAGTTACTCAAGACCAGCAGTTGTTTTAGCAGTTGTCCTGTCCAAACCAAGCTCAAGAATATTCTGTATAACTTCACCTTTCTCACATGGCTAAACAACACAGGCAATAAGACAGAAGACTTCTGTTTGTGTGCAAATTATGTTTCAAGAACTTCATTTTTAAAAGGAAGCCTCCAAATACACTTAAAATCCCGTTCAAGCCAAATTCTCAGCACAGTCTATGAGATTTTATCCAAATATATTTGTATATGCTTTAGTACCAACTGACTGCAATGTGCCAGTCCTTTGTTCTGTGCATGGCTCACCTTCCCTTTGCTATTCCTGTACCAGACAAACCAGTAAGCTGACCTCTGAGAACAAGGAAATTCCCCTCTCCTCATTCAGGATTTGTCCCTTGAGCATCTAAACCACAGAAGCCTTATAAAATCTGAATTTTCTTTTCTGATGCATCCTTTTATTTGTATTTATTAAAACCCTTTATACAAAAATTTATTGTTTACATTAACTGCAATTCTTACATATGGAAGGACAAAAAAAAGAATTATAAGAGTAAATCATTATTCCTATATAACATGTGCTATGACGAAGTGGTATAAATAGAAGATAGATTGTAAACACTATCTTAAAATATGAAGCAGAAATCATGAGAGCAACACAGACTAAAAATAAATAAATAAATAATCAATGTGCACTGTACTGGTTGCTTGTAAAATGAGACAATTCATTCTGTGTAACTAACCTATCAGGAAACCACACTGTGGGGATTCTGATAGCTGTTATTGCAGTACAGTATATTAAGAAAAGTGTGCTTTAATGAGATCCCCAGAGAGTACCCACAGACTTGGATCTTCCTCTTGAAAAGACCATTTTTACCCCATTTAACTGCCAGTATGTTGCGTCTCTGATACCTATTTGGGGAAAAAAAAAAAAAAAAAAAAAAAGGCAAAAAGCTATTAACACAATTATCAGTACCAATAATCATTGTGCTTCTCAGGATCAAAAGATGACATTATGCCATTTTCAATAAATAAGCTTCATCAGAAATAACATCTGTATATTAAAACAACTTGCAGCCAGAATAGCAGCAGCATGAAGAATGCTTTCACACAGGGAGCCAAAAAAGAAAAACACAGCAAAATAATAATAATAAATAAAATCACAGTGCTTATCAGAACAATCTACAACCTGACTTTTATTAATATTTTATTTTTCTATAAGTAAAGACCTAGTGTAGAGCTTGCCAGATACAATAAATGGCCCAGTTTAACATTTGATTTTTCAAAATAGGACTGGAGAAAAACACCTTCAGCACCAAATTCAAAATGGCTGTATTTCATACTGATTGCTTGCTGTAAAATAACAGCTGTAAAATAGCAAGGCAGAATATTTTGTTCAGAAACTTAGTAGCAGGGTTAGAAGCTGTTCTTCTATTTGCAGATTCTCTGTAAAAACATGTATAACCACATTTATGTGTTAAATCTGAGGAATCAATATTCTCAGGTTTCAAAAAGCTTTGCCAGTGAAGCCTGTGGATTTTTCTCATTGTATTCTCTGTTTAAAAGAAGTGGTTATGCTAAGAGATGCCTTAAGTTAGAGGGGCAAAAAATTGAAAAATTATTTTATTAATTGCCCTTCATGTGAAGTGCAAATAAATGAACAAGTCAAGAAAGAAACCTTTATAAACCTTAAAGCCTCTCCGTAAATTTAGATTAATTACTGCGTTTCTTTTCCAACTCTACTATTAGACCTTATATAAGTACCAACTCTCTACATCACTAATAGAACAGACTGGACATCACTAATATAATGGGCCAGGCTATTATACCAATGTTGATTTACAATAGTTTCACACTTTAGTAAGTTAGCAAGTTAAAGAGGTAATGGACTAAACTGCAGGGGTGTCAAACATTTTCACCAGAGGCCACATCAGCCTCGCCATTGCCTTCAAAGGGCCAAAAGTAATTTTAGGACTGTAAAAATGTAACTACTCCTACAACATTACTCATCTTCAAAGGCTGATGCGGACCCCAGTGAAAATGAGTTTGACACCCCTGGGCTAACAAGTTAATGGCAATACTTAGATCTTATGCAGTTAATGGATGCAAACCAACACGCTAGTACATGCTGAATTATTGTGCTGCCGCCATTTTACCTGGGCCAGCTTATATGACATCCTCTGCCACCATGGAAATGGGCTCCTGCCTGGACTATCTGAGACACACTAAAAGCAAAACTGGAGGAAGCCAGCCTGGAGGAGATAACCCATGGACAGCCACCACTGAAGGCAAGTCTCCACAGGGCAGCAGCCTCTAACATGTTTTACGCACCCTAATTGATTTTACAATGCTGGGAAACTGAAACTGAAAAAGAATTCAAATACAATCTTTAAGTCCTAATACTTACACGGACAAGCATTTGTTTATTTGTCAGCTGTGTAATCTCAGAGCCTCTACAGAGCCTGGGACAGCCTCTTAAGTAGCTTTCTCCAGTTTTGATTAGCTGACTTCATTGCCAGCCCTATAAATATTCTTAACATTTGCACCCAATGGACCAAGTATTTTGTTGAGCAGACTAATTGGTTCACAACCCCTGCTAAGTATCAGCCATATCATCCCTGACTGCCATAGGCTACTATCATCATTAGCCAAGTGACAATCTCCTAGAGAATTTTGGCTCTTTAATCTCCATTCTCCCCGAGGACATCAGACTTATTACGCGTTAAAACTATCAGAGTTCATTCGCCTTCTTTCCCTACATTGTATTCTCAGCACAGAAGGAAAAACCTTGTGAACACAGTGACACAAAAGAAACTCAGGTCGCATCTCACTGAGGGGACCATAAGATGCTACAGACCTTGAGGCTAATGCAGCCTAGGATGAGGGATAGATCTTGACTTCATACAAATTTCCACAATTCCACCATTTTTCCAAGAGAAGTGTGAATTAAAAGATGCCAATTGAAGTCCCACACAGATGAAAGCAGCTCTTGATCAGCATCATTCCTTTTACTGATGTCACATTAACACCAAAGCGCCATGGTCCGGTTAGTCCCGGAGGCTGCAGAAATACCTCATGCCTGAGAATGCTTGCCCTGAGACCTGGCAGTGATGGGGTGAGAAAGACTGGAGAGGGACAAGCAGAAAAAGAGATGAAACACAGCTGAAAAACTGGAATAGAGGTGGAAGGAGAATTAAGGTGGAAAGAATGAAAAACTCTGAGAAGACAGATAACATCCTCAGAAAGCCAGAACCCACTCAAAGGTTACTAGCTTCAAACAACACAAATTTGACCTTTGTTACGACTGTGCCATAAATCTAGAGAACTAGGCAAGAAACGGAGGATTCCTCTTTGCTTTATTTCATTAGAAAGAAAGAGTTTTAAACTCAGGAAAAACTTTAAAATACTGGAGATCAGGAGTATTAAGATCATTTGAAGAAAGAGATACATAGATCCCAGACAGCAACAACTCATGTGATGACATTTAGGACTATAGATGCTTCCTCCATTAATTTTCCTGAAACAGCTTAAAAAAAAACCAAAAACAAAAACATACAATTAAGTAGAATCCCTCTCCTCATTGTACCTCTCCCATTCAAAGGGGTGAAAAGCAATCATTTACCCTTTTGGTACATACAAAAAGTCCTTCATGTCCCTTTGGCAGGCATCAGCAGGAAGCATCCTCTGGATTGCCTGCTTTCAGACCAAACTCTTTGGCTTCTTTAAAAATATCTTCCCCTGACTGATGATAGAGATTCAACTGGTCATTTAAAACAAGGAAGGCAAATGAGATTTAAACCACCAGTCACCATCCCAGCCTACCTAAAGGTAGCAGGGAAAAAACACAGTTTTGCCATGTTGGCCTTTATGAAGATTACAGAGGAAAACAGTTATTAAATAAGTCAAAGCAGCTTACTCATGGACACTGCCTCATGTGTCCAAATCTGTAACAAGGCAACAAACTGTGGGTTTCAGTAGCAGAGCTACACCACAACAGCACCCTCCCAGCACAGCAAGCTATCAGCATGCACAACCTTTCTTTCTTTTAGTCATGCTGAGAAATCTCTGCAATTTGTAGCTTTGGAAAGCCTCCACATTCACATTTAATTTGAAATGATATCTTCCCCGTCAAAACGTGCCTGGGGGCAAGTCACTTATGAAAAAAAAAAAAAAAGTAAAATAAAATCTGAATCATCTTGCCTGCTCTGAGTCATAACATCTGCTACAGCAAGTATCTGCAGCCAAATACAGGGAGATGTTGTTCTACAGAGAAGAGCCCCCAAATAATGCAATACCCCCAAATAGAAAGAAACTGAATCATGTTTCCATAGCTGTGATAAAACTTAACTGTTAAATACCAGGAACCAATAAATATTAGTATATGAGTTTTCCAGCACTTCTCATGTGCCTGCACAAGATAAAAATCTGAATTACATACATTTGTATTTATACACAGAAGGTATATGTACACTTGTACATGTATACTCCTGCAAACACACACACTAGGTGTGTAACTTCAAGTTTCAAAATCCATGTCTCTGGAACAAATCTAAAAATTTTATACACTCCATATTGAGCTGCTTCATTTTCATTTGTTTCCCTTTTGTTGCTGGTACTCTGATTATTTTCAGGGAAGATAAAATAGTATCAGATTCAAAAGCTCAAGGCAAAAGCTATTGCTCAGTGCACAAAATGGTTTAGAAAAAAAAAATAAAATATGTGTGCTCTAGAGATATCTATATCCCAAATGTTCCTTTTCCATGATCTACCACGATGGTTAAACAATACCAACATACACATTTAGTAAGCAACTTAATTAATTGTGCGTGTGTGTGTATATATATAGATCTATCTTACGGTGTATCATCTTATTACTTTATCCACTCAAACTACTATCTCTTAAGAAACAGTCAGGAAACTCAGTTCAAATGAAACTGTGAAAAACCTTTCAGGAGACAGTTACAGAATAATCTACCCAGGGAGACATTACTTCTCAATCCCTATATGTAGAAACAGCCTGTGATCTAAAACATCAGACTTTCTCAGAGAGTCATAATAGATTTGTTTCATTTTATTTAATTGAAGTTAAATTCACCAAATAGCCCCTGGCCTTGGGAAGGCTGAAAAAGAATGGGGTTTCTATTGGATTGTTTTCTTTCTACAAAAAAGAAAAATCATTTCAATAGGAAGCATCTGCACAGCAGGCCAAGCTGGTCAAGATGCAACAGAAATGGGAGGTTGTGTACATAATGTATAAGAAAGAACTAAAAGTAAGTATGGTGCAAGATTAGCAATTTAGATGTGTTGCTAATATATTTCTACCTTTGACACTAAGCATAACTGCATTCAAAGGGCATTCAAAAATTATAGAAATAGAAAGGACTAAATGGGTCAAAAACAAGGAGAATCTTAAAGGCCCCTTTAAGAAAAAAATGAAAAGAATTATCGGTATTTCATGTACAGACAAAGTATTTCAAGGAATGAACATGACAGACATAAGTATTTATGAAAACAGGTGAAACAAGGTCAAATAGTCACTTCAATGATCACATTGGAATTGAGACAGCAAATTTAAAATGGAAAGGAAAAATCACAATAATTAACTTCGTGAGCTCTCTGGCACAAAAATGTTATTGATACAAAGGGCATAATGTTTAGGAGAATTATTAGATGTTTAAAGTGCTAACAATAATACTTTCCCAAGGATAAGAATTTATAAGGGGCTACTGATCTTTTGTTTCAGAACGGAAGCCAAGCTGTAAGTGCTTGGTAAGAAGAAGAAAGAAAAAGAAAAAACAAGACAAAAAATCATGGACACTTTGTTCTTTAATTGTGATAATGAGAGTTCAGGGAAGGTAGGAGAAAGGTTTAGGGTTGGGGTTTTTTTTGTGGTTTGTGGTTTTTTTTTTCCCCAGGGTGTTGAGTCATCTAGTATTAGTTACTAACAGAGATAGGATTCTAAGTTAATTGGATCTTTAATCGGATTGAATAGGGTAATTCCTACCTCTCTGCAATCCTAATGGATGTCACAATGTCATGAGTTAACTGCTGAAGTACTGCTCTGATTTGAGGACAGCTTCTAGGGAATCCTTAAGCAAAGAATTATTCAGATACTCATTGAGAAAGAAAATGATCATCAAGGTCAATATACTTCCAACAGTATTTTGGAATAATTACTGTCCAGTAATTCAATTATTACAGGTAGTGCAGACATTCTTCCATTATATTTTTTCCACAAGAAAACAGTTTATTACAATTTATCAGCCCTCCTAGTTCCAAGGAGGATGTAACCATAATTAGCCCAGGTTCTAGTACAGTCCTGAGAAAAACCCACACTCTGGCCCAGAAGTCAGAAAACTGCTACTCCGTATTGCTGGTAAAGTAAAATGCTTATGGCCATACGAGGCAGAAATAGTTGACCCATGCAGAGCTGCTGGTAACTGGATGTTCTAATTGGTCACAAAAACTTTATGTTTCTGTTCAACAGTCCAAAGGAAACACATTGCCGATTTCCAATGAAAAGATCCTGAAATAACTACTCTCTTCATATCCAAAACCAATACAGAACACGTTGCTAAACAAAAGTAATAGCTTTGTGGTGAAATTGTAAATAATAACATATGTGAGTTATTTCTCTTCACATAACAATCGCAGTAGTATTCTCTAGTGTGAATATAAGACAGTACTTCTGAATTTTTTTCTGGAAAAGTGATTTTCGGTCCTGGCTAAAGAGCTACCACAATAGCAAAGTGACTTAAAAAGTGACTTAAGTCATTAAGGCATCTTTTTCACTTCCATTATAACTAGAGATGCACAAGATTAAAAAAAAAAAACGGAACAAACAAACAAACAAAAACCACCATGCACACACACACAAAACAAACCACAACCACCATACCACACAAACAGCAGCAAATTCATCTGGACCATCAACTTGTATGAACCATAGAGCACTTCCCCACAGAAGAAACACAATGTTATATTTAAATTAACTATTACCTAGTTATTAGGCACTGTGAGCACTTGAAATATAGCATGCTGCTTCTTTGAAAAAAGACACAGTCAATGACCTGGTGAAACTATTGAAGAGGACAAATACACACACACAGAGTACTCATCAAAACCAGCTGAGATCACATAGGTTTCCCTGCAAGATTTCCCCAAAAAATTGGTTTTAATCATATAAATATAGGATTCATGATTTATTTCAAAACTTGTATGTATACCACTGATGTCACTAATGTAAGGGCACAAGAGACCACACTGGCAGCTTGCTGATAAAAAGGTAAGTTGTGTCATAGCCTGGACAATACCTAACATGCCCTTCACTCCTGGGGCTGGTGGCAGGGCTCTCGTGGTGGGACAATGTCCTCAGTGGGACACAGCGCTCAACTCCATCACATCTAAACAAAGCTGATTGCATTGTTTTCTCTCATGGCAGCAGAACAGAGAGGCAATGGTGCCAAAAGCCCAGACCAAAAAAAAAGGTGTTCCTTCATCATCATTAACAAAGCATAGAATCCAAAATCGCTGGTTTGACTACAAAACAAATTACTCCAGCTCTGCCAACACTCAAGGTGTTTCCAATGCCAAAACTCACTTTGCTGAGACATATGCTCTCATATTTAGAAACAGAAGGTCCTTCTCCAGATGAAATTACTTTCTTTGCCCTTTTGGTGCTTCTATTTCTCCTTTTTGTGCTTCCCATGTATGTTCCTCCTTTTTCTTATCTTTGTCCTTTTATTGCCCTTTCAATGCTCACAGATTTTAAGGCCTTTGCACCCTTTTGTACCTCACAGGGTGCTGTACTTCTCCTTATCACCTGGAAATCACTTCCAGTAACTTGTATTTGACTGATTATATCACACAAGGTATCCAGTCTCTATTTGAACACACCATAGTTCATTTCAGTGCTTAATCACAGATAAAAAATTGTGTTTAATGTCTAATTTAAAATTGTCTGTCTCCAGCTTCCAGCTATTGGTTCTTTTTTTTTCTTTTCTCTTCTTGATTAAAAAGCTGGATATGCTTTCCCCATGAAAATACTTGTCCTTGTAATCAACTCCCCTCTCAATCCTCTTTCTGATGAGCTAAGCAGATTGAGCTCTCTAAATCTCTCACTGCAGGAAATTTTCTCCTCTCTTCAAATCAATATTGTGTTTATTTTCTTGACTCTTCAGTTTTGTAAACTTTTTTTCAGCTGTTGACACTAAAACTAGCCACAGCTTTCCAGTATTCTCAGGCACTCCGACAAAGACCTTGTGTTAAAAGATCCCACTAGTCCTTCAGCCGTAGGATCTCGTTGGGAAGTCATCTTCATTGTTTCATCTGCTCTGACCCCTCCAAACCCTTTCATGGTAACTCTCCTCAAGGATACCCTCTTCCATTGCACTGGTTAAGGCACAGACTGTTGTGGGGACGGAAAAGAGGCAATATCTTGCCATCTGGTCAGTCTGCTCCATATAACTTACTGTTTCCACACTACAGATATTGCTCATGCGCAACTTTGGCAGCAGTCCTGCAATTCTTGTGTCCAGACTACTGGTAGAGATGTTAAACTGTTTCAGGACTAGTTCTCATTCTTGTGCAACTGCATTAAACCCATATATTTTTCAATGAAGAATCTCCAGGGAAAAATACCATTTCGGCTCTGCTACCTAAATCTTAATCCATTAAACAAGCCTGCTAGTAATACTGCATGCTTTGTCAGGGATTTTTTTGTTGTTGTTTTTAACTGAAACTTCACAAGATACCAAATCTAACACCTAGAAAACTCTGCCACAATATTTAGTTACCCACATCCATCAAACCCATCACCCCATCAGGAACGGGCTCCCTTTTCAGGAAGCCATTGTGACTGGCCTTAATTATCTCTCTATTCTTTAACTCTGTATTAATTCAGTCCTCTATCAACTTATCCATTATTTTTCTGGGATTGGTGCCAAACTCTCCAGATAATCATCCGTTACCTCTTTCTGCTTTCCCCTTTGCACACAGGTTCCTCTAGTATTCCTGTAGCACACCAAGACACATGGGATAATGGAGCCAAAAATACTTTGTTATCCTTGTATGATACATCACCCTCTTTTCCAAAGATACTAAAAAAGACTTTTTCCAATAGACATTTTATCCCTTTGAACAGTCTTGCCTTTCCCTCCTACCACCGCTTCTGTCCAACTACCTTAGTTAATCAGTCATGTAGGTACAGGGATGTTAAATCTAGAACAATACAGAGCACAAAGGCTATCACCACAGCCTGCTCATGAAAATAATTTCAGAGACTTCAGTATTACATTTTAGCTGTTAAATTTGATTTTTTAGGAGAACTCAGCTTTCACACATCTGTATGATATTAACCCAGCTAGAAATTTTTTCTAGAGCTCCTTGTTCTACCATACCACAGCATCCTTTCAAGTCCCTGTTCAAGAAGCACATTTAACACCACGCATTAATCGAACTTTCAAGCAATCAGCCCTGCTCTTGGTGATCCTAAGTGGACTGGACACTGTCTCCTCTCAAAGGTGCACTGCAAATTGCTGGATTAGCACCACACAACCCTAAGGCAGTCAAGCGTTTGGAATATAAACTGTCTTACATTATTTACCTGTAGTGAAATTACAGTTCAATTACTGAAGTAACACCTCATTCAGGCAGAGAAAAAAAAAAAAGAGTATGCAAATTAGTGAATCTAAATTCACTTAATTTAAGGGACTGAATTTTTAAGAGCACATTCCCTCTCTGAAAATATTTGCATTTGGGGATTATAAAATACATAAAACTATAAATGGCTGAATGAATTGCCACTGCCTGAGTTTCAAAAGTTTGCGTACATTATTCTTTTCAGTGAGTGCATTATATAATTAACACTGCAAATATAAGTACTCCAGGCATATACCCTATCCCATATAAGGATAAAAAGTTTGGCCTAACCAGCACCCATTAGAAGGAGCTTTGTGCACAGACAAGCTTTTGGAGGAAGACAGTGGAAGAGGTTTATATGGAGAATGCCACTTATCTGCTGAATAGAAAGATTATTCTGTCTTTCTTTTTGTTATTTTTTTTTTTTGTGATACACATGATAAGATTTGTGAATAGCCCTTGATGTTTGTTGCCTGTTGTTTTTTTTGTTGTTTGTTTTTTTGTGGTTTTGCTTTTTTTTTTTTTTTTAATAAACACTGAGGCATATTTCTTATGCACCAAAGATGATATTTTTGTCTTGCTAGGCAGTGGGAATGATGCGAGGTTTCACTGCACAGTGATGCCTGACAGGAGCAATGGCTGACAGAAAAATTTGCTGTGCTGGCAGGATAATTAGGTGCAGTGCTCTGAAAGGCAGGATCCTGCACACATGGAAGAAATAAGAATTTCCCTTTTAGGGACTGCATAACCAGACTAGCTATTCTACTTTTTGGTGCCACCACACTGAATGCACTTTACCTTTCATAAAGCTGTGTGCCATAATATAGCTCAAACAGCTCTCAATTTTCAACAGTTCCCTGGGATGTAACATGAAGCTGAAAAGGTGAGCCCAAGTGTTTCCCTGCAGGTAGGCACTGTCTGGGCAGGTATCATTAGCCCAAAAGCACTTGCCAGCAGGGTGGGCAAAATCACCGGTTGAGCGCTGCACAGACACAGACAGCTCAGATGCTGCAATTCAACACGGTAATCAGAGATAATAAAAATCCCAGAATTAGATGAAAGCATAAGTCAAACCTTGTACAGTCAATAACAGAAAGGTGCACTTGTCATGCAGGTGGCAATCTCCAAACAATTACTGCGGATTTCAGTGGTAACCCTGTAAATTCAATGAAGCAGGTATACCTTAGCTTTGTACAGCTGGGACAGTCCTTTAATCACTGCTGCTTTATAGCTTACAGTGCATTTGTAATTTGTATGACTCAGAAAACAGGAATATTCATTACTGTTTCCTGGTTATTTGTTTCCAGTCAAAATATGACACAATATGCCACTTCATAGGAGACACCATTATAAAGCTCCTAATGTGCCTGTTTGCAGCGAGCCTGGGCAGGCAGCCTGTTACAGCGTGTTTACCAGTGGACACATTGAGCCTGTGAGGATGTCAGACATGATTCTCCAGAAGCCCAGGTGGTGTAAATCAGTGTAACTCAATCATCCTCAGCTGAACCACAGTAATTTGTATCAGTCAAGGACCTGAGCCATTATGCCTATTTCTCAAACTGGTTAGGTTGTAAATTAGATTTTCATCACTCTTGGGACAAAAACCCGACCCTGCTGAGGTCAGTGGGAGTTTGACCATCTATTTCAGTGGCGCCATGACTTCACCAATGGTTTTCATGTGCAATATTAATCCTGAAAGTCACCATAGTGCATTAGGTTTATTACTTTCCTAAAAATATATTAAATAAAATCTTCCATTAGTACTTGCAGATACTAGTAGTTCAGTTCTGTGTTATTTTCTTCTACTCAAATGTAACAAAAGGAATAATTATCTCAAAAGATTTTGGATTTTAATTACCAAAATAGCTACAGTATAGACTGATGCTTCAGCATCACTCATAAAAAATAAGCACTGAATACAGTTTATTCAGCTGTAAAACTGTCTCATCACCAAAAAGATCAGCTGAGACCTTCTCTGACTCATATCAAGTCAAAATAGAAATCCTCTAAAACCTATTCCCTATAATGAAATTCTACTGGAACAAAGTCATTGGTGGAGTAATATGGAAGAATAACCAAGAAAAATAAAGTACAGGACCCTTATCCAGTAAAATACTTTAGAAGTAGCCCCAGTTTTTGTTAATAAGTTCACTCAAATCAGCAAACATATTGTGGTTTGGAGTGTTTTGCCTATGAAGAAGTAAAACCAACAAAATCAGGCAAAGAGATAGGGGTGCAAACATGCACACAGACCTGTACCCACCACACACCATCCTAATGTGATAGACAGACCACACTGGGCCATGAGATTGCTCTTGGAAAAAATGTAAATGTTTCAAAACCTACAGGCAATCTTTCATTATTAGCAATTCTCTGATTTCAGTTAAAAAAAAAAAAGTGTATTCTCTATGTTTAAAAAAAATAAAAGCACCATAGAGTTAATCACTACTGTTAGCCAAAAGCATTGCTATGCTATTTTCTAAAACAAAAAAAAAGTCTGCAAGTCTGCCCTGGAATAATCATGTTACTTTTCCTATAAGCAGAGCAATCTTTCATCAAGACTAATTTTATTTCAAGCACTGGAGATCCAGCAATGGCACCAGCCATTTTATACTGAAACACTGGTCCAGGTTTTCACCAGTTTTAATACTGTAATACACACGACACAACCAAATGATGCATTTTTCAAATATACTTTAAAGCTCTGGGAATACACCCCTTAAAGGCAGTCCTCTCTTCCTTTCAAGTGCCATACAAGCACAGCAGGCAGCATTCAAAACCACCTCTTCTGTGTCAGCCAGCGGGAAAGGCTGACAGAGAACTGGCTGTGTCACACTCGAAAAGTCAACAAAGGAGGCACAGACTGAAAGGTGGATGGGCCCAATTCTGCAATTTCTTTTTCCCTACTCCTTTTAGGAGATTACTGCCTAACCAATTAATTTCAGCTGGGAGGCTCTCCTGAATAGTGACTGCCAACCTTTCACAGTCATCTCTAGGGTCTCCTAAGAAATGAAGACACTTGAAATGAGATTTTTGAAAGCACTGAAGTAATCTGACTAAGTTATATGGAAAGGGAGGACTTTGGCTCAATGAAAATTTTAGATACACTTATTTGGAACTGGAGTCCTGTGCTTTCACTACCTGGCTTGTTCATAGTTAAACTTTCTATGAGAGTGTTGAGACTTCTCAGCACTACAGACCCCCTTCACATTGATTCATCCCACCTTTAAAGTTACAGCCCAGTCCACCTCTAAAAAAAGACCAGCAGCCAGAAGCAGCTGTGAATGCACAACCCACATGCTGCCATCCAGGCTCCAGCAAGGAGGAGGAGGAGGCAGCAGCATCACTGGGCAGACGAGAGAAGCATCAGTGGGGTCCAGGCTGGAGACCAAGCACATCTGCAGAGTGATGCAAAAGTTTCGGGCACATTTTGGTGCTGAGCCACTTGCTGCATGGGGGAAGGCCAGGGGTAAAAATGTCCACAAGTACACAAGGTTCACTGTTCCCCACCTCCTTGTTTGCAAACGTGGGGAGGATGAAATGGGGACACCCTGAGAAGCTCCATTTCTTTTCCAAAACAAAAGTGGTTGTTTGGAGGTTACCTGTCAGGAGCTTGATGTGGAGCTGTCTCTGAGGCAGCTCAGCCTGGCTGACAGACTGGCTGTTATAGCCAGACCAAGAACTACCTGTCAAAGATATCCTCAAAAGCTGCACTCTTACAGAAACAACCCTGCCCAGGCTTGGCCATTGGCTCCTTCTCCCCCAGCTGCTCAGGCCTGGATCCAGACATTTCTATTTCTTCTGTGCAAGAGAACAGAAGTAAAGACAAAGATGAATCCAAGCAGGCTCATCCCTGTCCTCCCCAATTTCCTCTTCATCCTCCCTAACCCAAATCAGATCTCCACCACACCTCTAATTCCATCTTCTTGCTGACTCAGCAAAAGGAGACAAATACCTGAAAAGTGAAATTACCAATTTTCTTTCTAAATAGAGAAAAAAGATGGCTATTGATGGTTAAGAAAAATGATGAACATTTAAAAGTCCCATTGAAGAAATCAACATAAATCTTACCCTTGTCACATGGAGCAGGATCTGCAACTGGAAGTCACATTCAAAACAACTAACACTAGTTCAGCTGTAACAATAAACACTAATTTTAATGATAAACTCTTTTCCATCTGCATTTTGTGGAGCTTTATACATTCAGGTGTAATGAAGGAAGAAGGAAACATCTGCTAGGGAACGCTGCGACCTTAGAAAATAGCACATTACAACGTCCATCACAGCTCCACACTGTGCACTCCTTAAGGAGTGCCTGGACACACTGGGATGAGAAACCCAAGGCACCAAGTATTACTGTGTACCTTCATCTGTTTATAATGCAGAGGCAATCATTACAATGGCAAGCATTAATCAGCATATAAGTACGCAAATGCAGTTACATAAATCAATGCATAAAACAGATACAGGGAGTGTAGCTGAAAAAAAAAAAAAACAAAAATACAAACAACCACCTTGAGTTTTGGGCATTGACCTTGTTACACAGAAACAACAAAAAGCCACAACAAAATCAAATAAGCTCATATCACAATATTTACCTAAATCTGTCTAGGCCTAGAAAGGCAACTATAAGTACACAGATTATGAACTATAATAATCTTAGCCTAGAAATTCTGACAATGAGTTGGGATTTGGTTCACTGTGGCCCAAATACAGCAGCAGTTATTACGGGCACTACTACAACATCTTCTAGTCTAATACACCACTAAATCATGCAATACCCAAGCTCTCTGTCTAGGAAAGAAGAAAAATACCTGGATTCCTCCTTCTCATCAAGAGGGAGGAAGAAATCTTCCAGAATGCCAACTACTATCTAAGTAAAATAAATGCCATGACAGTCTGCAGTTCTCCTAGTCCTAGTACACTTTTTCTTGGTTACAGTTTCAGAAGGAAAAGGATATATCTATATAAGCAAGTAGCAGAGTTCAAAAGGAGTAGATAAGCAGAGCAAAATGGTGCCAAGAACCCCAAATCCACCCACACACATCGTGAAGGCTTCGCTTCAACTCTAGTCAGAAGACCATAGATGAAAAGCCAATTAGCAACTGAAATGCACAAAGTAAAACTCTTGAAACAGATAATCTGGCTTCAGTTTATCTGAAATGAATCTGGTTTGTGTAGTCTCTCCATAATGCAAACCAAAGCACAGTAAGTGGAAATGGGATGACAGCATGATTCCCTTCCAAGGTGCACTCCAGAACTAAGATACCAGGATAAATGAACACAAAGGTAGAGAGTTCTCAAGCTGGTTAAAGCCGATACTGATACTTCGGGTATATATAGTCACACTAATATTTATCTTCCTTCTGTTCTTTGAGTACTAAATCTGCTGTTTCCTTACACAAAATAGATCTGTTAAGAAACCAATTTCTTCTGCAAGAACATAGGCTATAGGATGTGGCAGACTGCCCTGCTGTAGCTTGGACAACGATCAAACCCCATGTTCCATTTAATTTACTCATAATGGAGCATGGGGTAAATCCACAAGACTTTACAGGATCTCACATCTCAAGACAGCATGAGGGGAACTGTTCAAAAAGCATTTGGTAGATTACTGTCTTTGTTAACACTGCCTTGTCCCACTAATGATTTTGGTTTTTGAAGGGAAGTCTAACTGAGAAAGGACAATTGAAACTTGTTATAAAACACTGAGCACATCGCCCTCAGAACATGGTTTTCAAGTAAGATTCCTGCTTTTTTTTCACACCCATGCTGTTCCCTGGACTCTGCATTGAGGCATTATTTTTAATTAATTTAAGGTTGATATAAGGTGGGCTTTGTGCTAGGAAAAAAAAAAAAATCTTTAACAAAATGGAATTTTTACTTTACTGGGCAAATATACCAAAAGAAATTGTGGCATCTTGTTGGGTTGCTAAGCAACCAAGAGCTCCAGTGTCACTTGTTTGTGATCAATTCAAGTCATTCATCAGGCTCTGAAGCACCAGCTCAGGAATTCCAACAAATCTGTGCTTTAGGAAAGCCAGGAGGACTTCCTGCCACACAATAACACTTTCTTTCCTCCAAGATAAACTTTGTAGATGTTCTTTTGATCTGTGTGATATGTTAATTCATTATTCTTAACATGTTGCTAATGGGAAAAGCTATAATTAACTAACTACAGCATTGTAGCGCATGAAAGATAAACTGAACTAATTAGTAGTGTTTAAAGTAGTCCCTGTCCTCTCCTACTGGGGAAAGGAGTGGATCCTTCCTTATCACAGAAGCAACTGTCCAAAACATGGTTTCACGTCATGTATAGCTATGTTTTTTTTGTCATTTTTCCATCCAAACATAGGTGATGAAGCATATTTTTACTGGCAAACAAGATGGCTACAATCCAAGCCAATCAAGGTACACACATGTTGTGAATACTATAATCTTTCATTTAAATGAAGGCTTATCTGCTGGGTTTCTTGGGATAAAGAAGTAAACTGTTATATTTTCACTCATTAAATTTAATTACTGAAGTAACACATACTAAATGCCCACAATAATTACATTCACTCACACTGTGAGTTAAGTGTAATCGAAGTGTGTATACTTGAAGTACAGTCTATTTCAGCCTCATATTCATAATTCATTTTATTCCTCTTTTGATAAAAATCAATCATAAATTGCAAGAGTTTAGAGAACAAAGTGGTTTAAAAGCTGCGTGTTGCACATAGCAAAACTTATACAACTGACAGTTTAGGGGTTTTTTGTTTGTTTGGGGTTTGTCTGTTTAACTAAAGATATTTAACGATACTTTCATATATATTGTGCAATATTCCTGAAAGAACTCTATTACCTCCTGCAGGCCTTAGTACCTTATCTTTTACATCTTATTTTAATGTAACATAGTCTGGTCTTCTAGTTCTTCTGTAAGCCAGACCCCACTCATAGCAGGTGCTTGGCCTAAGTATGGACCACTGGAACTGACTAACAAGAATTTTCTAATTTTTAATGACCCATTGGAAAAGGTGTTTTTTGGTTTGGTTTTATTTTTTTTAAAGATAAATAAAATTCATTACTTTTAATCAAAAGAAAAGTGTTAACACAGCAGTAGTCATGCACTTCAATAGTTCACATCACTAAAAGCCAAGCAGAGGATCACGGGAAACAGTGGGCAAAGGATCATGTGCATAGCTCCAACAAGGAAATGTTGCATGTGTTCACAAATGGGAAAAAATTACATATTCACTTTAATTTGCAGGTTTTTCCCAATCTCCCTTCCTCAGACCTGTAACTAAACTCATAATATTTACTATTTATTGCTTGTGGATTGGTATTTGGGAGAGCTACATAACACCTATTTAACTCAGTCACATCAAAAGAACCCTTGACAATCTAACACAAATGCCACTTGCCAAGTCTCTGGTGAAATTCTCCCAAATGTGTTTCAAGCAAAAATATTGTTTGGTAGTGCTGAGAATGAATTTATTTGCTATAAATATAAATATAAAAATCTGTTGAGCTGTGGCTGAATACCTGTATGTTATCCAAGGCATCATAGCTTAGCTCCTTTCTACCCAAAAATAAGATGTAAAGTAACGTTAGTCATACAAGTGATAGATTAAAAGTCTATTCACATTTACTGTGTCCTCACGGTTAGAAAACAGAATTTCATTGCACTATGAAAATCTAAACCTAGTTGAGACCACTGATGGTCTGATCACGCAACACAAATTAATGACACACAGCACACAACACTGAGGTTTAAAGATTCTTACAGCTCTCCTGGAGTACAATACAATCACATCACTTTCCCAGAGGGAAGAAGAAAAAAGAAATAGGTATTGCAGGAAAAAAAAATACAAAATACTCTCCAAAATCATTAAGAAGGAAAGAAGAAACAAGTGTTTGCCACAGATGTGTGACATCTGAGCTTGCAAACTTGAACCCACCTAAAACATCATGAGACTGAGCGCACTATCCTCCAGCCAAGACCCATGAGACGATGCCTTTGCCTCCCCGGACCCTCTTCCATGCCCGCCGTCCTCACCCGCTGCCGCCCCCGGACACTCCGGAATCCACACCCCGCTGCAAACTTTCCCCGGGCAACGACTCCTCCGCACACCGCGCCGGGACCCGCTCCCGAACCCGGAGGACCCCGAACCCCCCGTGGTGGGGTAGCCGGGACCTGCTTCCCAGGGGCTCCCCGGGCTTCGGCCGGCGCTGCGCGCCGAGCCGCGGGCACCTGCTCGTCCCTTCGCGGGCTGAGCCCAGCTCTGTTTCCTCATTGCTTTGCAGGGCGAAGCCCGGCGCTTGCGGTGTGGGACCAGGTGCGGCACAGGGAGGAGGAAAAAGAGATTTCAAAAAAAAAAAAAAAAAAAATAAATTAAAGAGCTTTTGGTAGAAAGGCAGGGCGAGAGGAGGCGGTAGCCGGGGCAGTGCCGCGGCTGGACACCCGCTGTCCCAGCGCCCTGCACCACCTGGCAGCCCCGAAGGTGGACTGGACTGCTCGTGGACCCCCCGCTCCCCTCAGCGTTACCTTGAGCCCAGCGCAGCCAGAGCCGGCAGTTCCCAGGGGGACGGCAAGGAGGCGGCCGGACCTTCGGATCGCGGCAGCGGCGTCTCCTCAGACCCGTCCCGGTTCTCAAAATTAATCGCTCCACCCCCAAGGAAAAAAAAAAAAAAAAAAAAAAGGCAAAAAACCAAACCCCAAACCCAGCCCCACTACACACCCACGAGAAGGAAGAGGGGTCCCTCCGTGACTGGCATCAGTATCTCCTCCGGCAGAGCTTGCAGGGAGTCATGGCAACGAGCCCCCGCACCTCCCCAAACCGCTGCCCGCCTCCCCCGGGGGGCCGAGCCGCTCCCGGCCCTGCCCCGGCCCCACTCAGCGGCTCCCACCTGCCCGATCCGACGCTCCCTCGGTGAGAGCCGGGAGCCAGCGGCGCCTCCGCCCCGCCGCGCTACTCCGGGCGGCACCTGGGGATGGCGGGGAGAGAGGGAAGCCCCGGCCCGCCCGCACCTCCCCTGCCCGCCCTCCGCCCGGGGGAGCCGCGCTGCCGCCTCCCACCCGGCAACAGGAGCGGCCCCGCACGGTGGGGCGGCAGGTGCGGGGACAGGGCGCACACCGAACGCCCGGTCAGCCGAGAGCACTGCCCACCGACACGACCCTTTTACAGGTTTCATTTAGTCATGGCGGCGGGGACGGCCAAAATCTGGTCAAGGAGGAACAGGTGCTGTCGAGAAACTGACCAATACCCTCGACCCCATCTTACACTTCTCTCAGGGTGCAGAAAAGCCATTTATTTTGAGAGGAAAGAATAAGGAATCAGAAAACCTCAAATGAGGATGGTCCTCCCTGCCCCATTGGCCCTTGTACTCTCCCTTGCTAAAAAACCCATGCATTCATCATCACAACACCTAGTATTCTACATATTCAAACCACTGAAGACTCTCTTTTCCTCATTTTTTCCAAATGCCCTTCTTCCTAATTTTTGCTGTATGCAGTCTACAGCAAACGTAACCACAAAAACAGATCAGGTTTGTGTGAGTGCTTGAACAGTAGGACTTTCTGCCTGGTTTACTTCTGTAATCCCTTTGTGGAGAGGGCTACATTTTTAAGTGATTGGTGAAGACAGTCGTCACAAATCTGCCAGTCATTTTCTTAAGCACTCCATGCAGAGAAACTGTGTGGAGGTGGTGAAGGTCAGACATAATCATTTTCATGAAGACTCGGACTTCTCAGACAATTTTCCCTCTCACTGCTGACCTTTGGGTGTTTTTCTTTTCTTGGAGCTTTGTCTAATGCAATGAACAATAATCATAAAGAAACATTCACGGACATTAAACCATAAAACCACCCTACCGAATCACAGTTAGCACTCATGGGGATTATTATCATTTGGGTTAAAGATTTTTTTGGACAGTAGCAATCAGAATTTGTTGATATACTGAACAACTTGTGCTGTTCACCTCCAGCAGATTGAGGTAGGTGAGCTTACTTTTTGGACAGTACAGAATCAAATTTAAAGAAAGGTATTATAAACTAAAGATGGTAGTAAAAGAAAAATAAATATGAAAACTAGTAGGGAAAAGTAGAGTAATTTAATATACTTGTCCTGTAATAAGAAAGCAACTGCAAAACTCTTTTAAAGCAACGTTATGCTTGATACTTTAGTAATGCAAAGTCAAGCAATTCGTAGATATAATTTTCAGATTAAACTAAGTTTAAGTCAATTTGTGCCAATATAAATGCCAAACTTCTCATCAAATGTAAGGAGAAACACTTCTATTATGTAAGGGAAGTGTACTGTGGTTGCTTAGAAAGCTCTGACATCAGGCAGTCAGAGTTCTGTGCAGCAGAGGCCCAGCCCAGAGCACTCAGAAGGAAACGGGAATGCTCCCTTTGAATCCTGCTCTCATAGTCAAACCCTGAATTGACTTACTGTTTCGTCCTAGGACAGTAAAATGCTATATTTACAGCACATTGCTTTCCAAAGCAACCAACAGCTAAGCAACAGGCCTGTGCCCCCGTGCAGCAGAAACCTCCGAAAATAAATGGAAAAGGAGACAGCTGTAGAGAAATGTCTCAACCGTGTCAGGGCTGCCAAGGTATTGCAAAGCCATTTGGTTCAGTACAAACATGGCCATCAGAGATCAAGTAAAAATCCAGAGACGACTGGAGATTTACTGAAGCGTTGACAAAAACTGAAGATGCCAAGGGTGGGAAGCTGTGTCCTGCTTGTCTGGGAGCTGAGATAACAGAGCCGGGGAGAGCTGACATTGCTCCTCCTGCCATTGCCAAGAAGATGAAAAATGGGAGCGATGACTCTTACCCAGTTCTGGCCAATGCTACCCTCCTCCCGGGATGTCTCGGCAGCACCAGGAGTTTCCAGGATGATTTCTGCAGGGCTCTGACATAAGGAAGAGAGACAACAATTTAATTTGTTCCAGTCCTGCTCGAGGCAGGACTGCTGCCAAAGTCAACTCCATAGGCTGCCCATACCTACGTTGCTGCATCCACTACACAGATACGCTGCGCTACAAACATTAAGAAGCTAGGCTTGCAAAATGCGGTGACTACTTAGACTTTAAAATCCCTGCCTCATTGGCCTAACTTTTAGATCCTCTCTGGCAACATCATTTTCCCAGGATCTTTTCACATTTTTAGGTTTCAGCCCGTGATATGGAAAACATTAAATGGTTTTAGCTTTTCAACACAGAATCATGCAGATGGTTTTCCTTCCACGAGGAAGCCAGTTGATGGAGAAGTCAAGGTACCTCAGTTTACCAAAAACTGTTCCACACTTACAAAACAAAATGTCTTCATGTTCATAAGACCTGGCACTAATCACATCTATTTCTGAGACTAGGGTTTGCCTTAAGTAAAGAGTAAACAGACATAATCCATTGTGCTAATGAAACAGGGCAAATGTCATAGCACTTAAGTCTGCACAGAATGAAAATAAAGACAGAGAAGCACAGTTCAGTCCTCTCCGTGTCTCCACAAAACTGCTCTTTATTTTGGGATTTCCTGCTGAAAATCAAGGAGCCTTTTCATCAACCTCACTGCTTGATGTGAGAATGAGAGTGCAACACTACTGGACACGTTGGAAAAAAGCATTACATTTCTCTAGGCTGGTACTGATCACATATTTAAAATACACATTAAATGCATAATATTGTCTCAAATCAAGTGTGAAAAAAAAATCCTCAGAATATTTATTTCAGAAATTATCTAAAGAAATCAGAAACAATAGAGGGTTTGTTTGTACCTATTGCAACTTTAACTTGTTACCCACTTCACTGAATGTGCCCCCTCAAGAAACACCTACCCTTTTAAAATCAGTTCCAAAGTCTGATGGGAGGCTCAGAAGATTTCCAGTCTTACTCTAAATGCCATTTAAAATACATGAAATACTCAGGACAAAAGAACAGATTGGCCCGTGTTTCTTTAGAGGAAATTAATTCTGCTTGTAATTGCCAGTACATATCCCACAACCACAGCTCGTTAATAAAGATGATGTAATTTTTCAAATAAGTAGATAAGCAAAAATGTGAATGTACTTGAATATTAAGAGCCATAATTTGATTTGATTTTTTTTTTTTTTTTTATTTGGTAAGGATAAGTTTCTGGGAATCTGTTTTGGTCTTGAACAAATTAAATGGCTAAAATAATTGACATAATGAGAACCAGCATTTTTTCCAAGTCAAAATTTGTTTTGAAAATTAAGTCCTGCTGCAAAATATCACAATATTTTCATTAACTTCAGAATTTTTAGAATATTTAAATTATACCAGTTGAGATGTATATTGGGAAGCACAAAGCTGCATTAGAAACTTGCAGCTCACAGGAAAAGCTTGTAATCGTAAAGGGAAAAACACAGATTAAATAGTGATGTGTATCCCACTAATGGTTTATTAAACATGTATCTGAATATATATCATCAATGCTTAGCTTTGAAATGTTGAAAGTTAGGTGGGTCTTGACCAGAGCAGAGAAGCTATAGACATGCTGGAAAATGCTCATCTATTCCTTCATAATGAGAATACAGAAAGAATCCACGTGATCAAAGGACAGCAAATTTTAAATGAGTTAAAGAAACTACCACTTTTCACAGTTCTAATCAATCCCAGGAATTCAGGCTTTGAAGAACCTGGAGTGAAAAGTTGGGATTTTTTTCTTAATATAATTTTTTAAAGGCTGGATAATTTTATGACTGCTAATAACATTTGTAACTACGCAAGCTAAGATAATAACAATGGTAATCAAATCTCATGCTTCAGGGCATAAATTGATTGCTTGAAGGGACTATGGAGGCTTTTATTTTTTTCCCATTACTGAGTACATGATTTCACATCTGACTAAGTGCATTACAAGGGGGGTGCTTGCTACTGTAGTTAGACAATTGATCTAATCCATAATAACAAATATGACACCAAAATACAGCAAACTGCCTATCTGCTTTGCAAACACTTGTAGATTTGGGATCAAATTCAGTGAAATATTTTGTTCTTATTTTCCAGTTAGTTTCCTACAGTTCCTTTGAAAGAAAGCAGTTACGTCTAGATTTAAAAACAAGCAGACAAAAACCTAACATCAACCCCACAAAACTTAGGAGCAAGAATCTCACAATGAATCTTAAAGACCTAAGTTAGGCAAGTGGGTTCTTCCACAGTTAGGTTCAGATTCAAAGACTGGGATAAAAAACAATCAATTCATAGAGCCATAGCGAGAGAGAGCTCATACTGGAGATGCGGATTTAAGAGTAATTCCCAGTTGTAAGAGAAGGCTCCACACAAGTTTGCACTCTGCTCCAGGACAGATAGACTGAGTTTTGTAGAACATATTTCATCAAGCAGATATTAATCAAAAATTCACTGGACCCAACTTGAAGTAAAATTGGGCCTCATCTTTGTTAGGGTTTTTGTGGAAGGAAGGCTTGTGTTCCAGTGATACCACAACAGACCATTCATGCTTTTTCCTTCAAGCATTCACTAGAGATCCTAGAATCTGTCTAGAAAGATTCTTTCTTTCTGAAAATTAATATCTTACCATATCTTTGCAATTTGTCATATTTTTGTCATTGCTTATTAAGTGAGACTTTTATCATTCTAGGTTTTAGGTTTGAGTTGGTTTGGTGCTGGTGGATTTTCTTGCAGTACACAATGACATTCCCAGAAAAGACACCTTCAAAGCAGAGCTCCATAGTACAGGTCTACAGTACATACATGTATCGAAAGTACAGATCTACCATGCGAAGTCTAGTTGGCCACTCCACCATAGACACGTTCTCCATTAGTAGCCTGTCCAGTAATTATTTGGCGTGTACCAGTTTCTGACATGAAGCTACAAAACTGTACATCAAACAGAAAAGCTGTGTCTGACTGGCAGACCAACGCATGCCCAGCCAACCACCACACAATGGGACAAATTCATTTATAAAGAAACCAAGTAACATACCAAAAGTGCTATCTGGAAACGTATATGCGCAGAACTGGCATGAAGCCCAGAAAGAGCAAGCCACAATATTTAGAAAAACGGAATTGTGACTCACGTCAGGACAGTGGCATTGATATCATTCATTTATGGAAGAGATTAAAGAGACCTAGGAATAAAGATTTTCTATTTCCTGAACAATAACTGCTAGTCACTGGACAAAACATCAGCAACAAGGTCCCTATAGTTGTTTTTATTCTTGCCCAGTGTGGAGGTGGGATATGTAGAATGAAGCCGTTGCCTGGATGACCCATGAACACAGTCACAGCCTCTTCAGTGATGTAGATGAGACCTATTGCTCACCAGCTACTGAATAAAATGCTTTCATTTTGCTTTCTGTCAAGGCCAAATGGGATAATTTGTACCAAATATCTACTGCCAAAGCCCTACATTCATATAACACGATTATCTGTACTCCTCTATACAGAAATAAAAACCAAGTATTTAAAGAAATGGTTTGTGCAAGTTTTTCCACTGAAAGTCAAACCCATTTGGATTATAATAACAGGTAACATTTACAGAATTATTGTATCTACCCTTGCAGTCACATTTGTGAGCATAAACAGCTAATGCAGAATTACCAGGCACCCCCCTCCCAAGTTCTACAGACATGTCAGCAAGGTGATTACTGAGGGTTCATTCGATTTTCATGAGAAAAGAAGAAATTACATTGATCTCCTAAGACAGGGACAAACAGTGGTCTGGCTAATGCTACCATTTGTATTCTTCCATTTTTGACATCCATCTAGCTCCTGGATTTTGTTAAAATAACCTACATTAAAGTCCAAATCAAAAGCAAAACACTACATGGGTTGTTGCTGAACCATTTGGTGCTCCTTGCATTCCTTTACCAATTTAATCTGACTGGTGGGTTGCAGGGTGTTCAATAGGTCACCTGCATCAGCAATTTCATAGCAGACAATTTGCTTCTAAATACTACATGGTATGATACACATTTTCCAATTACATTTCAGACTGCTTTTAAATTCTACCAGACAGACAGAGTTATATGAAAAATAGAAGGCTTAGGAAACAACAGCATACAAATAACTGTATATTAAAATATATTTTTTTTTTTGCACAGTCAAGCTATAGCAGTTATATAAAATTATTAAAGCAAGCAGTGAAGCAATGGTTTGATCAACAACATAAGACATATTTTGAAAATATTGGTAATTCTCATGTAACAGAGTACGTAAATCCCTCTTTGGTGTCCTTCAGACAAGACATTCAAGGAGAAAAAAAAAATAGTACTGTGAATATCAAATACAATCAGTGAAAAAGCACTTTGTAAAAATAAGCATAGCTCTGTCTCACCCTTCAACCTTATTTACATATATGTATATATACACACACACACACACACACACATATATATGTTATGAAAACTCAGGAAACTTTACTAAACATAAGCACCACTCAGTAAATACTGGAAAAACTATCACCAGGCTGAGATGATGAGTCAAAAATTACATCCTCACAGAATTATACTTGTAATGTATGATAACATACCCTAATATTTTTAGTAGACAGTGCAGGCAATACTTAGCTTTTTGTTTCAGTATCTAAATTAAACAGATGAACACTTCCAAAACTTTCAAATCAAAACTAACAATAAATGGAGGTCCATGGTGTAGGGTGACCTTGACCATTTGGTTAGCAGGCTGTTGGCTGCAAGCAAGCAGCATGCTTTTTCAGAACAGGCAGTAATACAATGTGGTGAAACAAGGAACAAGGAATATAAGATGTAGAATTAGGACCCATATGGAGAACATATACTATGAGTGGGACATAAGTCTGAAAGGGATTCCAGAACCATTGATTTTGAACCTTACCTATTCGGAGGGCTACAAAATCCATAGCTGTATAAGAAGAGGATATTAAGTATAGAAAGTCTACTGCTGCTTTATTTTGTGCTAGTATGTATTTTGGAATTAAAGTGTTTGGTTCTGCCATTTGCAGCTCAGGATGGATAGCAAACTGTTAAGATTCAGAGTCAGGCAAACAACTGCAGCATTGGAAAGTACATCTTATAGTGAGCAATGAGAATTCATCAAGTAGCATGTTAAGAGGTGATTAGATCCCAATCTGCGGTACCAGAGGAAAAAGCTATTTTGTAACAGAGGACTCTTCTATCCAGCTGACAAAATCTAGTAACTGGTAGATGAGAAAATTTGTTGGTTTTGTTTATTTGTTTGTTTTTGTAAACAGTGAGGTTAATTAACCCTTTGGCAAAATTTTCCTAGTTGTGGAAAATTATTCATGATGGGCCATTATAACACCAAGACTACATATTTTTTTCCTGAAAATACTACTTAGCTCAAGAAAAGAAGCACAAATCAGGCACATATAATACAAGAAATTCATGTTAGTTGATCACAAAGGATATATTGCAGCCCTTGCTGATGCCCAGCAGTGAGGGCACAACTCACTGCAACGTCCAGGCCAACAGGACCCTGGAACAAACTGCTGCAAAGATGACCTCAAAAGAAAACCATTAATCCAAGACCTATCAGCAAAAAAGAAACTGTTTGTGAGCCCTGTCTAGCTGTGAAGTGGCTGCAGTTGTAGCAGACAACACAGGCTTGTCTTACTCTGTCATCCTCCTGATCCTGCCTGCATAGTCCACTGCTGGGATGGAGCAGAAAAAATCCTCAGTTACAACACCAACATCTTGCTTGAGGGCCTGAAAAAGTTTCTCAAAGAGGTAATATGCTCCCTTAGAAATCAACAGCAAAAATAGGTATATGTCATCTAAACACCCGTACTAGTTTGGCTACATGTTAAATCCAACGCTGAGGAAAAACAATACCAGAGAAAAACTCCTGTCAAATTCACCTGCATTCGTGTGGGTGTGCTATGTTACATACTGATTAAATGACATAGAATTGTAATGAAGTTCAAGCTGAACTGCCTTCCAGCTCCTTAAAGTTAATATAGTGGTGACACTTTCCATCAGCTGAAAATTTATCCTTTTCTAAATATATCTGTCAGCTCTAACAGCTCCCAAATTCCAACTTTGTTGAAACATCATTCTCAGTCCTTCTGCCATCTTCTTTTTTGCTGGGCTCATATGTGTTTCTCTGGCAGTGACTTGGTCAAATGTACTAAAGCAGTGAAAAGCACAATGGAAAGTATATTTTTAAAGAGTCTTGCCTCATTTTGGAGGTAAATGCACTTATATCACACATACCTGTAATGATAAAAAAATAGCAGAAGCCAATACATCTGTATTTGGGTATAAATTTCTCTGCAAAGTATTTGCTGACTGCTGACAAAACCAACCCCTTAGAATGTAGCCTAGCATGTATTCCACACTTGAAGAATCACACACATCTCTTATACAACTACCAAAGAAAGAAATCCCCATGCCAACGTTCAAACTCTGGACAGGAATGCAAGTCAGACATAATTTTGCCATGATGACAGTAATCACCAATGTACAAAAGGAACTTTTCTAAAAGGGATTGTTTCTAGAAAGCTATATTCAATCCTCTGTCCAAGTTGTAAACACCCACGCTATTTATATTTCTCTTACCTTTGCTAGAATAAATATCCTTCCCCAATGCCATTCATGATGCATTGAAATATACATATTAAAAGGCTTATACACATCCTTGATAGAGGGAGCAGAAAGGAAGAAGTTACCATTTTCTTTCAAACTATAAATAAAACAAAAAACTATTTCAAATTTTACTTCTTTCTATGTGAACACATCTCATTCCAACCTATATAGTTATCCTCTGGATTCACTGGTTAATTTATCCCCTAATTTGTAGAAGGGATAGTATTTTATCTTCTTGCAATAGACAGTAGCTACAATCTTATTTATTTGTTGAAAATGGATGATTTTATTCTCTACCTTTATTGCCAAGAGATTGAACTGGCTGAAAACAAAGAGAATCATGTTAAACAATGAACTGCAGAAAAAAAACCCAAAACCCTAACAAAAACCACTAAAAAAAAAAAGGAAATACCTATAAGACAACCTGTCTGTCCAAGGCAGGAGTAAGCAGGGATGGAAAGACAAAAGATGACTTTGAAATAGGCATAGCTTCCTCTGATCTGAGTTTTTTGCACTCGTGAAAGTTTTAATTCTATATGAAGATGCATTTCTTCAGGCACAGCGGTCAAAACATAATGGGGCCCTTAGGTGGAAAATTAGAATATAAAGGCTATCAACGGCCAATTAATCTTGTGAGGTCAATGGGAAACAGCCGGAATTGCCATTTCCAGATGGGTGAAAGGATACTCTAGAATTTAATTTACCCTCTTACCAATGCACTCTGGCAGATCTCTGAGCCCACACTCTCAAAAAAAGGAACTGAAATGAAAGACCAATGAATTGGCAAGATTTGGGGCCTTACATGTCAGATTCTTGTAGTGCCCAGACTGGAGGTTTAAATTCACCCACAAGGGCTAGATGGGACACGTTGCTGTGTGGTATTTATCTGACAATTTGGAGTGGCCTGCAGTGGGTGCCATCGTGTGCCCAAATGTGATGTGTTTCTTGTGCGTATCCCCTACAGCCCAGGAGATGCTGTTTAATATTATTTGACTGCTAATTTAAATATTACTAGTGCTGCTTAAAAATCTCTAAAAAGTTAAAAAGCTAGTCACACTTTAGATTGAGTTATATATTTCAAGAGAAAACACGATGTACTTACCATAAATAGTTGAGCACTTCTAATGTTCAATGTTGAAATGTAAAATGGGCTAGCAAGTTGTGTTTGTCAAGAGCAGCTAAGAGATATTCAAATTAAATAAAAAGATCACATCTTCAAATAAAAAAATCACTGAAATCTTCAAAGTATGAATGCTGTCACTAGTTCACACAGATTTATGCTTCACAGGACAAAAAAAACAGTGAGAAATATTTGTATTAGTGTGTGTTTTGACTCACGTTTTCTCATCAAAAGATGCTATTTGAACTTAAATTACTGAGCAAGCTGCAGCATATTTACGGTTGCAGACCTCCAGAGAGAGTTTGGAATACTGTGACAAGCCTCATGCTGACAAAATCTCTTTTAAACCACAGCTGATCTCGATGTGGTCACAGATCACTCAGCCAAGGCTGATTTTAAATCCTTGGGTAATAAAGTCAAGTATCCCAGATAACCCCTGTGGGCTTCTATTATGGTTACCAGTGTATTAATTCACTAATATAGTTAAAAAATGTAATAGACTTAAATATGAAATTCTGTCTCTTTAAAATATGTTGTGATGTGTATTAGCTCATTACAAATGACATTAATATAATACTGATAACAGACAACAGTATAGAATTTTTCCCATGGTATTGGTTTATGGCAAGTATTCAGCCTTCAAGATTTATAGTTAATCTTTATCCTAGGCATAAGTTTACCGTTCATGACAAGGCAAGCTTTGTTTATGTGTTTCCCAGAAAATGCTGATTTGGTTTGCCAAAGATAAGGTTACCAGGTGGAAAAGTGAGAGTCCATAGATTTCCACTGGCTCTGATAGTCAACAGAAGTATTTCTCAGCTGGAAAGCATGTGAGTCTGTGTGATAAGTTGTGGAAGGCAATGGAGAAATTAATGTCGTGAGTTCAGCATGCAAACCACCAAAAAGCAAGTGAAAGTAAATTATGGCTTCAACTATGATTAAGAGGATAAGGAAGGCTTATGGGTGTTTATGCTGATGAGGCTGGTGGCTTGGACTGTAACCCAAATTGTGGATAAAATGGATTGTGCTAATGGGGGTGTCTCTATCTTGTATAAGAATGGCAATGAATAATGTGGCTTTAATTGGCAGTCACTTTTTCACCTGTATTGTATAAGTGTTCTCACCTGTGTCTGCAGGAGTTATGGATCCCAAAAAGAGGAAAGACAAGCTGGAATTAATAATTAAAAAAAGGTAACAGAGTAAGAGAAGAGCACGTTTTGACTCCTGGGATAAATCGGGTAATGCCAATGACCAAAAGAGTGATACCTCTTTTAAACAGGAGTAAATGCGATCAGAATGAGACCCCTTCTCATTAAGTGAACAAGTAACTTCTGAATCAGGACAGAAACACAATAGTGCCTTAAATTAAAGGTTCTTGAGAAACAATTTTGCTATCCCATTTGCACAGGATTTGTTTCGCTCACAGAATAATTTATCATTATTTCTATTGCAGTAATGACTACGAGTTCAGTGTTATGTTAGGCTGTGTGCATATTCTTGAGATAACATTCACAAAGATAGAAATCAGACAAAGAATGGCACAAACAATGACAATGTAATGGGGAATTTTGGCAATCAGACTGTGCGCTTCATAGACTTGTGTTCTTTTTGCAGATTTTTTTAATAACATGAAGTTGTT
Source organism: Nesoenas mayeri (assembly GCF_963082525.1). Lineage (NCBI taxonomy): Eukaryota > Metazoa > Chordata > Aves > Columbiformes > Columbidae > Nesoenas > Nesoenas mayeri. Next base: position 13,257,373 of record NC_137560.1, read on the forward strand.
TCAGCCTTTCATACTGTAATATTATAATGACAGTTTTGGGCTATTTTCTCTAAAGCAGGAGAACTCAGGGGACAGGAGGGGAAGGATTCTTTTGAAGTGAAAAAAAGAAGAAGGTCCAGTGAGGATTAGCAGAAGATGGGGACAAGGATAAGACTGGAAGAGGCTACCGAGAGGGTGATTCAGATCCATCCTCAGGATGCCCAGAGTTCACCAGTCAGTGAGGTGAGTCCACAGGAGATAGGAGAGTGCACAACACCACCAGTGCCATGTTCCCAACACTGCCTGGGCACCCAGAGCTGAGATTAAACACAGCTTCTGGGTTTTTAGAGAGAAGGTGTGTAAGTGGAAGTGCTGGTGAGTCTGCTCAGGTTAATTAAGTCTGTTAGTGCCCTTGGAAGACAGGGTGAAAGAGGACCTACAGCAAAAGGGTAATGGATAAAAATTAACAGACTGATAGAGCTGAAAGACATTAGCCTCTGGTGTGATGGTGTAGATCTGCACTGCAGAGCTGAGTTTCTCATTTCTATTCAGACAATGACAGAATTAAGGTTTCCTTGATGGGAGGTGGGGGAGCTGGTTTTTCTCTTTGAGTTTTTTGAGGACACTTCAGCCTGGGGAAGAAGGGAAGCCTCTGGGCTGTCCCTCAAACCTGGGGGAAGTTGCAGGGTTCAGGAGGCCAAACATACCGTGATACCTCCAAAGGCCACACTGACCAGCCTTGCATGCAGCTATGGACTACTCCTCAGGTTTTTTTCTCTTCTGTTGTTATGGAAACAGCCTGTCGAAGGGCTGCTGAGGTTCTGAATCCTGGATTTGCAATGAGGGCAGGTAGATAGGGGATCACTATTGTGTAGTTTCAAGGCTGAATAAAGATGTGGATATTATTTTACATATATATTAAACAAACACAGATGGTCAAAGCCCTAACGTGCAGGCATTTCTAGGATGGCAATGTTTGTAAGAAAGCTGGTTGGTGTGAATTTCTGCAACCGCCTACAGGTATGTACAGCATCACCGTGCTGGGGGCCAAAGGTTTTACCTAAGGAGACACCTGATTATATCCAGAGACTATTGTACCTGGTACAAATTTAATGAAGAGATTCCTATGTTTCTCCAGTCAGTTTTAAAATTGTATCCAACCTGAATTTGCAGGAGCAAAGATCTGAAGATATAAAACTGCCAGGACAACAGTGGTGATTTGGAGATAGAAGGAGGTCTGACACCTGAGATAATTCAGCAACTCTCGATGCTCTAAGACCGGAGATAACAATTCCAAGTGTATTATTTCATCTGGTATAACATGCATCAGCCAAACCACTGCCTCTAATTCTTTGCTTGGCAAACCAGACTAGTTTTTGGAATACAGTCCTTTGTATAGTCAACATGATGCTCTCAGCCTGTGAGCCAAGACAGTTTTCTCCAAGAGACTCTATTACTTCCTTCAAGAATGAACTTGTCAGAGGCAGCTGTTAGATGCATGCACTTGTGTGAACATGCCAGGGAAATGTGTCTGATTGCAAAAAGGTCAAAAGAGATGACTAGTCCCTCTGGGGGCTTTCTACCCCACCTTCTCCGCAGGCCATCAATGAAAGAAAGCTCCTTTCTGCTTCCCCACAAGCACACTTGGTTCACTCCCTGCTCACTCTCTATTTATTCAGCTGTGCAATCTGCCTAAGACTATTCAAAGTCTGTAAATCAGACAGCAATATTTAAGCACAGAACAAAACCATCACAAGCCAATTCACACAGTCTCCACAGGATGTAAGAGGAAAGACAAATTCTCCAACACTGTTTCACTAATGAACCTCACACCTTTGTAGTAAAAGCGAGATTGCCTGCAGTTCACTCTTTCTCCCAATTATATCTTCAGCTCTTTGCTAAAGCTGCTGATAAATGTACCGATTAATGTCAGCTCTGAATGTCATTCTGTATATGAATATTTGTCCATTCAGTATTGCCCATAGAAAAATTTAACTCACACAGGCCCCTGCAAGATCCCATAGGTAAAAACCCCAGTCTTTCTAAGTTAGACCGTGAGGTATCTCTGAACCTGGGAACAAAGGAATAAGTCCAGAAGAGAAGCAGCTGCATTGTAGAAAACTTCCTCTGCTGCACTTCCAGTCCTGCGGCATGCTAGAATAGATTCAGGACTTCTGATGCGATAGCATCACCATCTCATCCATAGCAGTGCAACCACCAATATTGTCTATGGACAGTAGACTGACACTACATACTGCTATTTATTTACTGGTATCTATGATAATCTTCAAATTCAAATCAGCAAACCTCACACACTGGGGAAGAGGGCACTTGAGCAAGCCCTCTGTCACCATGTCACGGCTGTCCAGTCAAACGAACAATGCTACAGTGACACACAGATGCACCATTTTGTTTTTGGAAGTACCATAGCCACATGTTCCGGCCCATGAAATTTTCCCAGGTTTTTAGCCAACACAAACTCTTCTGATCTGAAACTAGTTTCTTGAAGGCTAGCTTTGCACTGCTCTGCATTGGCTGATGTAAATAAAACCAAAACCCTTTCCTGCTCCCAGGTAAAATGGAAGGGACTGCTTTTGTAAGGAGTCTCACAAACAGGAAACACAGGCTTGCACTCTGGGCTACTGTCATTGGGGACAACTTCCCAAATAAATCAGCCCACACATCTTAGATCTTTAGTGTAGATATCAGTGAGAGAGGGCACAAAAGAAGATGTAGAGAAGACATTTTCTTCACAAAAATTAGATGCTGCCAACTTCTGTCCTTACCTACAGAATACATCAGCTTTTTACTCCAGCAGCATTCTCATTCCTGGTAAGATATAAAGATTTGGTGTGATCAGCCAAGAATATTGCTATAACTACTGAATTCACAAGAAAAGCATTATGACATTACAGTACAAATGACAGAACAAAACCCTGTGATGAATAGAGCTGTTTATTACTTACTAGTATGTCAGACCTTGAATTTCAGTACAGAAAAGATGAAATCTGGTATTCTACAGTCTGTTTCTACGTTGTTGCCTCCATTTGAAAAGGAAATTGCATAGCAATTTTCCATTGGTGTTTGCTCCTGAAAGTTACTTTGCCTTCAGCTAGCCTGAAGTAAACTGAAGGACCAGTTCTCTTGGAAGTTCATTTCTTGGAGCAGGTAGTAGCTTGGAGAAAATATTACCATGCAGAAACAAGATTGCACTAATTGGAGAAATCAGTGTTTCAGCTGCTGCTGTTTCGGAGTATTGGAATGAATTAAAACAGATGAAGCTGACATTAAATAGGTATTGAGAAAAAGTAACAAAGACTGGGAAAGCAGAGCTGTGTGCAAGATAAGGAGGTGTTTATTAATGTGCGGTGGTTTATAATTTCATAGTTGTTTGTTTCACTGATTGCACAAAGTGACCCAAGTCTTTCTACAGTGTGTCTGTAGGACCTAGAAGAAATGTCCTAACATAAATGTACAGCAGATGCCAGGGGACACACAACCACTTGGCAGGTCAGGGAGACACCTGGAAGAGGGCAGAGGCTCATCCCCTCCCCACGGCTCATGCTGCCTCCTCAAGTCTTCCTCACACAAACTCGCCCCTTGGTGTCTACTCAACATGAACATGTATCATATATTTACTGCATGTTTCTGCTTCAGGACAGTACATCACTAGCCAATACATACAACCTCATGCACATTAGTCACTGGATGCAAAGGCAGTCTCTGGTTTAAAGCCACACCAACAAAAGCTATTTGAATGCAGAAAAAAAAAAAAAAAACAAACCAAAAACATTGGCAAAGAAGAAAGACAGATGATACAGGGTGTTTTCTCCTTCCACAGGGCTTTCCAAGTCCAAGAATACTAGGTAGTACTTTATAAATATCGTGGGGGTTTTTTTACCTTTATTGGTCAGTGTTAAACCAAATTGAATACACAGACTAGCATTGCATGCAAAACCCTTTTGCTATTTAGAGTAAATTCAGTGTGAGCATTTTCCAGAAAATACCGATAAAATAAAAATATCCTCAGGGAACTATATACTATTTCTTCAGCTGCTCATTATATGGCTTACTCTAACAGTTCATCATACTGAATTTCATATCCCAGGTGCTGATGAGGACAGAAATATTTTACCAAAAAACAACTGTTTTGAAAATTTTCTGGGCACTGATTTTATCAGTGTGCAACATTTGTGGGACTCGGTGAGGTAAAAGCACAACTAGATCCAAGTAGGTCGAAAGGTGTTGCAAGAAAATATTTGGAGGATAAATCATTAATTGGGTAGGGGAGAGGGCATTCTTGCTTATAATATTTCATTTACACGGTGAATAGTCTTCAAAACAGAGATTGTTATAATGTCTGAATGTGTAATTGAAAGAAGGTGCTGCAGTTAACCAAGGAACTGTTTAATTTTAAACCCTTTTATAATCCCTAAATGTGAATCCAAATTTAAACATGGAAGAAGAATACATGGTGTATTCAGGAACAAACAAAGGTAATGTCTGACATAAGGAGCTTATGTAAATGCGGGATGGCAGATCTCCTTTTACTGTAAACCTTTCAAATACCTCAATAAATCAGAAAGAACAACAACAAAAAATATCTTTCTTTTAAGGAGGTTTGCCACGGGATTTCACCTGTGCAGGACTGATGAGAGACAGCACTGTTCAGGGGTAAAAAGAGCTTTGTTAGCATCTTCCTAAGCAGTAAACTGCAAATAAATATCATTTTTTTTGTGCATGTGCTTGTGTGTTTCCATTGTGTATCCACTGACAATTTGCTAATTTTAAAACAGAGGTGACATCATGCAGGGATGGATGCACCTGCTGGAGTGTTTTACATCCTTTCAGTCCCCCTTTACAAGCCAGTAGATTTATCTTTCCTTTTAAAGGCACAGACCCTATTTAAAAATAAAATAATAATTATTAAAACATGCTTGTACTACAGTGACTTGGAGAGATACTGGATGTGATTCAGGGGATAAAACACAGAATCAGAAATCCTGGACATTTCCATTTTAACTCTGTGCAGTCACTGTCCTGCCATATAACCTCAGCAAAATTCTTCACCTCCTTTTTTCTCTCTTACTATTCTTACCTTTTAATTTCCCATTTAGACTGGAAGTCCTCTGCAGAAGAAACTATCTCCTACTACATATATATAGAACCCTTTAGTTCACAGTGTTCTGCTCTCAGTTGTTCTTGGAAGACCAACAATTATAATTACATGAAGGCAGGATGCATGTGGATGCAACATTACTTTGTTCAGGCTAATCAGCTCAGTTCTATCAGTGAAATCTCTCTCAATTATAGGACAATCCATGTGTGCGACTGAGACAGCAGAAATCAATCCTAATTACTCCCCACTGCCTGTACAATTCTCCTGTGCAAATAGAGGAGAAGGGACCTGAGGTTTTCCCAACACGGGTGGTGGTCGCTGCAAATTCCTTAGGTAAGAACCTGTTACTGCCCTATTAGGAAATGCTTATGCTATGCCAAGCAAGAATACCAGCATTATTTATGTCAGCAATATTAACAAAATGGCCACTTCAAGCAGAAAAAAACTATTTTAAACTCATAGCAGGCCCTTTCTAGAAAGAACAGTGTGTGGCCTCCCTCCCTTCCACCAGGACATCCTGAGCAATTAATCTAAAACTGAGATTCCTGTGTTTTATGCTAATTGAGAACTTCATAAAATAATTTTGTTGTCCCAGCACAAAAAGCTAAATATTGTGTTCTTAGAAAATCCCCTTTATGCTAATGTAGGCTCACAAATTTGTCTTAAATCAAAATTCATTTGTGGGTGACAATTTGTTTTACCTCCCAACACTCACAAGACATGCAGCAGGAGAGCTGGGTAACTTCTGTGGCTTGAGTGGTAGGGACAGAAGCAGACACCAAACCTAACCCACACCTGGAAGGGTCTCCTGGTTCATCCTGCAGCCACCTTCAAACCACCCTGAGATGAACTGGGAGCTGTTTTTATCCCAGTAGCATGAATGAAATGCACAGGCAACTTTTCAGCTCCTCTAAGTATCTTTTGAGCATCCCTGACAACCAAGCTTCACGTCTATATGTACTATTACAAAATCAAAGAGTGAGTGGGTTGCAATGTTTCATTTAACCATCCTTATTTTTGTATTAGACTCCTGAATATGCTCCTTCATATACATAAGTCAGTTTGAGTTACAAAAGATATTGAGCACTGTCTTCCCAAAACAGTTATAAAAATGGAGACAGTGCAGACAGCCTGTGCTCACAGCTGCAGTGCTGTTTCATTCAGGCTGCTCACCTCAGCCTATAAACCTTCTTTCATTTTTATCCAAGATCTGAGTGCCTTTATTTTGAAATGTCTGCCATGAAACCACACAGGAATTAGAAAGCTGCTGTATCTCAGAAAATAATTTTTGTCCACAGTGTTTACACAAATCAGAAATGAATGGTATTATTCAGGATAACTGAAACATCAGGCCAAGACAGCTTAGTAAACCAAAACAGACCAATATTCTAAACCCTCCTGCAACACAACGTTCTCCCTTTATTTGATGTAAAGATAGAGTGCTGTTTCTTCCTGGCGTGAATTGCACCTCCAGAGGTTTTATCCATACAGCAGAGAATACAGAAAGAAATATAAAGCAAAATTGGAGGAGACAATCAGCAAGATTTTATTTCAAACTTACAGCCTGAAGATCAAAAGTTTAACTCCAAGTTTTCAGCTCTTCTTGTAGTAAAGATAGGCTGAATCATGCCACACTTCTCCAGGGCTAGATTTGGAAATTATATATGTTCTTTGTTATAATTTGACCTTGCAAAGATCTGCCACAATAAGGATTATACTGTTGTCAAAGGATTATTCTGCACCTGTTTCCATGACATTTGTCCCTCACAGAGGAAGTGTAAATACTAGTAACATCTACCCTCAGTGATGCCTTGTCACTCCTGTTGAGACATATTTAGAATCAAAGAGAAAGAAGAAGGAAAAAGGTAACAAAGAAATAAAAATAGAAGCAGAAATTGGAAAATTGGAAAGCAGCTTAACCTTTCCCCCATCTACCACTCCTACCAACAAAGTAAAACAAAAAAGATGCACAGGAAAAATCAGTACAAGTCAGTAAAGATAAAAACATGTTGGACACATACACAAAGAGATGCAAGAACACCCAGGCATTTATACTAAAGTCATATTAAAAATTGTATCTCTAAAATACTGGGAAACCCTGGATAAAAGATGTCTGATTTAAAGGATTGCTCAGATTGAACTGAGTGAAAATACCGATGGCGGAAAAAAACAGATGAAAACCAGGCTACTTCAGCTGGTTGCTCTGACTCAAGTTAGACATTTCTTAGTGGGAGAGAAATATAATCACTTTGAAAAGAAAATTAAACAAAGTTAGAAAATGTCCTCTACAGAATGACCGAAAGACTGAAAACAAAGCTTGAAGCAAGCTTGAAATCCCCATTTTCAAGAGATGCAAAGCTCTCCCTCTGGTCCCTGTTAACTTTCCACTAATCACAAGTGGGATAAAAGGGCCTAATAAAGTTTTTACCTTTTACAATGTTTATTACCCGAATTTTCATACAGACAAGCTATTCCTGGCTCATAGCCCCATGATATCAAATTCCCTCAACCTCTGGCTGTTGATGGGAAATAAGAGATCAACTTTGCAAGGCTGTTATAAAAATCTCTTTCTGTCTCAGTATCACTGTCATATACTACCTTTGGTATGAGTCACTTCTGTAACTCTCAGAAGAGGAGCTTTCCTGAGAAAAAAAACACCCTGTTTTTATTTACTGAACAACATAGTCTGTACAAACAAACCTCTAGCTTAAAAATCTAACATGGATACCCTTCTTTTAAATAACCTTGAATGTTTTAATCCTGTCTTACTTAATAGCCATATAAAAAGAAATAAATGAGTTTTGTAGCTATATGACACCAAAATCTCATCAATTTCAGCTAGACCATAAACGCATCAGTGCCCCAAATTCCTGTTTGTATAAAGGCAGGCTAAGATTTAATTTATGAAAACATATGGTATTTTAAAAATATTCACCAGTTTTTCATCTTAATTCATTCTGATGCACATATTTAAACAGTTTCCAGTATTTCAGTTTTCTTGGTCAAGCAGAAATATTTATTATACTTTTTAAAGTTTATATTACCCTGTAGCAAAGCAATTTATCATTACTATACATGGATGACTTTCCTGATTATTAAAATACTGTTAAAGTGAAAACTGTTCAGCTCACAACACACTTCTAATTTATTCTTGTTGTTTGACTTCAAGCAGAATATAACTGCAAAATAATGTGCTTGATCTAGAAACTGAGATACAGGATGGATAGTCTGAAAGGTGAGAAGTGTCTTATTTACAAGGCAGAGTATATCCTAATATTTTGTACAGAGATTGTCTAGGGCCCTAGACTGTCACTGGGGTCTTGTGGCCATGGAAGGTTCATTTTTCCTCTGGGCAGTACATCTGCTTCACAGTGGCATCAGTAGTGCCATAACTCCTTCCCAGTAGGGAAGTCATCTTCAGTAAATGCAATTGATAAGGATTTTTTCTTTGCTACCTGCCATCACATTCATCTGTTGGAATGGCATTGCCTGCTCACAAGTAAGTTACATCCTTGGGAAACGACACCGATCTGATAGACAAAATATACATATAACTATTTAAGTGCTAAAATTATTGCAGGAAGCCCCTCCTATGCTTTACTGAAGCCATCATTCTGTGAATCCCTATGAAGTATACATACTTCCATCTATACTGGCATTCAGTCTATTCCTGTATCTATATCTTAGGAAGTGCTTAAATTTATTGAGGAAAAGGTTTTAGCACTTCCTAGCAAGTAATGGTGCTAAGAGGACTACCTTGATAAGCAGCAGCATCTGAAACACTCTAGAAGCCCAACAAGGATGTAGAAATACAAGTTTTAAAAAGCAGTTTCAACAAAGTGGGGATTAGATATCACACATGATAAGAAGGCCAGCAGAAAAGCGAAGGAATGAGTCTGAAAGACTACCATGGAGTCACTGTGGCTCAACTGGCATTGGACTGCCCGAGAATCTGCTGCACTGTATCAGGCTCAAGGGATAGAAACTATTGCCCAAGATTAGTGCTAGACTATCAGTTTGAGTCACCTTCTCACAGGCATAACAGAGAAGATGAACATCACCCATCCTGTACTGGGTGCAGCTCCTGGAAAAGATAAGGCATCTTTCTTAACTATCATCACCTCACTTGATCTGACAGGTAATCACAGCCTGAAAATATTGCTTCTGAATTCTTTTCAGATGAGAATGGAATGAGATTTAGGAACTGAGAGAACTTCTGCTCATGGCCCTGAGGACAAAAATGATGGACTTTCTGTCTCAGTCAAACCAGCTGGTATTTCATACTGTCTGTCCAATTCTGTGCTATAGAAAACCTTCCACAACAAGTATGCATATACAGTTTGCAATTAGAACTACATGCAGCCTTTATTGTAGGAGCTGCTTCCTATCTTATGTGCCTACTATCTACAAATCTTTTATTTTGCACAGTTTTCCTCATCTGAGGCACTAACACTCTCTAAAGTAAGTAAATATTAATCCATGTTTTACAAATGTTTACTTTGGGACATGGGGGAGCAAAACAATTTGCTCAAAGTTACAGTGGTTACTATGCAGGTGGGAGAACTAGCATTAATGAAATAGCAAGACAGCTGGGAACAAAGAAGAAATTACCCCAGATCCAGCCTCCTATCCACTAGACCACAAGAGATTTTCGCAGAAAAAATGTCAAGGTAAAGAAATATAGCCACAGCACAAAGCTAAGCCATGTGAACACGGGACTACCTGCATAGCCAGCTGCACACTCGACCCAGGTGTCTGCTCAGACAGCTCCAAAATCTGCAGAGAAAAGGAACCGAAGCCTATTATTAGCAAGAACAAAATGACTTCACTATGCAAAAGGTCTTTTTCCCTGTCCCTTTTGCTTAGGGATGGGTTTATGTCCAGATGCCTCATGGTCCAAAAAGCCCTAATCACTCTTTCTGAGGACGTTGGGAATTTTTGGTAATATTAAGTTGTTCTGACAGTACTTGAGACATGGGAAATATTAGCCAGGGAGCAGAGAGGAAGCCAGGGCTGCCATACTTCCCATGATCTCACTGCAACCACCAAAGGTGCTCACGTTCTACCTGACGTGCCTTTATTTTTCCCCCACTAAAACTGGAGAAGGCTTTGGAGAAAGCAGAGTCATCTTTAGCAATACCATGGAAGGGACTTCAAGTTCCAAGATAAATGTTCTAGAGATTTTTTTTTTTTTCAAATCAAATAAAAATTATTGTTAGGTTCAGATATTCCTATTGAATATAATAGGAATGGCAAATTTTTGCCATTTTAAATACACCCCCTTTACATACCTTTTTACAGACCCTATGACTGTATTTTAGCTGGAATTTTGCATACCAGATTTTCAACTGGCAGTGATTATTTATGGCTGACTCACCAGCTTCTGTATGCAGGGAACCACAGTGGCAATGCTGACAGAGAACAGCCCATAAAAGCTGCAATGGGTTCTCCTATTAGAATGTTGTAATTTTTTTTTAGCACAATACCTCCTTCATTCTTTGTGGAAATCTTGTAAAATTAAAAAATAACAAAATTCAAATGCTCATAAGCAGATAAGAGCACGGAGCTCATTATGTCTCTGCCTTTCATTCACTAGCAGTTACATTTTCCTCTACTGCTTGCTGTCTTTGTAGTGATAACTCACATCATTTTAGAGCTGTCATGAAATGAGATTTTTAACAAAACATTTCTTTTTCAATCTGAATTCACCACATTTTAGGTAGTATTTCTACATCTTTTTTTTTCTGAAACTGAAACTCGGGTCAAGTTGTAGATTGCTCTTTGCTGGCAACAAACAATTGCACCAGAGTATACACTTCTTAATGAGCTGATTTTTTCCCATTTCTTCCTCTGTGTTATCTTAAAATGCAGAAGATGGTAATTTAGTTTGCTATACAGAAAATCCCCTCCAGTAAAAAAACACATTCTTCTGAAGCTGTAGTGACCAATAGCAAATAAAGTTCAGTTCTTTGGGTGATGTCAAAACAATGCCTGATAGTAACAAAGCCAGCTGCTTTGATTTATATTTCCTTCCTCTAGCAATACAAGCCTGCATTCTGCTTGCCCTTTTCACTGCAGTTGCACATTAAGCTGAATGCTTTAGAGATTTTCTACAACAACTCCCAGATCTCTTTCCTAATCAGTATTCGACACATCTTTCCTTTTAGCAGATGCGCTATTTTTTCCCTTTGTTCCAAGATTCATTGTTCTCCATTAACTGCAGTTGCCATTTATTAGTCCAGATGCAGAAATGATCCAACGACCCCTTATGAGTCGATGCATTTACACCCACCCACACGTCTGGGCAACAACGTGCAATAGGCCATTGGATCATCATATATTTAAATATATGCACTAAAACTATAGGCTGTTTATGTGAGATTTATGTGCATGTGATAATGAAATGGGATTTTGAACTGCTAAAAGTGAAGCAGCTTCAAAGATAGTTTCTGAAGATGTGCTGTTCTGGGTTTTGAGAATGACATAAAAATACATAGAAGTAGAACCTCAGCTGGTGAAAAATCATGTTGGAAATAATGTTGCTATGTTGATTTACACCAGGTAAGAGTTGTGATCAATTAAAACTGTGCTGTGAAGTATGTAATTTTTTGATGAAAATGTAAATGCAATTGTGCATTCATTTTGGAAAGAAAAGGGAGGAAAAAAATTAAGTATGGAAACACTAGAAAAACCCCTTCTTGAAATACAGACAAATTGGTAGGAAATGGAGTGTGTAATGCTTAAATATTCAAACTACTGATAATATAAACAGGTGGCAACCATATAGTATAAAGTACATTATCTTGGAATTCTGTAGACACTTGGAAGATAGGAAAATAGGATTTCACATCGTATTAGTTCACTGGTCCATGAAATCCTATCTCCTCTTTCAACATTGGCTAGTGGATAATTCTTCAGTGGAAGACAATCCCGCCCCTCATAATGCATCGCAGAAAGTCAAAATGCTACAAGACAGAAGAAGAAGGAAAATAAAGGGCAAGGCAGTAATACAAAAATTTGCAAAAAGTCAAAAATAAGAGTTCCGTTTAATAAAGAGAAAAGATTCATTGCCTTAAAACCAAGCTCAGTTGGGTATTTGATAGCTAGAAGTATGCAGTGCTTTCTACCCTCAGGTTACTAACTCAGCTCGTATCCCCCATCAACACTGCCTAAAATTTATGATTAGAGTGCCCTTTGTGAATAAAGATGTTTCCACTTCATAAAATCAGTGGTATTACTAGCACTCACTCATCCCCTTCTCCTACCAGGGACAGCAAGTATGGCAACTCAGTGAACCTCCCTGTGAGACAGTCCCTCCAGAACAGAACTGAGAGTCATTATTAGGAAAAGATTGGGAAACCAATGTCAAACTCAGTGAAATATTGTCTTAAATATTGTGTAAATAAGTCTGGGTTTAAATTCAATTTAAAAATTATGCCATATTCTGATAGCTAATATTTGCAGTTGCCAGTGGGTTGTGAAAAAAAAAAAAAATCCCCAGTATTGTTTTCACACTAGAAGTTCTACTGTTTAAAACAGTATAGCCACAACCATCCACTGTGGAATCATCTTTACGCTGGTGACAGCAATATCCAGCTCAGAAGCCCTGCCTTCAGGTATCAGCAATGTCTAAGCACAGACTAGTAGCAACATATGTCAGCTAAATATCTCCAGAGATGACAATGGAGATGAGCAGGAGCTAATGATTTTTTTTTTTAATCAGGCAATTAATTAAAACCACACCCAGAATTAGAGACTAGCTGCACAGAAAACTCTTGCAAAGTCAGATGGGACGAACAACCCGAATCAAATGTTATCCATTAGAAAACCTTTTTCATCCCTTACTTCTAAATCTACCTATTGGCTTTCTGTCCTGAGCAGGTTCCCTGGGTGCCAGGTCCCTCAGGGTCCCTCAGCCCCTTTGCAAACATCTTTCCAGGCTAAGAGGAATTACTGCAAGAGAAGTAGCTCTGACTTCACTAAGCTAAGGGCCTTCCTAGGGGTCCAGCCATGCAAGCCAAGGAGATGCCAGGGTAGAGATTTGAGCCCTGCAAAGAATTAACACAAGCCTTGTGTTGACTTTTTTTATAAGAACCAGGAGAGAAGAGAGCAAGGAGAAGGAAAAAGAAAGAAGGGGCTGATCCAGGGCTATTGATATTAGCAGGAGACATTAGGCTTTCCAATGAACTTTGAGTTAGGCCCATGAAGATGGTTCTTCAACATTTTTCTCCATTACTACCCTCTTTGAAGTAATTATATTTTGACACCACTGCAATTGTTAGATGGTAAAAGCCATAGTACTGACAGCTGTTCTAAGCTTAAAACGTGTGTAGTGTGAGTCTGTGTCACTACAGACAAACAATACTGAAGGGTAACTGAGAGCAAGGTCAATGATTGCAATGATGGAAGAAAGCTGTATATCATGTATACAAAAGGAGTTATTATACCTGAATTAATGATTTCCAAGGGTTTTGCTTTCTTCAGACTTTTCTGAAAACTTTGGCTTTATTTTCTGAGGATTTTAATAAAATTCTCAAGCTTCCCTACTACTCTTTATTTCTTCTCAATTTCTTTGGCTGCAGCTGCCACCTGAGACACCCCGAGGCATTCAGCTTGTCTTCTCTTCCTCTCTTATTGGCCTCCTTCCCACCTGGAAAGTGCACTCCATCATCACCCAGCCTGGTGAGAAGAGTCTGTCTGATCTCCATGTGTAAAGAGAATCAAAAGGTGTAGGGCCCAGCGGGAATCACTGACTCACAGTGCATATGTGTTCTTGTCAGGAGGCATCAGGGATGCATCTATTTAGCTGCAAGTGAGCAACAGTACCCACCGACCCAGCAAAACCTCTCCTGATCTCCTAGGGCCTCTGTCAGCATTCAGAAATCCCCGAGTGGTGCAGTAATATTCCCTCTTCCTGTCTGTTGCCAGACTTTTTTCTACTTCACTTCTGTAAAACCAAAACCAAACAAAAAAAACAAGGTGTCCTTGAAGTTTAATACAGATACTTAGTTACCTCTGGCCTTGGCTTGACCTGTGCAGAGGAAGAAAATGAAGAACTCTGTTCTATGTACTTTCAAAAGTTCTGGAGAAACCTACTTGCTCTATTTCAGCCCAGGGAAGAAACAGTTTATATAAATACCTTCATATGTTACAAAGACTTAAAGTTGCCTCTTGCTGCCATGGGACCATGCGGAAAGAGAACATGTTGCAAGGTAGTTTACATTAATCTATAGACACCTGCTATTAGGGGCATGATCAAATAATGCCATTTATTCTCATGAGTCTGAGCCAACCCACACCTTATGCCATGAGGTTATGGATGGGGCTGTGTTGGGTTATCCCAAGCAACTGAGTATAAACAGAATATTGTACCCTTGTATTCAATGCTTTTAAAAATGTGGCTGAGAAATAAGCATGGAACATGGTCAGAGAACAGCAAAAGTGACTGCTGGTCCTCTAGGTGGGGCAGGTCTTGGCATGGGGCAGACCCCCACTGCTGTGCTGCCACAATGTGCCACCCTACCCCCCACATAATATTGCTTTTCTCAAGTCTGCAAGAGGTGACAGAAAGAAAACCCTCACAGCAGTCAGGGGAAGCATCTTGACAATCAACACAAAATTATATCTTTGTACATAAACTGAAACAACATGTTTTCCTGCTAGATGTTCATATGAAACCTATTAAACAGCATGGTCGCTTCTTTCCTTTGTTCCCAAACAATTATTTCACTAAAAAACACTGATAAAATGACAATTTACAATGAAATGGTTTCACAACAGTAAACCATTCTAAAAGCTGAGTTCAGGCAGAAGCTAATGATGCAGTATAGTTACTAAGATCTAAGCATACAAGGGTGACTAGAAAAAAAAAAGTCTGACACTTTTTTTTTTAATATACTTTGGATAACAACAGTACACAGAACGGCATCATTTAATATATTAAATGATCCATCTTGTCATGCTATGGCATCATCTGATATGATCTATTACTTTACAGCATGCTATTATGTATATATAAATAAATCCTAGCTTGTAATAAATTATCAGAGCTTCTGTTTACTTTGCAGTATCTATTTACTTTCACATTTAACCTATGCCAATGGAAGTCCATTTACAAAAAAAACACAGATCCATTTCCTAATCTTTTTGAACTCTTTAAAAGCATGGGCCAGAAGATCTTGTGATATCTCTCCTGCATAGCAAATGTTCAGTATACGACCAGTAGACCTGAAGTCTTACTGATGCACATTAACATTAATAAGAATCTTGATTCATCTTTGAAGATGATGAAAGAAACAAAATCCCTGGGACATGCAGTCCTAATTCCTCTTGTGTTTTGGAAAGATTCATCCATAATACTTGCTCTACCCTTGAAATATCTACTTGATAAAGACCTCACACTAGATCCTACTTGTGGTCTTTCTGCTATTCCTATAGTGTGATGTTGCCAAGAGCAGATGGGTTTTCCAAGATAAATATTGTTCTTTCACATGGCCTGAAGTTGTGTAGTGAAAGAGTTGACTCTGGGAATTGGAGCTGGGCAGGTATAGTTTAAAGGAGATCTGAAGGTGCTCTAAAAATGATAGATCCCACAGAAATCCAATGATAGGGCAGGCACCAAACACTTCCTCATTTATGTATTTTCTCCAATTCATTTGCAGGTATGAGCATAGCTCCAGATACAGACTAAAATCTCTTGTATTTGTCGGATTGGAATTCCTAAATAGCTTTCCCCCTCACATTGTGAATGACACTTTTTGGTAAGTGTTATCACATTTTTTCATACAAATTCCATTGACACGGTAGAACAGCATAGCAAAACATCAAATTATTCCTGCTAGATTCAGCAATGAAAATGAAGGAGGGTTTTTTCTATTTGATCATAATTGTAATATTTCAGATTCCTTCTACAAAGAGCAGAATTTAATGGCTGTTATGGATTTTTCACCCCCTTAGAGAACTTCTGCAAAATTCAATTATTTTTGGAGACTGAGTTTATATCTCACAGTGATGATGAATTACCTATTGTACTGGCCAACTTAAAAACAATACACAAAAATCAATTTTTTGACAAAAGGAAAGACACAGATAATCCAGGATTGGCACACACTGCCTTTGCCTTGAGTTTAAAAATGAGCTAATTTCAATCATTTTGCCTTTTTAAACCACTTTTGGTAGCAACATCTGATTACATTTCAGCTGTTTAGGTTTCCTGTAGAGATAGACTTTGCCAACAAGACAATTCGCCATCAAGAAATTGTAATTAACTTAATGAACTCTGTCTTTTAAACAGTTGGAGATTTTAGAGCTCAGAGTAATGAGTATCACAAGTATCAAAGACTTCTCTTTGAAACATACATATTCAGTGTCAGATACAAGCAATTTGCAGATTAAAATTTTCATGCTCAGATGTGGCAGTGGTATTTAGGACTGCTGACTGTTTAAAGTAAGAATATTATGCACCAAATAATAGAATTTGAAATAACAATAAATAAGACTGAAAACAGAATTTAAATAATGCCTCATATAACCAAGAGTTTTACATCTTAAATCGGCTAATAAAAGAAAAACATTGCATCAGACTGGAGCAAGCATCCTTCTGTGAAGCCCTGAGATTTAGTTTGAAGCCAACTATTCATTCTGTCCATAAATCTACAAACAGATTATATCACTTACTTTGGGATGAGTAGCATATAAATTGTCAAGAAAAAATATAGGTAGCCTGAAGCTACCAGTAAAAATTGTTGTACTGCCAAATGCTCAGGCTTTGTGAACCAGCTGATTTTTCCCCTCTAAGAGTATTTTCATATTAATCTCATGCTAAACAAATCAAAAGTATTGCACTGGTAAAATCTGACTTTGCTTAGTGTTGTGATTTTACACAGCAAATGCTCAACCTGTTCTCATCCCTAGACAACCAGATGTTATGGTCTGGGTTTTCTTTTTTTCCATAAACATCTCAGGAACCTTGAACAAAACCAAGACTTTACATGTGAGTAATACTGAGCAGCGACCGTGGAAATACTGCTGGAAAAAAAGATGTGAAGCATGCTCTCCCTCAAAGAAAGTCTGATAATACTGTCTACAAGAGACCCAAATATTTGTCTCTAAACTTCATTATGAGGAGCACTAGCTCTGTCCATGATTTCCTATACAATAGAACCCGTGCAAAAGGAAGAGCATAAATATTTAACATCTATTTTCTTGAGAAAGTGTCCACTGCACCTTTTTTCCCATGGTGGACAGGTGCAATCCGATCACCAGATATATGTAATCTATCCTGCCTTAGAAAAGCAGCATACAAGAGCATCCCAGCACTATAGCCCACATACCTCCACATTGCTCTGAGGCAGGTACAACACTTGTCACCTGCCTGTGGGCCACTTTTCCACTAAGGAAAAAAAAAAAAAACAACTGAGGAAGGATGAATGATACATCTCTTACAAGTAAGGCATGCAGGGTGTGTGTTGAAATTACTGTGCTAGCTTGCCAATTTTAATGGGTGGCCTCATCTCAGGCACTTTGAAAAGGCAATCGACATTTCCTGAGAAAAGTCAGTTTCCTCACAAGAGGTTCATGATGAGTATCTCTCAAGATAGAGCTACCTTGCATGGCTTAGGTGAAGAGATTCGTCAAAAAATGTATGGTTCTTTTTTTAGCTGGAGGATGTCGGTATTTATTATTCTTCAGTTGTATAATAATAATAATAATAATAATAATAATAATAATAATAATAATAATAATAATAATAAGGTAAAGATATAGATATTTTCAGTATAGGAAAAATGTTCCTGTTTTGAATGTCACTCCGTGGATCTCATGCCAAAACACACATAGAATTATATTGCCACTGAAAAGCGGGAAAGTTACACCTTAAAGCTTTTATTCACTTGAGTAATCTTATCGAATCAAAGCAGTGGGATCAAGCTCCTAATTACATATCCAGGAAAGGCATATTGTAATATTGCTCCTGGACATTTCCACTGAGGACCCTCCATGACCCTCTCACATTATAAGAACTTTGCTCATAAAATCTCATAAAAATGTTGTAGTTCTGCAGAGGAGCCATACAGACTGAGGGGTTTGGGGTTTCTCCCTTCCTGAAAAGGTGAACTAAGAGCTACCACTGAGAGTCACTGTGCAGTGACCACTTTACTCTCCAGTTATAGGGGAAACTTTCCCTACTGGTTTTCACTCTGTTGAGTAACAGAAGGGAAGCACTGAGAAATTCCTAAACTCACCAAAGGTAGAAACAAAAGTTTTGCCACTCTCTGTAGCTCCTGCAGATTTGTGATCAGACCATAAATTGTGGATTAAATCATGTGCCTGAGTTAATGAAATTCTGGGGAGTGTATTAACTCGCTATTTCTAAGTAAGGGCTGTCTAAACTACAAAACCATCCTAAAATGCCTTCCTAGCAGAGACATGACTCATCCTGGCAAACATCTTAAGTTTAGGTAGCTTTAACTGCCCAAATTAAGTAAATTCCACTAAGAATAACTGCATCCACATGTGGGCTTTTACCAGTACAAACATGCAGATTTGCACATGTCCACACATATGTATGACATACCAATCTCTGATTTCCTCAGGACTTCTGTGTACAGAGAATTAAAGATTATGTAAACTCCTGCAGGACTGTGGCTGCAACAAGTCTGTTCCCCACCTTTGGAACAGTTTGGACTGTCCATAAAACCATAAATTCTCCACACACAAAAATGTACAGCCTAACAAAAAGGGAAGTTTGAGTCAATCCCTGTTTAACCAACAGTGGCTGCAGAGCCCACCTCTATAATACAACAAAAGTGAAGGCAAAGGCACCACTACGGGTAGGACAGGTAAAGAAAAGGAAACAGCATTTATGAGTCAGCTGTCAGAGACCAGAGGAGGATAAAGGAGTTAAAAAACCAGCAAGTATTCTCAACAAAGAGCCATCCGTGAATAAAAGCACCACCACACGTGAACAAGTTTGTCTCAGCAGCAGAGACAGAGCAAAGAGCTGATGGTACCACAAGACATCACGAGATCACCTGGTGTCAGCAGTTTTGTCCAAACCTTAACTCGACTGTTGCATGGTTACAGTTCAGCTCCAAAATACCTGACATCTGGAGGCTTAGTCTGGACTTAGGCAACATTATTTTTGTTGCAATCTTCTTCCAAAAAAAAAATCAAGCAATGAACCGAACTATCATTTGTGAGCCAAAACAAAAGTTTCTCCATCCTGTTAAAAAACACACACACATGTGCGCCCACACACAGGCACATGATTTGAGGGAACAAAGACAAATCCTGTTATTACAAAGTGCAACCAGCTGACAATATTTTTTGACAAGTACCTTGAGGGTAGAAAGCAGTTACAGCAGCTGGGCAAGCTTCCCGTGCTATTACTCACCTATGTTGATAAGCCATCCTGCCAGTAGCACTATACAGCTAGCCTTGGACCTGTTCATACTATGTATTTCAACCACTTTCATTCCTGTGAAATTCTAACTGCAAATGCATGACTCAGTTACTTTCTGTAAGGCTTTCTAAAAATCAGGACACCTTTGATTATCACTGTGTTTCTGGTCTAGAGCCATTATACAGTGCATGTAATTCTTTGCCTTTTCCTAAAACACAGTTACTGAGAAAATGATTGGTACAGATATAATTTATGTGGGCAAGTAAATGCATTGCAATGCAGCTACATTACAAAACAGACTCAGGACCTCGATGTGCTGAAATGGGAAAGATCAAGAGTTATTATGCTCAAGAGGAAGAAGACAATGTTTTCACCATTCAGCATCATTCCCCTATATTGCCAGGGGCAGACACATTTCCATATAGCTGGTAACTTTAATTAAGGTTGCCTTTTAGGGAATTCCTTAAGGGATTCATACTATCCCCTAAGTTCAACACTGTCTAAGAGGAAACATGCAAACAGAGCAGTTTTTAAATCAGTGAGGCAAAACATCATTCCACCTACACCGAAATAATAGATAACAGGGATGAAAGAGAAGAAACAAAGCCACAGAGTGAAGAAATAGAAAAATCTTTTTCTTTTATTTATAGTGCATACCACCTTTACAGTGCACAGAAATGCTCCAGTGTCTACTTACCTACCTGTTCCAGTCAAATCCTTGATTTTTCTGTTAAGTGAACCAGAGCATAATTCTGAAAATAACAGTAAAGCAGATATCAGTGAGGTCAGGGATTACCCTACAAACAGCATCTGCCCAAGACAGATGATGGCTTGGGACACTGGCACGTTTCAGTCTGCAGCCCTCCACATTTCCTCCTTCTTTCTGTTTCTCACAGAGGATTCTGATGCTTCCTCACTTTTGAGTTTCTCATTGCTCTTAACAAACTTGGCAAAAATTGCAGTCCTAGTCTGTGCCTAAGGGACTGCTCTCCTGACATGCCATTTTCCAATTTCAGAATAAAATGGAGGGGAAAATGATACATGCAAAACCAGGACTGATAAAATCAAATGCCTCCCCTAGGGGTGTTCTTCTAGTTTTACTAAAACTCGGTGAAGGTTTTAGAAAACAACTGCTACAGACAGCTCATGGGTAGGTGACAGGGTTGGTGGGGTGGAGGCATCTGCATCACCTCAGGGCTACTTTGTGTGCACTAGGGCAGAAAAGCATGCTCTGAACTTAAAGACAGCACTGTAGTCTACTGGGCTTTGCTCTTGTGCATCCTAGTTTCTTCCTGTTGTTGGGAGCTTAAATTTTCCACTGTCTTTGTACACACAAATAAACCAGCTCACCAACTTCAGGAAGCGCCTGCAGAGACTCATAAACAGTCAGCTGCAGCTGCCATTTTACGCAAATGTTTCTCGCCGTGATGAACTGGAAATGCAATGTGTTCCTCATCGAAATCATACTTAATTGCAGCTAATTCCAGTGCTATCAGAAGGAGTGTTTGCACTTTTGCTTATCACAGCCCCACTGGCAGACACACTCTTTTCCCATTTGTTTTATACCCAGTTCAAAGCTGCCTGCCTTAAAATTCTCCATGGACCATTTCTAGCCATCTTCACAGATCTTGTGCCCATGCTAGTTTTCATTGAAGTCACTGGGAAAATTTCCATTGATTTTAATTGAACAGACTGTTTAGCTTTTTTTTTTTTAATCCCTCGGGCAATGTAACATTCCAACCAAAACATTCAAGATCATGTGAGTATGGATTTCCTCTTATTTTATGGCAAAACTGAAAATCAGCTCATGTCTAGCCTAGGTTTTACTAAGATTTACAAACAGGAACCATTTAGTGTTTGTTGCTCTTGAAATGCACATCAGTTGTGCAATTGGTCTGAATGTGACACTCTTCTGAATTATGCATTGAGATTTGCTTGAACAGGACTTTTGAAAGCAAAAAACACTTTGCATTATATATTATGCTATCAGTTTTCTTGATTAGTTTGTCTGTTGTTTTCTTTTTCCCCAGGAAAAATATCATCATTTCCACATAATTACTAAAATGGTAGACCATACCATGTTTCAAAAGAAGATTGCAGACAGATTCCTATCTTTTGTACTACTGTTTTCTGAAGTACCAATACCTGAGCCCCCCAGATTTGCTTGCACTGCAAAGTAGAACTACAGAAAGATGAAAAAAAGGATGTTTGCTGTGGTCCTCACCCTTTTCAAACTGATTGGAAGGAAAACAATGGGACAGGAAGGCAGCTGAGAAGACTCATCGAGTGGCAGTGGTGAAGAAAGCTTGATAACTCCCTAAATAAATTGTGGCTCAACATTGGGCATCTCCCAGGGCTGGCATTTCTCTCCTGTGTTTTCTCATTCTTGGGAAAGAAGATTCCTTATCCTTGTCAAATTCTATGAATATTTTGCTTCTAGTGTTAACAAAGGTCTGATTCCACTCAAGTGCTGTGACGGAGCCTATTCAGGGTGGTTATTATGACTGCAGGAGCATACGCCAACAGTAGGATGCCTTCCATGGTAATGAAAAGAAATTCACAACAAAAGAAGTCCAGAAAGTTCAAGTCTACCTCAGGTTCACTGGTTTCTGCGCTATTCTTTCATGCTATTCATTTACTGACAATGAAGTACTGCAGAATTCAAATACATTTTCTCTATGCTTCTTTTGCTATACAAAACAAGGTTGATTCAACAAAAAAAAAAAAAAAAAAAAAGAAAAAGAAAAAAGAAAAGCTAAAAAACCTAAAACCCTCTACCAAAACAAAAAACACCCGTGAAAATAAAAAATAACCCCCCTCCCCCCACCAGGACAAATAGGCACTACTTAATAACTGATATTCCCCTCCACCCAGCACCTTGTTTTTATTGTACATATTCCATTGTGATATGAATGGGAAGGATCAGATTAAAAAAAAACAACACATCTGTAAATGGAAACAATGATTTTGTGGGAAGAAAATAAAGGCTAGCAGTTATATGGTGAAGTGCATCAAAATGCTAATTACTTGAAGTCACATCCTTCTGAACTGTGGGAGACAATTGACCATTGGTGATAACATCCAAACCTGAATGAATCATGTTTGTCTTTCTAGTTTTAGGAGCTGGCTGTAGAAGAAATGTCCTTTTCACTGGTGATGTGAATCAGGACATAGGAAAAGAACAACTAAAGAAAATACTGTCTCATTCATGACGGAATAACAGTTCCATATCACCTCTCCTAATATTAAGGAAAGTATTGATTTTAATCTGATGAATCCTGAAACTACATGAGGTTCTCAAAGTCATACAGAGAAGCCCTGATGAGATCCTTCTAAAAATATCCTTACAAGTGATCTAACGGGAATTTGGAGGAATGAGAATCTGGGGGATTTTAAAATGTAAGAAACATTCAAATATTGCAGATTAGTATTCCACACAGAGCCATAATTTTCAGTGTTTGCACTCATTTTAGCATTCCTTTTAAATTAAAGACACAATAGGTAAGCTGGCAGCGTGCAGATGGTTTAAAGAATTTAAAACATGCTTATTCATAGGTGTTCTTTTTTTTTTTTTATAACAGAAGCTATTTAGAAGCCAATTTTTGTGTTCTTTGAAAGGTAACAGGATTTGTTCTGAAAACTAAATTCAGCAGGAAACCAGCAGGTAATTTGTGTTAATGGGTTTGCATATTTTAAATACAAATAATATGAGTTAATAATATCCCTTCAGATAGTTAAACGTACCTTGAAATACAGCCATCTAGCTGTGCAGGAAAGACTACAACAAAACAAACTGTAATCACCAGGGAACAGGCACAGGAGAAATGTGCACTTAAGAGAGTCCTGAAGCAGATCTAGAGAGCTCTGCTACACTTGAATAACTGCAGCTGAGGGTAGATGAAGGATGTAGGTGCTTTCACTGCAGTGCCAGCCACCAGAGGTAAACTCTGAAAGAGAAAGTGCAAGTGCATCAAGGTAATCAGGCATTTGGCAAAATACATAAAAAACATCCACAGGCTGATCAAGGGCTGGTCCTAGAGGCAGCCATCAGCAAACAAAATAGAGACCAGACTCTTGCTCTTCTCTGACTTAGAAAGATGTCCTTTTCTTTTTTGTAATTCTGGGTCAAATTTAATCTTCAGAGGCTGACTGATATTCAAACAAGTTGATGTGATCTGATCTATTTTACAGTTTCCTGGCCTCCAGAAAAGGAAGATTCATGTTGCATTTCCCCTTCTACCTGATGAGGATCCAGCACACACCAGAGGAGAGTGTGTTACCATCAGCAATGGGATGCAAACTGTCAGCCTGGTCGGTGATGCTAGAGCTGGTTTTGAGGATTCCTCGCGTTCCCCGAGTTGTGAATTATTCTTGCTCCGACTTCCTCCCTTTTGCTGGCCTCAGGACTTGCAACCTTTGCTGTGACAACCATGAGCAGTGAGAGCTTCTGGCTTTGAACAAGCTGTGAACTTGCTTAGGTGAAAAAGACGACAGTTGCTCCTCTTCGTCTCTGAGCTCTCAGGATACATATGTCCATGCTTGTCAAACCAAGGCAGCAGTTCAGGGGTCTCATCCTGTCTCACCATGGTGACATTGTACAAAATACAACTACTGCTCTGGCCACCTTGAAAGAACTCACCATAGCTGTGGCTTGTTGAGCTGGCCCTGAGAAGACCTGTTGCTCATCTCAGCACATCCTGCGTGGAGAGAGAACCAGTGGCTCAGGTGGAGGCCATATGGCTGCCTGCTCCTTTGGGGACAGCTCCAGGCATGTGCAGCGCTACAGCAGCAAGTGATTGGGGAATTGTAATGTCAAAAATGAGATGAAACACGTTTATTTCTTCCTCTGTCCTGGCTCCTTAAGAATGTCTGTTCCTTTCAGGTTGATTAAAATACTGTCCTTATGCACCCAGGAGCACATTCATGATAGAGCATCACCAGTTAATAGACCTCCCCTTGCTAACTGGGGGGAAAACACACAAAAACAACCCAAACAAACAAAAGCTTATCCTATTAGCTAGTTGTCAATTATCCTTGATGGACAATTGTACCAGTGGCCAGGGGAAATGCTGGCAAGTGTAATTACTGGCTTCTTTTTCCAGGGTTATAACCTCTGACTTGCAAGGCCTGTCTTCAGGTATAGAAGAAAAAGAAATCACTGAATAAATTATGATAAGCTTCTGCCCTGCATAAATGAGGAAGATTTCAACTGAAACTGAATAATTTTAATTGCAAAAGCATTTTACTTACAGTGCTTCTCCACTCATTATGGGTGATGTGAGCAAATATCCCCACAAAACGTGGTCTCTTTATAAAGCTTACAGGTACCAGTACAGAACATTGTAAGGAAAAACATTTCTATGGAAAAATATTGCATGCTAAGTTGACAAGAATCCACTTGTGCTTATTACAAAAAAAAAAACCAGTGTAGATTAAAACTGACAATCCATTACTAAAAATCTATCTTTTGCTTGGGATGATAAACAAAGATCGAATTATAGATTTCACAGCAGCAGTTCCTACATTCTGCATTTAAATCCACACCTTCAGCTTTCCTAAACCTTTTTTTAATCTGTTCATTTGAAATAAATGGCCATCCTCAAAAATTGCCTCAGTTCATGAACATTTTCATTGCAGAAAATGTAGCAACACTATCCCCAAAATTGTTCACAGACCTTGTTAAAAGGAGCTCTCTCATCAAAACAGCTGAATTTCCAACTTAATTTAGACTTGCAGAGAGTGCTTACATGTAGTTACATTTTGGTTAGGATTCTGATTTCAGACTGCTGCCATTCATACATGAATATTTAGTCACACATGAAGTCCATCCAAACTTACATAATGCAAAGCAAGTGAATCAGGCAAGTTTGTTATCCATATTCTCCCACTAAATTAAACCTTTCCGTCTCATATGAACTCATTTAAAATTGAGATTTCCTGTCACTGTACTCTATTCAACTCTGTGCCCCAGAGCTGCAAATATGGGCCAGTTCCTTCAGACTGATTTTACCCCAGAAAGGGACACCAGCCACTGCCCAAATCCAGATTGCTGCTGCTTTCTGATCCTTTCACTTTGATAATTCAGTTACAAATAAAAGCTGCTAAAACAGTCAAAAGCTTACTGGACTGAGCAGTCCAGGCCAAGTCCTGTGTCACTCTTCCTAAATAGCCATCCCCAAATTGTAAACAGATGTGTGTGTGGGAGAGAGAAAGACTTCCTAACTCACCCCCATAAATCTCAAAAAAGTTCAACATTCAAACTCCACCAAATGTTAATCAGTCCGCCGCCTTTTGTTATTCTTATGAATGACTGCAGTCAGGCTTTTTAAAGCAACTGATGCATTCAGTTGTTAATTGTAAGTGCCCATTGAGGGCACCTCAAATGAACCACAGTCTCCCTCAGTTCTCATCCCCCCTTCCCAGCAAAGGGCTGGAAAGGCTTTAAGAAAGTACAAGAAGTTCATCTTCTAAGCCAACAGAGTCCTTTGGAAATTATTATGGAAAGGCAAGGTCAGCCTTGGAGGAAAAAGGAAACACAAGTATTTTAGTAGCTTTTTATTTATCACCTAAACCTGCCGTAGCTCTGTGCTTGCTTGTTCTCAGACATCCTGAAGAGAAAACTGTCCCAGGCTTTGTCCCCAGGTACTCATGGTTTCCATCTTTCCCCCATCCAGGTCAGTGAAGAAAGGTCTTGTGTGAGAAGATGCAACTACACTGTTACTGTCATGGTCAGAATGATTTTTACGAGGAAAAAATATTTGATCTTTCAGATTTTTCCCTACCTACTCAACTTGTGTACTCAAGTAAACTGGAAAAACTCTGTTTCAGACCACTACGTAAGTATTTAAGTGCCAGTCTTGTAAGGATTTGTGAAAGATTTCAAGTTAACCAATCCAAATAATTTCATTGGGTTTATTTCAGTGAAAAAATAAGTACAGTCACATACATTTGCTGTGTAAGGCAATAACTGGCTCAGTGCATATGCTTTGTATAAATGTAAGCAGCACACCTGTACCATCCTCTTGAAAGCCCATTTGACCATCTGCAGTATATGATAAAAAATTAAAAAGAAAACTACCTTCAGGAGAAAGTCAGACATCACTAGAAAGAGTCATAGAACTGCTTCCTTCAACCCCAGCAGCATCATTCAAAATAAACCAGTGCCAGTGTTTCTAGATGTGACAATCTTCTACACCTCTTGTCCAAGAGGCTTCCTGCTTTGAATTCAAAGCACAAGGATGCAAACAGGTACAGCTGCCAGCACAAATGCCCTTTGTAGGGCCCTGGCCCTGAGCAATGCTGCTGAGATCAAAGGTCCGTGGAGGAGCAGGAACACTGAACACCTGGACTGACTGGGGAAGCAAAATGAATCCAGGTGATGTGGTGCTGAAAAGCATCACCATAACAATGTTAATTCAGCCCACATCGTTACTTAATGAGAGTGAGTTTATGTATGCATAAAACAGAAGGCTGATGCCTTGGGGATCCATTACAGGTATTTATTCCAAGAACAAACACCCAAACCTAAATCCAAATTTATACAATCTAAATGTGCACAGGCTAGAAGCTTCAGGTACATAAATAGCAAACACATCAATCAGCTTTTCTGGCAGACTGCTTTATTAGATTCATGAAGTGGATCAAGAACATCATGGAACTACCATGAATGCTATCCAGCGTTGTTCCCACAAGTATTTAATCTCTCTAACTTTCCAAACCCTGCCCATTCAGCATGTGGCATTTGTTTGTTTGTTTTTGTTTGTTTGTTGTTTTTTTCTGGTAGAGAAGGCAACTAAACTCCACCTCCCTGAAAATACTAGAAACAAACATTTTCTTGGTCACATTGTCTTTCTTGGTTTCTAACTAGAGCCACATTCAGGATCTCTGTCTAATCACCCCACCTTCAGCACATGCACAAATAAGCTCAGCCTCTGATTTGTGAGCATTGCAAAATACTTTTTCACTGAAAAACCCTAAGATTTGGGAGGTTTCGGAAGTAATTTTCATAACAGCTTGTATTTGCTTATAAACAACATGTAACCAAAGATAATAATGAAAATTGCAAGAATCTCACCACAGTTTCAGTAAAAATGCTATTACCTTCACTGGGGAGAAAAATCCAAAAAAAAAACGTTAATCTATTTCCATGTTCACTAGACTTCCCAAGCTTTTTAAAAATTCAATTGAAGTGAAATATATTTTGCCCCCCAAAATGGAACTTCTTGTAAAGTACCAAAACACTGACTTAAAATTTGCTTTTGTAAAAATCCCACAAAAAGTTACTAAAATAAGGTTACATTTGTATTAGTGAAATTGATTTTTAATAGGCAGTCAAAATGAAAGAAAGAGTAGTCACCATTTTTTCCTCCTGATTATTCATGTGCAAGTGAAAGATCTTATCCTACTACTTATAAACATAATTGATTTAAATACTAAGTAAACAAATTCTACTTCTAAGGCATTTTTCTTCCACTAGCAGTTCTGTCCTATACCTTTACAGGCTGAGAGACACTTCAGGGCAGCAGCACTACCTTTAACATGACTTTTTAAGCTCCTCATTGAAGTGTCACAACTACAAGACCTAAAACCTGGCTTTTCATACAATTTAATTTAGCAGCCACTGTACTGCCTAAAATCTGAATTCAATTACCAAAGAATCACTGCCAATGACATGATATTACACAGCATGAAATCACTCTGACATCTAATCTTCTAAGGGACTTACATGCCAAAAAGAATCAGGAAATCTAAGCAGTCATCATTTCTCAAAATCTTTCCAGTTTCCAAGTTTAAAACAGATACAAGCCTGTTTTCTGAACCCTGCACAAATTTTAGCATCATTCAGCATAAGGAGCAATTTTCTATTTGAAATGAAACCACATTGGGATTATAAATTAATACTAAAACCAATCCTCACACTCCCACTGTCTCCCCAAAGAAACAGAGGTCTGAGATTGAACTTGAAAGAAGGTGGGTTCCAGCGAATGCAGACAGTGATTCCTAGTATGTTTTTTTCAGAACAATGGAACAACGATAAAGCCCTGAGGTATTATCAGCTTTTACTTGAAAAGACAAGAAAGTGATTCTATCTACATTCACTTGGTAGCATCTGCTTTCCATTTGCAGTGACACAAGCCCATCACATTTAGTGCTCGCACACTGCTGAGGCTGCATTACCAAGGATGCCTGTGTGACACTGGCACTGGTCTACAGGTACCCCAGTAAGTGTATAGTTACCATTTTTCTATTTAAAAAATGTAGAGAGAAGGAAAACTCAGTCATGGAAAACAGAACTACAGAGCAAGGCAAAGGAAAATTTCATCCTCCCTCAACACACCACATAATGCTAAACACAATATCTGCATTTCAGGCTAACCAGAGCAGTCGTTTCAGGAGATAAGGAAAAGAAAAAAATTGGAGAGAATATAAAGCAACAACTTGTACCAGAATGTTTCAGATATCTGACCATGTGGTTTTTAGTCAAGCTCATTCCTTATCTCTTGGATTATCGAGAAACCCAAGCAACCTCAGTCCCAGCTGCTGGAGCCAGAGACCTCCACACTGATTTTAGGGGAACACAACCATCCTTTGGAGACAAGGAAATACAGCTATCTGCTGTCATAGAAATAGATAAGAAACAGGGAGTCTGTAGAACAAGTTAAATCTGAGCCCATCTTTTTTCACAAGCTCTTTTTTACTGAAAGGAGTGGCCTGGCTCATAGCAGAAATAGCCTGAAAGGCTCCAGTCCTTCATCTCCTTGGTCACACCACCCTTTGTGGTAGCTAAGCCAATGTGGTGGCAACTCAGAAACATACATTCAGCAATTGCATATATGAAAAATGGCATTTTGAAATACCTGCAAAAGCAAACACTGTCAATTTCCAGAGGCATTCTTCAGAGCTAAATAATCACAGTGCCAAGATCTTATGGAAGGAAACTGCAGATCTTCAAGTGAAAACAAACCAGTTGAAGGAAAATTGAGGCAAGTGAATCACAGGCAGGTTAAATTCATTCATTTTCTCATAGACTCATTGGGGTTTTTAAACTTTGAACCAAGGACTCAAAACATAATTTTACAGGAAGTAATTAGCATGGATTGCCAGGACAGATTGCTGATATTCGCAGAAAATATGCTGGAAAATATTTCTAAAAAATACTCTTAAAATATTATTTGTATTATTGCAATGTATATCAACTAGAAACATAAATAATGTAACTCAAAAAAAAAAAGGAAGAAAGTCTGGGTGTATGTGCTAAGGTATATTGTTGCAAGATTACGCTTTTATGCTACAGAAACTCAGAGTTTGCAGTGTTACTACGTTACTGTCTGACTCAGCTCTTGAGAGAATATCCAAGTCCCAGTAATTTCTGAATAATGCTAGCCTACACTAGCCAGCAATTCAGCGCTTGCAAAATAGTAATAGACATACAATGTATGCCAAACCAGAGCCTTGAATCTTGAAGTAAATATGACATCATTTTGATCTGTTAATAAATAAGCTCTGTCCTGCTTAATCTGGAGCGTGTTTCATTGGGAAGATGATGGCAGAGCCACAGGGGTGAAGGCAGGGGTGAGGACAGCGTCTGGGGGTCAGGGTCACAGTCAAGGACCCCCTCCATAACAGCTGCCCTTTTGCCCAGCTACTTGTCATTTTAAATAACAGTGCAGATACTTCTGGGCTTCAGTGGTACGTTTTTACAGAAACAAAAACTCAAAGGAATAACTGGTATTTAATGAACAATAATATAAGACAGGAGAAAATTACGTTGGCAGATTGCGACTATAGCCTTTAATCTTCATTACGGATTCAAACACAAGCATCTAAAGTAAGACTCAAGTGGGATGATGAAATTCTTTTTGTTTAATGGATAACAATCAAGTAACACATAATCCCTTATAGCAATGATTCTGCAACTACTCTGTCCCTTTTATGTGCATAATATATCTTAATGGGTTTTACAGCAATTTAGGCCACAAGACAAAGCATCTGGCAAAGACTAATTTACAAGAATGTCACTCATGAGTAAACTATACCATCCACAGAACTGAAATATTTGATGGTATAGACACTTAATCCTGCTGCTATCCAGAAGTCCTGTAAATATTCTTCAGAAAGAAGGGTTTTTCTAGGAAAACTAGAAAGCCTTCCCAATGCTCTTACACTTCTTTATGGCACTACTTATCTTTCAATTGTTATCCTTTGAACAACATACTTATTTCTTTTTCACTCATTAATAAGATTATCTCACATTACTAGAGATATCCCCTGTGTCTTTCCTAGATGTCCTTGCAGGATATCAACACCCTACAGCTCATAGGAAAACAAAGTGATCAAACATAAATAGAACTATTAGGATTTTGAATTAAAAGAAATTTCAATGATAAATATAGTATAAAATATGGATTAAACAGTCATTAAGAAGGTAAATACAAACAGTTTATAGATTTCAGTCATTTCAGAGAAGAAATGTTAAGGAAAATTATAATCTCAGTACATATTTGTAGGCAAAACAGGCTAGGAAATAATGAGTGTATGGAAAAATTAGATTAGTGTTCCTTTTTCATTCTAAGTACATGCAAAATAAAGACATAAGACTGAGATATACTTGTTTTGTAAGATCCTTACTGATCACAGCTATTTTCTGTCAAGTAAAAAACACATATGCTGTTAAAACATTTGCAAGCAATGTCTCTTACAACAATTTTATTCAGATACTATTGAATTTAAAGTATGTATTTCCCGAAGGACCTGAACTATATCTATGAGTAATGTAAAATTCTATAGAACCAAAAATAGTTTAGAAACCTTTATGATATTTACACTAGCCATTAATTTTACCTCACAGGCTAATACTGGCCCTGGAAGCCTTTTGAATGAATCCTTGCTTGAGCTAAAGCAGACCTTGCAGCAGACGGAATAATATTCTTTAAAAAAAACTGATGTTGAGAGAAAATCCACAAAAAAATATTCAGTTGCTGAAATGGTTAATTGCCATGCCTGTTAGGTCTATGATGGTTTTTTTTTTTTCAGACAAACATCATACAGTAACTTTTGAAAGTAGCTGATTATCCAGATACAGGTTCTCGCAGGGAAAAGCAGAGACTGATTTGGTGAATTGTTAGTATTCATTTTGCACCTGCAGTCTCCCACTGACAGATAAATTTTCTTTACCATTCTCCAAGTCTTGTCTGTACTCCCTGACTATTCTACATTGCATAAATTGTGTGAATACTACCCTGTTCATAGATCCTGGGATGTGTGTGACCTTTTGGTCACTCACTTCAATGCGAGCTATTTTTTCACTGATCATTAAACAGTCCTTTTCAGGTAATTTTGTGACTGTTTTGTAGATATTAACCAATTGTGTGTTACTCACATTAATCTATAAAGACCTGATTAAGGATATTAAATTTTCCAAGCAGGTTTGTACATTGACCTTGTCTCTTGATACAGAACCATCTGACTGTGAAGAAGCTAATCCAAAAGCACGAATGACATACAAAAGGACAAGCTGAGGTTTTCCTGCTCACAGTTAAGGGATACACACTGAGAAAAGTGGTACCCGCTGTTTCGATAGCTATTTTATCTGAACATTTCATAGCTGTTCTACTAGAATTGTGTTTGTAATTAGCACGTCTACCAGAACTTCTCCCTCTAACTTCTATCCTGCCTTCAAAGGATTTATAAAGGTAAAGGTTGAACAAAATAATAATTTTTTCCTGTATTCTGGTCAGGGGACCTGAGAAACTAAATGAGAATTACAAGGTTTGCCATCCTGTCACCAGGCACTAAGATCTTGTTCCCTTTGATCCTTCTGAACCCAAGTTGCAGCATCACACTAAATGTGACTCTTCTGGGCCAGAGTCTATTGCTTTGCAGTGTTTGCAATGTGATCTTGCTAGCAGGATTTTAACAGTTAATTTAGGTTTGAGGGTTGTTTTTATTTTTTTTTTTTTTAATGACTATGCGACCAAGTCATGTCTCTCTTCATCTGCTCAATGGATTTATTTTGTATTGGGCTACATCTGCCTCAGTACCTTAACTGTTCCAATCTGAGGACTATTGACATTTTCATTAAGTGCAAGTTGACAGTACATGGCTGTATTAAGGGATTTCCAACTATAGGGGGAAAGGAGGGGCTGCAATCTCGCTTTGCAGAGATTTCTAGTAGATAATGCTTTTCGGTGTGGCAAAATGATGATGCAAAAAGAAGTGGGACATTTTATTCAGTGCAAGAGAACAAAATCACAGCATCCTTGTGAAAGAAGTGCTGGCTGGAAAGCAAGGTACATGTTATTAATATATATCAGTATCTATATTCCAGAAAGAGATAGCCAAAGACTATAATTAGCTCTGAAGCTAAAATATGAGCAGCATAATAATAACTATTAGACTAAAAATGAATGTAATGAATAAAAGCAATTCACAAAGCAATACAATGTTAATATTGAAATCTGGACATGTTAAAATGGTAAGGTGTAAAAGAGGAACATTTAATGACACTGTGTCTATGAAATTTATTCAGGATAGATTGATAAAAAAGGAACGAAAAAAAAGAAAGAATTCTAATTTACAAGAACGAGGGGTGTTTTATACGTGTCTTGTGATACAGTCTGTGAAATAGATCAATGCATTCAATGTTTTCTCCAATGTACATAATGCTGCACAAATAGACACAAATACAAATATATATATATATATATATATACATAAAATTAGGTCTGCCTTTTTCATACAGCAGTAAAAAATGAGTAGAGAAAACAATGTTGGAACAGTCAGATAACAAACTTCATAGGTGATCTCTTTGGTTGTTCTTCAGATCTGACCTTGAAAGACTGCTTATGCGCGATTGTCAGCAAGTGCCTCCTCCCTTTCACTGACCAATTATTTACACATTTCTATTCAAACCTAAGGCTTGAGAAAAGGGGGAAAGGGAGGAAAGCTAATGCTGCAGCTATTTCTGTCCTCTTTAAAAGCCAGCTGTTGTTCTGTATGAAGACAAAGACAAGTTGTTTAAATACAACACAAACTAAAAAAGACAGTTCCCTGTTTTCATATTTACTCAGTGCTTCCAGGTTTATAATGAGAAAGCAGATCAAAGTATAAGTATTTCACAATCAAGGCTACCATCCCAAAGGGTATTGAGGCAATATTGCAGTATTTCAAGTTTAAATAGAGATTTATGTTATTTTCTACAAGATTTGTAGTATAATCAGTTTTTATATATATTTTTAATATAAAGAAATACTTCGCTTATTTCAGAACTTCTTACTGATGAGTTTGCAACTACTGTGAAAGGGAAGAGATTTAGATTAAAAGAAGAGAATTAATCAAAAACCATGAGCTGACAAACTAGGCATTTTTCTCCTACAGCTGTATCACCTCTTTGATTTCACCAGTGACTTACTATTCAACACATTAAAAAAATTTCTGTCACTACATGTAAAAGCTGCCATGCTCTTGACCTGGCCCACGTATCTGCTCTTCTTCCTCCAGCCTCTCCATTCAACTTTTTCTATTCCTTTTCCTGCATCTACATTAATATTTACACAACCTTCTCTGTACCATCTGTCATACTGTCACCTGTACCTGAAATAATCTGTTATTTTTCTCTACTAAATATTCTACCTCACCCCGTACCAATCTCTCCTTACAAAATAAAAAATAAATACAATAGTCTATCTCTTTCATAAATTATTGCTCCTCACCAGTGATAACAATGAACTTTTATTATTTACATGACAGCTTGCTAGCAACTTTATGAACAATTTTCTTCCCCCGCCTTAGCTGAACTATATTTAAGATACAGTTTTAAAAATTACTTAACTAGATTCATGCAAAAAGGTTCTAATATTTTGGTTTAAATCAGGTTGAAAAAAAGTGTAAGTTTCTACCTAATTATTAAAATGAATCACTCTTAAACCCAGAGTAAGATGATTTACATAGCCATCAAGAATGATTTAACTACATTGGCCTTATAAAAACAACTTTGTGAAACCTGTTTAAACGAAGTGGGCAGAACTAGAGTATAAGATGGATCAGCTATTTTTCTGTTTAGCATTCTGCCAGTACTTGATGAAAGACAGCAGCTGATTAAGTCTTATTTATATAAGAAAAGAGCCCAGAAATTACGGATTTTATCCAAATTTCTGGGTTAAACCTAAATTTAGTTAAGCCTAAATCTTACGTGTATATACAGCAACAAAGTGAGCTAAAACACACAGCATATTTTTGAGAGTCTATGAAGAATTCGTGCTACAGCGGCATGCAA
Organism: Nesoenas mayeri; assembly: GCF_963082525.1. Taxonomy (NCBI): domain Eukaryota; kingdom Metazoa; phylum Chordata; class Aves; order Columbiformes; family Columbidae; genus Nesoenas; species Nesoenas mayeri. The sequence goes on from NC_137560.1 coordinate 13,292,146, forward strand.
GATTGGCAAGAAGGACTAAAAGTTAACATAGCTGTAGACAAAGCAATTAGCATCTGTATTATGTGGATATTGATCCAGCTGATCTCTCTGTTAACAAAACTTCCAAAATGAGATAAGACACCACTTGCTAATAACGCTAGATGAAACAGATAACAGCAAAATAATCAATTAAATGGAGTAATGTGATGCCTACTTTGAGGATCAAGAAGGAGTGGGGAGATCAAATGAAGAAAAAAAATATAATTTACAGTTGGGAAAACTCTGTAAGATGTTTATTTGAAGTCAAAATTGATAACGTAATCCCATGAAACAGAGACAATCAGCGTCCTGGAGGGACAAAAATGATCATCTCTTACTTAAGAAAAGCCTTCCAGTGCCTCACTCAAGCCGTGGGACTGGATGAAACCATCAGTCACAGTGGTTTATGTAGAGCAGGAATTCACTGTCCACCACCTACGTGAACAGACAGAGCCAAATACTCCACTGTACATAACAGGGTCCTATTAATTGGAGGCCTTGGGCTGACTGCCAAAATGTCCTGATTAGCACTTTTTAACTCCTCTCAGACTCCTGACACTATTTCTCTCTCTTTCCTTTTCCCCTCTGTTATACATTTCTACCATGAGACCTTGTCTAACACTGGGTCCCATGTGCTAGACATGGTGCAAAGATATTCCATCCTTCACAGCATGGCTCAGTTGCACTCACAGAAGTTTAAATGGGGGTAAAGAGAAAGAAAGTAATTTGCCTGATTTTTGTGAGGATTATTAAAGGCAGGAACAAAATCCACATCCTATCTCATCCAGTGCAACATAACAACTACTCAGCCCTGCTGTTCCACATTCTGTACACTCCTTCATACTCAGTTCACACAGTTTCTGAAAAGCAAACTTTCACTTTTTTGGGACCATTTCTCATAGCCAAAAAGCCTTTTGTTATCAAATCATATTCACAAAGAATGCTGCTGGAATTACAAATATGAAACACTTGGAGCAACTCTGTGAATTAACACAATATGAATTGTTGAAGGAATAGGTAAATCTGCCCAAGGTGGACAGCTAGATTAAAATAAACCTATTTGTTAAAACCACAGTCTAGTAACAAACAGATTCATAAATTGGTAGTAAATTTATGATAATTAAAACCATAAAGATTTGAATATGAAGAGTCTGTCCCATTTATTCTGAGACAAATATTTTTTCATGAGCTCTCCTGGAAATGTGAAATGCTATCTATTCTACTGTTATTAAGTTTCTTGTAGTTGGAGTTGTTTCAGAAGGACATGTCTTATTCTTCAGTTCATCCATCCCTTAAGTATACAACTCCATTTAATTATATAAAAAGAAGTATTTCATTTCTGTTCCACAATCTAGAAACTAGTGAGGTATTTTTTTCTCAGTTTTAAAAAACACATTGTCATTTGGGCTCAGGTAAAACATAAATTTAGTGTCAAAGGGTGTCTTTGTCTGGTTTTAGTAACCCGAGGAACTGAAAAAAGGGACTTATGTAGAAAAAAAATACCGATTTTTTTGTGTGTGTGTGAAAACTACAGTAAATCATGACACTGTAAAGCACAGTTGTGTTAGCAATTGAGGAAGAAAAATACTAAAGTATCCTAATTTTTACTTTACCTAGTAAGCTCAGGAAGACCTTGTTTTGTCCTCATGGTGGAAGCCAGCTAGAAAGAACAGGGAAGCTTCTTTGCATATACAACAAGGAATAAATGTTATGACTACATTTTACTTTACATTTGTTGGTTTTGGGGTTTTTTTTAATAGCAAATATTTAGAATAATTAGTAATAAACATGAGCATGAGGCAGGGTAAAGAACTAGAATGAAGACTTTCAAAGATTTTTGTTGTCCTTCCCTTTTCTACTTGCTTCTAAAAACATCTTAAGTCCTAATTTTTTCAATTATCTAGGACTTGCAATAGTCTTTACCCAATAGGAAGTAATTTATTAGATAGGAACAATAGACAGATCTACCTAACAGCAACACACTGGGGCTTTTTGGTCAACAATCTTTAAAAATTCCAAACCACCACATTCAGGGAGCTCAGGTACTTTAGGTGAGCTGTATGAGAACTATCTTTCTCCACAGATACACTTAAAAAAAACCAGTTATGTCTAACTCACAGAGTAAAATTGGAACTCTTGGTATCACACACTCTGTCATTTCCATATAAATGGGCCGGGGAAAAAATTTTGTTTTGTTAGGCTAAAATATCCTATCTGAACATATGATGCTTCATATTTCTTCCTCACAAAATATTTAAATATTGTCAATTATTTGAACCTCTGCTATTACGATGTAAAACTAAGGTAGTTCTACTTATTTAAATACAGGGTCAGCAACTCGTAACAGATTAAAAATCAAGTCCAAAGAGTAAAATACATATCAGAGTTTGCCTGGAATATTTCAGTGATTTTTTTCTCCTCATTGGTAAACATTGGTTCATTGCAAACAGGACACTTTGGGCAAATGTAGCCCTATCAAAAGACTTGCACTGGCAGGATTTCAGCCACCACCTTGGCAGCCTCCTTACAGAAACATCTGCTGTCCTGCAGCAAGACTGGAAGGTTTGGACAAGGCAAAGAATTGAAGATGGTGAATTACCATGGTGACATGCCACAGAAAAAGTGGTGTCACTGGTGTTCAGAAAGACTGAACTCCTACAGGAACAGGGGCACAAAAGGATTACTCTAATGAACAAGAGACAAAAATGCTTTAAAAAGACAATATGCGTCCAGTTTTCCCAGTTCAGCCTCACAGAGCAAAAACTGAGAACAGATTACCCTGTCTGTAAATACACCATGTAAACAACAAGGAGGAGGAAAAGAATTTGTAAGCAAAAGGAAGAGGAAATAAATAATAATAATATAAATTAGCCAGGAATAAATTTAGTCTGAAATTAGATGAAGGTCTCTACCCATTATTGCAGAAAGGTTATAGAGCAGAATCCCAAGAGAAGAAAAATTCTAATTAGTTTTAAAATGGTGCCTGATCACTTTATGGAAGGTTTTACATGGCATGGATATCTACTAGAGCAGAGAACTGAACTTGTGACCCAGCAGATCCCTTTCATTCCTAGGAGTTTCTTCACATCAATGCATACGTACAATCAAAACCTGACCCCTTTTCATGCTTGTAATGCTTTATGTCCATTTTAATGCCAAATTTCATGCTTTCAGAAGTTTAACCTATATTTTTACTGTTTTATATGATTTGACATTAAATTGTTTAAAAAAACCCCAAACAAAACAAAAACTAACACTTTGCTGCAGCCATTGATTCTATGTGGACTGTTATAGCCTCTTTATCTGAATGTTATTTAATGAATGTCCCTGAAGGGATTAGCATGTCAATGTGTGTATATTGATTTCCTAATCCAGTCCATCAAAGCTGTTATGATCTGGCAACAGCACGAGAAACAGGAGTTCAAGGTTCTTCACACAGCTCCGACAGTATGTTCTCAAACCTCTTGATGTGAGAATTAGCTCAGTCCTGAAGTCCAATTAATCTGATGAGACTGTCAACAAAGATGTCATTTCTAGTCACATTTTTGGGGATGTGGACACCTGTCTAAAATACAGAATGAGATCACCAGCTCATTAACATTTTCCAACAGATGGTAAAAAGCTGCATTTTATATCATTTTGGACTGCTCCACATTTTATAGCCAGAACTCTAAGCTACCCATGCCATAGGACTGCACACCAAAGTTAGTTTTAGAAATCAAAATATTTGACAGACGTGTATTTAGACACTAACATCCGGATATTTAAGCAGAAATAGAAGGAGTTCACAATCTCTTCCCAGATGTCAAAATAAAATAATAATTTTTAAAAAATATCAGAACAACTGTGGGAGGGCAGTTAGTTAAACAAAACTTTTTTCTGAATTATTTAAGATTTTATCCAATATCTCCCTGCAACAAATATTCCAACAGGGAATATTTCATTTTCCATTGTTGCCATGACCCCATTCTTTCCTCAGATCTGTGACCAAGACCTCCACCTGGTCACACATCAGACACTTCCATGACACACAATCCTCCATAATGTCGTAAAGCCTGTAGAAAGAGCATCCTCAGCATTAAACTCTGTGCTGTAAAAGAGAGAAAGAACCTATTTGACAGTTCTTGTACAGACAAGGCGCACAAGCTGCTTTTCCTCAGTATCGGTGCTAAGGTCTCAATCCTGTTACTACTGCATTCAACAGGAAAACTATTTAATGTAACTGGAGTAAAATCAGGTTCTAACAAGTTCCCAGCTGAGCTAAATACTGCAAAAAAGAGAACATGTAAGTGCACATCCTAGTTAGGGTTATTGCAATAATACACAACAATGGAGTTTTACCAGCTAACATCTAGAGAAATAGCTGTCAAATGAACATAACATTTTGAATGCTTTATAAGGAGCCTCTTTTTTTTCTTAACCACTTAACCATTCAAATAAACTCTTCTTATACCATCCTCATATTGCTTTTGCAGCTCAGAGATGTCACAGCACAAATTGGCATGCTTTCTATTTTTGATATTGTCTAATTCCCTGGGTCATTAGTTATGTAATCATAATCATTTTTCTGCTGGGCAGATTGGTGTTATCTATCTCATCTCATTTTCTCATCTCACCCCTTTAGTAGTGTTAGAGCATAGATGGGCATATCCAAGTCCCTCAGGGCACCATCTGGTACTAGCCTGTACAGAGAAGGCTAAATGAATGACATACTGTACCGTACTTCCTACTCATTAGTTACTGATTCCTTACTTTTTTTTTTTTTTCCTGAATTCATTCCTTTACATATTCTTTAGCTATTTTGTTAATCTCTTTATCTCCTTCCTTTATACCCATATCTAATGGTTTCACAGAGTGGGAAAAATAACCAATAGGTAAGAAAGGGATGTGCTGGAGGATGCAGTATATCAGGAGTATTAATAATACTGTGAACATGGAAACAAAGGAGGTTGTATAGAATTGGTGTTTAAAATATAAGCAGGAAACAACATACAAAATACTCAAAGGCATCACAAAGTAATGGGGAAAGAATATCCACGTATATTGAAACACAGCCCGTATGAGTCACCTGCCCACAGATAAGTGATTACACTGTACAGCCCGGTAACATGAACAGCTGAATCTTTTATATGTAAATAACATGAAGTCTGAAAGCTATTGCCTCCTTTCCCAAAAGGATTAAAGCCCAGTCTGTACTGATGCAGAAACAATTAGAAGATGTCTTCTGAAGTTCTGATTAACGTGTGTGTGCCAGCCATCATCTACCTGCATTGCTCAGTGAGAAAGCACTGCCTGCAGATAAAAGAAGCCCAACATTTGCATTTGTTACTGCTTTGTGTTCATCTCAGTAGAACAGATTGTTATTTTTTATTGTACTATGTAGCACCATAAATATAGATGGCCTTTTAAAGCCAAATACCATTCATGCTAAGTAATTGTCAATTAAATTTAGTATTAATTATTCTTAATAGCCCAGTCTCATGTACTGTTTTCCATGTGTCCCATTTTTGCATGGATCTAATGTCAGAACAGATGAATTTTGCTTCGAAGGTTTCCATAAACCCCATAGAAATCACTGTATTGTTGGGCGACTGTGTAAATCTCTGAAGCGAAACTGCAAGAACTGGTTACAAAAACCCCAGCCAGCCCAGACCAGGGGCACATTCAGCTCTTGTTGGTAAACACCGAAGCACAATCTGATAAAAATGAAATAACTTAATAACCAACTCAGGCTACAACAATAAAAGCCTTTGTTGTTAAGGTTTAGTGTTAGAAGACATGTTTTCCTATTCTTATTAAGGCAAAAAAAAAAATCCAGGGATTCTATTTCTATGTAGATTTCCAGCATCCACCACAAGACAACCTGCCTGGAAGGATGGAGAATGAATATGGGTCACACAGGGTGCACCATGGCCCACCAGCTTAGCGGGACTAAGGAGTCAGGGCTACCTGTGAATGGCTGGAGCAGCAAATCTTCCAGAGACTCGCTCCATCATTTCATGGGTGGTTAAACGGTTCCTCTCTGCCGTGTCCACAGGGCAAACGCCTCATCCGGCAGAGCTCCACTGACGGGAACAGAACCTGCAAATCCCCTCTGAGAGCAAAGATGAATGAAGCCTCAGGTGTTTTCCCCCCTGATGTGGAATTTAGTAAAGCTTAGGGGTTATTTCTAATGGGTTAGTTTTACCCTGGCCTCCAGGATGGATGTGCTGGCATTCCTCTATAGCCTTTTCCACACCTTACTGACAATTGCTATGTACAAGAGTCAGTTCTGCAGCAGACTTCAAACTCTGCCTGAGCAGTTCAGTGCTCATAAATGGCCGGTGCCTCATCAGGCAAAAGGCAGCAAGAGTTGGAAAGGAGAAAACAAAGGTGACAACCCACCTCTACTTCCAGTCCTGTCTTCAGGGAGATGGGACTGGCTGCTGCACTGGATTTGTGCTGGGATGGGGTAGCTGCTCCTCTTGCTCTTTAAATGAATGCCTGCATTTTTAAAAAATTGCGTATACGTTTTACAAGTTGCACTTCTTATAGCACAGAGAGACCTTGTGTACAAACAGGGTCAAAGATACCCACAATCAATCTGTCACCTTCTCAGTGAAATGAAAGGCAGTGTTAAGCAATGTTAAAAATCCATTAAATTCAAGGGAAAAATGTCAGCTTCCTGAAATAGGGGCTGTATTTTCCACTTAACTGTCTCGTAACAAATGGCAAAACAAAATTCATAACAAACAAATTTTGAAAGTCCTCAGTTCTGAGACTGTAACACACATTCTTTAGATGCCTTACAGCCATTCATTCTTCCTTATATCCATTTGAATGTTCTCCCTTGGTCTTTTGTTTTCATTTTAGCTTTCTAAGCCTCTGTGCCACTCCAGAAGCCTTTCCTCCCTCCCTGCTGCCCCTTCCCGCTCAGCCCTATGCACTCTGACTCTGCAAGACCCTTTCTCCTGTGTTGATCACTCTCGCTTTTTGGCATGTGTGCTCTTTCTGAATTCTGGTTTGCTTCTCAAGCCTTTTTATTTTTTCCTCCTCTGGACTGATTCTCCTTTTTCATTAAGACAGACTTTTTCCTTTTTTTTTCTCCCACCCTTAAAAAGAGCATTTTATTCCAGCCAAACTAGGGGGCTTGCCATGTTCTCATTTACAAATGTCACTGCAGCATGGTTAAAATTCTGCTTCAGCTCTGAATGCTGCACTGGCACAGAACAAAAGCATTGCAGTGCCTCGCACACCACTGTGTTGTTTTCCCTCATTCCTTCTCCAGGCTTGCTTAATAGCAACAGCTTGCAATGACATTTTAGCAAAAGCCACATGCTTTACAGCTCCTCCCCCTGCTTACAGCAGAAATTAATAGTAAGAGTCCATTTAAGAGAATCCATGAAAGACTGGTCCTAACCAAGAGAAAGGAGAGAAACAGCCCCTCATTCCTATCTAGTCTTCCTTATTTTAGACAATCCCAATGTTTGAGATTTTTTTTTTCCTCATCAAATATTCAGTTTTAAATTCCAGTTCCTCAGTTCAGCACATTAACTTCAGCAGGGTTCAGCATGCATGGGTATCTCTGTGTGGACCTGAGAAGGACCAGAGATAATGTTCACATCACCAGGACTGAAGTGCTAAGTGCAGATTTCCATCGTAAGAGGTACACAGCCATATTCAGCAAAAGGTTATGCAAAGCAACCAGGATTTAATGTGTAAGACATCACCAGCTAAATCCAGTTTGCGGTCTCATTTCTAGATTCCTCCTCTCCCAGCAGCCTCCCTCCTCAGCTGGCACAGTCTCAAAGGTGCTTTCCAAACCTCATGGCCAACTTCTGGGTGCAGCTGGAAGGAGACTCAATATGTCTAAAGAAGTCTTGGTGGAATTGTTTTACCTATTTGTATATATAAATATAAACTTAGAAAAGAATCAAAAAATAGGAAATCAAATGCTTTATATAATTGGTAGACACTCTGAAGACTCACTGCATAAGTTCAGTGTTGTTTTCTCTCAGCTGCTTTCAGAGATGAGTTCAATAATCAGATGCCCTGCCAACGAATAAACACACACAAGGAAGGTGGAGGAAAAGCCCATCTCCTGCCTGCATGTGAAGGACGGACAGCACAGTTCACCCGAGTCCACTGCACAAAAACAAAAGGAAGCTGGGGCTGCTGGAGGCAACTGACACCGGCTGTATGGAGATATCAGGAGCCATCAGGAAGTCCTTGACTGACGGGCAGAGTCTCCTAGGCTTGCTCCAACAGTGACTTGTGTCAGTGGAAAGCCTCCCACTGGTTGTACTGGCATCTGGGTTAGCCCCATAAAAACAAACAACCCCCCCCTCCTGCAAAATGCCAAGAGAGTTACATAATGTTTTCTCATTTCAAAGTGGATTTCAGCAGCCCTGGTGCAGTTTTTGGGTGGAATAATCTCACTTTGTATCAGCAATTACTCCAATTTTCCTTCTAAAAGCAGGGACACATTAATTGAATGCCTGATTCACTGAGCGGTGGGGTGAAGGTTAATCAAGCAGGTTAGCAAAACACTGAAAGGATGATTAGGTGGTTTTATAAAGAGATAGTGTTCTGCAACAAATAGAGCATCCCAGGCTGCCTCTGGCTGCTCGCCACCTGAGCTGGTAGAGCAGCCACCAGACATATTTTATCTCATTTACTATTTAGACAATAAAAGAAAAAAAAAAAAGCTGGGGGGGAGGGGTCGGCGAAAAGGTGTGGTGTGCTGTTTCCTTTACACTGTTGGTGTAAGCCTCCATCATCCCTTTAAACTTCTTTACAAGTTCTTACAAGGTGGAGACTGGCAGAAAGAAAATAGTGAAATGAGGCAGACAGGCAATTTTCCCAAACATGAATGCAGAAATCAGGAGGGAATGAGGATTTTCTACCTCCAGCACAGGCAGGTCCTCCCTGGAGAGGAGCCAGACTTACTGCCAGCTCTGCATTGCTCAGAAGATAAAAGCAATTTCCAGCAGGAATAAAAAAATCTATTTGTTTGGGGGCTTTGATGATGAATTAGGGTTTTTTTTAGAGCTGAAACTGATTAGTCTACCCATTCTGGTGCAAGGTTTTTCAGCCTACAGAAGAAGAATAATATCAGAGATACATTCCCAAATTCATACCCAAGTGGCAAGACAGCAACTGGTTTAGTTGCACTTGCAGGACCTGCTGTGGGACACTGGTGCAGCTGCTGGGGCTGCAGCTCCACAGGGAAATCATTCCTCACAGCCTCTCCAGAGGGTGCACGATATGTTTATTCAGTTCTTCATTTGGGTGTTTTTGCATAATCCTGTAACAGGAAGACTGTGTGCAGAGAAACAGGTAGAAACTTTAGGATCCCCCTGAAACTAAACAGTCAAACAACATGATAAGTTCTATGTAAAAGCCGAAACTTTTATCCTCCAAAACACCAAATTTGTCCTGATTTAACTAGAAGGTTGTGGCTTCAATTACTTTCTCTTACACATTTGAGTTAATGTTCTGATGGCTTTAGTTTATAGAATGGCACAACAATAAACAGTGGTTTAAATGACCATAATGAAATACTGTATGTATGAAAAGGCTGAAATGATTTATCAGCCAAAAGCCACTAAGTGCTTGATCACTTCATCAGATCATTAATCTGTCTTCTAAAAATGTGCTTGGCACTTAAATAGGTAATTACGTGCATTTTAAGTAACTGGACATCAGTATATATTCACAAGATTAGATCAATACTGGGCATAATTCAGTTTATATATTCTATCAGATATTTAATGAGGTTTTAAGACAACAATTCTTTTTTTATTAAGGTAAATTAATAAACACTTAAGTGCCCATATAGTTCAGAGAATGATCAATGTGAAGTAGAAAGCACTTTATATTCACAGCTGCCAAATTTTCTCAACATTTAGTGCTTTAAAATGTCAAGACAAGCCTAGTTTGTCTCTGATATCTTCTCTGCTATAATGAAGGTGCTTCCTGAACACATGGGGTTAGATTGCAACTTCCTTGCTGCTTTATAGCATCTCCTTTGCCTTCCTTTTCGGCTGAAGTTTGTGCCGTGGTGCCTTCAAATGACTCTACTACACTCAAAGAATTTTTTATAAAAATACAATATTAAAAAAATGCACATATATTTGGAGAATATCAAAATAATTTTGAGTGTTAAGCATAAGAAAACATCCTCAAAAAAACAGCAGCCTGTAATTGAAATTACGAAGGAAAGTAAGAGTTCTCTTAGTTTTCACTTTTTTCTGTAAAAACTGCCTTGTTGCATAGACCCTCCTGGATCATTTGTGCTTCCAAGAGGCTTTGTCTTGTCAGCTCCTCTCTCTCAGCTAAAGCAAATATTGCAGGAAGTTGGGCACACCACAAATCTAAGACTTCCAATTCTTTTGTGCTTTTAAATCCTATACACCTGGATGGTCATATAACAACCCAGATAGTGAGAAACCAACAGAAGTTTGCGGTACTTTATTAGAAAAAAAACAGTTCAAGGAGGAATCAAACCAAGAGGTGGCATTTTTTTTCATGAAACCAGCTAATTATTTTTCCAACCTTGTGTCTTGGACAAGAAGTCCTCCTACAGCCTGGAGCCTTTAATTTAAGATTTCAGAGGACTGGAGTCCTTAATTTACAAAGTCTGGCTATGTAACAAGATATTAGCACCTCTTCAAACATCCAATTCACTCTTCTAGTTGGAATAGCAAATAAGTTCTTCAGCTCAAACCATTGGCCTGAGTCAGCCTCCTATTTCCCCTCATCATATGGCTCACATATGCCTGATCTGGTCTAAGGGGTTCATTTACTGGTCAGCTTGCCTGGAGCATTTCAAGATGTCCCTTTTTTGATTGGTGACACTTCACCTTTTTTCATGACTTTCTGAGCAGCATCACAGTAAATGGAAGCAGTTCTCTGACTCTTTCCTCTCTGTTCTCCTTCAGCAGATTTGCAATAGAAAAATATAGCCAAGACCAAATAATCAAGATTGGCTTGAGGACTTTTTTGGGACAATCTGGACTGACTTAGTTCATCTTGCTGTTGTTGCTAGTAAGAAAACATACAGGTTGGTCATGACAGCTCTGAAGGCACCATCTTCTCTGAATGCTGCTTGCCTCACTCTCTTACACTTGCAAGAAACAAATTGCTCTAGGACAAATACACCAGACATCCCAACCTCATTTAAATGCTTTGTAGCCTGTTAACAAATGCAACTGCAACCAGAAAGACCATTTTAAGAAAGCAAATATGAAAATATGGCACTAATAAAATAAAACAGGAGTATCATAGTAATATTTATCTATGTACTTCACATACAAACTCTAGTAATATATTAGTTATGCGTTTTTTGTTTGTTTTTTTTTTTTTAATGCTCAGTTTCATGAAAATTGTTGCTGGTCTTCAATGCCTGGTGAACACTGCCTTTTGACCCTTGGCAAAGATCATTAATTAATTACCTGTTTAGTATTCTGGGTTTGCTTTAGTAAAATGAGCAGCCAACTTAGCAGTGGGCCAAAATTCAAACAGAAACTCAATTCATGTGAAAGAAATCAGCTTTACTTTCCAGCCTTAAAACTTGGATAGGCACCATACTGTCACAATGGCTTCTGTCAGCCAAGAGGACAATCGCTGTACGATGCAAAGCAAACATCCTTGTCGGCAGAAAAGGAGACCATGTTTGCCGCAATACAGTGTGCAGTGAAGTACATTGAAACCTGTCTTACAACATCTACAGAAATGTCTTTTATTAAAGCACCCAGCTTCCTGTGTTCCTCCTGAAATACATTATTAACACCATGTGCCAAAGACCAGTTTACTAGCAGTTGTATAATGACCAGCATGGAAATGGAAGAGTCTTGTGATAGAGCAGGAAAATTCCAGGAGAAAACTCCAGGAGACACTTCTGTTACCCCACTGGATCCAGGGAGCATTCCTCATTTGGTGTAACACTCTCCCCCATCCCAGCATAACTTTGATCATAGACCTTATTTTTAGAAATTTAAGCATTGCTAATTTCTTTGGTGAAGGAATTTCACTGTTACAAGACACAACATGAGGAATCTTTACAATTTTTTATAGCTCCAATTTTGTATTGTTTCTAGAGAACAAGTTGAGCCTCTGGTAGTCATAGAGACCTTGGGTCTGGTTGGAAGTTACTGATCTTTAACTGGTTGTTAGCAAATGCCAGAGGCAGGAGCCAGCCTGAAACTTTCCTCTTCAGGCCAGTCTCCTTGCTACAGCAGCTGAGGAAAAGACATAAAGAAACACATTAACCCAAACCTACCCGCTACTCCCAAGGAGGCATGATGACACTTGACCATCACATTGGCATCGGGATTTCACACTAACTCACTCCAGCGTTGTTTTAAAAAACCAACATGTCACTATACGTGCACAGAAACACACATTCACCATCCCCATGCTAACCATGGGCTCACGCTCTGAAATACATTTTTTCTAGCTCATTTTTGACAACCGCCTCGCCTTCACATCATAGAATTTAAGGCCTATTGATTTTAATGGTGCGGCATGAAAATATGAAAGCATTTTGAAAGCACATCTCCCCTTCCAATTTGTTTACTTGCCTCAAGGATGACACAATAAGGCAGACAAAGCCCCAGGAAGTTTGCAGCAGCACAAGGGGTTTTTTTCCTAACTTCTCCAGGTTAACTAATATTGAGTAAACAATATCACATTTATACAGAGAAACTCCGTTACGTTTTTAGTAAAGAATAGCTTTAGATTTGGCTTAGGTGTGGACCTCTCCTTTCTCAGAGAGGACAGCTGTAACACTCTTACCAGTTTATCTACAAGAAAATCAGGTAATTGCTCTGCTCTGAAAGTAGAGATTGAAGAAGAAAAACAAAACAAAACAAAACACCACCACCAAACCAAAAAACCCCAAACCAGAAATCAGTAGGTCAGTAGCATATAAAAAGATAATTATGGGAAGAATTAGAATATATAGGTAAGTTGCTGGGATAATTTGCTCACAGCCCATTACATAACTGGAAAAGCTGGAAATAATATACTGGATTAAAACACCACTACTGAAATAAGTAACTGGAAATGTGTGATCCAGCATTTATTTCCCTGAATGCTTATTCTGATTCTTGTTTCAAAGTTGGAAATACTGGAGGGATGTCAAGTAGGGCAATACAGAAAAAAAGTCAGGAAACTCATTTGGAGTCTCAAATAATTCATCTATGCTGTACTTAAAAATAACTTTTAATGGAAATAAAACGTAAAATACATAATATATTAGTTATAGCATTTAATTATCCATCTTAATTAACTTGAATAATTAAATATTCCGGTTTCTATTTAAATACAGCATTTTGCATACAGAAATACATAACACAATGAAAGAGGAAGGCTGTTTGATTTTCAGAGCTGAAAAAATGAATCCTGAAACCTGCTTCTGCAGATGCTGGGACTGCACTTCAAAGCTACTGACTAGATTTGATTTCTATGCAGAGAAATCCTATGAACTTTCACCTCATGACAGAAAAAAATGAGAAATAGTTTTCTTCTTAATTTCTCTGGTATTTATCAGGAGCTGTTATTCTGAGCTAGTTCATTGTTGTTATCACTGCAGTCACACTGGAATTTGTTGCTGTGGCAATGCAAAACACAATATAATGAGAGGATTATAACAATTGCAAACATTCCTTCAAATTATCCACCATTACTCATCTGAAATTGCCAAAGTCTTGAAGCTTGCACACCTAAAGTCTTAAAATCCACATACAGGTACCGAAGTCAAAACTGTCTGATATACTGAAGGCATTAAACACTTACAGGTTGTATTTAAAGCAGCAGGATGGGTGGGGTTTTAGCAGCAGTTATTAAATCAATCTAATACTCTGTTTTACTGGCAACATATGGAGTAGAGAATTCCACCTTTTGGACATCTTCCTTGTACAGGCAGGGACAGGCTGGCATGGACCATCTCCAGCTCCCAGGTCTGAAGCAGCCAGGTTGAATCACCAGGCACCCAGGTAATAACTAGTGCAACAAATGTTGAAATCAAAGCTGTTAAGAGACCTCAACTTATAATTATGTCAATGGAAAGTCAAATATGAAAATATATTGCTCCCTGGGCAAGATAGGAAAAGCTACAGAAAACTTCCTGTGTTATGACATTAGTTTTCCATCTTGTTATTTTTAGCAGCAACAGCCCACATAAAAGAGACACACATGAGACCTCTAAATAAGATTTTTCTGTAAGGCATTTTCCCAAATAAAATTATTTATTTTCCTTTATTGACAATTAGCTGTAGCAGGCTGGAAAAACAGCTTTTGACAAAGTATAACTAGAGAGAGTTGAGGGCTTGATATCTTACTGCATGACATAAATCTTCTTGACTGAACACACATGATCTCTCTGATATTGAAAGACACAAAGGGATGCAAGTTTGGGACCAAACCTTCAGATTTATTGTTTCTTTCTCCTCACTTTTCCACCTTCAACCTCTTATTGAATCCTTTCTCGGGAAAACCACAATTATCTGAATTAATCTCCCCCACCCATCAATTTATGTTTCTCCAGTACTGCTCACTATTACAAAAAGAAATCTCTTTTAAAACAAACTACAACAGGCCCTCATTCAAGCCCTGTTATGCTATGCTCCACTGGCCAATTCAAATGTTAGGCTTTTATTTCTCATTACTCTCAGTTAAAAATTATATCAAAACTCAGTCATAGCAAAGCAATTTTAAAAGGATGAGATTTTCCTTGTCAGCACACCACCTTCTCTCCTTACCTTTGTGTTTTTGTCAGTTCTGTCCTTTGATGCATCTGTTTGATGTTTGGCTATACAATACCTAGAAAAGCAGGAAAGAGTGGCTTTCCTCTCAGAAATAATACAAAATGAGTAAGTACTTGGATTTTTTTTCCCAAACCTTTGTCTGACCTTTCACTCTCTTCTAGAATGACATGATGCCCCCTTCATTAGTATAAAGCAAGCTGATTTAATAAACTTATGACAGTACTGGCAATTCCTAGCTGTAGCCACAATGATTTTTTGATCTGAAGAAGAACCATCAGTATATGCACTCTTGTTGAGCAAGTTTTTGGTTTGTGAATTTATGCTTCTGAAGTCTTTTGTATATTCATCCATCTCAGATGTTGCAGCTGTATGGAATATCAGAGTTCAAAGTATTGTGGTTTTGAGGATAGTACAAGATGAAGCAGTAGCATTTTAATAGAGGTTTGAGACCTCAAATAATATTGCAGCCCTTTAAGAACTCAGATTTAGTATACTTTACAGCATTTAAGAACATAGAAGATTCTATGTCATTGGCACAATTCAATATAAATGAGCTTCTAGCTTCCCTTTTTTTCCTGGAAAGATAAACTACTTCTTTTTACTAGAAT
The DNA here is from genome assembly GCF_963082525.1 of Nesoenas mayeri. Lineage (NCBI taxonomy): Eukaryota > Metazoa > Chordata > Aves > Columbiformes > Columbidae > Nesoenas > Nesoenas mayeri. The sequence goes on from NC_137560.1 coordinate 13,307,522, forward strand.
TGATTTGAAAGTAAAAGGAACAGAATAGCAAGGAAAATAGTAATGCTCATTTCTGGGGTCAGAACACATGATTTTTTAGTACCTTCTGAAGATTAAACAGAATATCTGTCTTTTTATAACACACTCATATGAAGAACGTATTTCTCTTAAAATTGGCTTCCTATGGGAAAAAAAATTAGAATCCATTCTGGCAGCAGCCAAATGATGGACTTTGAACAAAAGAAAATGTCCCTGTACGTACAGAAAATTTCGTGTTTATGCTTTCAATTTTGCTTTAAAACATTGTCGTTCAGCCCACCGTCACCATAAGGATCCCAAGCCAAGTTCAGAGGTAGATGTAGAGATTTGCTGTATCTGTCTTTTGATCTTCGCCACAGACCTGAACAGTTGAGACAGTTTCATATCCCTATGCCTGCTAAGCATATTTTTTCTGGTGACAGCAGAGAGAGAAGAACCACTCAGATCACATCTGATTGCTCAGGACTTCCCTTCTGAGGAGGATGGCAGAGGATGCCAGGACCGTTGTCTCTAACCAGGAAAGCCTCTGGTGAGAACAGAAGGGCTTAATTTAAACAGCAGAGCTTACCACTAGACTTAAGGCATATGGAAAAACATATAAGAGAAGCTCCAAACAGTTCAGTCTCAATTTCTTAGCCAGAAAATAGACGTGGATGTGTCCTGAAAGTGGACTTGCTGTGGAGTCCTGCGTAGTGCTGAGAGCCAAGGGGAAGCTGGGCTCAGGGCAAGACTGTACCTAGTCTGCATTTGCACTAAGTAATTTAACTTTAAATCAACCCAAAAATACCTGAAAAGACAATCTCAACAAGACTAATTTATTAATAAAAACAATTTATTGATTAGTCTAGGCAAAGCAAGGCCATGATGTTTCTCCTTCAGTAGCATAATGCTGCACTGGTCTACAGGTGCCTCTGTACTGTCCCTTATTAATCTCTCTTGTATTTCTCCAGAGGCTGACCGAGCTTGAGTTGTCCAGCAGCAGAACTCACCACTCATCAGAAGACTTTACTGCAGGTTACACACAACCTTAGCCATACAATAAAAATCAAAGCTTTGTCTAGACAACTTTGGTCCCATCTTCCTTGGGTTCAGGAGAAAAAGAGCATGGCATATAGCTGATGCTTAAAAGTTCATTTTGTACTTCTTACCCAGACTGGTTTATGTTTAACCAGTTTGTATTTGAAGGTGAAGGGCTAGTTCACAAGCTGTTGTTTGGGAGCAGTTCTCCTGGGCATGCAGCACTGCAGCCACACCACCCTCCTGCCTGCTTCTGCCTCTCACCTCATCTTCCCTCGGCAAATTCCTGATGCTAAAAGCAGAAGAGAAAACTCTTTTCTACCAGCGCTTTTCTGCTTGGAGAATATTCTGCTCAGAGTTGCTTCCTGCCCTGCTCAGCTGTAAGTGTGTTTGCAAGGATTCATCATGCAAGGATGATTTGAGAGCATCCCATCTCTTGTCAGGCATAAATAAATACCTGTTATTTGGAATTAAAATTTCCTTTGCTCCCCAAAGTGCTGTATTACAGCACTCTTTATACACAACATTTATTTTACATTTCTATTGAGAATTATTTATCAGCAATAAATCGTGTTGTGATGCCTGAGAAACCTTTGTATTCAATAAGTGTGTTGTCGTTTATTTTAAGGAGAAACATTTACCGTCTCTGAAACGAATGGCAAATAGCAAAATGCAATTGCTGAGTGCCCTCTAGTGATGCCAGGAGAGAATAGCTCCGTCTGCCTTCCAGGGAGGGGTACTGAGAAACTGGCAATCACACACTTGATAAAAATATCCCTGTTTTTCATAGATCTTAGCTTCTATGTGCATTTCATTCCCGTATTTACTGAGATACTCAATTTATAGCATTTAAAACAAGATAATTAGAGCCACTCCAGCAGCACAAATCGAGAGGAAGATACAACTTTGCTCTAGTAGACTCAGGAAATCAAATATCTTACATTACATTTTACCTTCATCCTCCATTGTTTTACCATTCTTGTCCCTCCTAAGCTAGGAAAACAGTTATTAAATCTTTCCTATTACTACTTTGTATTCTTTATATACACCACAGCAGCATCTAGAGGTCTCATTGCACTAGACAGTAAAAAACGAACCCCCCAATATACCTGTATGTCAATTTAAAATAGAAGGAAAGCAGGTAAGTAGGAACTTGCAATATGAGTATGTTTTATGAAACAATAAAGTACTAGATGTTGTCAGTACAGGAGTGGGGACTCCTGGGCTTGATTAACTGCAGCCTTTGGTGAGATCCCATCTATCTGCTCTACCTTCTACTCCAGAGTCTTTGAAATGTGGAAGGATTGGCCTCAGACCTACATTGTAACCTATCAGCTACAATCAGGATAAATTACAAGCATAAATTATTACTTTTATGCTATAAAAACATAATGCTGGCTCGTAAATGGTTAAGAAAAGGTTCTTCTTGTCCTGTTCTCTTTACTCTGCCTCCTGCAGGTTGTTTCCTGTGCAAAATGTCCGCGATCCTCCCCAGGCTTTTTATGTGATAGGTCCAGTAACTGAGGCTCTTGGCCAAGTTTGAGACTACTTTTGACATATCAGGGAACCACTGGATTTTAAGACAGGTCATGAATCTGTGAACTGCATTAAAAACAATTCAGAGAACACATCTTGAGGTATGAATAATTCAGATATCTTGCAATGCTTCAGAATCTATTTTTCCCCCTGCTCTGAAGTTCCATCTCATTTATGTTGGCATCACAAAATATACGGTTTGTGAGAGATGCTGACCTTGTAAGCATGATACAAAATGATTCAAAAGTGGTTGATAAGTATTCATTAATTTACCTACATTCTATTCTGTTAACTTTCCTGTTATTTCTAGGAGGTGAAGGAGGGGACATTTTCCTCTGATGATGGAGCATCATGTAAGCATTATATTCTATAATTATGGCTGCTACATGTGACTGATTTCAGTACCATTGACTTCAAGACTATAATTAACAGGTTTCTTTATGGATGAGTCAGTCATCTAACTGTATGATTTAATTTGATTGATCACCATGTTCTAACATTTGCAAATCCAGCACTGTAGGATAGACATTTTCTGGTTATACAGCCACATATATGAGTTATTTCTAGAGCGCACCTTTTTTAAAATCACTCTAATGGCAATATTAGTATAAATAGATATCTGAAGAACCTACAGAGGCTGCCAGTGAAGTTGCTGGGGGGCAAGGGGAGAAAAATAGAAATGTTGCAGCATTTTTATGAGAATTTCCTTCACTTTACCAGTAAAGGGTTTACTACCCAAACTGGTTGCTATCCCCACGACCGATGGGAGACTTTGCAGGGCTTGCTTGGCATCCCATTCACAACAAAGCAAACCAAGAAGACATCACTTTGTTACCAGTCCCAGATAGTCTCTGCCTGCTCAAGAGTGAGGAATATGCACTGCAAACATTCCCTCTCCCTGGGATGATACCAGACTGTCATCCCACCCACCCAGCCCAAAGAATTTTTAACTGTCTCTGTAGTAGCATCGCTGCACATGTCTGAGTCAGCACAAAGTGACAGCCTCGAAAAATAGCTGGCAAAAACTGAAGGCAGGTCTAAACCATCATTTTACTTGAGGAATTGCTTTAGTAAATTTAAGGATCTTGCTTTCCTTATGACAAGGGAATGCTTGAATGAATATTTTTTTTTAATTCCTAAGCATACATTTAGAGCCTCTTATACTTTGTCACTAACCTTTCTATGTATGAGATAGTTGTAATGATCTCTATTACAGCGTGTATTTGCTTTCCAAAGAAGTTTACTGCATTGCTGACAAAATGTCTTTTAATAATAAATAATATTTCCTAGAGTGAAAAGCATAAAATTGTATCAGCTTTTGAACAGCCCTTTTCATCACTGCTCAGCAAAATTAGAATTTGGACAGCAATTTCTATACTGAAGAGTAATTTACAGATTTTTCTTGGGAGGTTTTTGTTTGCTTGTTTTCCTTAAACATGAAGCAGAACTGTTGACAAGTGGACAGGGTCTCTCATTTATTATTGTGACTATTTATGTTTTTTGCAGGCTCATATTATACCTTTTCTGCACTCATTGATCATTGCTTAATCCAGCTTGACCCTTAAATCAAATATTCACTGTATTAAATGGAAGAGCGATATAGATTTAAAACCTCAGTTTTCTGGTTATCATAGTGCTTTGCTATGTCTAGTGCTGGTCAAACTTTTCCGAATACCAACACTAAAAAAAAAAAAAAAAAAAAGAGAAGAAGAAAACAAACCTCAGAAAAGAAATGATGAGGTGGTAAAATGATTTTTGAGAACAGCAGCACCCTTGAAATCACCTGTATTTTGCACACTTTTCTCAGGTATTCCATCAATAATGTGGGACTATATGATTATGAGAACAACTTCCACAATCAAAGCTATCTTAGTGATTGAAAATACTGCACATATTTTTTAACACTAATTACAATTCTACATAGAAGCCAGACAGAGCAGAATTGGTCTTTAAGAAGCAACAGTGTGACATAGGCTAAGGACAAGAAATTTGCCAGTGAGTATCTCATTTAAAGCCCATTAAAGTTAATGGAAATATCTTCAGTATTTAAAAAAACTTTGGATTTAAGTCTTAGCATGACATACATACACAAGAACAGCTGACATTTTGAGGATGTGCTTATAGCTTACAAAAATATTTGGAGAACAAGTTCTTTTAAAGTCCTATAAAAAGAAGGTTGCTTTCTATGCCACACTAATTTCCAACATCTGTATTATGCCACAAAGTATTCATTTTGTGGATTTCTTTACCACATCTCTCCAGTCTATAAGTGAGTGAAACCTGAGCTTTGGGCTCAAAGTGGAACCAAGAGGGGAAAAAAAAAAAATAAATACGAAAATAAGAAAAAGTAAGAAAACAAATCTACCAGACTTAGAGTATTCACTTCAACTCAACTGGCGTTTTGACAACCATTTCGATCAACAAGACCCTACACACAGCATGCTCTGAAAACAGATTTGCTCCTGTAGATCCCCAAAGTCTGCAGAGGACCAGGAAAAATGTTATTTGGAAAACTGGGCTGGAGAAGTATGAAGAAACTACATAAATTCCTATTCCTCCATACCACAGAAACACAAGCAGAAAATTACTCATTCAAGTGGTAGTGAGATCCTTGCAATTACTGTGATTACAGGGAACCAGAGATAAATTACTCTGTACCATTACAAGACTGCTACTTGTAAGAGTAAAAATAACAAGATAGTAACAAATTGTAAAACTCAAGCTACACTGATATTCTTCCCACCGTGATTATATTCCTTACTATTTATCAAGAGACAGAGTTGAAATAGAGTGCACACATTTTACTGAGTAGATACATTCATATATAATTACAAAATTAAGAAAAAATGGCTATATGGTAGTCTGAACATTAAACTCGTGAATAATGCACTGAATGTATTATTAGCAAGCACTAATGAAACTTAATTTTATTCCATTTGAAATATTTTATTCTCGTATTACAAGTTTAACTAGAATAGAATAAGCCACTAATTCTACAATGAATAATATTTTTCTGTCACTGTTTCATACCTTATTGGAATATATGTTTTCTACCGTTGATACTTGTAGCTCAGTAAATTATGAATAATCTTTAAAGGTATCATAGATCTGATGTAAATCTCATCTTCTAGCTGAGTATAGTAGATCTTGAAGAGAATAGCTCCATTCTTCATATATAGCTCCTCTAATGAGTCCAGACAGGAAGAGATGGATGAAAATACCAGATATTAGTTCCCTACTGAGATTTTAAAAGTTAAAAATTCAGTGCAACACCACCCACACAAAATAAATAAAAGCCCACACCCAAACCAGAGTAGCTATCTCAACCATAACTGTAAATTAGCCAAGACCTTCAACTTCAAAGATGCCTTGCAAGCAGCAGAGACCTGGCACCACCACTTTCCTTGCGCCTCCTACCTCCTGCAAGATGTGCTCAGATTACTATAGAAATTTTACTGGAAACGAAGGTTTACAATCTCTTAGCAAGCATTTATTCTGGGGTTGTTTTGAGGAGAACCTAGCTAAAGAATTCCCACCATATCTCAACAAACAAACAAACAAACATCAGAACAATATAGAAATTATTAATAAGGTATTTAAATGTTCATTGTTTTCTGGCCTGGAAGGATAGGCTTCAAGATGTTTTCAAGAACCATTTATATGTCTGCAATACAATGCTGAGTATGTGACCAGGAAACTATACTGTACCTCCTGCACTATATATCCAGCAGTTGAGGTAGATCTGAAACACATGCGATGGAGATGAAAGTTAAAGTTTAAATAGCTTGGCAGTATTAAAATAAATATAATTATTGGTTACATGTAACAGTAGCATTAGAAAAAACAAAAAGGCTTGTTCTAGATGACATGCAGAGTTATCATCTGATAAAAATGCTGCTGCTCTCAAGATCTTTAAAATAACTCTACAGAAAACACATCCACCTCTCACTAAAGGCCTATGCTGATTATAGAAGTGTTCTCCCTGCCTTAAGAAAGATGTCTTCTTCCTTTTCACCATGAGACATAACATCTAAGAATGGCTTACAGTCTAATAAAGATTTTGTGCAATTCTGGAAGTCAGTCTAGTTTTCACTATTCAGGTTAACTAGAGAATTAATAAAGTAAGGGGTTGTGAATTTAACACAAAGGAAAACTCAGATTACACTTTCGAACATTTTTTATCTGAATCAAGTTGTTAACATATGGTGCAAAATAATTTCCCAAGAAAAATTTGAAAGAATTCAGATTCTACCTTGATGCATCACAGAAAAGGCAAAAAGGATAGTACTGCTTGGGATAAGAGCTGGGAGAGATCTACGTTCAAGTAACATCACCCAACTGTGCAATCACAGCATAAGTCTTCCATTCTTAACTATTTTACAGGTTACAGATCAAAGGACAATTGCTCATCCCACAGACACACAAGAGGGATTCATACCTCCCAAATTCTGGCCGCAATGATGTACACAAGACCAAACATTCTCTGTTCCCCATAAGCTTACAGGAAAAGTGAGAAAGACTCCCACAAGAGCAATTCAAACTGCAAATCTGAGACAGGTGCTCTGAGTTTCTCCTGGAAAAAAAATCCTTCTCATTCCACCAATTACAAAGGGATATTTTCTATAATGACTCTTCATGAGATTTAGATATGACTGTAAAACCAGTAAAGATACTCCCCTGTTATTTAAGCCGGTTACACTGGCATTTCTAGGTGTTACAGATTAGTGGAGACAGAATTGTCAAACCAGTTTAAGAGCCAGTTGAAAACACTGAGGATTGTAAGTTTAAGGAGCAAGGAATAGAACAGTTAACATCATATGGGATGGATCAAGGCAAGGGAAAGGGTTATTGCATTGATACCACAGGCTCCAATCTGGTTAGAATAAAACCCATTTCTAAACAGTAGAAATTAGACTTTTTCTGTTTCATCTCTGGACATTAAGATCACCCAACAAACAAGCACTGATGTGATACAGACTCGTGAAAACCCAAACAACAGGAATATGACGCAGAAGATACTGATCCCTCTTCACCGCAGCAGTAAAGGAGGTGACTGGGACCCAAGTCACAGTTATTTCACTTCCCTTTCCAGGGCTGATGCTCTAAAACTGCACAAAATACTGGATTCTGCCCTTCTCTTGGCTCACCTTCCCCAGGCACAACCAGGCTCACCAAGAACCCTTCCTAAATACACTTATGTAATCAAGCATTGCTAGACAAGCCAAGGACCACCATAATCTGGATTTGAATGACATTTCAGAGACTTTTTTAAAAATAACTTTTGCCCTTTTATTTAAAAAAAAAATTGCATTCTCATAGCAAAATTTTCCTGACAATATCTTCAGTATTAAGGGAATATGTTCATCCCGGTTTTATGCACCTCTTTGGACTGTGGACAGCACAAAACAACCAATTCTGGTTTTAAATACTGTAGGAAGTGAAATGTTTGCTTCCAAGTTGTATGAACATGAGTCATTAAAAACAAAACAAAACACCAGCTTTGACAGCTTTACAATTAAGAAAAATTTACATTACACAGTCACAGAGTCATGCATTGCCCAATGTCTATTAAAAGAACTCATCAAAAATATAGATAAAAAAATACACCTTAACTTTTGTCTCAGTACGTTGCACGATTTTTATCTCCTATCCATAAATAATGGAAGCATCAGCACATTTGTCTGTGCACAATAACAAATCCCATCCTCTTGGTAATTGTAAACACACTGAAGCTTGTTATTGACCTTGTATAAAATACTGACGCAGGAAAATGGGAAAAAAGAGAAACAAAGTTTGCCCCCCTTTACATCCAAAGCCTACCATACAGCTGAATTTATAACCTGTGATGCTGAAGGAATGAACTGTCATAAAAAATGAGCTGCAAAATAAAGTGTGAAGCAAATATAAAATCCAAATTTAATATAGTAAGGTGTATCCATCCACATAATGACCATTTACATGCATATTTTATTTGATTTAATCAGTCTTAGTTTTAAATCTTAAAATACCAGTCACTGTAATGAAACAGAATTTATTATCAATCTCTACAACAAGCACTGCTGATTTTAATAAGTAATCCATTTACATACTTTTGGACATTTGAATGGCTAAATTCATTAGGCACTCAGCTCTCATTGACTGCTCGCCTACCTCCTTTATGCCTCTTCAAAATCCTCTATGTTAATGCAACACTACCAGTACAAAATAAATTATTCATCTGATCGAGTACGTACATTTCCTGAAATGTTCTTGGACTTGAATGAATGTTGGAAAATACATTTTTCTATAACGATAATACAGCCATAACATTTTGACATGAAGTATCCTTTCCCACATTATTGGTTCTCAAGGACCATAAAGGTTTGTACTTATGTACTCTATTCAAAATGCTCCGAATGAAACAATTCTTCCAACATGGCTCTAAGAGGTAACAAAGTGCTATATCAGAGCCAAGGACGTATCAGTTTAAAAGGACCACAAAACTTTGTGTACAGAAATATTGTGTTTGATGGGCCATAAGGGATAAATTGAGGGGCCTGAACCATCATAGATCATAATAGGCGATATACAACTTTCACTGGCAAGAGATATATGTGAGGCACAGTTTAGTATCTGTTACAACACTTTCTTTTCCATGCTCATAACTTTGTAGAGAAATTTTCCATGCTTGGTGGTATTGCAAAGGCAAATCCATTTATTTTATATATATATATCAGAATCTCTTCATCTATTGAAGATATGTTTCTGGAAAGCCTGGTATTATGAGAGATATGTATATAGTGTGTATATATACACACAGCCCTATTAGCATATCCCCTTTTTTCAACATTATTTTATTAGAAAGTAGATATTTGGACTTTAAAAAGGACAATTCTTATCCAATCCATAAAATTATTCTTAAAAAAAAATTAACTTTTTTTGTGCAAAGATGCATTACAGAATTGTCAAAAAGAAACTGGAACCCAGCAGCACAAAATAAAAGTGGATATCCCCAAATAACAAAATACGCTACTGAAGGAGTTAGCCTGCAGAAATGCTTGTATAAAATGTGTGCCTAATTGCTTTAAAAAAAGATCATGCCTCGTCTACATATGATTTATGTCTATGTAAATGCTTCTATCAAGAAGAGCATGTTTGTATTCCAGTGGCAGGGGCTGAAAAAGCATCCAGGGAACATGGGGAGCAAGATTCAAGTCCGAGCTTTTCATTGGGTGAGGATGCAGAAAGACTTACATGGGAGAATTTTTAGATATACCACATGACTCCTCTCACTCTCTTTCTGTCCTGAAAACACTAATGCTGTTGATCATATTCCATATGTTCAAATATCTCTGTAAAAATCTTGTTTTCCAGACAGAAAATTATTAGTAGCGATCATAGTAGCTTTAAAGCTGTTCTCTTTTATACACTGTTAAAACTTAGAAAGTGTACTTATGTGCTCAGCATCTTGTAAATTTGCTAATAAGTGGCAATTACAGTTATTAATACTTTCCCTGTAACTGAGAAAGCATATCTGTTTCATTAGGCAAAGTAGTTTGTCAGAGAAAATTAGTGAAATAACAAGCCAATCTCCTACTATAATAAGGCAATTTCAAAGAAGCTGCTTTCAGATAATTCAGGGCTCAATTTGACAGGCAGCACACACTGCCCCGCCCATCTGCAGACTTTCCTGCTGTCACATACCACACAGCTTGGGTGGCTGAGTGTCACCCAGACCAGGTGAGGTGGCCCCAGGCTTTCTGTCACCTCACTCCAGTGTCTCTATGTGCATCCTCACTTCTATTCAATAGCAAGAATAATATTTGGCTTGAGGGCATTTTGTTTGTTTGTTTGTTTTAACAATCACTATATGTTGCATTGACTATTGCAACTTTGTGTTCCCTAGTATTTCACTGTGAAATGGATAAATCTTAATTTCCCAGCCATCAGAGGTCTTCAAAGGGGATTAAATGAAAATGCATTTCTTCTAATCACTGCTTGAGACACTTGCGTGTGGTTTTTGAGTGATCATTAATGAGCACTCTGAGCCAGAATGACGAATTTTTAATGTAACAGGTAGACTACCTAAGACTACAAAGGAAAGCCCTTCCGAGGCAGGTGGATCGGTGTGCATTCCCTGAGGCAGTGGGGCTGCTAACTTCAGAGTTAGTTATAACAGCGAGAAGCAGCAATAAACATCTACCACAAGTTTTAATCAGCATTTTGCAAGGGTCCTTACATCAAATTTCTATAGCAGCCACTTCCTCTTGCAGATGGATATTCCTCAATCTCATCACCCCCAAAAAGTGAAGTCAATATATTATAACTGAAAAATCAAAACTTATAAATTTAGTTTTATACATGGGTTTGCACTGAAATAAATGTGGCATTTGTAAAACTCATATTAAGAACGAGTCAACAATTTCAGTTTAAAAATAACAGCTTGGCTTTAACAAAGTCTAAAGAACTACTTTAAATTTATAACCAGTATGGGTCGACTCATGAGACAGAGATGCAGAAGTCTTTATAGGAAGCCAGGAAATGTGAGACAACCATAGGTCTGTCAGGTCTAACTGCTAGCTTATTATAGGGCTTTAATATGTTTTTATATGCTGAGATGATTGAAGAATCAAGTTTGGACTGTGGAATTCATCTCTTTTTCAAAATGTACACTTCATTTTAAAATTATTCCTCATCTGGGATATCATTATGAAAACTAAGTATCACAAATGAAGCTCATGCTTTCGGGTAGAAAATTGAACCACATAATAAAACGAAAGAAAACCTGTATTTCTCCTCACATCATGAAACTAATGGCATATGAGGAAGAGAATAAATTTTACAAAAATATTCACAGATGCGTTTTTAAATACAAGTTTTTGAAATTTTCTATGATATACCAGCTCCTATTTAGATAACCAGTTCAAAAGGAATAGTCCAGCTTTGCTTTTATGCATCCATAAAGTTCCTATGACTAAGAGTTTGGTGAATGATCAGACAGTAAACTACGAAAAATAGAACCATAAAGCTAAAAGGTAAACATGGGAAGAATTATACAAGCTTTTTAAAGAGATACATTAAAATGAAATTCTGTATCTCTTTTTATCTGTCTAATAAGTGTATTTATTTTTGTACTGTACAGGTTATAAAAACCATCCAAGATACTTGTATCAAACCTTTGCGCATTACAAAAATGCGGTGAGTCCAATCTCCAATATTGCTTAGGAAGTACTGATAAATAACAAGTTCAATGGTCTATTAGATTAAAAAGAGGTTGTTCTACCTGGCAAAATTTACCCAATTTACACATTTATATATTCAGAATCATGTGGGGTTTTTTTGTCTATATACTCATTACTAGAACTCCAGACTTATTCAAAAAGTTTCTTCAAAGACAGCACATTGTTTGTTAGAGTCAAATCAGGTTGAAACAGGTTAAGAAAAAATGGCAAATCTAAAATTATAAAAACAAGTAAGGATTTTATTATTAATAATCAGAGGGAAAAAAAATGAAGAAAAATGGAACACCTCTGGCAATAAAAATAATTTGTCATCTCTTGCTTGCTTGTTTGTATCTTCAATTCAAATGTGTCACTACTAGGAAAAGAAAAATCACCTCCTGCACTTCAGCTTGCTATCTAGAAGCTTTAGTTTTGTTGTAGCAGGTCATTTTGGGAAGCTGTGTGTCTCCCACTCTTCTCAGGTCTCTGTGGCAGATGGAATCATGTGAAACCTGTTTGAAGTTTTTTTGCATGAACCGCAGAATTCACAGAAGTGACACAAAGTCTTCCATGTGTGCATGGCAAATCCATTTTTACAGACCTGCTAAACATGGTCTTGTCCATCAGCATCAGCTGTGCCCAGGCAGCCAAGTACCAGGTTTCCTTCACAGGTGGAGTGGGAGGCTGAGAATGAGCAGTCTGACACCAGTCTTTGGGTAGTTCTGCCTAGTCATATTCTTGCACTGGACTGCCCAGCAATCTAACCTGCACAGCACAGCCTGGAGTCTGATTCCTCAAAGATAGCAGAGGAAAAGGCTCTTAACCTTGGAAAACCCTCCGACCTCTACAGGATCATGGAAAAATGCTGCAACCATGACAACGTGAAACCCCATAGTATATACGCACAAGGCAATAAACGCGATCTATGTGCAGTGCATGTATAATGCTGCTGATAGTATATGCAAAGTCCTTAACAATTCATTAGTATTTTTAAATATATTAATGCAATTCAAAATCAAACCCATAGTTTTGATATGAAGGATTTGTTGTTATGAAAGACCTTGCTTAGTACCAACTACAGAAATATGGCAGAATTCATGAGCAACTATAGAGTTCTATTTAGTTTAACTGTGGGACTCCTTCCTACTAATTGCCCAGCAGGAGGAACAGTAATTATGCTGTAATACACAGGGTACAGAAAAAGTAATACAAATATGTCACACCAATAAGAAGGTTGAGGAAGTCATTTTATAAAAATTAATTAGATCCAAGCACTAAACAATAAAGCAATTGCTCTCCGGCATAATTTTCCAACAACTACAGGAACAAAGTAGAGGATTCCAATAAGTACATATAAGAAATATAAATTTTTACAGTTTTATTTTCATTAGTTTTCATTTCTAGTCAATCTCAAATATGACATAATTTTCCCTTTTGTAAAATAAAGAGGGTAGAAAATTCCTAGACCTTTCCCATGAAAAGCTGCTTTTTTTCTTTCCTTTGTCACAACATTCCCAACGCTTCTTAAAAGTAAAATAAATCACTAGAAAATACCACTCACATGAAAATCCAGTGGGACATAAATGCAAACAACACTTTATACACTCCCAGTGTTATCAATGTGTAGCACTGAATAGCTTTCATATACAAATGAGACATGGATAAATTTGTCTAATAGGCTTTTTTCATTGTTTGGTCATTGATCCAAAAGCAGTATAAACGTTATCCATGCAAGAAGAAGATGGCAAGATCACAGTCTTTCCATGTAAGCATGATAAAACCCAGTGCTTAAAATGAAAGATTAATTTCAGATAGGTAGATAGATGTCCATTGGAGCCTCTCAACTATTTTATACTGCCTGAAGTGCCCAGGTCTCATGCACAGTGCAAGCAATTATGATGCAATGCAGAACAGATGAGCCACACCAAAATTTCTTCCAGAGAGACATCAGTCTTTCCTGTGGGCCCAGGTCTTCCTTTCTCTGAAAAGGAACTGAGGACAAAGCAGATCTGGCAGTCCTCCACTGAAGCTGATTGGATGTTACCAGATACTCAGGCTGAGCTTAATGAGTCCATAAAAATGGATTTAGGTTCTAGTACTAAATCTAAATCATCAGAACAAGACAATACGAAGTGTTGATCTTTGTGTTCAATTCCATTTTAAAAGTTTAACTTTTTAAAGGTAGGCTTTATATTGGATCAGTCATTCCTGGCCATACTGCAGCCAGCCCATTTTCATGTGTTCATATAGGTGCAAATGCTGTATTTTGTTATGTGCTGGCCTGAAAAGAATACATGTGCATACTTGTACCTGATCCAGCTCAAACCTGTATTTCTTCATCATACAGAGGTGTGCATACCCAGAAATGGCAGTAACACAACAGCCCACAAATCAGTGGCTGATGTTCTTTAAGGACAGTGCAACAATGTCCAGAGAATTTCAGTCTTGGTAGTGGGTGTGTTTCTGGAGACAAAGTAAAAGTTATTGGAACTGAAGTATTTTAATCACTGTTTTCTAAAGAGAAACACCCACTTTAAAATGTCAATGGTAACATTTATTTTCAAAACAAATTTTCGTTCCAGCTGTTTAAGTTAGTGTCATATTTTTTAAGCAAATATTTTCCCTTTGGGAAGCAGTGAGTCCAAATTTACTCTTTCCCCCGCTCTCCCCCCTCCCCCTCTTTTTTAGTGTTTTCACAGCTAGAAAAAGTTTGAAAATGCTTAGATGAACTATTGCCACCATAATCTTACCTCCATATATTTACGAATGAATGAGCAGGTGAAAAAAAAACAAAAACACAAAACTGACACAAAAATACAACTTTATACAAAAGGCCCTAGAATATTCAAGAAATGTTACCATGAGCAAGCCAATTTAAATCTTACTTTCCCCTGTATAAATTGAATCAATAATATTATGGGTTTACTGTATTGCTTAATTTTTAAAGTGCTTTTAGGATTGAGAAAATCCTGGCTTATCATTCAGGTACTATTCGGGCTATAGTGCTACATGTTCAGATCCTAAGCTTTCACATTATTGAGATTCATGCTCACCAGTAACACTTATAAGACTTTAAAAGAGTGGTTGTAGTTCAGGGAACACTTGAGAAATGGCCTTTCTTTCCAAAAGACACACCTCAGAGTAGAAACAGAAATTTAATTTCAAACAAACATATTGCTTATTTTTAAGAGCTGCATGGTATTATTCCTCAGTTTAATACTTTAGACAACCTAAATGATCAAATCTGACAAACAAAGCACTACTCATGTGACCTAAGGATTGTATTAGACAGAAAAACAGTCAAAGTGAATGGTATACTCATTTTCTAACGGTGTAACACCACTTTTTTTTGTTTTTTTCATAAAAACAGGTGGCGGTTTACCAGTATACCAGCAAGTCATACAGTCTTAAAAATGTGAAATGACAGAAATACTCAGAGAAGTAGAGGCTAACTGCACATGTTCCATATTTTCCATGAATCATATAATCATTTTGGTTGGAAAACACCCTTAACATCATTAAGTCCAACCATTGACCTAACACTGGCACTAAACTATGACCCTAAGAACCTCATCTACACATCTTTTAAACACCTCCATGGATGGTGATTCAGCCACCTCCCTGGGCAGTCTGTTGCAATGCCTGACAATCCTGTCTGTGAATAAATTTTTCCTAATATGCAACCCAAACCTCTTCTCATTTAACTTGAGGCCATTTCCTCTTGTCCTAATGGATGTCTGTAACTTGAGGAACTGTTCTGTGTAGGTTGTGAAAACCACACAGTTTGATTCACAGTATTTTCCAGAAAATTTCTAGCATGGTGTTCCAGTTCTGTGTGAAATTAGCAATCCAAGAAGGTGGGACTAACAGGACGACTGCAGTCACTGTCTCTAAGTACTGGCCAGGGGAGCAAAAAATGTCACTCAGACAGACCCAAGGACAGATGGTCCTGTGTGATAATTTTTCTATACTACAAATAAGCTTACACTTTGCTAATTAAGTGAGAAAACCATGTGACTTTTGGTGCTTATTTCTAGAATAAAGCTGACATTTCTCTCAAGCTTTCACATCAAGTTGCACTGTTTACAGTAAGACAATTTATTACCTAGTTTTGCCAAGCAGACTCAAGCCATGGTGGAAATAACTGTGACCGCTCACAACAGCCACGCTGCACTCTAGCAAACTGTGACATACTTAGTCTCATGTATTTTACTCCCTAATGTTTCACATTTACTATTCTGCCACCGTTCTCTAGTTTTCTGCTTTCAGGTTAATATAAATTCCTTTGCGTATTTAGATTTCTAATCAACATGGTGGAAACGTTGTACAATTACCCAATTTACGGGGCTTTCTGTAATTTGAAAAGAAATTTACACAATTTAATTAAATTTCAGTGCTGTCAAACCTGACCTATAGCACTGATTTATTTCAGGTACTCTAAGCTGAAGCCAAACATTCAGCAGTAGAACTGCTTTTGCCTTGCAAAACCTGATCTCAGCTTTGAGTTCTGCCATAAAATACATAATGACTAATCTTGTTTTTATTTGCACTTAAAGAAATATCTGACCTAGGTATGGATCATCTTCAATTGTTTCTGTTTAGGATATTTTAATGAAATTATCAATAAGTAATTCTAAAATGAAAACATCATTACAAATTTAAATTAAAAATCTTTCTCAGAAAATATGCCCAAGAATTGAAGATGCTCATGGAGTGGAAAATTCTGAGTGCTAAATGTCTTTCCACTGGAGTCCAATCAATCAACCTTTTGCAAATAACTGGTTCAAGTCTTTCAGCTTACTAAGACTGAAATCCTACTTCTCTTGATTTTTCCATTTTATAATTAAAAGTTAACGCCACAGCTTTTGGAGTTGCCTTGTGAATCTAACATGAAATGTAAATTTAACAACCCATACTAGCATGAGTCTAAATAGAAAAACGTAAAAGACAGAGGAGGAGTAGGTGTTGATCACAAGTCTAGCATTTTTAATGTTGAACAGCTCCTTTTTCAGCAGAATTTTTATTTTCTAAAAATTTAGTGCTATATCATAAAGCCTTTTTTTTTCTTTAGTAGCTGATACATAATGTATGACTACACATAAATCTAGTCCGAGTCTAGCTTTGGACATTTACAGCCACCACTGTAGAATAAATTTATAACAGAGACTGACTTTAACGGCCTTCTTTTACAGAAGTCCAAAGCATTCTGTATCTGTCTGCATGCTTCCTAAAGTTTGCAGTACCTGGAGGATTTTTAACCTTTCTTTTCGTAAGAACAAAAACCAGAAAGACAGACAAAGCAAAGAGGAACTGTTACATTAACTCCTTGCAGCTCTTACTGGTCACTGTATTCTGCGTCAGAGGCACTTGCTGGAGTAACACTGGTGAAATATTATTCAAGGATATTTTCAAGCACTGGGCAAAGAAAGGTGTACGAGGCTCTTTTTGGTCCTTTTTGAAGATCTTATGGTGGGTACCTTGGAAAAAAACTGTATGCCAGCTCACCTTGTAGGTCAGCTTTACAAATACCAGAATGAGCTCTACCAAACTGACCAAAGCAAGCAGCTCCACCTTCTTATCCTCTGTGAATTAGTCTTGGGAGTGTGTTTCCATGTGATTGTATTTTCTTATTCTTTACTGGGTTACGATATAATGCAAAAAATACAATAGCACAAACATGTGGAATGGGACTTGCAACACCTGCCTTAGTGCCACGAATGCAGTAACAGGATTAGTACAGGCAGATTTTTACATGTTGACTCTGCATCACTTATAAGGAATAACTGAATTTACAGACTGCAATGCTGAGCTCACTTGACATTTGTTCTACCAATGTCTCTTTTTGCTCTTAGTGACATGGCCACAGGTCCCATTAAGTGGCAGCAGTAGTTATTTAACAGAGGGCAGGACCTTTTTAGAGTTAATCCATTAATAGACTACATGCTGTCAGCTTTGCAGCCACTCAAAGTCAATCAATTCTTTTAATGAATCCGGAACTGGAAAGGCAGAAGGCAATTATTTCTACTTTTCAGTAATTTTAGAAACTTTTTTGGACACAGAAGATGAATCAGAATCAGTTTTAAAGTTAACTTTTAAAGTTAAATCGCTTAAATACATCACAATTGAAAACTCTTCCCGTAAGACCCAGATCAGGGCTAGATATGGCAGCTAATATCCTCCTGAGCAAATGGAAGAAATTCTTCCTTTGCAATGGGGGGAGATCTGAAGATTTTGATAAAAAATAAACTTCTTGCCTGTATAAAAAAATATTTTGGACAGAATCTTGACCAAAATAAATCAAGGGAGACTTCAAAAGGTTTACTGGAATCCAAGTTTCCCAGTTGAACTCCTCCTTAACTGGATGTAGAATAAAAATGACAGATTATGTATCTTGGTTCTTATTTATATTAAAGACACCTTATGCCATTGCTATGGAAGTGGTGGCAACTTCCCTTCAAACTTCATTTTGCAGAAAGAGCATCTCTGGCTGATGCAAACACTGTCCGAGACAGAAACAAGCAGCTGCCTTTGTTCCACATGGGAGGTCAGAACATACATCGGGGCAAACAATGTTGTAGGCTTGACAACACCAGCGAACATTAATTAAAAGTGTCTCGTTCCCCACCTTGCTCCTGTCTCCAGGACAGAGAAAGAATAACTAGGAATTAGGCATTAATTTTTCTAGTTTTCATATATCATGTTATGAGAAAACAGGTAAAAAAATTATTCTAAAGTCTTAGAAATAGTAAATATCAAAAAAAGTACCTGGACAAACTTTAATTGAGATGATACACTGTCATTAGAAACAGAGAATTTGGTGACCGAGCAAGGATAGCATCTCATATTTGGTGAGGGCTTGTCTCTTTGTGAGGAATTCTGCAGGAGGAATGCTTTGGGGTGCAGAGTATTTGCTGTGATTCTCAACACTCAGCAGCTCACAGACACGCAGAAAGAAAGGAGTTTCTTTCAGTTTCTGTTCCTGGGAGTTTGCATCCCCTGAATTTTGCTTTAATAAAAAATAAATAAATAAGTTGTCATACTATCAAAATATTTGAGTCTGACTTGGTTTCAAGTTAAAAGTTGCATTACCAAAGAGCAGAGTGTACGCTTCAGGTGAAACCAACAGGACAGCCAGAACTGATGTAGGTTCAGCAGATTTTAGACTCCAGTTAATCAATCAGCTTCACATATATAAATACATACTGGGAGAACAGTTAATAATGGATGGCTAGCAGTCAGTGCTCAGGAAAACATGTGTGAGAATTTGGGTGTGTGTGCATGCCTCAGAAATACAGGGAGTTTTAAAACCAGGAAGGAAGAGCGTGGTTATCCACTCCAGTCCCATAGGTGGCACAAGCCACAGCAACATTAAACTGTATGTGTCTGAAAGACACCAAATCTCACTTTACAGTTCTCCCATAGTCCTATGGACTAGTCTGTATTTTGCTTCTCACCATTTTTCACAGTAATATTTGATTTCTTGGACATGCCTGGAAAGCAAAAGTTTAAAATATTAATAAGGCTAAAGCAAATTAACTTGTATATTAAAAGAAAATACTCCACTTTTCTGTGCTATATTAACCAATGTGATGAATTATGATATCAGAAGTATTGAATCATTCTCTGAGAAGTTTTCCTTAAGACTTTTATACACATACATATACACAAATAAATGTATTTATGAGAGGATAAGTTATACATACACATATCACCTACCATAGCTGAGAAATGGAAGGAGAGATTTCCATAAAACACTGTGGCAGAGGTGGTTTACCCTGTTTTAAGATGATGAATTGGTATGGGCAATATTCATGGATGTGCTGCTCTATAGGGAAAGTATTCAGGTATTTCATCTTTCTGGACAGGTAGGATAACTTTACAGTATCTTTCAGACAACAGCTGGCAAAAGTCCAAGGCACATTTATCTTGGACATACAGTTTAATTTTAAAGCTTGTCTCACCATTTTTCCATTAGTATTACTGTATTGATTTCAACAGGTTCGCGATTGATTTATACCAGCAGATAAGATAACTATGGGCATTTTCTCCAGCTGTGATTGATTCCGTAGGATATACTCCATAGGGACCCCATGCACTGGGTGCCGCTGCACACCTGGGCTGGGAGCCACTTCCCTGGACCCAGGGAGAGATCCTGCTCTACTCCAACAGAACCAATAACAACACCTTCAAAGACTTTAGCAGCATGAGGACAGATCCATGTTGTGCCTCTTAAGCAGGAGAAGTAGTAGATATTTGATAGCAGTGGTGGTCCATTACATTTTTTTTTAAAAAAAAGATTTATGAAGCCTATATATTCTGGGAAACATGCTATTCGTTCTGAATAGATGTGCAACTATGATATAGAGTCTTTATATAACAGCTGGTCCTCCTCAGCAATACATTTTGTTTGAAATATTCCAAGACTATTATCAATATATTTCCTACCACATCAGTACTTTGTTTTGGGTATATTTATTCCTCTGTTTTAAATTAGGCTTAGATAATCTGTCTGCCCTCCTCTTTGTCAGATTTGTTCTCAATTAACAGGGCACTTCAGACTTTTAAAATGCAATTATATGCTAATAAACCTGGGTCTTTCTGTAGAAGCACTAATTAGAGAAAGTATTTCTCTTTCAAATATAAATCTGTATGTTCTTCAGTTCTTTTTTGCGAAGCAATCTGATGGCAGTTGCTAGGAATGTGAAGAAAAAAGAATGTTTGAGAACGAAGAAAAACAGGCAACTATATGGAAATTGTAGAAAAAGATTGTAAAGAGACTGCCTTCTTTTGAAGTTGGACTCTGCTAAAACTCTGGTGCCCACTTGCCTTAAAGAGAGCATTTGACGTCCTTCGCTAAAACTACATAGTGTGTTACTTCAGCAGGAAAACAGAAGTCACTTTCTGGAAATTAGTTTTTTGAAAATATCTTTTTACAGGAAAGATTACTGATCCGTCAAAACCAAAACTGCCTGCAGAAAGAGACAGGCTTGGACAAATTTTACAACTCTGAATTTTTCTTAAGGTGGCAAATTTATCACAATATCTTAGTTTCACGTTTTCAAAATTAAAATATTATTTCCAATTTCAAAGCAACCTTTCCTTTCAAAATCTGACCTAACTAGGAAAATGACAGGTCAAAGATAATAGCAAAAGAAAATTAAATGCTTTGAAATTATCAGAACTTTTTCAATTAAAGCAAAGAAAATAGCTCATCTATTTGTAATAACAAAAAAATAATCAAAAACTAATATTTTCTTCTGATATAGGCTGTAAATTAAGGGAAAATATAAGAAAAATACATTATCTGTTTACATGTTTCTTTTTCTTTGCATGTTTTTGCTTGAAGGCTACATTAAATTGCCCTTCTTAGCTCCTGCAATGAGCTGACACAACTGTCAGGAATCAGTGGATTTTAAAAGTGCCCTCCTGTGGCTTCTTTTTCAACACACTGGCAGCAAAGAGGAGGTGTGTAACCTTGATCACAGCAGCTGAAATCAAGAGAAACATAGGAACTGCCTTTTTCATGATGCACATGGTCCAGCCTCTGACAGCAATGTCTGACAATCTCAGGGGTAGAAAACACAGAAAATTGGGAGATAATTTACATATATCCACATAAAAATAAAGGTTGGGTTGATATTTACAGCTACAACCTCTGCCATCCCTGGGGTACCAACCCTTCCTAGACAGCTCCTCTAGAACCGGTTGTCATCATGGCAGTTACTGAAAAGAACCTGCAGTCCTGCCCATCAGGTGCTGAACTCATGGCTGTATGTATGTGCATCTAAATATAAGCACACACACACATATGTACGGCCACCATTATCCTGCAATCTTGCCCTTTTTGTATAACTATATACCGACGTGGACATATGGAGCAGGGATGGGTTGTATTTGCACACAGACCAGGAAAATTCTGACCCACTCCTTGTCAGCAGCAGTGCTAGCATCTCTTATTCTTCTAAACTGAGTGGTTTTCAACTTAGAGATACATATAGTGTAGAACTGAGTAAGAATGTGTCATCTAAGAATAATATTATTGTGATGTCTGGAACTGTATGGAATCGTTTTCAGTAATAATGGGTATTTTTTTGTTTGCAGTTGACTGCAAATATAACCTTATGAAAATCTACTATTCTCCTTGGTGCTATTTTCTTTTGAGTAGAAAACACAAGAAAAAAATTAAATATGAGAGGGTGGGAGAAGAGATGATAAAAAGGACCAACATTACACAATAAGAATATTTAAATGTAAATTATTTACTTGGGCCTCAGGGCTTTATACAAGTACATGGATTCAAAATATTACCAATTACATCAACGCAGTTTGCATGCAGCTCTTGGGTCTGGATCAGTGCTCACAGAAATTAAAATTCCTGTTGATGTAAATGATTATACTACTTGTCATAGTCTGTCTCCATCCTCCCTCATTCCACCATAAGATCACTGACTAGAAAAATGCACATATGTTCTATACCTGCAGATGTAAACCAGTGCCAGTTCCTCAAGCTACAGTGGTGATTCCTCAGGAAAATATCATCCTCCTCCAGTCCCTCCCAAACCAGGCAGAATGAGCAAGGTCAGTCCTGACCACCTGACTCCTAAAGAAGGAAACCAGTAAAATGTGTAGTTATTAATTATCTACTTTTACAATATGCAAGAGTGAGAATCTCATAAATGCAGACTATACTATGGCTATCAAATATCTCTGTTTCAGGAGAGTAAATCTTTACTGAAAAATTTAATTAATAAATACTTGATGGGTTGGCTGCTTTTATAAATATTCCTCTTTGCCATTTCGTGACTTTCTCTGCTGGATTCTACCTTCAGTTCAGTATAATTTACTACGGACTAGATTTTCAAAGTGTTTAAGTGTAGAAGGAATGCAGATAAGCATAGACTGACTTTTCAAAATTTACAAAAATTAGTAATTAATGCAATGTAAGACTTGGAAATCAACATTTTTTTTTTTAATATATTTGCCTCTGAGACAGGCGGATCATTTTCCATCAACATATCAGGTGCCCTCCTGCTTATCTGAATTTTAAATTGTCATTCATTCACCTTCAACATTAGTATGTGTCTTATTAAAGAACATGAAAAATACTTCTCAGTGAAAAACTAAGGATGTTCAGTCTTGTTCACTTATCATAAGAGAAACTCAGTGATTTGGCCATGGTACCTAAATACCTTGATGAGGTGAAAATAGCAGGAGCTATGGGGGGTCTTTGCTGCAGAAAATAAATAAGAGCTGCAAGTTGAATGTCAGAGAAATTCAAGGCAGGAATTAGACACAGAACATTAAAAATGTGGTCACTCTGTCACCAGAACAAACCACTGGGATAATCAATAGGTCCTCTTTCTCCTGAAGCTTTCTGTGCCACACACTAATTCTGTTCAAAACTGTCAATTACTTTAGTCAGACAGGTCAGACTAGATGAACAAACTCCTCCATAGCCCAACAACCACCACAAGTTCACATAGAGTGGAGTGAGTTGAATACAAATTGACAAGTGAATTAATTTTCCTCCCCAAAGTCAAGATGAAGTTCAGGGGGAAGAGAACCACAAGTTTTATTTGATTCCCATTTCTGGAACATTTTGCCTCAGGCTAGGGGATAGCTCCTGGAGCACGTGCCCTGAAACTGCAACTTCAGAGGCTCTGGCAAACACAGAATGAGGAAAAAAATGGCTTCAATGAAATTGCTTTATCTCGAAATATTCTCACTCCAGACACAAATTGAGCAATTAATGTCATGCCAATTATTCTCCGAAGGTGACCTTCACAGTTCTTGGTGATTCTCTCCCTTAACTGCACTGTATTCACCAGTCTAATAATTATACAGAAATTAGCAGAAAGGATGGAGAGAAAGGAAATAAGAAACATCTGTTTAACATATGATGCCCCAAAGCATAAGAAGAAAAATCAATGATCTTAGAAATCTCCTTTCACAGAAAGCTTTGAAAGATACTTTTTCTCAACTCAGGATTTAGTCTCATCAGCTAATACCTGGGGAATAAAACCAGTTTCCACTCAATTTTTATTGTTCTCTCTCTCTATTTCTATATCGTCATTTGACACAAACAATATTTTCAGGTGTTTCAGCTGAAAAATATTTTTTCCCGATTTTTTCACTTTTCAAATGCATATTGTGTTTGCAGCGACATTTATGTAGCTCTCGAAGAATATATCCAGTCCATGAACGCAGAATAAAATATAGCTATGGAAAGCAGGTAACAACCTGAGATGGATTCTGCTCCTAAATTCCACTTACATTTCAGATTTTCTACACTTATCCAGACAGTAGCACTGAGTCATATGTGAACGTACCTAGGCAAAGGCCTAAAGCAGCTATATAAAAGTAAAAAGTCTGTAAGTGCATTCACTTTGTGTCTGTGCCGCTACATGTAGGACACTGTCCAAGTAAGAAAGTTTCTCAAAACACTGTCACAATTCATGGCTTGGTAATAAAATACATCATGTACATAAATAAGGATAC
The DNA here is from genome assembly GCF_963082525.1 of Nesoenas mayeri. Taxonomy (NCBI): domain Eukaryota; kingdom Metazoa; phylum Chordata; class Aves; order Columbiformes; family Columbidae; genus Nesoenas; species Nesoenas mayeri. The sequence continues at coordinate 13,331,791 of NC_137560.1, forward strand.
ATTCTATCATGGTCCTTTCTGTGAAGTAGACCATGCTTACAATGGAATAAAATAATAGCAGAGAAGCAACACCATTGCTGTGGATGCCAGTTTTGTTGTACAAATCAAGAAAAAGATTTCTATTCTGTGCTTGATCTTTTTTTGGTGGGGGAAAGCTTTATGTGCTCACCTATAAACCTCTTCTTCATACCTCTCTGTCAGATATAAAGTCCCTTGCCTGAGTGGTCACATTAACACACATAATGGAAGAAAACATCCAGATTTATCAGTCATGCTAGGGAGCTAGTATAAACAAGGAATTTAGCAAGCCAAAAAATAAAATAAAAAATCCCACAAAACCCAACTTAGGACTAATAGTTACAATCTTAAGCAGGCTGAAGTGAGCAGCCATACCAGAGAATTATTGGAAGTCATTCAACATTTTATATCACTGATCTAAGACACCAAATTCTAGCCTTTTCATTATAGTCTCTGCACAACACACTCTAATTCATGTGCCCTTTGGTTTATGCTTCCCATATGAGCAGATGTTTTGCAAATCATAAATTAAAACATGGCTTTATTGCTTCTCATTTCTCTGACATTATTGGCCTTGTCATGGGTCCCAGATACAAGGTTTTATGACATGCACTAAATCCCTCTTGGTCAGTTTGTTACATATAACTTCAGCTTCACAGCTTTGTCACCAACAACTTATTTGTTAAAAGAAAAAAATTCCCAGGGTTTACACCTGGAAAGTTAATTTACTTACTGCTATGGGTAACAGAAAAAATCTCATCTGAGTGCTTATTAGCCATGTCTGTTTTACTTTTAGAATTTCACTTGATCCAGCCAACAATCAGTTAATGCAGAAATAACTTGCCTATGTTTGTTCACTTAATCAATTGGATTGATTAAGATTTTTCATAATTTTTAAAATTTACAGATTTAACTTTTCCAGTTAAGGAATATGCAATGTATTAGGCAGACATTATTTCTCTTGAGAAAATGTTCTAAACACTAAAAACACTTTTTTTTTCCCCCCCTCTCCATTTTTCAACCAGGCCACATTTCCATAGTTATTTAAGACAGTGCCAGATTTTGTGAAAGAAAAACATGAGGTTAAAGTGATACTCTCACAGATCCCAAATGATTAATGAAAACTTGAAATAATGCAGATTATTATATCTGATAGAATTCTACCTGTCAAGAATGCTTGACATTTAACACATTGCTCAATGGACCACTCCAGAGTCAGTACACAATGAGTAGGATGCTTCCCAGGATGGCCAGGTGGAGATTGGAAGCAATGAGAAAGAAGAGGAAGGAAATGGGATCTCTGAAAGAGCCAGCTAAAAAGCATATACAATAAACGGCATGGGGAGAAAACAGAAAATTTTTCTTACTTTGTACTTTCAGGGAACAAACAAAACTGAATCATTGACTTTGTAAGAATGTAGCGTCTATGAATTTCTCAATTTTATAAACCAGTATTTGTGCAGGCACAAAGTGAAAAACACAAGGATGGTCAGAAGGTGTTTTATGAGAGCAGATACTTAATGAGAATTCCCTTCCTCTGCTTTCTTCTTTACATTCTTTTCTTTAACCAGAGAAATAATTTAAAATAGAAAACTACTATAAGTTTTCTATGTCCAGTTTTGGAAGCCTTTTTCAACATAAATGAGTCACTAAGAATTTGACCTTCATCCATGTCAACTGGAATTTTGAAATTAATTACAGTGAAAATAGCATTTCAGCTTCAGAAATTAGCTTGCTTCATCTAACTAGAATTACAGGTTGTGAATGAACACAAGAGGGAGAACAAGCCACACATTTGCAATGTTTGCAGCATCACACATCTGTAGCAGGTTGATATAAGCCATGAAACACAGTATGAAGAACAGGGCTGATAGAACTAAGGTACCTATTTAAAGTTATACTCAGTTGCAAAGTGTCTAGACGGTATAGCTGGACTCTACTGTTCCTAGGTCCATTAGTTCATTCTAGTAATATTTTATAACTACGTGCATTACTACCTTTTAAAAATTATACGCTTTTAAGAACCAGAAGTGAAATGAAATGAAAAATTACATGCAAATCCAGGAGACAGCATCAGCTGTGCGGCCATTATTTTAATATGATTGCAAATCAAGACATTTCTGCTATTGCATTAATATTGCCAGGTCTCTCTGCTCCTGTTGTGATTAGTCTCTGATCATGAAAGACTTTTATAATGAGAGCTTTAATTATGGTATAAAATAAATATAAGAGAGCTTATCCTAAGCTATTCAATGACCACTATATTTCATTGTTTAAGTGTAAGCTAAAGACTTATTTGCTTGATCTAGCTTACTCCCACTTAGCCAAGCTACTAATTTTATTATCCTGGAAAGTGCTTTGGGATGCATTGCATGAAGGGCAGAATGGAAGTTTGATTTTGATTGATTACATATTAATTTGCATAACCCCCATAATGCAAATCAGTAAAATTTTCATTTGAGATAATAGATGTTAAACACATTATGCAAGGTTTCTATTTTTTTAAGTTGCCTGTAAAAATTATTTATGGCATAATAAAATAGGAAAAATAAAACTGGCATCTTGCAGTAGCAAAAATGTGAGCCTATGTGATTGTGTAGCTTTCAAGAGCCAACTATGCAATGATGCATTAAACATGCACAGAGCTAAAACCAAAATAAAATATGCACTGTAGGGATTTTTCCTTCTCTGCAATTTGATTTATGGTCAAATTTCCTCTCAGGCTGAAGACCTGTATGTTCTACTCTTACAGTATAGGCTTTCACACAGCCCAATTTTGAACAAGCTGTGGATTTTACTGCAGATATTGTACATGTGTTCTGCACTTTTCCTTTATGGTGCCATAACACAAACACAAAAGCACACTGGAAAGACTGATGGCCAAAAAACAACAGCTCCACAAATGGGATGGTTTCAGTTTTTTGCTCCGCAGGTGAACGAGTCAAGATTTTAAATTATTTTGGTGAAAAAAACATCCACCCCACATTCTGGGAGGGTATGTCTTGCTCTCCCACTCATTCTTGGCCAGTCACCCAGCTATCTGAAGATGCATTTCTTTGCCTCTTTGTCTCTCTGTACATTTCCCTGGCAACAAAAATCTGTAACCCTGCCTATATTATCCATGCTAATTGCCGACAATAGATGTTAGGTATCAGCCCTGGTAGGTAACATACCTTTCTAGACCAAGTATCTAAAGTAGAGAGCTGAATCGAGAATCCTTAAACAAAGTCATTTGCTACAGTATGCATCGGAGTTCAGTATTCACATGCATTCAAATGCTTATATTTAGAATGAATAACGAGTTTGCAAGTTGAAGGCTTTAGACTACAACCTCTAGCAAGAGAATGTTTTTTGCATACATCTAAACAATGCAAACCCAACAAGAAATTGTACAAATGTCCTTGAGTTAGTAAGTGAACATGTAAAGCAAAATGTTCTCTATTTACTTCAAAATTAGTGTGAATGATACAAGTAATCATGGGTATATCCAGGGAAAAACAAGCCAACAAACAAAAAGACAACTGTAACTCTTTCAGAAGCAGCTAATAAATACACACTTGAAATTCATGTTGGTCTCTCAGAAAATATGTAAAAATATTGACAGAAATAATTATCCAAACTTTAAGCCGGTTCAAACATTTGTACTTTGCTTCTGTCTCTGTGTGTTCTAAAACATCCAGTTCAAATCTCCTCCTCCTGATTTTTTGCAGAGCTGGAATCCATACTAAACCTACTTTGATTTCTTTCTTATTTTTATAAGACTTTGGTACAGTTCCATACTATACGGTATTATTTCACTGTTAAGAACAACACTGCAACTTGAATTAGCACTGCAGAATTACAGAAAAGTCCTCACTAACTTGTCTTTTTCATCTTCATTTGCATTTTACTGAAGTTGAGTCTGAAAATATATTCAGCTGAAGTACATAAAAATCTCCTGATTATCAGCTTTCAAGGAAGACAGGTGCATAAGTACTAGTTCCAAGTATCAGAGGAAAGTAACTAAATATAAGAGAAATAACTCTATATTTAGTATTTACATACTACACCCTGGTTCAACTCAACTTTTATAAATTTGAATTATTTGGATAACTATTCTTCAAAATTCCTATAATATTATTGTTTAAAGAAAGTGTATTTAGAAAAGACACCTATTATTTTTTGCACCTGTCATTTTATATATTTTCATTATACTATTGTATATTTAATACACTGGAAACTTTATGTTGTTCGTTACTTTTGAAGGTAATATTTAATGGCTTTATGTTTCTATTTGTGTGGATTTGTGACTGTTACATTTTAATTAATTGTAAGAAAGAATCTATTTGAAGTAGACCCACCTTCCATTTTTATAGAAAAAGAATATTAAAAGGGCTCAGTAGCTGAAAGCTGCAATATGTTACATATTTGAAATAAGGCAGGGACAAAAGACTAATTTGACAATGGCAAAACCTCTGATATTATTTAACAAGCTCATTATGCAAAGCATTCAACTTGTTCTCTGAATTCAACTGAAGTTTTTGCTGGCTTCCTGCACTTGTTAAGTCTTTTCACTACAAACTAAAGAGTTAGCTGTCTAATCAGATATTAATAAGCCTGTTCTCAGCTTTTTTGGGGAACTACACAAAGCAGTAACATCAAGAGAAAGAGAACTTAAGTTAAAAAGTCACTTCAAAGCCTAAGAAAAAAAATATATGAAGTTTGCCAGCTTCATTTTGAGAAGTTAAGACTTACTGAGCTCTCTTACATACATTTCCATAGGAAAAAAAAAAAAAAAACAGTCACTGGATTTTGAATCAACTCATATGTGTCTACCTGGGAGTCATTAAGAAAAGGAATTGCATTTATGTAAATGATCCAAAACCAAAGCCTTACTACTTGCTACCTAGTTCACACCTGAAAATACATGGAAGCTATTCACAAAGGCTAACTACAAAGTAATCTTTGGTGAATTGCATCTGCCTTGCGCTCCTAGGGGAGAATCTTCAAAAACACAGCACTGGTCTGTGACTTCTTTCGAAGTCAGGGGTGTTTTGCCACTGACTGCCTAGAAGAAATGAGTCAAAAAAGCATTGGAGAAGATATTTTTTAGTGTTTTCTACAATCCCACCTGCATTGCTTTAGATCCATTGTAAAAGTCTGAAAACAAGCCACCATACAGATAAAAACCTCCTGAGAGACGTAATCTTTCAAAATTTGTCTCCTCTCATTTGCAGCAATTCCCTTTATTTAACAGCTCCACTGCCTGGCTCTGTAGGTCTCTCGTACATCTCTCCAGATCTCTTCTCTCCTTCAGATTCACACCAGTGCCAAAAGCAGTACTGTCTTCCCCACAAACAAGGTCTCAGAGCATTCTTCTCTCAGTTGAAGGTGTACATTTACAATCAAGGCTGTCCTCCTCTCCCGGTATATGTGGGACCTCACTCTTACTCCCTGGAGACAAAACTATAGGAACGACTATTAAAATACCATCTAGTGAGAATATAGAAAGCCATGCCATACAGGTGTACCTTAAATTATACCACCATTGTATCTGCCCCCAAACCCAAAGTACCAAAATGATCACTGAGTTCACGTAAACAGATATGCCACCAGATATACTTCCATTCCTGTCTGCAGAACCAGCATTTTGTTATGGGAGCATAACAAATGACAGAGAAAATATTTTATAATGACATTCAGGAGACAAGCATTGTCCAATAGAAATGGCAAGCTAGAGGGGAAGATGAAGAAAACAACATATTATTATCTAAATGGCACAAAAAAGTCTCTCAGAAATATATTCTGACAAGTGCAGAGAGAACAAGGAGTCAGAGCAGAAACACTCTTCTGGGTGTTATTTTAATGTAGGGGCACTTTTAAAATGCATTAAAGCCACTTCACACACCAAAAAAAAAAAAAAAAAGAGAGCCTTCATCTCAACCTTTGTTGCAGCTACTCAGACTCAGAATTATGTTATCACTCCTATTGCTTTGGACCAACAAGAACACACCTAAGTTAAAGCATATAACTAATCTCACTGAGGACACCACACCAGAACTATGCAACTCAAACCCCACTTTCCAGCTTTAACTTAACTCCCAAGTAAAGACAGTAGCAAAATATTCGCCAGAGTAAGAGGAGAAAATGATACTCAGTTTACATCAAGACCTTGCTGCTTCTTCAGCATTTACGAGATTGTGCAACTATCACATCTGCAGCACCTCAGCCATACAGCAGAACAGCTTTGTACTTGGTGCTGTTCAACTTTAGAAATCTAGTTTACAATTTCACTATACTGGAAATCAATACTTGTCAGAGAAACCACACTGAATAGCCCTCATTTGGAAAGGTTTTCTGAGAATAACTTTTTAGGAATCAATGCTTATGACTCTTGACATTCCTCCTGCTGAAGTGAGTGTGTTTTTTGGGCATCAATACAGAATCGGTTCAGCTTGGGCAATACAGTGCTTAGAATGACTTAATATCAATCACTTTTTTTTAACCATTGCTAGGCTAGTTAATGTTTTATTAAGTTAAAACTAAACATTTCTGATCTTAAGTAACACGAGAGGTTCCACTTAAATTTGAGAAGAAACTTCCTCTCAGTGAGGATAATAGAGCACTGGAACAGGCTGTCCGAGGGGGTTGTGGAGTCTCCTCTGGAGACATTCAAACCCACCCAGACACATTCCTGTGTAACCTCACCTGGGTGTTCCTGCTCCAGCAGGGGGATTGGACTAGATGCTCTTTTGAGGTCCCTTCGAATCCCTGACATTCTGCGATTCTGTTAAGTATTAAAATTTAGGAAAGGCTCAATGCAGATGCAGAGGTCAAGCTTCTGACTGAAATTTTTCAAAAGGGGAGAGAGTCTTCTTTTTTATTAATTAGAAAATTTCAATATAGATATTAAAACACTAACCGGATTTTGCCAGAGTACATTACAACCATTAAATAAATCACTGTTAAAGAGAGAAAAAGAGGAGCCTTTGAAAAGAAATGTAATTCCATAGAACTTCATGACAGAATCAATTAATCAACTATGATTTCAGACAATTGTTATGGAACCCATGCAGGAGAAGGAAGATACAGATTCATGAAATATTTCAACATTATGTGAGAGTAAGGAAACTACATTTTGCAAAGAAAGATCATTAGCTTTGGAATTGTCTGTATCAAGTACCCAATTAGACATGGCAAAAGTGCACTGAAGGAGAAGGCACTCTCTGCAATTCAGTCCAGTCCACATTATGCACAAAAATAATGACCTTGAATTATATATAACAGGGAATGTGGAGAACTGTACAGAAAGTCTTATTTCTGATAGGAAATCAAGAATGACTCTTTTCACTGGACACAATGAGCAATCTCATTCTATATCTCAGTCTCCAAGGTAACTTATAACATACTCCTTTCCATATTGAAAATATCTTTAATGCTTATACACATAAAAAGGAATTAAACTGCTTTATACAGGTTCCTAGGAGGTTGAGTCAAAGGAAATAGAGAAAGAGTCATTCTTTACTGATATTAATAGACATTTTACCTTTGAATAGACACTGGTCACTGAAACAAAGAGTTTGTGAAACTAACTGCAATAAGGAGATTAAAACAGCATAAAACAGTTGTGTGTTTGTATGTGTATATGTAAAAATACATGAATAATCTCACATGGCTCAAAAAAAAGTCAATGTGCAAAGCACAAAGAGACTCTGGAAAAAGATGTCATGTTATCCACCTCCAAAAGCACAGATGAGAAGAAATTTACTGGACCTAAAAGAAAATTTGCCTTTTAGTGTTGCTTGAGTCAGGACTTGCCAAATATTTTGCTTTTTTTCTACAAAGAAGAAACAAATTCATATTTAATCACAGCCATGGTCTTGCATAAATCACAACTCTATGATTTTGCTTCCCCTGCCATCCTTACTTTTGTCTAGTTTACTTATACTTTTCCTTCTTGTTCAATAACAAGTTTCAGAAAGTGAGGAAGGAAGAAAAGTTGCAATTCAGAAAGCACTGATAATCCAAAAAGAATTTACTTTTAACAGAAGCTGAGTAGGTGAGAAGGCACTTATTTTCTGTATTTACTGAGGCTGTTTCTGTAATTCTTCATTATCAAAGTGGTATAATTCCTTAGACAATTAATATTTCCCCTATCAAGTGGAAAAAGACATTAAGTTCCTAAAATGTTGACAAGCAAGTACAACCAATTAAAAACAAACAAACAAACACACACACACACAGAGATGAGCTTACCCCTCAACAAATTAATCTTTAGTGTTCTAATGAAAAATTTCTTCGACCTTCTCTTTGTCCTAAAACTAAGGGTCTGTTCAGGAACAGTAATTTAGTTAGTCATGACATTAAAAAAATTAATTCTGAAACTTAGTCAATTTTTAAAGTGTTTTCCTGTGGTGAAGTCAAATATTAGTTATGTAAGAGGAAATTTATCCATTTGGCAAGGAAATCAGCTCTCATTTTGGCTGTCTGCCTTGTGCTGCTTTCTAAACACTGGCAGCTGGAACATAAAGAAGAAAGACCAGAAAAGATAAATAGGGTAGAAACTGCTTAAGCTCTTTGTAAAGTGTAATGAAAGATTTATCTCTTGAGGGTAATGTTCCTCTTTCTTTTACTGAAACAAGAGTTTGATAACCTCTCATTGTGTATTTGATAAATTACATCTTACAGTCATAACTGAGTAAGTGGAAAATATAAAAGGCCAAAGCAAGGTTTAGTTATCAGAGTCTTCCAACATGAAATATCCAAAACAAAGGAGCATCTAAAGTACTTTTAATTACAGAAATAAGCATGAACTTTGATACAGTGATATTATGAACAACAGAAGAGGAAGACTCTAACTTCGTGAATGGAGAGTATACCATACTGTTCATACACTACCAATACATATACAACACCACTAATTACAGCAGATTAGGAGACTAATGTTTGTCACAACAATAGCAGAGGCCAAAATAGTCCATTGCATTTGCTCATAAACCAGCTGAGAGAGAATTTTCAGAGTAACTACGGTCTATTGTTTTCTACTTAGTTTCAAAACTTTTGCCACATATCTATACATTCAAGGCACATAAATGTCAAACCCTGTCTGAGAAACTCCATGGTTCACAGAACCATAAGCAAAAGATATGTTTTGTACTTTTTTTTTTTTTCTTTTAATGCTCCATATAACAAAAGCAACCTGACTGCAAGGAAAAATAAATCTTCTATTGAAAACTGAGCTATGAAGAGAGACACTGATTTGTGCATCGGTCTTTTGATTATGTTTTGTTTGTTTGTTTGTTTTTAAAAAAAGCAAAACACAACACCACAGACATGTAATGTGATTTTATTTCATTTTTTTAATTTCTCTTAAGAAGCAGAAAAAAAGTGTAGCATCTGGAGGGAACTAACTTGCCTGCTCAGCAAACAGCAGGCTGCTTAAATGCTTTTAGAACTTGGGTCCAAAGAGTAAGTGTAAGAATTCCATGTCATCCAAACAATCAGGGCTCCTGGAGTCCTCACATCACAGATAACCCAGAATATGCTCATTTGTACCTCTAGTGTCTCCCTGTAAAACCTAACCACTTATAAAAGGTTAAAGGAAACATTTTTACCTAAGGTATATAATTGTTAGTTTTATTCCCTGTAACACGTAGCTTATTTTATAAATGCTGTAAGGGTATGAATTATTAAAGCTGTAGACCAGCAGTCTAATTCTTTTCCAGGACAATTTATCACTTATTCGATACTTAACACCATTACAAGTAATAAAAGCAACTTAAATTTCTCAAATTAAAGAGAACAGAAATTCTCAATGGGTCACTTATAGATATGTTCAAAGTAGAGAGCTCTTTATGAGGCACAGAGAGACCTCTGGGATTCCACAAAATTGATCCCATACCACAAACACTTTAATTTAATGGACCTCTTGCTACACACTTTTAATGAAGTGATTATAAAAAGGGCATCCTATTTTATTAAGCATTAACCTTGCTCACTGTTAGGTAAATCGTGAGATCAAAGAACTTAAGGTATCCAAAAAAAAAGAAATCATTTTAAGAAAGGACACACGATCATTATTAGTAGTAGTATTATTATAACCTAAAATATCTTTGCAAGAAGAAGTTGTGAATTCTGTCTTCCTAGTAAGTATTTAAAGGAGGCACACAAGATACAGAGTCTGGAGCTATTTTGCAAAAGGTTCTACAGACCATATTTTCAGGGTTTTTTTCCATGCAATTTGGTTTATGAAGATGGAGGATAATACAGGATGGGATCTGTAGGTTTATGTCGCAATAATATTACCGCTCAACCAAAAAGATATCCACATACTGGGTTTTAACTTTGAATATATGTGGGTAATTTAAAGACATAATAGATAGCATGAGATGTATAGTAAATATTAAGAAATAGTAAAAGAGGGGACTATAGACCCTGGTCAAGAATACAAACCCCAACATTACAGCATCTGAAATGGGGGTGGGGGGGTAGGGAGTGGAACAAGAAAAGTCTCTGCCTTAGAATAACTTGAATATTAAAAAAAAGTTTTAGTTGAGATTTCAATTAGAATAGGATCCATGGCATAGATCCTGGAAGCACCAGACAATGGTTTCTGCTGACTATGAATTCAAACATCTGTCAGTCCACATCTGTCAATATATTTAGAGCTGGTAGGTTAACTGGGAGATGGCAGTCAGGCAGCCAAGACAGAGCTGCTGTGTTCTCTATCAGCTCCAAAGCAGGTTTTCCCAGAGCCCTGCAAAGGGATAATATGAGCTTCATGTCCTTATGTGCCACAACATGTCCCTTAAACCAAGAAACTTTGAAAGACAAGAGAAAGGTGCTCAACTTTATAAATAGCAGGACTCAAGATTCAGCCATTAAATCTGACTGTTGTATTGATAAGAGATAGATACAGATATTCACCTTGTGTTATATTTGCAATGTTGGTTCCTTTCCTGAACATTGTGGCACTTAGGAGAATGGGCTCAGACCTCTAAGACAGCTATTCAGATGAACACTGCCACTAATTTAACAAAACTGTTAATTACAACTTTCAAGTGCTATGTGTTTAAGGGAAAGGTCAGAATCATTGAAGATAGAAAAAAAAAAAAAAAAGAATTGATATCTTGCCAGTTATGAACAGAAAGGCTCATGACCAGTTTGTCATTACATGATTACTTCACCATTCCTATATCTGAACTCTTTTATATATGAGAAGGTCAGTGCACTTCTATTATGCATCTCAACTCAGCCACCCCTTGTTGATGAATCTACATGAAGGCAAATACCCTGTGTAAAATGAAGAAGGAAAAATAAGATATTAATGTTCATATATTCAGGACAAAGGTGTCATGTAATTCATGAGATTGATTTTTTTTCCTGTGTACTGTTTTGTTTTTAATAATAGCACCAAAAATATTAATTCTGGAGAAGCAAAAGGAGAAACAAAAGAGAAAGCAAACAGAAAATAAGTGACAATTATCATTTAAAACAGATTTCATTTTGACAATGGAAAAAAAACACTTCATCCCTATCAGTACTAACCATAAATTAAAATATATGTGTTTCAAGCAACAAATGATTTTGATTAATAACAACAAAAACACCAAACACACACACTTGGGAAATCCTTTTCATTCTATCATAAGGCAGTTAAAACTATGTATTCCTTAATATATAGTAGCTTCTAACAGATATGTTTTAAATAATCTTTTGTGTCAGACGTCAAGTTAACTTCTATGCATGTATATATCCATGACTGACTTAAAAAAAATTTTAAAAAAGTAAGAATAATATGAAAGTAATTTAACTTCCTCTCTGAGACAAAGACCCAAGTCACAACTTAATGTAATACTTGATCCTCAGGGCACCGAAAACAACCCATGCAGGCAGAAGACAAGAGCTTTGTCTCTTCCCACATGAGCAGAAACTGTTGCTCAGTGCTGTCCCACTCAGGCAGGTTGCATGCCCCGGGCTGTAACACAAGATGCTGTCATAGTGTTTCCTTTTCATTTCCTACACTTCATTTATTGGCATCACAGAAATCCATGCAGAGATTTAAAGAGACACTTAGTAGATGCTTATTTCGGTGCCTTTGAGAAGACCCATAGAATGCTGATTGTTCTGTTTCCTTTTCACTTAATGTTTGCTAAGTTCAGCTAAAAGCAATGTGTAGTCTCTCAGTGAGCAGTTGCAGTACTACAGAACTTTAGGACCATTTTAATGCAAAAAATAACAAATCTGCTTGTTCAAACGTCTGCAAAAAGTACACAGGGAGGGTTTTAAATGCACACAGCTCCTCCTTCTTCATCTTTCCGTTACAGCACAGCTTCACAGTGGGTTTTTCTTTTACAGAAAGGTTATAATTGACATATAGGACAAAGCTACCCAAAATCATCTACCATTCTTATTAGTGTTATGAAACAGAAAAGCATATTTTCTTAGCATAGATTGTGCTTGTGGAATAGCTATTGATTTCTTCATTGCTTGCCTGCTTGTTACCAAGTAATGATTCTTGTATGATGGGATTATGGAACCCACTGAACCTTGGTAAGATTTCTAAATTTTTTTGGTAGATTATTCATAAATAAGAATCAAAAGAAAATAGGCTGTCAAAATACAGAATGATATGCGCAGAAATGATGCAATAAAGAACAGATGTTTCTGACCCTCCAATCCCGCCCAGGGTTTAGCTGCCACCAATTGGAGGCCAGGTTCTCACCCAGCATCGCTGCACAACCCCAGCTCCAGTCTTCGAGGAAATTGTTAACTGGAGAGAAAGAGCTATGGGAAAATCCAGAGCAGAGCCATGAAGATGGGAGAAGTAGTACTGTAGGCAGAGGTAACATCTTTGAGATGGGAATAGTCAGCAGCTCAAGGACTCAAAGGGAAAAACACTGAGATGAAAAGATACAAAATCCTGAAGCAAAAAATCCTGTTGGTCCCGGCTCTGCTGTGCTAATTAACCCATAAATTGCTGCCTCAGACTCTCAGGTTGTGTACAGCCTGCTCGCGGTCTCTGCACACAGTGAGTTGCCCAAATGGACCTAGGAGGGAAGGTTACTTTTTATAAGCCCTAATGAAAGTCTGTGTTTCTCTATTCATTCCCTCTCCTTCTTCACATACAGATATGTTAAATTAAAAAAATTTAAAACCCACAAACAAACAAACAACAAAACAATCAAAAATCACCAGGTTTAAGAAGTTCTGAACATGCTCAGATCTATATTTGAATATTTAAAGTGATGAGTGATAGCTAAGAGTATATATGATTGTTAATAGTGACAGTGAGAAGAAAAAAAAAGGAGTATTTGGAAAAAACTAGAAACCCAGAAGTGGCACTGCAGCAATGAGGAACAACGCATACAGACGCAGACAGATGCACAGACATAGTTCTTGTTAGCAGCGAGAGCAGAGTTAGGCAGCGCTGAGCTAGGCTGAGCTGATTTTTATTAACAGTTCTCAATTTATAGGTTTACAGATATGGGGCTGGACCAAGAAGTTAGACAGGGTGTTTTTTTCCAAAAAATGTTATCCCAAATACACCACATTCGTGTCTATTTTCAGTCACATTCCCATGCGTATCTTGTGGGTGGCATTCCGACCCACTCATTCACACACGCCCAGGCCCAGCATTCACACAAACACATGAGGGCAATTTTCCGACCCGAGATATTCTCACTGGTCCGGGCAATCATTCCTTACAATCATAAAAAAAACATACTTCTGCATAACCTGTCCAAGGCTATTTAGCTGGAACCGCACATCCTGCCATTCCCACATGGCACTGGGAATGATGGAGATCAATCATCTGGATGTATAGGAGTTCAGCGCAACCTACACTAGCTATCAGTGATTTGGATCAAGTAATATATGTTCTCTGAACGGCTCTGGAAAGGACTACCTAAAAAGAGGAGAACAGGAACATGGCAAACCAGCGACACGTGGCAGTGTGCACAAAAACAGACTTCTCACACAGCAGTGACTAACCCAGAGCAAAGGTGGTATCTTCCCCACTTGTCTTTCAGCATTGCATCCTTAAAACTCAAAAAGCATAATATTGTAATTTCAACTCAGATTTTTATTCTAAAAAATGAACAATGAGGGACATCATAATTTAAGGGAAAAAAAAAAAAAACACAAACACAAACCAAAATGAAAAAACCCAAAACAACAAGTAAACAAAACAAAAAAACACAACACAAATCAACCAACCAAACCAAACCAAAAAACCACGCACACATACACAGCAACACACACATCATGGAAAAATGTCTTCCCAACCACTTCTTACTCCGAGAGGGTGAAAAGCAGATCTGATAAGCACTTTCAGACCAGTGGCTTGGTCCATTAATGTGCGACTGGGAACCGGGCTGTTCTGGTAGGACTGGGAGGTGATGCTCAGTCCTGCCTCACCAACATGCACAAAAACCTCCTAAGGATCAGGGACATCTCTACAGGAGAGAATAAACTGGCAGACGCAACTGTATAATTAAGAGAAGATAATTATAATCTACATCATCCATGAGAAGAAATATTAAAAAACTTTGAAATGCTTTGGGGAAGAGCTACAGAGTTGGTAAAAGTTTGTAAGTCAGACGTAAACATTTACAAGAATATTTATAACTTCTGTTTTTGCAATACTCAAGTGCCAGCTTTGCTTCACATTTTCAGTCCACTAGTGCATGAATTATGTTCATTAATCTTCTATCTGAGACCGTTATTGCTGTTTGTTAGGTGGGAATTTATACTATAAAGATACCATAAATTAGAGGAGAGCAATGGTTAAGAATTGTAGCTTGTACTGAGTCTAAAACCAAGTCAATTTTAACACCAAAACATCTGTAGCAGCATCTGTGTTAATCTGTTTGGACCCTTACCAGACACATACTAAACCTGTATTATTACATATAATATAGGCATGTCTGAAATGTGGGACAGCGTTTTCACACTTTAAATGACAACTAAATAATGTTCTATGCGTAGTTAGCAATGAGGTTATTCAAAACAAATATATCTGGAAAAATATCTGTAACTACTTGTTAACTGAAGTCAACAAGAGAAGATACCACATCTGTGCTTCAGTGATTTGACTCACGAGTGTTTTCAGAAATGTTCTCAGAGGCACACATGCATATAGAAACCATGAACTCCAGCATTTTTTTCATTCTGCTACAAGCATTCGATACAATGAATTACAAGGTTCTTAACATTTCAGTGATAAAAGATCAGAGTATAGGTAAAGAGCTATAAACTAATTCTTTGTCAAAATTGAGGAATAATTCTACTTGTATTCTGAAATATCTCTTATCCAGAAAGAGTTTCAGGCAAATTGCAAAAATCAAATATGCCCTAGCCCTTAAAAACTACTAATAAGCACCTGTTACTTCTACCAAGAAAAAGAACAAACAAACAAAAACCAAACAGAAAAACCCCACAACAAACAACAGCCCCCTACTCCAAAAAAAAAAAGGCACAAACAACAACAAAAAAACCCCACCAACCTGTATTTGGTTATTTCCTGAAGACAAGGCTTGACCAAGTCTTCTCTAGAGCATGACTTAAGAGTGGTAGTAGAATTACACAGATGTCCCTTCTTCATATGTAAGTGGTTAGTTAGAAAGTCAGAGGTTTACATTTACCATCTCCATTGCGGTCCACTGGCATAAAGCTAGTTTTTCCATCATAAAGAACAGGTTAACTTTCGTGTTTCCTACTTTGTCTTCTAATTTCATGACACAAGCTTAGTACAAATTCATCACATGTATTTTTCTCTCAAGAGCTTTTTCCAGTTGCATACTTTTAAACTGATCATTATAATTCATCTGAACATGACATTTAACTGAAATGTGTTTGTATTGGAAGAATTATTTATATTCGTACTGAAAAAGCCTAGTATATTGAGAAAGCAACAGTTAAAAAACTGATTAACTGAGACTTGCAAGTAAGGCTCTGTTCCTTAGACTAATTTATGAGGTAGCAATGGCAACGTGATCTTTATCCATTTCGCGCCACTGCAGCACCAGTTTCTAATATGCTTGAAGCTTCAAGGATTTTATTCTTCAATAAATCTTAAGTTTTTTGGAAGATTATGTCCTGAGTTCTAATCATTAGATTTGATAGCTAGTTTGATTACTCTGCCTGGCTAAGGCGATCATGTGAAAGAGATCAGTGATGAGACTGCTACTTCTTTAGGTAGGTGTTACTGAAAGTGCTACACCTATTTATGCTTTTTCCTTGAAAAATGTGAGCTAGACACATTTATTCAAGGAAAAGGCATAAATGGGCAATAAAATCAAAAGAAATATTGTTTCAGTAACTAAAGAAGAAGATCTACTTTTTAAAGTAACATGTCTAACAGAAAGAAATATTGCTTGCTGCTGGCAACCTCACCCTTGCAGTTTTCAAGGACAAAACTCATACTATCTATCTACAGATTTTAGTCATTCATCAAGAGAGACATGATTCTATAGAAGATGTAGTCTAGATGTTGACAATCTTCTTCCTTTTCACACAATGATGAAAAAGTTGATCTGAAAATATGTAAGATGCATCCTTCAAAGATAAAACTTGTCTTAACTAACCATTTGGTATTTAGAACCAGGTAATTTTTATGTTAACTATACTGGAAAGATGGACTCTCTGCTTACCTGTATTTACCCTCGACTACCAAACAGGTTATTCCCTCCACCCCAATGTCATACTGATTAAGCATATCTGCTGACCACACCTTCAGGTATAACAATATCAACTTCATGGTTTGATATACTATAAAATACAAAGAGATTCATAATCCATTTATTTTGAAAACATTTGTTTTCTATCTGCTGTACAGAATACTTGTTCCAGTTTGAACTGTTTTATTTTTTTTTTTTATTACTTTAAGAGTAAGAAAAAACAGTAGTTTTCTTCTGTTGCTGAATTGACTACAAACTTACTACTACCACTTAGGGAAAACACCAACATTTCACACTATCAGCAGAAAATTAGCAGAAGAAGATGGATAAGCATCACGTAACTTAGAATGGTTATAGCATGAATGCTTCAGTCATCCTATCCAGAAATACTGAGCCAATACGTGACCTGCATAACTAGCAGAAGTCTCCAATGCTATTTTACAAATTATGAATGACCAGTTATGGTCATCTCACAACCACGTGAAATAAAAACTTTGTGACAGTTGAATAGGTCATTATCAGCTTTACATTATCGTGCTTTACAACCAACATAAAATACTCTCTTCCAAACTACATCCAATTAAAGACAAAAGAACTCTGAAAAGTTGCAGCTCTGAGGCAAGCTCGTGTTGTACAGAGCTATGAAGAGATGGCCAAGGGCAGCCGGGCTGGGTGAGCCTGTCCTGCACCCCAAGCCACCTCACAGGCTGCAGATCGGATGTTACTCCCTTGGGTCACCAGTGCAGGAAACACATTTATCCAGGGCTACAGACAAAGCTGCTTTAGAAACATTACCGCCCCTGAGAAAACTATTAGGTTTGCTGGCTTGGCATGGTCTAGAGAACATTAAGAATGAATAGGGCAGCAGAAGAAAATTAAATCAGAAATACAGATGGAAATAGATTACATACATGTATCAGATAAAAAATTAAATCAATGTATAAGCATCAATATATAAATCAATATATAAAATAAAATCTCAGTATATTCTTAAGAATTAGATTTTGGGTCAGGGCTACAGTAAAGAAAGATGATAGTGACTCTGGAAGAAAAGACAAGAGGAAAGTGTGGAAAGCTACGCCAACTGAGCCGAAGGATGATAGTCAGAGATTCTACCAAGGTCTCTGGTGAGAAAAAGACAGAACTTGATTACATCAAAACTGAAACCAAGGACAGAAAAGCCTTCTGCATTGCTGTTGTGAAAAAGCAGATCTGGGGCAGCTGTAAAGTAGTGTCAGTACTCCATTGCTTTTCAGAAGCCAAATACGTTCCTCAGTTACACAGATGAAGCCATGACAGATTTTAAACTGTAGTCTTTATAGTTTAAAGACATATTTACTCATTTGAACATAATTGTGTGGTGTCAAAGATGTTTTCTCATTCTTTTATATCTCCTTTTGAAACTTGCAGTAGATTTTGAAATAGCTGTCTTTATGAAATATGATACTGCAATATGATCACCATACACTTAATTTGTTTTCAGACTGAAATATTTTACATATTTCAAAATGAGATCTAGTTATATCCGTTAACCAGAGAACATTTTCTGACATGGTTGATTTCCCAGAAGAATTTTGATCAGTTAAAAATGAATTTAGCATATACATGAACACAGAGTAAGAATTTGTCTTGTCAAATCATCTCAATGAAAAACGACAACCCCCCCAAAAAAAAATCCAACCATCTTAGAAGAAAAGCCAGCCACTCACCCAAAATGGCCTTCTGAATCCACCTATATACAAAAACCTTAAACCATCTCCCACTGACATTCAATGCCTCCTCTCAGTTATGGTACAACAAGTGGTTAGCAGATCTTCTGGAAAGTATGAAGAATATAATAGGCATCAAAACTGAGAGTATTTTCTGGCTAACTTTAGGTCATGTTCTATTATTTCATCATATCTGACAGAGTGCAAGATTTGGCTTTCAATCAGCTGTTTTCATCACAGATCACAATTCCTTTACACATCAGCTGGGCAGATTTGCAACTACTAAAAATCAACATCATGCTTTTGAGTCTAAGGAAAAGTGTGAAGACTTACACCAGCCATGAGTCTAGTGCTCCCTCTTCAAAATAGCTCAGTTATCACAGAATCACAGAATGTCAGGGATTGGAAGGGAACTCAAAAGATCATCCAGTCCAATCCCACTGCCGGAGCAGGAACACCCAGATGAGGTTACACAGGAAGGCGTCCAGGTGCGTTTTGAATGTCTCCAAAATAGGAGACTCCACAACCTCCCTGGGCAGCCTGTTCCAGTGTCTGTTACCCTCATTGAGAAGTTTCTTCTCAAATTTAAGTGGAACCTTTTGTGTTCTAGATTGAACTCATTACACCTTGTCCTATCCTTGGTTGTCACCGAGAAGAGCATGGCTCCATCCTTGTGACACTCACTCTTTAGATATCTGTAAACATTAATGAGGTCATCTCTCAGTCTCCTCTTCTCCAAGCTAAAGAGCCCCAGCTCCCTCAGCCTTTCCTCATAAGGGAGATGCTCCACTCCATCATCTTCATTGCCCTGCGCTGGACTCTCTCCAGCAGCTCCCTGTGGGGCCCAGAACTGGACACAATATTCCACATGTGGTCTCACCAGGGCAGAATAGAGGGGCAGGAGAACCTCTCTCAAGTTACTAACCACCCCCCTTCTAATACACCCCAGGATGCCATTGGCCTTCCTGGCCACAAGGGCACAGTGCTAGCTCATGGCCATCCTGCTGTCCACCAGGACTCCCAGGTCCCTTTTCACTACACTGCTCTCTAATAGGTTATTCCCCAACTTATACTGGAACCTGGCATTGTTCTTGCCCAGATGCAAGAATCTACACTTTCCCTTATTATATTTCATTAAATTTTTCCCTGTCCAGGTCTCTGGATGGCAGCACAGCCTTCTGGTGTGTCAGCCACTCCTCCCAGCTTGGTGTCATCAGCAAACTTGCTGATAGTGCACTCTCTTCCCTTGTCCAAATCATTGATGAATATATTGAATAATATAGGCCCCAGTACTGACCCCTGAGGCACTCTACTAGAATACAGGCCTCCAACTAGACTCTGCCCCCTTGACCACAACTCTCTGGCTTCTTCTCTTCAGCCAGTTCGCAATCCACCTCACTACTCGATCATCCAGACCACACTCCCTCAGTTTAGCTATAAGGATGCTGTGGGAGACTGTGTCAAATGCCTTACTGAAGTCAAGGTCGATCACATCCACTGGTCTGCCATCATCCATCCATCTTGTTATGTTCTCATAAAAGTCAATGAGGTTGGTCAAGCATGACTTCCCCTTGGTGAAGTCATGTTGACTGTCCCTAATGACCCTCTTATCCCTGATATGCCTTGAAATGGCACCAAGGATAAGTCGTTCCATCAGTTTCCCAGGGATGGAGGTGAGGCTGACCAGTCTATAGTTACCTGGGTCCTCCTTCTTGCCCTTTTTGAAGACTGGAGTGACATTTACTTTCCTCCAGTCCCCAGGCACCTCTCCCATTTCCCAGGACTTGGCAATTATCTTCTCTATCGTTCTCTTTTCATTTAATGTGATTTTTTTTTTTCATATTTTTGTCTGTTACCTGTTGAAGAGGAAACTTATAATGTATCCTAAACAGCATAATTTATACTACATATACTGAGCATATTCTTCATTTTTGGCCTAAAACAATATTTGTACAGAAGTGTCCTAGTTTCCTTGAAGCCTTTGCTAGAGCATTCTGTAAAACACAGGAAGAAACTCACTGGTATTCAAAACTCCAGTGATGTTGCACATTAAAAAATTATATGTGCTGATCAATAAAGTGTGAAAGGGCTGATGAAACATACTGCATTTTTCTGGGACAGTAATTTTGCTCCATGAATTATTTATAAGGAGTATGAAGCAGAAGGAAAAAAGTAGAAAGCCTACAGCTTACCTTATCACTCATAATCTTGCAAACAGCCACAATGAAACCATAATCATTTGCTACATGCTGGGACATCAAAGAACAATGTAATATTGTGGCATGTAAAAATGTATTTTAATATATTAAAGAAATTAGTCCCTGGTGAGATTATAAGTATCTGCTTCTTTCCTAAGAGAGCGCTACCATTTCTGCTGACAAAACTGAGAGTTTCTTCAGAGCTGCCTTGCCAAAGCACCAAGGATAAAGTTTAAAGTAAAACGTAAAAGGTTGACTTCGCAGATGATTTCAGACTTGCAGCAGGCAAAGAATGGTGAGCTAGAAAATTGTTTCCCAGAAGTTGTGAAGCAAATAGCTATAGCTTTTAGGCTTATTATTTATATATAATAGAAAGGGTTACAGAGAACAAAATTAAACCAGTTTATTGGTATTTGGGCTTGGCTTATATATATATTTTTAATCATTTGCTTATATATTTAATGTAATAAAAAGGAAAGCTAGAGACAGTACACAGACTACAGTATGTCAATACCTTTGACAATCTCTTTGTTCTGGCATCTCTAGTAAAAATTACAACCTGGGAAAGTTGAAATACATATCTGAAGCACTTCGGTTGATCAAATAGTTCTCAAGTCACAGCTTCCCAGATACATTTCTTTTTATTCTTGACTTTAAGCTAAAAGAGCTGTTGAGTATCCTGAATATAAACACAAGTAGTACATCTAAATAGTTATTTAGATACAAACACACAACTGGCTAGATAAACCAAAAAAGAAAAATCTGATAATACTATTAATTATTTTCAAATCTATAAATGTAAATTTTGCAATGCCAAAAATATCTCGCATATGTGCATTTATTTTGACAAACTGTTGCTTTAGAAACCCTGAAACTGTAAAAAATATTGAACATTGATTTACTATTTTCAAGCTTCAAATGAGAGTGCGAGCCTACGTCAGAAATATTCACAGAAGAAAACATAGCACTTGCATTATTTCTGTCATTTTACTTTTGTCTCATGCCTCCTAATGCTGCCAGTAAAGTGCCTGTAATCAGAAAACACTAATCAAGATCACCTTAGAGGTACTAAGTGCAAGTCCTGTCCTACCCTGCTGAGCTGTAAAGTCAAGACAAAGCTACCTAATTTACTCTTTTTGGTATAACAGTATTTTTTTTTAGCCTTAAGTTTTTCTTATCAGTTTTCACAATGAAGTTTTATTTTTCTGAATGCTCAAATTTTCATTGCAGTCTCCTTTCTCTTGGCAAAAGTACAGTTTTTAAACACACCGCAATGGAAATAGAGTGCTCAAAAGCTGATTACAGCAACTGCTATGGAAACTCTTCTCCAACATATTCTGCAAGCTCATCAATCAAACCTGAGATGAGAGTAATATCATGCTTAACCTTTCCTTTTCATTTTTTGCCATTCAGCAACATTGTTTGCAGGAGAACTCCAGGTGTCATTTCAATAGGGGCTGTCAGCCTGGGAAACAGGCAGATTTCTGCCAAAATGTACATGATGCTGCTGCTGTATTCTTTCTTCAAGATGTTTCTTGAAAAGTTATAGGAGTTGCTAATGAAGTTGCTAAAGGTTCTCATTATGCATTGATATGCATGACAACAAAATTGGTCTCATGACAACTCAATGTCACAGCACATGAATACACCATAAATATTTCCAGTACATTGAATCAGAATTTAAAAAAAAAAAAAAAAAAAAAAGGATCTAATGAGAAATACATTTCCAAAAGACAAGAGAAAATAAATCTAAGGTAATCCCTATTTAAGTTTCAAAAATAAGTACAATATCATAAAAAGCTACTGAAAAATGTAGCTACATGGGCTCATACATCTTCAGGAGCAAAATGATCTTTGTCATCTGTTAATAATCTGAGAAGCTACATAGCAAAAGCCAAACCATTCATTTAGTTATGTGACAAATGAAATAATTTTCAGCTGAACTAAGGTAAATTTGTGACAAAAAGCTTTAAAAGCTGCTTCAAGGATTTTTAGTACATATATCCACCAATTATTTTGTTAAAATTTAAAGTTGTCCTGTTATTATCTTGCCTACTACTGGATTAACACCTTTTTTTCATTGGTTTGTTCAGGTTTTTTCGTACTTATTCTTTAATTCTAAACAGATATCTAACATTCACAGAAGAGTTTGTGAAAAGTGTCCCTACATCTTTTAAAAGCTAAATTACAGTACTTTTATTCTACATGAGAATTCACTGTCACTGACAAGGCAGGACTACAAATATATGTTTTTAATCAATGCTGTAACATTTGCTTTTCCTTCCCAATCAATTGAACTTTGTTAGTGTTATGCCCTACTTGTTTTGATTTCTGTCCTGCATTTTTCACCAAGGCTTGTGAAATAGTTATTTCTAAAAAATTAGCAACATTTCCCACTGGGTACTGATGAAAATGCACAGAGACAAATTTTAATTGCCTATGAATATTCAAAACCTCATTATTGTTACTAGTTTGTAATTATCATATTCCCCTGACAAAAATATGCAGCACACAATAAAAAAGGCAATCCATTAAAAACGTTGACATTCATGTTCAACAGTTTTCCAGATTTTTTTTTTATTAACTAGTAGACTCTTTATCTCAGCTATTAAAGGCATTTGTAGAAGGCACTTTGTTCCAAATTTAGCAGAGTGAGTTTCTCCTGTAAAAGTGTTACAATAGTCTGTATAGTCATTAACAGTATTGCCTTGCATAGCGTCCCTTACAGATTGTGCAATATCATAAAAGTATGTGCAATTGTATGAAAGTCCACCATAAGTCACAGAGTTTTTCCCCTGAAGCCAAGATCCATCTCTTTAGAGTTCATTATGCTGCCAGAGTTCAGATGCTGCAAATCTGTCAGAGCCTAAAACTTTACAGTAAGAGAGAAGAATAATTTACAAATGAGGCCATAGCACAGGTCTCCTTGTGCATCTGAGATGCAGAGGGTACAACTGTCAAAACTGCTCTAAAAGCTGAGCTTTAACACATGGGCTTTAATTGTTGAAGTTGTCCAGGCGTTGGTCAAGGCTGGCTTTGCTGCCTGAGTCTGAAGCAGTTCATTCCTCCAGCCTCTGCTCAGCCATGCTGCGGCTCACAGGCAGGAGAGGAGGGAAATACTTAACTTGGCACAACTAGCCAAGCAGCTTTTGTAGTCTGTGCTTTTTTTAGTTGCATTTTCTTAGATCAGGCCTCTGAACATGGAGTTGCTGAAAGCACAAAGCAGTACAGATATTAACAAATATTAACAAAATTTGGAAAACTAATTAATGTCACAATCAATTCCCTGTGGTTGCTTCTAAACACATAAAAGTTCCAAATACGCTATTGCAAGTGGAAACAAAGCTTTAAAATTTCAGAAGTTTGCTCTTTAAAGTAGTTTGGTCTCCTAGGATAGCAGCCATATGGAAAAGATACAGGACTTCTTAGTAGTCTGCAGGATGAAATGCAAGCTGCAGTTATGTACCAAATTTCTAAGGTAAAGATACAGAACACTGTTACTGTCCAGGGCATTGAGCAGAGGTTTCAGTGAAGCCTGATGATGGTTTTACCTATAGGTCAAGAATTAAGATTTCTTGAAAAGGTTTATATGATTTCTTACGCACAGACACATTTTCTAGTTGTTATCTCCAGAAAAGTGTATCATAGCCAGCTACCTGAACCTTTTGGGCAGATATCTCAGAACACTCCTGTAAAGGACAAGCAAAAACAGCACTATGCTATCTCATAATCAAATCCATCCTACCTTCTTTTTACATTTTACCTTGACAAAGTCTTATCTACACTATAAGCCAAGAATACATTAACTCTTCTTGTTGTGGACTATTTGTGGTGTTTGTAAAAAACGGACTGCTTGGCATCACCTGAAGAGATAAGGAACATAAAGCATAAAAAGATAAAGAAAAAAAAAAAAGTAGAACAAACTTTAAGTCAAATGCAGAGAATGATGCACTTCTGTGTGAAGAGGACTAATGGTATTTCATTCTGACACTGAGCTTTGTCATAATAAGGGTTTGACTGACACAGTAGTTGATATGCGACCCATTTGCTTCTAAATTATTCTGTCAGCTGCAGCTATACACAAACATAAAGACATCTCTCTCAGCTGATTCTCAAAAGCTATTACTTCTCCAAAGAAATTAACAGAGAGCATGAACACATCAGCCACAGTCAGCAAAGCACCTGGAAGGATGACACTTTCTTGGTGGTTTCAAATTTGTTGAGTGACACTGTGCCCAGAAGGCAAAATGTATGTAAGCTAATTATAGCCTGGAACTACACTACAGGGGATTTACTGCTACTTAAAAATATAAAAAGGAAGAAACAGGTTTGTTGTAGTAGATGTTTAGTACACCCTGTAGTGCAGCACATTCTGATCTATATTTCAATATGATTATTAAAAAACTCTTATTTACCAATAAGTGCAACGGTGTTATCATAGAGATACCTGTTAATGACAATCACTGAATACAAATATTGATCATGCAAAAGTAATGCAATACTCTCCATAAAATAGAAACACAAACTCCAGGGACTCCTATCGTAAGGGCCGCCAGGTATTCTATCCTGAGTCCTTTCCAGCTCTGCAGGAATTGCTGCCATGAAGTCACTACCGTCACTCCTGGAAATGCTGCCTCCTGGAAATGCTGCCTCCGACCCTACCTTCCTTTTCCAAAAGTGACACCTCTGTCTTCCAGGATAGAGATATCGCAGCGTTTTCAGGCAGAGATAAGGGATGGAAGAATGCAGAGTTGCAGGGAAAGTTGAGCATTTTCAGAGAGGGGAACCTTTACAGGGTGTCATATATTTTGGAGGACAGCCAGATTCCTACAAGTCCTCAGTTTTGAAGATTATATTGAAAAAGCTTGTTACCATGAATGCCCCTATTAAAAACCTTTTGGTGTTTTTTTCTAAAACTGATATAATTCTTTCACATTAGCTAAGTGTTGAAGTAAAATCTTGATGCTTTTTTGACTGTATCATCATTCACCTCACTCTTAGATACCTATTTGTAGAGATCCTTGTGTTCAAAAGACGATAAAAAGCAGATTCGGAGAAAAGCATGTTTTGTTTATGTTTTTCAGGGGAAAAAAAAAAAAAAAAAAAAAAAGGTTAAAAGGGAAAAAAAAAGGCCATGAAGAAAAATGTGCTGGAATTATTTTACTTTGCATATAAAAAAGCCAGATGCATCTACTAAAAATTTAAATACTTAAATACAAACTTTCTATTCAAAATGTTTTACATTAACCTTTCAAAAGGTTAACTTGTCTGAAAGAGATTTTCAGTTTGGGTTTTCAGAAAAGCTGAAGTCAGCATTTTTATTTACTCCAGGGTAGCAACAGTTCAGTACCCAGGACAAGAAAGGAACTGAAAGCATTTTTTTACCCAATAAAAAACAAGGTTATATCAAGATAATTTTTGAACACAAACTTACAACTTTTCCTTAAGTTCTCATTGGAAAAGACTTCCCTGGTTATGGAGCAAGTGTGTCCATATGTCCATATGTGTGTTATACAGAGAGAAGACAAGATGACTCCTAGAAAAAGCTGCTGGATAGAGATTAAATCAGTTCTCATGTAGTGACTGAGTGGAGGAACAACTGGTTGACCATTTGGACAGAGAGTTATAGTTCTCAGCTGGGAGGTATGGACTAATGTCCCCCAATGTAGCTGTATTTTCAAGAAAGCTAAGCATTCCCAGCCTTCTGCATTCTAAAATACAAACACTTCTTTTGATGATAAATGAGATAAAAGTTTTTCTTTTTTTTAAAATAATAATCACAAACAAACCCCGTTCAAGCACAACAACAAAAACTGGGGGGAGGAGGGGAACGGGGAATACTAATAAAAAAATACCCAGTTCATAAAGCATCTTTTGTTTAAGCCAAACATGTCTGTCTTGTCTCTTAATACCTCCACTTACTATATGCTGTTACAAAAATGCCTATCTTGGGAGTGAATTGTTAGGCAATATTACAAAAGAGTTCCATGGTTTCTGTAAGAGGATGTTCTGAATGCATACAGAACAAATAACTCTCTACTTTAGGGAGAGGAAAAGTCAAAACAAGTCAAAACAAGTGCAAGTCCCTAATGTTGTAGTATAACAGCCGCTTTAAAAGGCTGTCATTTCCTACATCATCTTATCTGAAATACTGAAGATTTTAGAATAATAAGCAACCGTGCTATATCACTGCGCAGTGACTGTGGTGAAATGTAGGTTAAAATAGGAACCACTAACTTGAAGGCAGAGCTGTGACAAAGCCTTCTTTTCTACCTCATGGTATTACTTATCTCCTAGGGAGGGACAGCTTGGTGTGTCCTTCCTTCAGAGCTGTCCTGTAAAGGTGAACAAGGTGAGTAAGAAATATGCAGAACAAGTAATCCTTCAGCTACAGCATCAGCACAAGACTGCAGCAGAAATCACCGATACAGTCCGGAACTCTTCCGCCTCACCTCTTTCCCAGGAAAAGAAAATGACTCTCGGTCTGAAGCAACTGGAAGACACTGTTTTAGTAAAAAATAGTTACAACTCCCTCAGCCAAGCTGTGCAGATGTTGCTGCAACTCTCACCCTTCCTGACCTGCATCAGACTCCTGCAGCCAGACACCAGAGGAGCACATCAGGTGCCAGATGAGGTGGGCATGGTCACCAAGGAATGTACAAAATAACACGGAAGAATATAAGAGAGGCTTTGGCACTATACAATGGCAGGTAAACCAATCCCTCAGCTACTAAAGTAGTATATAACCTGTATAATTCTTGAACTGCTCCAGAACTTTGAAGGCACGGCAATGCACTAAAACCTATTTTCAACCACACAGTTCTGCTGCCTCCACTATATATATGTATATATATATATTATATATATATATATACATACACACACACACTAGTGTTTAAAGATGAAGGATTCTCAGTAGCTTCAGAACTTATTGATAAATAAAAATCACTCTCTCTTTGAACGTTTCCAGTATCAACAGTAAGATTGGAATAAGAGACTAGATAACCTTAGTACTGAGCTGTGAGTAAGACATCATTTGAGCTCCTAGACAAAAAGATGGTTTCCTAAAAACACTTTTGTTTTCAGATTTTATTTTGTAAAAGTGATATTCATAAAATGTATTTGTTATTATATTGGTAAGTTTTTACTACTTCCCTTAAATAAATAGAAGTATTATGCCTGTGCAGGATCTATACATGCTTGCTAACCCATAACACGTACTGTAGCATCACAAGGCACAAAATAGTTGCAGCACAACGTACAATATAACTTAAGGTGCATCAAAGCCTATAACATTAAAATACTATTGGGGGCAGACCATGGCAATCACTCAATAAATGGAGTTAGTTCTGCAACATAAGAAACAAAATAAACTGTTTATATTATTCCACTGCAGAACTTGGAATTTTGGCTTCAAAACGTAAGATAGGAGTAATGAGTAGAAATTGTATTTCTATTCCACTGAAAATGAACTGTTCCAAAATTTAATTAAGTTCATAATTTGGAAATGCTAGACAGAGTTAAAGCAATATTTCTAGAATCTAAATTAGGATGCATAAGTTTGAGCAGTTTTCCCTGTAGTCTAGGTTTAGACATAAATCAGACTGTGGTCATTATTTCCAGTCCAATAAGGTGGATCAAATCATGCCAGAATAATAAACTGTCTAATGAAAAAGGACGCAGAGTCAGACAATGATCCATATTTAGCACTGATAAACTAGAGGATGGTACCAGTGAAGCATGAATTCACACCTGAGGCATTTCATTTAACAGAAAATTGAAAATTAGGATCTTCGTATTGTTAAAAACTGATGGTGGAGCAAGTGAAAACAGAAATACAAAGAAGCAGATGTGTCAAAAGGAATAAGAAAGCCTGTGCTTTTTAGACATTACTAAAACACTAATTTATTATGTCATTTCAGCTGAGTTATATCGAAGAATAATAAGGCAAACTGTCTCATATTTCCTAAAGAAAAACAAAACAAACAAACAAAATTTATAGAGCAGTTTTCCCTAAAAAGTTTTCTGGGAGGCAAAAGTCACAGAACAGGATGATGCACAGCTGAGCTCCTCTTCTAGTCTCAGTAACATTCAAAGGGAATTCTGAAATTACAAAGTATAAGAGAGTTTAAAACTTGAGAGGCAGGAAGTCTAATGGGTTACTTATGGGACCTTGAAAATAATTCACTTTTATTTTCAAACATGGATAGGAAAAGATGACAAACTACTTTTAAGAAGCAACACAATTGTGTATGGATAATAGGACCTGGAATACTCGGCAAAGCTCTCTATAGAGTGGTTTAGCAAACAAATTATTGGACATTTGCTTAAGTGTTGCACAACTTGTAAGTCTTCTGTAGTCCCTGTTGGGTTTCTCTTTCCCAAGATTAGAATGAAGTTTTAGAGTGGCTTTGCAGGTGCTGTGCAAAAAGTTCTTTTAAACTTATTTCTTTAGGAGCAAACTGAAACCAAATCCATTGTGAAATGGGATCATCAGATGACTACTCCAATCAGACATTTGTGTTTGCCATTATTTTATCTATGTACAATTTTCTTGCATCTCAGCAGCTTTATTTAAAGAGGCTTCTGCCAATATTCATCCATCAACCAGGACTGCAAGAACACCTGCCCTCTCTATAAGCTGTGTCTGAGTTGGCACAAATGTAACGACACTTGTAGTGACAATTAGATTCTCTGTTATTTAGCTTCTAACTTTCTCTTTTATAAGGCAATAAATCTCATTAAGCACTCTTTGAGCAATCAATTGATTCATTAACTGGTAATAAATGCTTTTAAAATGCAAATTAAATACCAATCTAAAACACCTATTTAAAAAACTACCAATATTTTACATGTACAGGATTTGGATTTCTGTGTGATATGTAAGCCTAGATTTCAAATAAAAGTTTGTCACAGAAACACACTGAGGGGTTATTGTCCATAGTGTCTTCATTATTGGTCTCAGAGATAGCAAAATTGCTGCGTAAATCCCTGGCTCTCTTCCTAAGTGAATAAAACAAGATGATGCTCTAAGTGAAACACTCCATACATTGAAAACCAGAGTATAACCAAATATTCATGTTTTCTGCAAGTTGCATTGCATGGACTGCTGCTTCCATTTATTACAGCACCATTTTGGGGAGCTGCTGGAAGCAGGATCCTTTTATTTAAAACCTGACGGCCTGAATGTCAGCAGGAACCAACAAAGCAAGAATGTCTACCACCCAACAGACTACATCTCCGCTGCAAACAAGGCAGCAGGGCTAATGGCAGTGGGATTCATATGGGGGTTTTATGAGGTTTTTCCCCACTCTCAACAACTCCAATGAGGGCTATTCAGAGAACAGTTGTGCAGGAGGTGCTTCTCTAAGAAATGATCTGTTCCCAAAGGGCGTTTTAGAAAAACAGCTTTAACTCCTGTGAGAATGTGTCACATGAAAGATTTTGACCAGAAAATTAAATGCAATAGAGAGGCACAGTTGTATGGTGGTACATAGGGTGGATATAAATAAAGAGTAATTAGTGTATGTTAATATACTACCTGGATTTAACCTATAAGCATAAGAAACACCTGATACATTTCTTGACATTGTCAAGATATTGGTCACCTAATATAGTTTGAAACAACCCCAAAAAAATAACTTCCATGAAAACAAAAAAATACTCAATGAGTCACAGTACAGCAAGTGAGAAAGAGTAAATGGAAGGTAAATCCTGATTGCAGTCACACAAGTTCAGAAGTGTCGGTTGTCCCTTTCTCTCCAGCTCCAATGTATGGGTTCAGAGTCATGTTAAAACTAAACCCAGCACTGACACTCTATGAAGTCTGGAGTGATGTATCATCTTAATTTTTTTGTGATATCAGTTTTATTAACACAATCACGTTTCATTTTAGCTTTTGCCTAAAGAAAAGCCAAAATGTCTAATCCTTTCATAGGATTTTCTGCCTTCTAAAAGTGGAGATCTGTGAAAAGATCAGACCTAAGGGACTTCCGTGCATTATTTTCTGTAATTCAGCACCCATGGAGCTAATAAAACACAAGGCAAATGTACCACAAATATTAAGTACTGCAGCTCAACTGCATCCCACCACAAAGGATCCACACATTAACTGGCCTGAGATAAGCAGTTCTCAAGGGTCAATCAATTAGTATAACCATTGTAAAAGCTTAGAAAGTCTTGAATTAGAACTGTTGAAATGAGTCATATAGGATGTATATGAATAATTTCCTCTCCACTAGTGATCTCATAAATGTTTTGACAATAATGTTTTCATGCTACTTTGCTACTGCTTAAATTTTCAAATTGTACACACTGAGTAAATTATTTACATTTTTTCCAACAGCTAGTGAATAATTTTGTCTTGAATAATTGTTTGCATGAATTGGTCTGCTCTATTTTGAATTAAGGTTCTTCATAGTCTCTGCCTGAAGATGACCTCTTCAGCCATTTCAAGAGGACTCACTGGGAGAATGACACCACATTTGTGTAACTAATACAGATAATTAGCTGCACAGGAAGCCTGTGATTTCATATTTTTCTGTAAACAGATTAGTGGCTGGTTTGCCCTGACATTGCAAAAACCCAACCAAACAGTTAATGCAGAAAATACAAAAAACACCACAAAAAAACCCCCAAAAAACCCAACAAAAACATAAACAAACAAACAAAGCACAAACACACAAAACAAATGAACAAAAAAGCCACAAACAAACAAAAAAAAAAAACCCCACACCATGCAAAGAAAGCATCTGATGTGTTGCTCCCTGAACAAAGTGTTGGCTCCATCAGCAGCACTGCTGAATCATTTCCTGACTTTAAGGAAAGGCAAAGAATGGATGAATAAGAGACTTGAAGTTTTGTCATTTTCAAGTACAAAAAGTGTAGCATATATGAAAGAACTCTATAGCCCACTGCTTAATATGGACATGCTGTTCCTATGAATATACAGGAAATAATTTATTCAGCTCAAAAAGGGAAAAAAAAAAACCAGTCACAGGACTTCCTAATAAATTCGTTGTTACTTCTCAGCAGCTCAGAAGCAGGTGCAAAGCATTGCTACATAAGACTGATGCAAATAAATGCTGGCAGACTCCCAGTTCATAAATTATCTGAATTAGTCTGGACAGTTTTAGCACATTTGGAGCATTTAGAATTTACCTTGGAAGTTACACCTTCCCACCGAAATCGTGTTAGTGTGTTTATTAGGTATACCTAACATGCCTCAATGAGAGTCAAGTACTTCAGTCAATATTTAAAGGTGAACTTGAAAACACACAACAAAAAAGGACCACTCATTTAGAACAATACAAACAATTTTATATTCACTGTTAGCACAACATCACTTCCTTATGTGCAATGCTTATCAATAATTAAAGTTAGATATGTTAAACTAGCTTTAGAATATGGAGACCGACAGTGTCCCCTGGATGTCTATCCTTTAAAATAAGGCTAATACCACTGACAGCAGCAGATGGAAGCAGCAGCAGCTCTTTGAACTTGATGCTTTCATTTGTCTGGTTTTCCTTTCCAACTGTTCTGTATCTACTGCATGGCACCACACACTGAGCCACCTTTCCTCACACTTGTTATAAAGAAACATCAACCCACAACTACCCAACCCTTAACAGTGACTTCATATTACATTAGAAAAAAAACAAAACAAAAAACCAAAACAAACCAAACCAACCAACCAACCACACAACAACCACCACATCGTAAAACTGAAGCAGTGCCCTCCGAATATCAGTGGGAGTCCGGTGTTTCAGTGGCTCCTTTCCCTTTTTGGCCCCTCATCCTTCGAAAGGAAAGCATCACCCACAGTGATGCCATTGCTGCAAGGACTTCAGCTGCTGTGGTTTGACACACGAGTACACTGGCCTCAGCCTGGGAATTTCAGGAGATATGTTAAAAAAATACTGAATTCCTCATAGGAATCCAGGAACATTAACTATGGAAGATGAAATCCCAGAAGATCCTGTAGAGCTATACACAAGAAGAAAACCAGGATTGGAAGTTGCATGGGAATAAGAAGAGGGTATAAATATTTGTAGATTTGAGAGTATCGTTGCAGTTTCCTAAACTATCACTATTATATCTACTCTTATTATTTCATTTGTTCTACCATTACTGCAGTGCCTGACATCGGATAGATATCACAGTCTTCAGAGACATTTCTAGCCTATTCCCACCTATCTTTTTTTTGCCCCCTCCAGAATCAAGATAATTTATAGGGATGGTGACTACTGTCCAGACTATTTTTACTACCTACTTTCTAAGCCCTTAAATGTTAGGGTATAAAATCTGCAGATAACAATCAGATAAATTATGGAAACATGACATTGTATTTATTACTCTAATTATGGAAACATGCAGTTGTATTTATTACTCTAATTATGTTGTTTTCATGACTTAAGTGGCCATTACAATTAAACATCATTTTCATACTTATGATTAATATCATTTTTCTCCCAAATAACAAGAGAATGATATTACAAAATAGGTTAAATTATCATTCTTAACTTTGAATTAGCTTTGTTCTTCACTATGTTCACACTGCTCTGTTTCCGTATGCAAATGTTTTTATGTTTATCTATAGCATGAGTGCATATTCTAACTGTTTTGCCATTGTCAGTTTAACACATACTAGATCATTTGGGATATTATTTTCTTATATCACCTGTGTTGTGTTGCCCTCCATTTCAATTACTTTGCTGGCATCATGTAACCAGTTTCCAGCCTGGAGATCAAAGACAATGTATTCCATCCTGGCCAAATTATCCTAAA
The DNA here is from genome assembly GCF_963082525.1 of Nesoenas mayeri. NCBI lineage: Eukaryota > Metazoa > Chordata > Aves > Columbiformes > Columbidae > Nesoenas > Nesoenas mayeri. The sequence goes on from NC_137560.1 coordinate 13,365,160, forward strand.
CAAAATAACCCAAGAAGGAGAAGCAGAATCCAAGAGCTGCAAATGTTTTGTCATGGAGCTTACACTTATCTGCACATTATTATTTTAAAGCTTTTCTGAATTAATTTTTTTTGCAAAAGTTAAGGAGTGTGTTTGCCATTATTCATATAAAACAACTGACTTTATTTGCCAAGGCAAATCAATGTTGATCTCTGCTGAAGGACTAAAGAGGGAGCTATTGACTAAGAATGGCTTGAACATGCTTGCAAGCATAAAGATAATCTCAGAAATCCTTTTTATCTGTTGAAACAGTCTGTGATATTATCGATATGCAATGAAATACTTAATGATCCTATCGTTCTATTAGATCTAGACTGGCATACATTGAGTCAGGTGCTTTAACTTGTTTGTAAAGATGGCTCATAAAGCCACATTGAAACAGGTCAAAATATAATTTTGATATGCAGGTTTTGATATGCAACGTGGGAAGATCTAGCTGTTGCTGTTTTAGTGATTCATCAGTATCTGTAGCATCTGTGAAGTGTTTTCATTATGGCTCATCATCAGGCAAGGGTTATTTGAGTGATAATTTTACATGCTGTGGAGTGGTAAGACGCAGTAACGGCAAATAGCAAGCAGCTATGGAACTGCTGGTACCCCTGCACAGACTTGTACCTGTGATAGTTTTCCCTCTTCTCCTGCTAAATTCCATATTACAGGAAAAACTGTAACTCATTCCATTAGCCAGACGATCTTCCTAACAGGATTGCTGTCAGATCTTATGATGGACATCTACAACACTTAAACGTTTTCAATGTTATTGCTCACATGAAATCTTTCACCTAAGTTATGGGGTTTGTTCCTTTGCCTGTTCAGAAGTATGAAGTAAAACAGGTAAAGATTGTGTATGTATTATGTACAAACACCAGGTATAGTTCAGACTAAAACCTTCATAGTAGAAAGAAACGGTCTTTGGACTTTCATTAAAGTCTAAGAGATGATCACATGTCATCCAATTCACCCGTCTTTGTTCTAATGTTTTCTCTTAATGTAGATTTTCTCCCGCTGAACACCTGAGATGCAGTACATCCCTTTGCTCTGCTGTAGGCCTCCATGAGGTTTTATTTTCGCTACACACATGGTCCATTAGCGGCAGGTTCTCAAAAAGCAGAAGTGGAGGCAGGAGTGAGCTGACAGGTATCAGTTGGTTGGGGCTGCAAAGGACAAGGAGTGTGGGACAGGTCCAGGAGCATCCTCCACTGCAACTGGGAATGGTATGAGAAAATGCAGCCAGGTAGCGCTGGCAGATGAGGAAAACTTGCTAATCATTAAACAACTAGTTCAGGAAAGTGTTGTGCTTTTAGTAATTCCCTTTAAGCAATAACACTCACTTGAAAGGAGAGTACACAGGATACGTAGGTGTTTTATGGGACCATACTCATGCAATATTTGATGACAAAGTGGTTCTTATTGTTTATAGAAATGTATATGAAAATTGGAAAATCATACAGAGGATCTCCCCTCAAAATAATTTCTCTATAGCTGGGCATGGCTAAACAGTTCTGGAAGCTGATTAATTTCTATTTACAGTGATTCAGCTAAAGTTATTTTGTCTGTATCATATTCAATTTGAAAATGCCGCTCTTATCACAGGACTAGAAGATACCATAAAACACACAGGAAGTTATATAACCCTTGATAAATCCACATTTATCCAGAAAAACACTGTACTGCTGGCTTAAGACCTGAAAACTCCAAAAGTGGTGTTTGTCCACCAGAGGGAGCACACATTGTGCCACAAACAGCCTGACACTACCGAGTGTGATCTGAAGCTAATTAAATTGAAAAACTAATTAAAAAAAAAAATACTTTTTAGAATAAATCAAAGAGTGAAGAGTTGTCTCCCCTTTATATCAGTAAATTACATTACAGAAGAAAAAAAATAGGGAAATCAGATAAAACAATTACACTTTCAATTCTGAAGCTGTGATTACGAAGTTTCCTACCAATTTATGGGAGCATTTCTTTGTATATAAAATATGTATTTATCTAAAACAAGTTGCAAGTTTACATTATGGTCTGATCCTATCTGCTACTTATCATCCCAGGCCTTATCTTTAGCTGTATGTGCTGGCATAAACATACTGGTTTCTACAGAACTTGTATTTTTCCTCTTCTAAACTGCTGAATTTATCCTTGCTGGTTGGTCCCTGACAGCCTTTAATGTGCTTTATTTATGTCAGAGTCCCAGCAGACTCAAAGGCATACTTTTTGAAAAAAAGTTCATGTATTTCACACAACTGAAGACCAAACATTGGAGCGGGGAAGTGCAGGACAAGAAAAAGCAGGCAGCTGTGAGGGAAACGTTGGGTAGGAGTCAACTCCTCCTCCTCTTGCAGCAGTAGGAAAACACTTTCTTTCAGTGGGTGCAGGAGTGGTGTATAATCATATATTTAAAAGAGTGGGCAGAGAACAATAGAGGAATGGAGTTCTGTTAGAAAATAAGCTTTGAGCAGTAAGTAATCCAGATGATCCAAAGGAAAAAAAAACAAACAAACAAACAAAAAAAAACCAATTAAAATCTTTATACCACAATACACTACCATGTATTATGTATATGCTGTATATTTAACTGAGAAGCTATTTCAGAAATGGTTTTAAATGTTTAAGAAATATCACCAGTATGAACAACTCAATACACAGTGTTTTATGAGTATATTAATAAAAGATAATTCCTTTATACACAGAAAGATCAAGCCTTCTGAAAATTTATATTAAAGAAACTGGAATTGAGATATGGGAATTTCCTGGAATATCTCAAGGGGAGAAGTTTTGGGATTTAATAATTTAATATCTCCCCTTTCTTTTTCCTTTTTAAATTTCATGTCTGTTTTTGAGCTCCCTCTCCAAGTGTTAATGATCTTTAGGATAGCAAATAAATATCCACTAACTCCTAAACCACCAATAAGAAAATCATTTAATTCTCTAACACTTTTTATAGTTTGTAATTCAGCGTTAGAGCAGAAAAGAATTATGAAAAATGAAAAAAAAAACCAACACCCTCCTATTGAGAAGAGAGATCCATTTCTATAACCATCAAATGTAGAACAGTAGGAGTACTACAATTCAACATGGAATTGGAGATTTTATCTACAATTTCTCTATTCCCAAAAACACTAATCCTAAGCAAAGGCAATTAACAATATTTTGTTTCATTAAGTAGACTCATGACACCTTTTTAAGTATGGGTCCACATGACAAGTTTTTTTTAAAATCCATTATTATATTTTGCAATGATTATCTGTTTTCATAATCACTTTCATTTGAAATCGAACAAGTTTATGAATGTTCATTTATTCTGTTTTAACTGTTTCCTGGCATGCTTCTGTAGGAAAGTTTTCCTTTATCATTAGTTTTAGGTCTGGGAGTTTCCTGTGTGGTTTTAGATTGCAATCATTTCACAGACCATCTCTGATATTTGGTCAACTCCCAGCTCTGCAAATATTGATAGAGACTTTATTTTCTTAATAGAAATGGTAGTGAAGAGTATGAAATCCATATGAAGCCATGGAGCCATTTTTAAGCCTTCACAAGAAAATGTTTGTGTCCTGAGTTTATACCATATAGGCATTTAAAAAAAAAAAAAAATTGAGGGTTTTTTGAGGGTTTTTTTGGTTTTGTTTTTTACTGTATAATTCCTATCATGACTCTTGTCCCTACAGTACTGCTAGCAGAGTCAACATGGTACAGAATAACCCACAGTCTCAGTGACTGCCTCTGCTTCTTATGGACTCCTGACCCAGACGGTTCCTTTTTTATTTTTAGTTCTTCTGGCTATAAGTCACGAAATGACATGGAATATAACTCACAATCACAATGCTGTGCATGTGCAGAGCTGGGGCCTGCACAATTTCAAATTCTGTATTTGATAATGAAAGAAGGAAAAACTGTAAGCTTTTGAAAAAAAAATCATATATTAGATCTGGCTGAAGCTTTCAAGAGTTTGGAAACATTGGCAGAGATGTCTGAGTCAGTGGGTGAACTGTCAGTACTTTGAATGCCACTCCATACACAGGGAAGACATTCGTAACACATCAGAATCTTACTTATCTCTAGATGTATATATATCCTGTAATCTTCTTACATGTCTGTACTAAACTTTGGTGTGCATTAGTCAGTTTACTGAAAATCCAGCTTCCCTTAGCCCTAAAGTTCGTGTTCTTAACAGAAATCTTTAAGAACAGGTTTTGGTAAGAAATTTCTAACAAATTACTAGTTGCAGCACTAAATGGCTTATGGTTTTCTAATAGCAGCCGTTCTTTTGAATCTTAGTCAAAATATATTTTCCTAAACCATCAAAATACATTAGGAAAGAATTAGCATAGGAATAGGTCAAAGCCATGCCTCATTGTTTGAAGCTTGAAGCTTAATTGTGACGATGGGATGGTAACACACTGCTATTGTATTTCACAACACAGATGTTGACCACATTAATTAAAAAAAAGGAACAATGACTCATTTCTGAATTGCCAGTTTGATTCAGAAAAGACTGATTAGTTCTTCTGCAAGAAGGTATTATAATAATAGCTATTACTAAGACAATGTTTCTAACAGGTTTACCAATTTCAGAAGAGCTAGTATTACTGCTCTGTCAAACCTCATAACTTTTTTCCATTTTCCCTTAGTATTACAAGAATGTTTGAATTATGCGTCTCCATTGCTGACATATTTTGGAGACATTAAAGCCAACTCTAAGGAGCAGAAGGGAGGTTAGCTTTACACTGCTACAAAACTTGCCTTTTGTATCAGACTGATCTCAGAGAGGCAGCCTAAAGCCTCAAGTATTGTTCATCCCTCCAGGCCACTAACACAGTGCAGAAGAGATTTTGGTGAATGAATAAATAGCAACTTCAATCATACAGTCACATGAGAAGTGTGCCAAGGTACTGCTTTTTCTTATGTTCTAATGAGATCGAATTTTAAGTGGAACAGTGCGCAGATGTGGAAGTATTTGTGCCAGGAGCATTTTAGTAAACTGTAGCTAATTACAGTAGATAGATATATGTGAATGAGCTGCTAAGCTGAACGTTGCCTTGGTGGATTTTCCTGTTTCCACTGAAAGCCTGATTACCCTTCTGATACAGAATAACCTTCAGAATAGAAATACAAATGAGGAAGACGCAAAGAACACGCATCCTACCTGGATCATGCTTTAGTTGGTTGGCATCTGCTGGACCTTAATTTTAATTTTAGGGAATATTAATAACATATCATTTTAGTACTTAATATATGTAGGAATTAATGTAGTGAACTTTCCATATGATAAAACTGCCATAAGTTCTGGTCACACCCAGGAAGAGGAATACAAACCTCTTGCAAAGGGAAGGACACAGTAAAACCTCAGCTCTGTGTCCACAGACAGGATATTCTGGCCTAAGCAAGCTGCCATCATAGAAACAATGACCTGGTTTTGGATCTGGGGAGACCCAGGCAATACTTGGAGCAAGCTGGTTTATCACCCTGCAGATGCTGGAAGACATGGTTCTTTTCTGAGCATCACAAGGAAGAGTGCACAGTGGGTACAAACACAAGCTTTTATGACTCTGCTGCATCAGGAACTGTCTCAAAGACATCACACAAGTGACTGAGCTACTCGGAGGAGAACCCATGTTGTGTTCCTCTGGGCTCTACATTAGCATCAGCTAGAACACTTCTCTCTTCTATAGGGGCTATATAGCATGGCCCCAACAGCCTGCATGTAAACACAGACCCTCTGTACAGTTCTATGTATTCTGTCATGGGAGTATTTTATAACATTCTAATTCACTGCGATAAAAACTTGCAAAGATAACTGATTAATTGTTTATTTCCCAAATACAAAGATCACTAAAATGTCTTATCTTGCAATACAAATGGTCATCAAATGTTCATATTTAATTTTCTGCTGATAAATACATGTTGAGTGAGTGGCTGTTACCAGCTGTTATATTTTGAGCATTGTTAGACTAATTTTCTGTAAACAGGTGATAAGAGTATCATCTCAAGGCTAAAAACTGCATTTTTTCAGAGATACACTATTTCAGCAAAAATACATTTCCAGCTAAATATTCTAAAACTGCATCTTTATGGGCTGAATTTTCTTGGCATAGTTTCACCCAAGAAATAAGGGGAAAAATAGAAATAAATAATTTCTTTATTTTGGATATAGTGAATCATTTCCACTTATTTTTTAAGTGTTAAGTTTGAAGATTTTATATGTTAAACCAAAAATAAACATGTAAGATTACATTTTTGCTTAATCCAGTATAAAATTCTCTTGTTAAAATTTCTGATATTTTTTAGGAGAAGGAACAGAGTTGTTATGCATTTTGAAGAGAAAAAGGAGGCCAAAATTGCTCAATGAACCATTTAGTCCAGGATAATATTCAAGCACCCTTTGGATACAGAACATCACATCAATAAATAGATTATGTCTGCTCCCCACAGAAGGAACCAGTTGGCTAAAAACACATCCACACAGCCATCAAGATGCTTAATTACTATTTCCAGAAGTTTATTATGGTTGACTGGATTTGGCAAAAAGTTTTCAATCAAGCACAGAAGGACTGTGAAGAAAAACATCTAGGGAGGGCCCTATACGCCAAGTTCCAACCCAGAGCAGATTTTTATGGCTAAGTAGATCTAACTTACAAATAAATCTACTAGAGACAGAATTTATATTGGAAACAGTGACAAGCTCATCAACTGCAACAGAGCTAGTGGTCACAGCTGTCATAAGGTGATGATGTTAATTTAGAAAGAGGATATTGCCTCAAATCTAAAGTGTGATAAATATTGTCTCTGTAATGCAGCATCTCCTTATGATGCCCATGCTGGACATATATACAGCTGCTGGTAAATGCATTTATAGTGGGTTTTTTCTTGCTATAAGATACAATTTCAACAAATCAAATGTAATAAACTAATGATAGTGCTATTCCACTATACAGCATGACAGCTGCAGTTAATGCCCACATATTAAATACTGTATCTGAGTGCTTCAGACCCCAACTACTTTAACCTCCATTAGGCAGAAACCTGGCATTCAGACCCTGTTTCCTCTTCTTCTCCACACTCCCTAACAGTGAGCATGCAGCCTGCCTCATCTGTCCTTCTCCATCCATATCCACCCTTTCTTCACTTTGGACCAACATTAAGCAAACAGTTTTTCTGAGTATTCAGGTGGTGGAATACATCTCTGTATTAACTTGCTTGTTGGCAGTTTTGTATTGAAGGAAACACCTAAATCCACCATGAATTCAGACAAAAATCATACATTGACATGTGTCTTTCTTCTTCCTGTTCGCAGCACGGCTGGGGTTGGAAGGGACTTCTGGAGACCATCTAGTACAAACCACCTGCTAAAGCAGGTTCATCCAGAGCAGGTTGCGCAGGAATGTGTCCAGGCAGGTCTTGAATGTCTCCAGAAAAGGAGACTCCACAACCTCTCTGGGCAGCCTGTTCTAGGGCACTGGCACCCTCAAAGTAAAGCAATTTCTTCTCATATTGAAATGGAATCTCCTATTTGTCAGCCTGTGCCTGTTGCCCCTCATCCTATTGTTGGGCACCACTGAAAGGAGTCTGATTCCATCCTCTTGACATCCACCCTTGAGATATTTATAAACATTGATGAGATCCCCTCAGTCTTCTCCAAGCTGAAGAGACCCAGATCTCTCAGTCTTTCCTCATAAGAAAGGTGCTCCAGACCCCTAATCATCTTCATAGCCCACCACTGGACTCCCTCCAGTAATTTCTTATCCTTCTTAAACTGGGGATCCCAGAACTGGATGTAGTACTCCAGATGCAGCCTCACCAGGACAGAGTAAAGCAGGTCCACCCCTAACCTGTACTGGTGCCTGGGGTTATTCCTCCCCAGGTGCAACACCCTACATTTGCACCCTTGTTGAACTTCATTAGGTTCTTCTCTGCCCAGTCCTCCAGGCTGTCCAGGTCTTGCTGAACAGCAGCACAGCCTTCTGCTGTGTCAGCCCGTCCTCCCAGTTTGGTATCATCAGCAAGCTTGCTGAGGGTGCACTCAGTCTCTTCATCCAGGTCATAGATGAACAGGATTGGACCTAATATTGACCCCTGAGGAACCCCACTAACTACAGGCCTCCAACTTGACTCTGCACCATTGATCACAACCCTCTGAGTTCTGCCATCCAGCCAGTCCATGATCCATCTCTATCATGCACTCATCTAGCCTGCACTTCCTGAGCTTACCTGTGAGGAGATTGTGAGAGACAGTGTCAAAAGCCTTGCTGAAGTTAAGGCAGACAACATTCACTGCTTTTCCCTCATCTACTTAGCCAGTCATACCATCATAGAAGGCTATCGCTCATGGGTACATCCCACTGGGGCTCATGGATTTCATTCCCACCCAGCTTAGCTCCTCTACTGATTTCTGGAAATCATTCATTTAGCTTTATAACTCTTTCCATGTAAGTCTAGGTCCATGCAAGTTTGAGGACTGCTGTCATTAGCAGAGAATACAGAACTAAGCTCTCGCTTCAGCTGAAATTTTTTTTAACTACAGAACTCAAACTTAGATTTTGAGATTATTCTTTAGTATAACTGCCCCAAGCAGAAAAAGCATACGCAAAACTACAAAGTTCCATGTGTCCGTTCCGGGCAGGAGTATAAAGCAGTCTAAATTCAGCTAGAAAATATCCATGTTATTATCTACCCTCATTGAGTTTTGTTTGAAGAGTTCTCACTCAACAATTTCTAAAGCTTTTCTTTTTTCCATTAATATGCATATATTTCCTTTCATCCATTTAAGAATATTATAAGCTATGCTCCTCACTGATGAAGAACTGAACACTGGTTTGAAACACCAATTATTTTAAATTCATAAATCACTCTTAGCATAACACGTTCTCCATTTCCAGCCCCTTACCCCCACCTCTGCTGTCAGTCAGAAAGCAGGAACCAGCCAGCAGTGTACTGAGTGACACTTTGTGCTCATTCATGTATTGATCCATAGGAGTTTTGAGAGCTGATGTCAGTCATGTCAAAATAGTTTCTCTCAATAAGATCTACCAGGATGTTAAACATGCAGATCAGTGTTCCTACTTAATATAACTGTTAATTCCTTATTTAATAATTGACAATTTGAACACAAATGTGTTCTTCAAGTATGCAATAATCTTGTTTTCTAACTCTATTGCATTTATTTAAAATTATATTACTTCTTCATGTTTATGTTCATATATGAAGGGGAAAGGAAACAAGACAAAGAACTTTGCATTTCTTTATCACCAAAACAGTTACATCAGTGATACTATTGGGATTCATTTCACATCGAGAACACTATTAATTTTGAGACTCTAACCTCCAGAGCATGTGTGTATAATACAGTCTATGCAATACATTGCCAAGAATACATCACATTTTCAGCCCAGATCCTCTGCCCAAGCCAGACAAACACACAATGGCTCCAGTACACCTTTTCCTCCTTCCCTTTGTACACCTGGCTAGCTTGTGATTGAATTTTCCATTGCATAAATCCTGACAACAACATCAACAGACTTGGCAGCAAAGCTGTTATCTAATCCTACATCAAGACAAATGTGATCAGAAAAATCTTAATTCACAAGTAGAGTCACAAAGAAGAGACCAACACCTTCCATGCTACAGCCTCCTTTCAGGTAGTTGTAGACAGTGATAAGGCCTCCCCTCAGCCTCCTTTTCTCCAGGCTGAACAGCCCCAGTTCCCTCAGCTGTTTCTCATAAGACTTGTGCTCCAGGTCCCTCACCAGCTCTGTTGCCCTACTCTGAACTTGCTCCAGCACCTCAAGGTCTTTCCTGTGGTGAGGGGCTCAAAACCGAACACAGGGTTTGACATGCATCTCACCAGTGCTACACTAAGTATCTCTGACCTGCACTTTTGGCTCCATGATTTCTTAGTTTTCACGTCAGACAAAAAATGTTCCACATTCCTGGAATTTACTTTAGTTCAGACAATATGTGTTCAGCTTCTACTGACCGCCTAATTAAGAGGAACAGTACACTTACTTGCAGAGAACACAAAGTCAACTAATATTCTCAGTACACTTTAGAGTTATCTTGCTATTCATGACCTCTGACACAGAGCTAATCCTTTCACTCACAGATGAAACAATGACTTCGCTAGGAGTAAAAAAATGCCCAGAAATCAATTTTCATATAAAATAGATCTAAAACAAAACAGCTGCAGCTGATCCAGACAAAATCCTTTAGAGTTCTTTATATGTGCACTCTACAGCTTTTAACTACTTTCAACACGTACTTTGATGGAAAAGCTTTCAGACCTGTTTCTAAAGCAGATTTGGAATCACAGTAGCAGTCAAAATTGAATTACAAGAAATCTGTCATTTTCAGATTAAACAACGAAATATGACATATTTGGCCTCTTGGTTTATTTTTTTTTTTGTTCTATCTTCTTCTCCAGTCCACCCATCATTCCAATACAGGGAGAAATTAATTTATTTCACATTAGCATGAAACAGACTGTCTCAATCAATGCTGCTTTGTGAAATCTCTCTCAGAGGTGCAAGTTTCTACAGGTCCTTAAAGAGCAGGACAAAACGGGTCAGGTAAGTTATCTGCCTGCTCCACTGTTCATCCAGGCTAACCACAAACACAATACCTGCATTTACTACTTTCTCACTTGTTGCTAAGGTTATGAAGTCCATCAACTTCAATAACTATGAGATATGACAGAGCCATGAAGTAGAATAGGAACCCAGACTCACACACTAAAATCCTCCTGAAGTACTACAAAACACTTCAGGATCAATTTTTAAGAAAATCACACGCACTTTTTTCAATAAATCTTTATAAAAACTGTTGTATAACTGTAGAAACACATGGAATTGCCGAAGTTTCAGCACTATGTGTAATATTACTTAAAAAACACTGAAAGTTAAGAATTTTCTTAAGTATGTAAAGGTATGTTTTGAATACTGACAAGAGTATGCCCAAAATCCAACCCTCTGAGTTCAAATGACCAAAAAAGAAAAAAAGAATCACTGTCTACAGCAAGGGGGTACTAAACCCACCAGTTTGGTGAACTTCATAGCTGCACAGATACAATGGATGTAAGAGAAAAGGGTGCTAGTAGACCTTAAAAAGAAACCCTATAATTAATACGTGTCCATGTCTGCAGGTATGATACTAGTGAGAATCTGAAACAAAGATCAGCACTATAACAAAACCAAATGAGTGTATCACATCATCCTAATAACAACAGATTCAATAAGAGTCAGTGAATATAAACTTACAGGATTAATTTCATTTAGTACAAATTAAATTTTAAATATGGTTCAGACTCTTTATATCCTGCATTATACCTGTAGAACTAGAATAACGAAAAACATTCAACAAACAAATTAAAAAAAAAATATCCCCACACAGAGCACACTTCGGTTTTCTGAAGTTTTCTCAAACCTACAAAATAAAAACCAAAAACATAGCTTCACCCAAACCAACATATGTACAGCTAAAACAGTTTCAAACTGCCTGTCCTCCATTTATTCAGGCTAACCCATTAAACGTCCTTTAGTGGCTCTGCATTGCTACCTTGGCAGGACTTCAATCACAATAGCAACCCTAACTAACCCCTTCCAGATAGAGAAACAATGAAATAGGTACAAGATTATCAAGACAACATTTGTAAAACACACTTACCCCTTGTGTAAGCACTCTTGAAAGCACTCATGATTTCTCTTGCTAGAAAAGCTGCTGTTGTTGTACAACCAGAAGGCTCTCATCAAGTTTTTATCTGCTTTATGTCAGGGACCTGAGTGCACTAATAGCGCTTAATTGCCCTAACTAGACTCACCTGGGACCTTCACCATCCCATTTGAGCTCAGGTCTGGCTCCTCAGTCTTGACCTGAGCTATACCACAGGAGCACCTACCTGTAGCTCTACCAAGGCCATATCTGTGCCTAGTCATGGGTCTTGTTAATCCAGATCCCAAGCCAGGGATCTGATATCCCAGCTTGACCTTCCCTTTGTCACTGTGGACCTGCCTGAGGACCACTGGACTGTTTCTGACCCTGGTTATCACCCCTGGACCTGACCCTGGCTTGAATCCCTTCCGATTTGCCTCATCACTATGGACCCACTTGAGGATCAGGACTTTTGATTGCCCCTCGCTGCCATCCCTGGGGCTGCCCTGCATCGGTGCCTTGGGCCTGGGCTCAGCCCATAGTTCCTGGTGCTTCAGGAGCAGCCAGCCCTCCCTGCAACCTGACACTTCAGCTATAAATTTTCATTTGCTTTCGAGCTACCAGAAATAAGAACAAACACCAACCTTTCAAGAGCTGTACAAAAATACATGTCAAGATGCACATCTCCTTTTCAACCCCTCCATCTGCTGTGGCAGTGTAATATATGGCTCTCACTGACTTCTTTGCTGTATCACCATGTACAAGTAAATGAATTCTCTGCTAGTCTTATGTCAATGTTTCCTAATGAGAGCTTTGTTTGAGTTTCTCTTTTCAAGTGTGTGCAGAATAGTGGATAGACCACAGTGAAATATGTCCCTTGTGCTCTTTGATGGAAATCATAAACTCTGACTACATAGCTCCAATGATTTACAGCACTTCCAAAATGCAAAGTAAAATTCATTCTGTGCGAGAGACTGTTGCAGCTTTCATTTGTTTTTTTTTTTTCCTTTAAAATGCGATATATAGATTCATACACATTTTATATAAATGAAATATATATATAAGAATTTCACCCGGCCACACAATTATGCAAAAGGCAATGTTAATAATTTATCTATGGCATTCATACTAGTTTAATGAAAGTTGTATTCCCTTAAGTAGGAGAATTAATAATTTTGGATCTGAAGAGCACTGGTTTAAGTCTTTAAAAGGATTTACTTCTTATAACATAATGAAAGTCTGTTCATCTACACTAATCATGGACAAAAGCTAAGCTTCATTAATAATGTGGAGGGTTTTTTGACAAACATTTAATGAACATACATAAATTATTTTTTTCAAGTTACTGAATAGGATCATGATTTGCTATCAAGTAGTCACAGAAAACCACTGTAAGAAGATTCACATTATTCCAACTGGACACTCAAGAACAAAGGATAGTCAAGACAGTCATGAACAACCATAAACCTAGAAGTTTTTCAATATTGTCAGCCTACCCAAACTTGCCAAATTCCCATTTCATATAAAAATTAGTTGCTTGTTGTTCTGTAATTTATCTTGCAAAACAACTAGGGCAGGTGTATGTGACAGGTGTCTGTAAAAGCATACCATTAAAAATCAAGCTGGTATGTGTTCTTACATTTACTTATGCTTATTTATCTTGGTCTACCAAGCACACTCTACAGAATTTACAGTCAGATGAGGGCACTCCTCATCCCTAAATATATTTTACTCTAATTTCACATGAGGCTCAAGAGAAAGTGAGCTGAAGAATTAAGAGGGAAACTGGAGGGAGGAGATATGAGCTAACTAAAAGAAACGCAAATACACTTCATCCAGTTCTCTGGAAGTCAATGATAGCCTCCTGATTTCAGTAGGCTTTGAGCAGGCTCTTACTCACCAAAACCTAATGTGCAGGTGTAAGAAGAATAGAGCTTTTTGTTGACATTTTAGTAGCTAAGACAAATAGGAAGTATTACATGCATTCCACAAGAAGAGGTCTTACACAGGATCTGAATCAGAAACAGTGATACTAAGAATTACCTTTTCGTGAATATATATAACATTAACAAACTGTTTTCCAGACTTAATATGCAAGGAATATTAAAGTCCAAGTACACTACAAAATGGGTGTGCATGCAATGTCATGCTTGACTTCTAAATGCACTGTTTTACACAGGTAACTGCAGTGACCTTAAGTCTGTATGTTATACCCAGACCTGGGTCAGTCTGTATAAACATGTAACTATGCAAGAAAAAAAATCAACTATGAAAGTAATGGAAATTATGTAAAACAAATGAAATAAAATTGTATTCCTAATTTCTTCACTCTCGGTTTGTTACCGCATTCGATGAAGTGTCTCTGTATTTTTTTACGGGAAGCCCTAATGATAAGGGTTTGAGATATTCAGTGTCTTTAATTCACTACAGTGCTATATGTGTACCTGCAGAGAAGACAAATCTTACTTAACTGCAAACCTCTTTTAACTATTAAAATGAAAGTTTGGATAGCTATGTTTCGTTCTAAGCATTGCATCAAATGTATGTCCAATGTCATTAGAAGGATACAAAACATCAAGAAACACATTTGTATTCAAACATAAAAATATAACTTAAAAGCATTCTTCCTCTACAAAGGTGTCTATTAAATGTAGAGAAGAGAACATAATGGGTTAGCCTTTACTCCAGAACAACCTTTCTCCCTATGCAAACACTTCCAAGGAAATCTTTCAAGCAGTTCATCACATCGCCTTACTAGTTATACTCTACTCTGCTCCTACCATTATGCAGATCTAAAGACAATGTTTTTCTGAGAGCTATAGCTGTCAACTGCTGCAGAGAAACACCTTTATTTTTGCTTCATTTCTGACAATTTATACCCCATTTCAACGTATATACTTCCAACGTTTTTCAACCTTTTTTATACTTGACAATGGGTCATGTAGTACTTTGTCTTCATGCATGGATCACCCAGTGACCTGCTTGTGGTAATTGTGGTAATTTATACTGATCATACAAATAAGAATTCAGGTGTAGCAAATAGGGATTTCTGCTTTAAAATGAGAAAGTCAGTTCTGAGGATCAGTGCAAGATCCTTGCTTGCTCTGCTTTTTATTTCTCCTTATTAATAAAAGAAACATTTTCTGTGCTCACGGTAATTTACACAAAGCTTCTCAAAAATGATATGTTAGGACTTTTAAAATATTAAACACTGCAAATATTCAGAGCAGATTTTGTCTTACATATGGTATTTTTGACTGTGTAACAGCAGAATGTGATATGAAGTGACTTATGACTCAGATACAATTTCTTTATTTGTATTTCTTATTGGCTTTCTCCAAAAGAAACAAATCATTTGTGACTATTAACAAAGGGTGGATAACACAGTCAATCAGATTGAGCCTTCAGGCTTCTTAAAATTGTTTAGTTTTACAGCTGGAATTCAGACAGCTGCTTCTGTTGCTCTGTTGAGAAACCATACCAGCTGGAAAAAAAGAGACCGAGCACTGAAAATAAGATCCTATTTTGTTATCATTTTACTAGATTAATGTTGCTTGTGGCATTTCTGTCTCTTCTACACTTTATAGATTTATGAAAACTTGTTTCTTATGGCAACCACAGCTGATGGCTGTTGAATCATTATTCACACTTCAGTGGAATCCAATGGGGGTTTTTAGCTTATTTTTAAATGGACTATAATTTACTTGATTTTATGCAGAACAGTTCAGATAGCATGGGGTAAATTTTCAAGGTGGTGAGTAGGAAGTACAGTGTGAGCACAAATCCTGTTCATTGTTAATAGGATTTGTCTGCATCCTTCTGTTTATTGCTTTGAAAATGCATCACTGCATCTCATTTACAGAGTAATACTATTGGCAATACCATCAACTCAAAACAGTCTTGGTCATGTGTATTGCTCCACATATGGCACCGTGATGTAGAAGCTCCTGAGCAGGACATAACCTTTGGATTAAACTTCCAAGCAACTAACAGATTCCCTGATTCCCTCTTTACTCTCATGACCCTTCTCTTTTTGCTCTTTATCAGTGAATGTATCAACATTAGCAGCAAAGAGGTGGTTAAAAAGTCTCCCTCTAGAGGACAGTTTTCTGTTGGTATTTTTCTATTGTTTCTATTGTTCTTACTGGTTTGGGTATATGTGAAAAAAATATTCAATTCTACATTAATACAAATGTATTTTCCATGATACATTATCTAAGTAAGTGCCAAAGAGAACATCTCAAAACATACATATAGAACATACACCAAAGGAGCTCTTCTACCACTAACCGTACTTCCACTAACCACTACAGCTCAAGGAATTATCTTTTTTTACCATTTCATCCCCATCAGCAGGTCTTAGAGATCCTGGGCTGGAAGGAAATATTTCTGTTTCCATGCTCGTGGGGACAGGACCACAACCCTCAAAGGCAGAAAGATGATGGTTCAGCTGCTTTCCTGCATTGCTGCCTCCCTAAAAAAGCAATTAGGCAAGACTTTTGATGGAGAAGGAAAAGAGTTCACAAATATGATATTCATATGGGCAGGAAAATGCAGAGGAGAGAAATACAAAAAGATAGGAAAACCTAAAAAGCAAGTTAAAAAACCGACCACCCTTAACTCAAACTATTACCTTTGAAAGTTTCATGACTTGATGCTAATTTCATAAGCAATATCAATGTTAACTACTTGTGGACGAGATTAGTTGATACACTACCTTGAAACAAATGTCCCAGCAATAATCTGTAAAAATGACTGGGACTAGGTATCTGGAAACTCTTATTTTTGTTATTGATTAGTCTCTGGAACATTTAGCAATGGAAAGGTAAAGAAAGCAAGAGAGACCTTTGATGTTTTCAAATTTAAACTTTACTCATCATCTTGGCTAAACCCACTTTGCTATAGCAGCAATGCAGGTCAGTTTTGCAAAAAGGAATATAGCATACCCAGAGATTGAAGACTGCCACAAATGTACCAACTTCCATCAAATAATTTTGGATACATTTCTATAATATGAAAGTGTTCATACACCTAGAAAGTAGAGTTTTACCCTAGAGGGCTGTGTGAGTTAACGTTAAGGACCTGACATCTTGTCTACAACTAGCAATTAGGGTTTTTTTTAAATTTCAACAATGTGATATTATCTGTAATAAGAGCCCCACCATCTTCAAATCAAGATGGTAGTGAGGTTCTGTAAATCAGATGCCAGTAGTGTGGTCTGTGAGTGGGAATCATGCCATAGCTCTGAATTCTTCAGGCTCTGAGTAAAGGCTCTTTCTTCCACCTTTCCTATACTTTCATATAATTCAATATTACAAAATAAGAGGAAGTCCTTTTCTCCTCAAAACTAGTACAAAAGAGTGACTTTATATTAAACTGACATTCACAGATATATATGTTTTCTGATATTTTTCTCCTGCTCAGTATTGCATACTTCCTTTTTCTAATTTAAAAAATATGTATACTTTCAAAGCTTAGTTCTGATTCAGTTCTCATCTTGCTGCATTTTTGAAAAGGGAAATCATGTCAGACCTTGGTGCCTTACTGCCAAAAAATAAAAAATCTTATTTAAATCAAATTAATGACTCACTCTTCCCATTTTGTGCATTTTCTTCCAGTACTCTTGGTCCATTGGTTCATCCATTTTTAAAAGGTTTAATTTCCTGTTGGATCATTGACTGAATTTGTAACAGGTTCTCTTTCCATTGTGAGCTTATGAGGCAAATAGCATTACATTTGCAAGCACAGATGAGTGTGTTCACTAAAGGCAAGAGCTTTTTTTATTGAAGATGTGTTAGCAAACCATTTTCACATACAAGCAAAATGAAATAATTATTATTTTGTATATTTAAGTTATATCAAAATTTTAATAACATTTCTCCTTCCCTGACACATATTGCCCCTGGGGTACCAGAATATTACCAATGGAGCTAGGTATACAGAAAGTCCAACGTCGTATGTGAAGTGCTGGAAGTGTTTCTTGAAGTTGTTTGTAGCCACTGCCACACGCTACCATTTAGTTAATAATTTAAAACTGCTACCACAGTATGAACCGGGCCTGCAAGGGAAATCAGTGCTAATTTCTCTTTTCAGTACTCTGTTGTCATAGACTTTCCCTCTACTTCATCTCAGGCTGAATAATGTATTTCAGAGATGATATTATAGCTAAGCTTTTTTTTGTTTTATACGCAGACTAAAAACTTTAAATATTCTGGGGGACAAGGTCTATTTTTCAAGGCCACTGAAAATAAGCATCTGAAAAAATCATGAGACATTCTTTGTAATGCTTGTAGATAGCAGAATATCAAGTAACTCAGAAAGCAATGTGCTAAGTGAAGAAAAGGCAATAAAGAATTGTTCTAGACCACAGATATAATCTGAATGATGATCCCTATTTGTAGGAAATAAGTCCGCAGCTTCTACTAAGGATGTGTGAAGACTTACCAGCTGCATTTTAAAAGCAAGTCTAAGTCTGAGATGGACTACCACAGGCTGGAACAGGCCAACCAGGGGCAGTTCATATAAACTACTACAACATATCTTGCAAAGCTGGGCTGTGGGGCTGTTATTACCATAGCATCTTATACCCGGTTTATAGGGACTCACCTGCAACAAAAAAATTGGTCATGACCTAAAGGTCTTTTCTTGCAAAGAGCACAAGCAAATGATGGGACATCCTTTGCTCAGAGGATATAAAGGCTCTAAGTAGAAAAAGAACACTTCCATGGCAGTTTTTCCAGATGATGAATTTTGGAGAAGGAGCAACTGATAGAAAGCAAGGTAGTCATGTTGGAGTTTTAAATGCAAATTACTGGTTCACTACATTTGAAGATAATGGAAGCTACTGTCAGTCTACTTTCACAAGAGTGAAAGATAGAAAGTGAAAATTCACAAGAGGTTTGACAAGAGCATTAAGAATCACACAAGCTGACACCCTCAGAAAGGCATGAAAGTTGACCCTAGATGATACATCAAGTCAAAGGTACATGTTTATGTTTGTAGCAATATGGTAAATAACATAAGCCTAAACTCAAAGCACAGTTCAGGCAAATTTATCACTATATAGATAGACCATGGTAACACAGCACTGATGTCTGTGAGCTATATAATGCCCAGATAGTTTAGCTCACAAGCTTCTCTTGACCAAGTTAACTCTGGAATCCAGGAAATCCAGATGGCATGTGCTCTGCAATATTTCAGATCACTATTTAATGCAAGAATGTACACACAAAAATATTCATAAGACACCTCTTTAATTTACAATAATCAGAAATACATTTTTGGTAATAACAGCTTCCACCACAGAACTGCAGCATGTGTCAGACAATGTGCATTGAGCTTTGAGAAGAATGAGGTAAATGACATATGGGGGCTTAATAACATCTTGGAGAAGTCAGAGGCACAGTCAGCAGATACAAAAGTTTGTATCCTAGAGCTTTTAACATCAAAGTCCATTGGACTTTATCTGTCTGTAGCATTTGTCTTAGGCATGGAAAAGATGCAACACCATGCCTAGAGGAGTGTGAGGTTTACATAAGGAGCACGTAAGTGAATCCTTTCACCCATCATTTAGACTTTTAGGAGAACCTCTGGAACTTGTGAATCTGCAGCTCATGAGCACTTGTCTCCTGCAAGGGCTCAGATATGCCTCCTGTTTCACACAGCTCAGACTATTCAAGTAACCAGCAGCAGAAGAATGAAGATGCCGAGGCTGCTGAGTATTCAGAATCCTTATTTTGGCAGGAAGCAAGCCAACTAAAACTTGCTGATGCTGACATTAACAGGTTGACCTGAAAGCCATCTACAGGCACCACTGATTCCATAACACTCTCATTTCTCAGAGCCTGTCCTGAGCTTCCTTCCTGGTAGCCCAGTAAGTGTCCTCTGGCCCCAGCAATAAGAAGGTTTACAATTTTGCAGAAGGAGATCTTGTGGTTCAGCAGCATCCAGAGTATGCCAGACCACACTGCCTGCACCTACCCCTGGCAAAGGCCATTGCCTCCCATGGCACAGACAGCACTGACAGGAGAGTCTGCATGGACAACTACCCCTATTTTAAGACCAAACTGAATCATACAAAATTACAATAATTATTTGTAATTCAGGCACTGAAAAATAAGGAGGAAGTAAGTTTTACTGGTGGACCGCTTTATCATAGCAGGATTAAAATCATGAAGACAGCCAAGATTACAGTTGGACTGTATTTCTTCCCTCAGTGGTTAAAATCACGAGCATCAGAACTGCAAGCACTAAAGAAGAGTCATATTTATGCATGTATTTGCATAATGTTTTGCATACTCTTTTTCCTGGTAGGATAGACTCTCTTGAAATCTGAATTATTTTTCATGGCACTTTGGAAAGGAAAGATAATTCATTATAAAGGCCCTTACAAATATTTTTTAGACTTAACATTGGATCAAATATCAATTTATTTATTGGAATAATGACTGCAAAATGATGATAAAGCCATCTGCTTGAAGTCTAACATTCTCACAGTATGAGAATCTTGACACTTTATTAGACGACTTTAAACAAAAGACTGAGCAACTGCAGAGAAAGATAGAGCAAAAGTAGGGTAAAATGTAGAACAGTTTTGAAAATATACTTTTAAAATATAAACACATATTTGAAATTGTGGAGAAAAAAAGAATAGCATTTACTCTACTAATCATAAATCCCTATAGCAACCCAAAATTATGTACACAAAAGTAAAAAAATCATGAGTTTGACTAATGATTGTGAAAAATGAAAGTCCACAGACCAATTTTTTTAAATTGTCAATATTTTAAGGATTTTGATAATTTAACATAATATACTAACACCAAAGTCCAGCTAAAAATACTATTTTAAAGAAAAGTTCCTTCTTCTCTGAAATTATAAATTTTAAAAAATGCTTTTGCCACCAGCAGATTCTTTTATCATGTTATGAACACAAAAGCTGATTTTTAAGAAATACTTCAATACTTTTGCACTCCATGATAGATTTCTTTTAGGTTTCTTTTGTTTGACTTTCATCGACTATACTTTCCTGGAAGTTATAACTTAATATATGCAACTATAATGTATATCTTGGTAAAAATCTGGGGTTTTAAACATCCTTAGTCAGGCAGCAACAGAAGACATCCCTCAAAGGGTTTGGCTCTATCTGCCTGCAAGTTTTGCCACAAAAGTTTGGACAAGTTAACCATGAGCCAGCAATGTGCCCTTGGGACCAAGAAGGCCAATGGTATCCTGGGGTGCACTAGGAATAGTGTGGTCAGCTTGTTGAGGGAGTTTATTTTCCCCCTCTGCCCTGCTGAGGCCACTTCTGGAGTGCTGTATCCAGTTTAGGGCTCCCCAGCTCAAGAAAGACAAGGAACTACTAGAGAGAGTCCAGTGGAGGGCTACAAAAATGATGAGGGGACCGTTGCATCTTTCTTACAATGAAAGGGTGAGAGAGCTGGTTCTGTATAGCCTGGAGAAGACTGAGAGGTGACCTAATCAGTGCTTATAAATATCTTAAGGGCAGGTGTCAAGAGGATGAGACCAGACTCCTTTCAGTGGTAACCAATGATAGGATGAATGGGTAACAGGCACAGACTGAAAAATAAAAGGTTCCATCTGAATATGAGGAGAAACTTCTTAACTTTGAGAGTGACAGAGACTGGAACAGGCTGCCCAGAGAGGTTGTGGAGTCTCCTTCTCTGGAAACATTCAAGACCCGCCTGGACACATTCCTGCACAACCTGCTCTAGGTGAACCTGCTTTAGCAGGTGGATTGACTGAATGATGTCCAGGGGTGCCTTCCAACCCCAACCATTCTGTGATTCTATGAAAACATCCTTTTAAACATTAGAGCCAGGATGTATTCAAGTGGAAAATGCAGATGAAAAAAAAAAAAAAGAAAATCAAGAAAATAAGGGAAGTAGGCAATAAATGTTTCCACGTATCCTGTCCCCCTGCCCCTCCCAGCTGCAGCAGCCATATGCTCCCCCTAAAAAGGCCGTTTCTACCTCCCTCCCGGTGCTGTTCCCCCAGCTGCCCCATGCTCAGCTGCTCTGCCTTCCTCTTGCCGCTCTCCCTGCTCTGCTGGCTGCCCAACAGGACAGCCTTCCCTCAATCCCTGAGGAGGCTTTCCAGAGCTCACCATGGAAAACCCTATACACCTAGGGCACCACAGACACTGTCCTCAGCAATAAGCTTTTTTTTTTTCCCCTTAAAAAATTATAAAAGTTGATATTTTTCTAGCCATTGGTGATGGTTCTTTGTAGAGGATAACATAATCACAACACTGGGCCCAGTCCTAGAGTTGTGCCCAGGTTAAAACCACCCACCCTCCAGGAACCTTTGGGTTTTTTTTGGTTGATGGCAAAGCTATCATTCATTCATCTCATTCTTTTTCTCAGGTATTATTGCTGTTCAGGGTTCCACATTGATATATAATAGTTGAAAAACATAGGTTCCTGCAAATGGTCAAATTCACTTTTATGTTATACTCACCCATATAAGCTCTGTGCATGAAGTCCCATTATGCCTAGATTTTGAGGACTTTAAATGGATTTAATACAAGGGATGTTTCTTGCACTTCTATACATAGGCTTGACATTAACCTTAGGTGGCTACTTAATTTAATGCCTTTTACCCTTATTTTCAGAACTCTCAGAGTTCCTGAACTAGGAGTTTCGTAGGCAGAGCAGATGGTGCTGTCTTTTACTTCAAGGACAAAAAATATTGCAGTCAAATCTGGACTCCTTAAGTTAAATGAAGTGTGTGGGGCCTCCCTGTACAACGGCATGCCAGCACTGTTCACTGACTAGCTGTCGGAAAAGTACTTGGTTTTGAATTCCGATGATAATGAAGAATTATAGTGCTTACTCTTGCAGTTCGCTGAAAAAAACCCTGAGCATATTAGAGAGGAAAAAAAGGTTTTATCTTGAGTACAAAGCAGAGGAAGACAAGTGCAAAAAAGATTCAGAAAGAAATGGAAAAACTCTCTTAATTTGCTGACAAGTTAAAAACCTTGTGCAGAAACTGTAGTAGTCTAAAAATAAAGAGGAAACTTCCAAATCCACCAGAAGTGGATTAAACAAATATAACTCAGTGGATTTACTTGTATGTATAAATGGGTGCCTATGAAAGTTTACTGAGATTACTGTAGGCATCAAAAGACATAAGAATCAAGGCTTAGTGGAATATTGTTATTTTTTTGCTCTACTTCCCTCACTGCTGCAGTGATGTGACAGTTGTTTTTTTGGTTTCCATAATAAAAAGAGCAAAGCTTTTTTCAGTAGATACTTTTCTAAAGTTCTACATGGTTCTGGCATAGATTTTTAATTGAAGTTCAATAATGTATCTTTTTTATTCCATCAATCACACATGAAAACACTTGCCTAAGAAAAATCAAAAGAAAAAAACACTTGTGATTCTTTTAGTATGAGAAATAATATGACATTCATTTTATAGATTAACACTCTGTGTTTGGAGCAGAAAAGGAAGATATTGTCTCAGCCTAGAGTGTTCAGAGTCACATTGAAGAGTCTCAGAGTTCCTATGTAACTTGGTATCTAACTGACAGAGTTTTTTTTTCTATCATAACCACAGCATGTGTTAAAACAACAAAGAAAAAAAGGCCTCACTTCTTATGTGAGACACCTTCAGTGAGGCACAGACACTGCACAGTGCAAATTCGGTGGTTTCTCATAGGACAGTGTTTCCAAAAGTTGTATGAACATCTGAAACCCATCATATTAGCCGTACACTTTCTTTTTCTCTAAAATACTCATGCTTTCTAATTTTATTGATAGTTATTAGAACACTTTCTGATTTCATGAATGGGTTGAATTAAAATCCAATTTGCCTTCATAAATTTGGTCCCAATACTGCTATACAGAGTATGGATTACAGAACTGGTTCTATAATTTTCCATTATGCAGCATTTTTGTTGGCAGATATTTAGTAGAATGGATATCTTAATACATAACTCACTCTCAGTTAATATATCTTTAGGCAGTTTTAAACCCCTGATGATTCACTGTGCACACTTGTCTCATTGATTTGTCCTTACTATGCCCCGATGAAAAGAATACATCTTGGGAGAAAAAATAAAGAGCTGTACATTTATGTAGTGACAGAAAAAAATACTGATTTCAAAATCTTGAAACACCTACAATTTTTTTTTGTTTGCAAAGTAAAATACAGTGATTATAAATAAGCAGGTTATTCAATAAATAAAAGGGGGTTTCTTCAGATATAAGTGTAAAAACTTTCACAAACAACCCAGCTGCATAAATTACCAACAAGTTAAATGAAGCAGATATTTCAGAATAAGATTTTTATGAGAAATCAGGTGTAAACACAGTCTCTTATTATCTGCTTCAATTTGAAACAATTCAACGTGGATTTTGAGCCTTGTAAAAATAGAAATGAATTAGAATAGAATAGAATGGAATTTAAATAAAAGTTTAAAAAGTTAAATCAAAGTTAAGTAAAAGTCAATCAAAGTTAAATCAAAGCCCAGCTTCTGGATATCTTTATAATTCTTGAAAAGAAAAGGGTTATTTGAACTGTTTCCAGTTCTTTGTTACTAAATCATAAAACATTAAAAGGAGCATTGAAACAAAGCTCTAAAAGCTTAATCTAGATTTTAAATAAATAAAAAATCTATATAGACTTTTAACTAACAGTCAATTAAAAGAAATTAGAAAACATTTGTCAAATTTTCCAGATGCTGTTAAAAAAACATTTTTTGCAAGTAGGAAAAATATTATGGTATTTCTCATGAATAAGTAATTATACTTCAAAAGTAATTAATTTTTTTGCTATTAGTGTGAGTGAGTGCAGGATATAACTCCAGTGCTGGAAAAGTTAACCAATTAAGCTGAATGTTCTAACAAGCACAAGGAAAAACACAGAATGTACTTCTGTATGTTTCAGCCTGTTCCAATGATAACTATTTTACAATATCTAACCTATGATGTTACTGAAGGTGGTTCAGTCTCATTCCAGCAATTTAAAAAATAATAAAAAAGAGGGGCATGTAGTTCTTTTTGTAAATGGGTTTCCATACATACTTGCTCCTGCTATGTAAAGCTTTTAAGTGGTATTATACAAAGCCCTCAAGGACATCAGTGTTGTCTGATCTGTTTGTTAAATTTTAAAGGAGGTTGGAGCAAGTACTTTTTTTCCTTTGATTCTTGTTGAAATCACAGGAAAAGGAGAAGCACTTTTTTAAAATATTTGCAGTCTTGGAAGAAAAGTTTGCTTCATTTTCCTTCTGGCTAGGGCAGCCTATTGAATGACATTATCAGCAGTGTCCAAGATGGGCACTGAGAGATGAGAAACAAATTTAGCATAAGAAAAATCCCTGTTCCAGCCCTTGCAAACCATTAGTGGGTGGAATGAGAAGTGTGCAGCACAGTTCAAATGAAAGCTTAGAAGACTGAATAGAGCATTGAGCAACCATAAATTGAAACTCTTTATTCAGAAGAATGACAATATCTTCCAGTTCACAATTTCTATTCTAACATTTTACCTAAAGGAATATTTTAAGATCAAATCCTAACGCAATATTTTACCAATGCCACCTAATCAAATCGGTTTAACATTGCGACCTTTTAAAAATTTTATTTCCTGTATTATCATCAACCACTCAATACTATCTACATTACACATTCTAAATTAGAGGATATTCTGTTCCTTTTATAAAATCATAATCTGGGTCAAAAGTTTTCCAGGTGAGCAATGACTCTTCTTGTCATCTAATATTAGTCCAAATCTCTGTAGGTGCCAAACACAACAGAGCTGCTGATGGTTTTCTGTGCATAATTCCTAAGTCCTGCATAATTTCCCTGAAATTATTATTTTTTTTTGCTAGAGACCAATAGATTCTAGAGGGAAACCAGAGAAATGAAAGGGGGTACAAGAATCTAAGAAGCCTGTGACAGGCAACTGAGAAAAAAACAAGTCTGTTGTCAGTAGGTTTACATTCTCTCTGCAGAAATGTCTGCATCAGTTAGACAATTGTTAGGCAACTGTAAGATTTAAATGGTTCAAATGATTGAATTGGAAGGATTTTTTTCAGAATAACATCTATACTAGATCTAAAATTATCACTGGAAAAGATTGCCACAGCTTTTGTGCCCATACATGTTCACCCTCTGATAAGGACCATGTCTGATTCTTGTGAATTCAGCATCTACCAAACCACACAAGAAACTCCACAGTCATAAATAATCCTACTGAGATCCCTGATGTGCATACAGTTTCTTGTAGTTGTGGAGTACCTCTGACAAGGGGGCTGTGATTTTGATTAAGGCTACTGATGCTGCTGTAATACAGATCTGAAATATGACAGCATGCATTTTTTTTCTGCATGTATTCAAAAATTACAGACTATGATGTAGAACTTTCCAAGACATTGGATGTCTATGAGTATCTCACAAATTTACTATATTAATACAGTTTCCTGAAACTTGGTACCACACCTTTTTGTCTCCAGGTCTGGTTTGGGGTGCTTGGGATGTGGGGATTTGAGGTGTTTTCATTTGGTGGGGTTTTTTGTTTGTTTGGTATTTGGGTTTTTTGTTGTTTGGTTGGGGTTTTTTTTCCATGCAAAACTTTTGCCTGTGAAATTTAATTCGAAAAAAATTACCTCTACATATTTTTAAATCGAAAAATGTAAGTCTGTGATTAAATATTTATTTCATTCTAACCACACTAAAAACCTCACCATTCAGTTCTGTGTCATATTTGTGTTTGCTTTAAATCTACCTCTTTCTTTAGGGTTTGAGCTGTTGGGCTGTTCACCAATAGTCAGATGATTCCTCAGCATCAGTTTATCACACGATTGTTTCAGAATATCAGCTGAGTTTCCACTTTCAGTATTTCCTTTGGTTGCATCAGTGGAACCTCTTCCTTAAAGGGCAAAGAGAGGCTTCTGGTCCTAAAGGACAAGAGTCCCTTGAGGTCCAGGGAGACCTTGCAGTATCTGCAGAAGGTCTGCTTCTTTCTGAGACTTACCCTCCTTGATGCAGAGGTTATAGTACACCTTGAGGAAAGTGGCCTAAAACGGTGCTTTTAGCAAAATTTACTTCTAGAAATGGCAGGAGGGAACAGAGCCATCCAAGGCGCTAGGTCCCAAATAGCTTCTTAATTCTACCTCTTTCTAAAAGCTTCCTGAGTTTGAGTGTCTTCTATATTACCCAATGCTGATTTGTGCCTGTTTTTACCTTCCTTCTTTGCTAAATTTGAGGACAGCAGATGGGCTATGTTTATTTTAGGGATAACCTCATCTGCTGTTTATATTGGGGGAAGAAAAAAAGTGTTCACTGATGACTTCCTCCTGACACCTCCAGCTGAGGCTGACATTTGTTTTCTAGCTGTTATTGGTTTCTAATTATGCTTAGATATTCAGAGGATCAGCTAATTTGCTCCATAATTTTTGGAGGCAATTTTTAATTCCCTTTCCTCCTTTTTAAAGTCTATGCTAATTTCATGGAATTATTAAACATGCAAATATGAGGGGGGGACTAAACCCTTTGGGACTCTCTGGTGATTCAGCCCAGGTGCCTCTGTAGAACTGCCCTCTGCGTCACAAATACAGACTACCAAGCATGCAGGTATCTCGGTGGCATGGCCAGGAAACACAAGGAGATTCTGCTTCCTTTATCTTGCCCTGCTCATTGCAGCGAATCAGCATGGATCCATTCTTGCTGCTGGGCAAGGGCAGAGCAGTATGGAGCCTTGAGCAGAAGGTAGACATTGTAAATCAGATTGTCTGGAGAAACTGAGACTTTTTTTATCTAACAAGACCATGTAAAACACTGACGTTAGCAGCATGGAAGGAATGGGGGTACAGTACTCCAATCTATATTTAATTTTTCTTTGTGTTCTGTTCTAAGAGCTTAGCCTAGAGTCAAAAATCTTGTCATTAATGTTCAAAATTTATTGGTGTATTAGAGATGATTTCAAAAGCATGGAGGAAAAAAAATTAAGTGATTTTGCCCTGCTTACTGAAAATGCTTCCAACATTGTTTCCAGAATATTTCAAATGAACACATTTTGAAGCATCACACAGGGGTATCACTGTATAGAAACATTCTAGTTATAGATTTTATCAGTTGTTATTGCATGTGCCAGCAAGAATTTCTTGTTGTTTGTAACCTTTAATCTATATATTCCTGTTTTGTAAAGCTGTTCCATTCTAAACATCCAGGCATGTTTGAAATAATTGAGGCTGTTTAACAGAGTCAAGTTGAGACCTACACACATTAACTAAGGCACTATTATCTGCTTTGCAACTTTATACTAATGCTATTATAAAAATATATATATTTGTGTAACTTACCAAAATAACTTTATTTACTTCATAGTTTCAGATGTGTTGCATTCATTCTGTTCTCTCCCACAAATTGGTGTAAAGGGTGGTATTATCTTTCATACTTTGCAACAAAAGGCAGTCTTCTATGACCACCCTAATTATAGGAAGACTCTACACTGAAAAATAAATCAAAATAGATCATTCACTGTTAAGAAGAAAAAATAGAAAATAACTTTTTGACATTCATAGAATTTTAGCCAGATGACTACAATTGGCACTCTGAATCTGTCACCCCAATCATTCCCTGTTCTTTCTCCACCCCTTCCCTAACAATCTGCCTTCATTAGGTAGGCTGGGTTAATATAGACATTTTCACTTATTACTTACCTTTGGCATAATGTAATTTATATTATGAGCAGAAATATTGGTTTTAAGGAATACAGAATAGCACATTAGAGAATTAAAAAAAATCTCATTCCAGCTGTACCTCCTAACTCCCACTTTCCAAATCTGAATGTTATTCTGACTATCACACATTTAGGAGTTAACATATCAAGCAGTATTTTCCAGAGGTAACTACCCTTCTGCCTGGCCTTGGTGAGTACCTCCCAGGCGGCTAATGTAATTGCTCAGTGTGAACTACATGAATAGTTGGAATTTTCTCGTCTTCCTCTTGTCACCAGAACTTCAAAGGTGCCACAAACTTCTAGAGAGACATGTACCAGCAGTTCCAAAGCTGTCAATTATAATGAAACTCAGTTGTCCACAAGTGAAAACAACAGTCTAATAAGCAGAGAAATGTCATAGGTTTGACAAAGTTAATTTGGAAGATTATTTGTGTAAAATACAAAACTGGAATAAATCTTCCTAGTTTGGTTATGCCTGTGAGAAGATATTACCTGTACTCTCACAAAATCCATGAAAATATCATCTATACCTCACATATGCATGGATATACTAGGGCAGTCACTGGTAGGTATACATTACACAACCTTTTCTGAGCCACAGACAACACAAAACTCTTAAGACTTACCAGGTAAGACTGCAGAAATTCATTATTTTAGACCTGGAGCTAGCAGCCCTTTGAAGCCCCAGCTGCACCAGGTGGTCTGTACAAAGGCAGTGGCTACAGGCTGCTCAAAAACTTTGCAGTCTTCATCAAGAAAGTAGACAAAGTACAGGAGCTGCTGAAGTCTGACGGTGTACTTGAGACTTGGAACAAATAATTATGTAAGTTCTTACAACACAGATTCATTTGTGGAGCTGTGGCAATAATCAAAGGAGTTTGTTTCTTCTCTGTCCTAAGCTCTGTTATTGGTGTTCAGCTTTTAATATATAAATGATGCTTGATTTTAGCAAACTGCTATGAGAATGCCTGAGTTCCATTTACAGCAACCCTCCCAGAGATAATTATTTGTAAAGCAAGCAAATAGTATATATTATAGCAATTATAGCGATATGACACATCCTATTGCAATATAGCAGTATGATAGCAATATAATACATCACTGCCTCCACCTCCTCTCCCTCCCTCCCCTTAAGAATACAGATATCCTAGAAATGTTCTTATTACCATTTATCAAGTGATGAGGAGAGGCACAGAGAGAGTAAGTAGTCTGCCTCAGATCAAGTCCCTAGAGCCTGACGTGATCTGAAGTGTTGGGAATTTAGGTGAAATTAAATATAGTTTTGAGAGAATTTGTTGGATTATATCTATAGTTAAAAAATAAAAACAAAAAGAACCAACCAAACAAACAACGAATCAAAAAAAACTCAACAGTTGTTTCATTGTGAGTAGCTATGTCTTATTGGCTCAGTAAGAAAAAGTCTCAAGGATCTCTTTAGATTTTGGACCTGTCACTTTAAAGTATACCTAGCTCCTATCTTTCCCAAAGAAAGATTTTTGTTCTGTTTTTCCCCAGGGACAACTCAAGAGTCTCAGTATCACAAGAACAATAGCTAATACCAGACTACTCAGAAATCAGATTTTATTTCCTCAAGTCAAAAACTTTCCTCTCTGGCAATGCTGGAATGTACGTAATGGGATGTCAGACAGCAGGTGTGATTAAAGTAATAGTGTAATTAAAAAGAGCTAGATGCAGGTATAAAAAGCGATTTTTTTTTTTTCAGACTGGTTTGCCTCAGTAGGGAATAGCTTGCTGCAGATCTTTTGCTGCTTTCATGATGGAGTCATTTTTTTTGTTTCTTTAGCTGTCTTTTTTAAAGGGGATTTTCATCATGAAAGAGAAAATTTTATTGTCACAGACAACACAGGAGATACTCAGCAGGTAACAGAACTCGGTCCTGTGCCCCTGTGACACATGGAGAATGAGTGTCAATCTTTGAAAGCAGAGGAGAGAACATAGAGCTGGCTGATTTCACTTAAAGATAAGGACTGTAGGAATAATACATGACCTGTTGTGCAGTGTTTCAATAGCTGAAATATAGACAGAAAACTGATTAAACCTCTGGATTTAATTTGTTGAAAAATATTTGAAAATTATACAATTTCTTGTTAAATATTAAATGAACATCTGATAATGAAATGCTTAAGTTATATAGGCTACTTCATACGACCTCTACCATCACAAGATAATATCACCATAATCTGATTTCTAAGAAGTGTGTGTGAACAGGCATCAACCTGCTCCTGAGATCCAACACCAAGCCTATACAAAAGATTTACTCTATAATATTTTTGTTTCCTTTTCTTGACATGACTTTTTTGCAAGTATACTAATATAATTTTGGATGTGATTTTGCCTTATTACATTATTTTATGCCAAGCAGAGGGGCTGTGTGTTTGTCACTCAATGATTTGTTTTGCTCAACCAGTGTCAGCAACTATTTTTTACATGAGGACTTTTTGTTGATAAAATTATGTTAAATGGATGTTTTGTGAGATTTCTGTCCCCTCTGCCTCCCACAACCCCACAAAACTTGGCATTACCCTTATGGTTTCAGGCTGGTTATATCTCTGCCTACTGCCTCCTTGTCTTTAAGTGGATTCCTGTAGAGGTCGTGCCTCTTGGCCAGAATGCGCCGCATCAATTCCTAAGCTGGCACACTGCTAATCAGTGCGTTTATAGGTAGGTCTGATGGAAATCAATAACTGTTGCATTCCTCTTTGTAAGTCTGTGACCACTGGGAAATATAACAGCTAAAATACCCCCTTTAAACCAGCATAACTTGTTTCTACCAGGGGAATAAAGCATTTAAATGAAAATTATTTTAAAACTAAGAACATCTACCTGCATAACCGTATCTGTTAAATCCTCCCATTCTGCAATGGCTGCCTAAGCAGGGCCAACTTTCTCAAATACCCCGATATGCAGTAGCTCAACTTTTTATTTAGAAAGATTAAAAAATAATAGGCAAAGACTTCAAGATACTTCTGCAGCACCCTGCCTTGAATGCTGCATTTTTCTTTTTCATTGTTCTTACAGTTCTTGACTGAGAAACTAGCCAGTGTGTTCAGTCAGAAAACATTCACACTGTCAGATCAGCGTACACCACCATAAACTGCCCATTTTATTACAAAGACTGCATTCTGTCACAGCCAGCTTAGCTGAAGAAAACAAAACTCAGTGTATATGAAAGAAAAGCATTCCTAAGTTGACATTATTGGAGATTGAACCCACTGATAACCACATAATATGTATAACAGCCACAATGACTCCAAAAGGCTTCATGAAAGATTACAATTGTGCTTATTTTTTTTTGAGGTTAAAGATTTAAGAAAGAAACAATGGAGATGATCTCGTTTCCTATACCAAATTATAATGATATTTTACAAATGTATAAGTTAAAGACCTTTACTAGAAACAGAATAAACTTGTTTTGCCATTTCAAGACAGGAAAGGACATAAGTAAACAGAGCAGTCAGAGGAGTGTGAGAGACCCAAAGCTGCACAAAACCAAAGAAAAAAATGGTGGAGTGGGGGGGACCAGTGAGATTGCAGACAGATGTGTGTAAGCAAAATTGACTCAGTGTTCGCTTTCCTGTCAGTTTGTTGAGATAATTAGGTTAACTTGCAAAGAAAGATCATTAAAATGGTATCCACCATTTTCTACTGACAGAAGAAAAAAAAAATCCACTAAATAAAAATACCCCATATTGTTTCAGTGGGTTTGAATTTTCCTGCTTAATGCATAGAGACTATTTGTTGTTAAATATTTATGTAACTAGGATATTATTACAAATTATATAAATGATGTTATATGTAGAATAAAAAGGAAAGCATATATTTTAGTAGTTACATTATATTCTCTAGTACACCAAATTTGGTGCACAAAATACATCCTAAATATTTACATACAGCAAGAGGCAGAAACTGGAAGCAGTGTTCAAGCATAAATTTTATTAGACTATAATTTCAGAACCCTTCTCTCCAATAGTCAATCCAAGGAGATGGTATTTCCTCACAGTTTATTTAGTGTGCAAGCTTGAAAATCTAAAGCAACGCACATCCCTTTCCTTTTAAGGGGGAATCACATTCCTGAGTTCGCGCCATTAACTGGGCTTTAGAGAGAATTTTGGTACTGCAGTGATATTCTTTCCCAGCTTCAGGAAAGCTCATTGCCAAGCAACTCACCACCAAAACAAAAAGGAGACTGGGAAGCTGGTATATTTTTTGCTTCATTGTTTGCTCCCAGCAAACTCATTTTATTCCAGAATCTGGGCATCCTGGTAAACTTCTGCAATTGTTGCATTGAAGGGAACACTCTGTTCGTAACAACACAGTGCAAAAATACCAGAAAGACCTGGAAGCTTGCAGCAAGACTGACAAACAAATAGAATTACCTCCCCTTCATTCCCACATTCAAAAGCATTACAGAGAAAAACTCAGTAACGACAGACAAACTTGGAAGCATGTTTCAGAGCTGATGAGCAAGTCGGACATAATCCTCCCCTACAGAAGGCCTATAGAACCTTGCCAGTCTTTTGGGATGGCAAACAGATGGTGGGAAGAATGCAGTGACAGCTTGAGAAGGCTGTGCAGCTATCTATAGATGGAGTTCTGGTGTTAACATTAACCCAAAGGTTCTTAGGAAGACAAGGAGCAGCTGAAAAAAAAGTTACAAAAGCAAAATGCACACGTGTGAGATGAAAGAGCTGTGCTACTTCTTATCTACCAAGGGAAGATTTAATTATATTCTGCAGAGGGTACTAGAGGAAAGGTGATATAAAAAAGCTCAGGTTTTGTCTGGGAACTTTATTATTTGCTCTTTTATTTCACTTAAGCTGTTGCAAATTGGACCAAAGGAAAGTGAGTTATTATTTTTGCCTTATCCAGTGAATTTCTCCATTACTAATATTTTTGACAGATGGTACTGTTAAACTCAGAGCTAGGAAGAAAAACATAATATCATAGTAAATACAATAAGTCATCATTTTGAGGATCTCTAATCATTCTTCCAAAATGAAAAATTTGGATTATTTTACTGATAAAGCCACATTAAAAAAAAAAAAAAAAGTCTTTCTATTCCTTTTTTTCTCTTTCCCACCTCTCAGAAGGTCACCGCATATCTGTATGCATGGAGGTGAATTGCTGCAGTTTTAGGGTTTAGTGTCTTTTCTCTTCCTACCACCCAACAACCAGGAACTCAGCAACCAAACTCCTCAGGAGCAGGATTTTGCCAAACACAGAAAAAGTAGTGGTTACTGTTTCAGTGTGGGTCCCATGATATTGACAAAGGGTATCTTCAAACATTTCTGAGTTAATGATATCTGGTAGAAAGCCTGAATTTCACAGGATATAAGCTTAGTCATAGCGAGTTGAATATGCTTTATCTCAGCAAAAGAGGAATCTAGAGCCTGTCCAAGTCTTGGATAGGAAGCCTGGTATCTGATTGATGAAGACCAGACAAATGCTAGACCTTGGAAAATCAACCATGCCAAGAGACTAAACTTTTAGCCTTGATAGGAGGCAGAAGAAATCTACCATCATGGCATTATCTTCCCAGCAGACAACGGTGTCGCCTCCTTCAGTACGGCTAGTGTAGAGAGAAATTTGCCATAACTTCTTTCAGTGCCCCCTCAGAAGTCGTCGTGTCGACAAAGGCAACCCTGTGTTCCACAGACAAATGTGACTTAAGCATATTTTGTTAATTTTGAGAATAAAGATGAGAGGGCCAGTAAGAGTTCAGAACACATGTATCTTCTGCACAAACAAATACGAAGAAAAATGAAAAATTAGGTAGAAAATAGTTATCAAGTCTTGAATATGAGATAGAACAGAACACCTGCCTTCCCCACTATATAAAATGGCTAAACACAAAAGATGAAACAAATACTCTTTTCTAGGCAAGTAGGTAGAACTTGACAGTAGGGCATAACTCAGAAATATTATTACAGTCATGAATATGCAATCAGAAAAGGGAGAGATTTAGACTTTTCACTGTGGCTGTAAGCCACATGCTTAATGCAGCTTCCAGTGCTCAGCTGAAGCTAACGCAAAAGGTTATGACAAATCTGTACCAAAAAAACCTGCGGTATGCTGTTTATTCTCATACAAAGCCCTCACATACATCTTGTAACAAAAGTGGAATCACAGGCAAATAGAGTTAACAAATTGGTGTCAGCTCAACTCTGTGCTATTATACTTGCCAGCATAAACACAGATGAAGCCTGCATGGAAATATCAACCTAAAATGAAAGAGAACGGCCTAAAAGGCAGGCCAGAAACTCACCAGCCAAACTCCTCAGGACCAGGATTTTGCCAAAGCCAGAAAAAATAGGGGCTACTGTCTCAATATGGGTCCCATGATATTGACAAAGGGTATCTTCAAACCTTTCCAAGTTAATGATATCTAGTAGAAAGCCTGAAAGCCTGTAGCCTTGATGCTATTTCTGATACCATTTGCTACTAATATTTGAAGACAAATAAAAAGGATGCGCTATTGGGTTTTATTTCCTGGATTAGGGTGCTGGACACACTGCTCTATATCCAGATGTGCAGCGCTCCAAAGGCATTCACTGCCTGTTGCTCTTTACATAAAACAGCCTGCTGGGAGCTGTCATGAGATTCTGTTCGCCCCAGCCAACATTCCCTTCTGTATACACTTTATTACTTTTCTTGCCACTTAATCGTCTAGAGAAAATGCTCCTTCATTTCTTTCTACCTTCAAATCAACTTTAACACCACCAGTGGAGTTAGAACACCAAAGATGAGCTTATATTCAAGTCAGGGAGGTATAAGCAGGCTGCGAGGCTACGTGGTGTCAGAGATGCTCCTCTGTCTGTGTGCCATATTCATGAATATAGCCATCTTATTTCCCCTGATGTGAAATAAGTATATTAATATCTAGCCTCTGAATTTAGACTCACAGCTACAAGTTACCAGCAGAATGCCTCAGACATTACTGTTTCCAAATACCACACTGACAAGCTGAGCAAGCACAAGATGAGCAAATATACAAATGTTCAGGAATACATAACAAGATAATTAATCACCTGGAAAGACAGACATTAACAATATAATTTCCTATGAAAGCCATTTTATAAAAAACACATGAGGTTTGGCTAATACAGCTATATCATGCAGTGTAGTGAAATGAGGAATTTATTCTACCAAAACTCCTCAAATATACAGAGCCTACATTGCAAACTGCATTCCACGTTCAGATCCAATACTTCCAGAACTTGCTTGTGGATGGCATTTGTGAACTTACTCCTTTCTCATCACTGTCTAGTAGTCTGGACCCCACTGTAGTATAAATCATCTTCGCTACCCAGCTAGCTTAGTTTGCCTTACACTGAGGATGTGAAAAATTGCAAATCAGAACAGACTATGAAGGATTCAGGCTGTGGATATTTTCTACTTGTAGATTCTAGTATCAGGATGATTTTGTCCAAGGGCCTCTGACCTGTAAGTCACGCAGAGCATAAACTCAAGCTGTACCACCAACACACATTCAGAAACCACCTCAAAAACTGAAGTGAGTTTGGATGAATCAAGGGCTCATATTTTATGTGTTCTCTAGATGTAGCCATAACATCTATTGAAGAAGTAACCTGTTACTCCTCAAATGAAAATCCAGTGGAAGGCTCTTTGTCAGAAAGGACAGGAAAATCTTATTCATTCTGAAGACTGGCCTATCTCTGGGATAGGAAAAAAAAAAAAAGCAAACATTTCAAAAGTAGTCCATTTAAGGCAGCAGATTTGCAGTATTCATGGGCTCCTTATTAGATTTGCCCTTCTTCAATTTTTGGTTTAGTCACAGGAAGGTGAATGAAAACTTTATCTGCTTGTTTGAACATACTCTTCCCTACTGTATTAGACCTTTTTCAACTAACACATAATCAGAAATTAAGTTCTCACTACCAGCTGTGGAAATGCAGCTGAGGGAAAACTGAAAAGTTTTAATTTCCCAGTGCCCCTATAATGCTGCAGCTGTAACGGCGCTGGTTTTTTGTCAAGATCCACAATTTTCTTGTACTTTCTTTTTCACATCTGATTCCAGGATGTTGCAACAGCAGTGCACCCGGGAGGACGACTACGGAGGAAACCATTGCAAGAGACACTCACTCTTATGGGTCTTAGTCTAAAAATCTTTGCAGAGGAAAAGAAAAAAACAAAAACAAAAAAAAAGCCCACAAAAATATATTTATATGCACATGAGCTTCTCTTCATGCTAATATCATGTATTACTCTTGAATTGCAAAAGAAAAACTATGTTGCATTTATACTCAAAGTTGTTTCAATAAATATTAAAACCAGAGCCATTTAAAATGACAGCAGTTTTTAAAACTCATAATTTATAAAGGTGTCTTTATAATTCTTATATCTGCAGGAAAAGCTTTTGGGGCAGTGTTCAAAGCTCGCTGTAACTGCAGTTGTTAACATCCAGTTGAAAAGCATAAAGATATGTTGTTCATTTGCAGTTTTTATCTGTGTTGTCTTACAAACATTCATTGTTGAAGTGAAACAGAAATGTGAATTAAATCCCAGGCTACTAGAAATTAGTATACATGACAACAGAATTATCTGGAACTTAGGGATGACCTCCATGGTTCAGAGAAAGAGATTAATCAAAGCACAAGTTATAGTTTCCAATTTACTGTGAAACAGAAGATCCTATTTCCTAATAACTATAGAAATAATACATCCACTAGTTTTAGCAGATGGTAACAAATAACTAAAAGCCAATGCTTCAGTTTTGGGGGGCATGAATCACTGCAGATGAAAGCTAGGACTACATATGTTCAATTGCAATTTTTAATCAGTGTATTGAGTGGTATATATACATTTAAATATCCACCCTTAAAAAGATGTCATTTGTATTCGTTTTCAAGCCATTCAAAACTCAATCAGACAGATCCAAGCTGATGTAAATTGTCATAGCTGCATGAAAGGCACTGAGGCCAATGCAAATTAACACCAGTGGAGAATGAGTCTGAGTATTTGGCTGTTTGAAGAATCTGCCATAGAAGGCTTACTCTGGTGATTTCTCAGTCTTAAAGCTGATGAGGGTTAGGGATGTTGGCAAGGGCTAGGCAGAACTCTGAGGAGCTGTGTCAGAGCATCACAGAGCAGAATTTGACTCCTGATTTTACCTCAAAGTGGTACCCCCAGAAAGAACATATTAACTGTAAATGTAATCAGCTTAAACTCTTTGAGTCTCATTGAATACGCAAGTGAATTCTCCCAAGCCATATGAAGCTACAGTCCCTATGGAACATAATTTTAATTTAATGTTCTTATGTTAATAACTAGGAAATGCCATGGCATTTAAACTGCAGGACTGCATTGTAGCCAACTTCTTTATCAAATTTAAGGCTACTCCTTATCACTGTCTGAGGAATGTACCTCAGATGGGGCAAGCAGAAGGTAAAGAGGGGCAAATGCTCTTTACAATTAACATTAAAGGCATGGGACCCCAAGGCTACAGTTTGACTACAGGAGCAGTTCTACCCAACTGGAAAAAAAATACAACATGCAGAATACCTGTCTAAATGAATGTGATGCTGCCTAACATAAATCAATACTGAGTCTTCTCAAGTGAGGAGCTAAGATATCTTTCAATGCACCTGACATTCTACCTATCATTTTTGAGTTCTAAAATGCTACCCGAACTCCCATGTAACACTCCCAACTGCTGAAATGCAGAATCTGATCTGTAAGCAAATTCATTTGAGCATCCTAATCACTTGTTAACTCCACTGAGGACTCATCAACAATTCTTTTGTATTAGTCATGCAATTATTACTATTACTTATGCTTGTGTAGCAGGTGTGTCCTGCCTTTTACATTTCAAGAAATATGAAAGTTTCCAATGCAGCAAATTTTTGTTAATTAAGTATAGAGGAAAGGACAAAGTAGTCTCCTTTTTACTACTAAAGAGGTGCACCAAGGAAATGAAGAAACTTGCCCAGTAAACCCATTTCAAGCAATTTCTCAAGGCCCCTCTTAGCTGTAGTCTCACAGTTGACCTCAGACAAGGCTGTGTATGTGAAGGCACAATGTCAGTGAAACAGCCAAAACCCAAGACAGCTTTGCAAATAACACTCTTCTCTCTGAATTTCATTCATACACTTTATAGAAGGAGGACAGTAGCTTCTTTTTTTTTTCTTCTGATCAGAATTACATGCAAAGACACATAGATAACCAAGTTCCTAATTTCCATCAATTTTCAGTGAGGCTGATTTAAGATTTTTTTCTTGAAACTCTATTTCCATCTCCACTCTCTCTAAAAATATTGTTTTTCAGCTTCCTGCAGGTAATTCAAAGCTTCTTACATGTAAAAGTCACTTGCAAAGATTTCAGACACCCCAGACTTCAGTTTCAGGATGGTCAAAATGTTTAATGTGTTTTTTCATTAGAAATACAAATCTTAATAAAACTAAAATGCTATTATAGTTGCAGCGAAACTTCATAAATGTTGAAAAGAAATATTTTGTTCACAATTCATTACCTCCACAGCTGTAATTCTGATATCCCTTTTTACATCGAGACTTAGGTTCCCAAGTCACCTTGATGGATCTGAAAAAATTGCCCTCTTCTGCATATGCTACTGTATAAGCAACTATCAGGGCACTGTGCCACCCGGCATGCAAGTTAACCAGCCAGTCTTCAAATAGGGGGTTGTCATAGCTGGAAACATGAAACAGATGCTTTTCTTCATATCAAAAACCTAGAGCTAGATGCTAATTTAATTTACACAGTATTTCACACAGATGTTGAAAAATGTCAGGAAGACCACAGCTTTGTGAGAATGTGCAAGAAAGACCTTTCCACAGAAAGGACAGCTTCTGTGAAGCTCAAGTCAGAGCCATTTGAGAGCATTTCATCAAGTGAAAGCTCCTTTTCCGCAAAAAAAACCAAAAAAACCAAAACTATTTCATTCAGTGCATGTGCAGAGCCTAGCACATCACATCAACTCTTCAGTCTTCAACTGGAACACATGTGTGATACTGTGGTGGTAATTAACAATGGTGCCATTGAGATGCTTATTAAATAATTAATTTTATCTCCTGCCTTCTGCAGCAGAATACTTGCACATTCCCTATACACAGAGTAAAACAGTCAGAATACTACTCCTGTTCATACAGGCTGATATCACATTTCACCTTGCTGCCAGAGAAAGTTAGTAAACATTGATCTCTGTTCGGAAATCCTTTTGATCAGACACTTGGTTTTGTCTATCAGCTCTTTCAGATTTTTGCAACTTACCCTCCATGGACCACTTAAAAGAAAACACTGGTCAAATTCTGAGCTCTGTGCATCTCTGAGCCTGTCTTCCATACAAATACAGTCCTCCTTTCCACTCCAATAGATTGCTCACAACATAAAGCTAAGAAATACAAAAAGGACTGTATAATAATTGAGGAAATGCACTGATGAATGGCTTGTTCTTTTAATATAATTGTAGCTCTCCAAACAGCAACATTAGGACAGTATCTGCCTTCAGAAACAAATTGTCAGCTGTAGGATCCCACATTAGCAACATCATTA
Source organism: Nesoenas mayeri (assembly GCF_963082525.1). NCBI lineage: Eukaryota > Metazoa > Chordata > Aves > Columbiformes > Columbidae > Nesoenas > Nesoenas mayeri. The sequence continues at coordinate 13,405,087 of NC_137560.1, forward strand.
GCCAATTCACTGTTGGATGAAAACCTTCTCATCTTAAACACTCCTACTTATATTGAACTTCACCCACCCATGCTAGTCATTTAATTTTAATGTTTCATTTCACCCACTGTATTTATCTGACTTTTTTTTTTTTTACTTGATAATTTTAATCTGTCTCATTTTGCTTTTTAGTGAAAAAGCTGTGTTTAACCTTGCTGTACTTCAGCTCCTTACCTCAATACAATGGTTAATGCCATTTTCTACTGAGCTTTAGAAACATGAAAAAAATACCACGTTGATGAGGACTGTATTGAATAACTACTCATTATACCATAAAAGTTCCATTATAATAGAGTACAGAGATTACCTTTGGGCTAATAAGATAAATGAAAAAGGGATCTAAAGCTGGACTTACATTACAAAGATTACATTTACTGCATGTTTCACCTTAGGGTCTCTGCTCATGTTTACCAAGACTTAAATATCATAATCCCCATGAGAAGACTAAGGTACAAGAAAATTAAATAACATTTATTATTTAGAACATTTTGTAACTTTGTTTAGAGATACCAGTTTTCTAACCAATCAGATGCTACTCCACTCCAAACCCAGAAGAAGGGGCTGGAATTATATGCACTTACTTCACAGGATACAGTTGCGAAGTTGTGATCCTTTCCCTCTTTCTATCTCCTCCCATCTTATGCCAGACCTATGTTCTCTATCATCTCCTTCTCCTGCTACGACATCAGAATTTCTAACCAGAAACTCTCATGCAAGGACGTAGGTGAAAATTCATGCTGTGTTATCAGTGTGCCTCAGCAAATATTTACTGTTAATATGTATTATCTCTGTTGGGATAAGCAAGATATCTGCCAGCCAAGAGCTAGTATTCTATTGTGCTAGACTCAGTAAATGCACGGTGTGATATAAGTCCCTTCTCTGAGGATCTGATATTTCTTTCTGGGTTCAGTGGAATTTCTACACAAAGTACCACAGTGAATCGTGTGGTGCTCCAGCAGTAACTTGTCATAACTGTGCTTTTGACAATTTGGGATAAAAGCTCCTCTTAGGTCTGTAATTTCTATAGCTCCATATAAAAAGAAAATGGACCGAAAGGAACAATGTTGCCAGCTGAAAAAATAAGCATTGCAAGGGCCTGTGCCTCACATTCTTCTCTTTCAGTGACCTCTAAGATCTAAAGGAGATGGTAAAGATCCAAGACTAGGAGTTAGGAACCAATGTGACCTTTTCTCTAAGCCAGACAATAAACAGTAAAGGGTACTGTTAATGCAGTGCACAGGCATTTAGCCACATGTCTCATTAACTTTAATGGAAGTCTCACCTAAATATCTGAACATCACTTTGAAAGTATACCCTAAAGTGTGATGTCTGGGGGAAAAAAATTGCCAAGAGAGAAATATGAAAGTGCAGGCCGAATACAAAAGTACATGTGTGGGTGGGAATACATAGGGGTTATTTGTGTGTTCACTGTGAAAAGAGGTAGCTAACCTCCCAACCAGACATGAAGGTTCTTTGAAGCAGTCAATAGAGGGGTAGAACATAACTAGATGGGAAAGGTATCAAAGGACTGGTTCCATTAGCAGCAGCAGGGATAGCTATAGAAAAACATAAGGGGAATCCATAGGGAATATCAATCTACAAACCCCAGTGTGACAGTTTTATGTTTCACCGTAATTTAATATAATAGAGAGATGTAGGCACTAAAGCATTCAAGTTAAAGTATTCATGAATAATAAAATTATATTCATTTTATCTGGTCACATTCTATTCAAAATTATTTTACTACCTTCCAAAGGGTAAATCTGGCAAGGTTTTTGAACATGTTAAGATAATTTAAAAGTAACTGCTTAAGTTGTTTAAACCTTTAATGGCTTCTTCCTTTTCAGTCTTTGTGAAAGCGTTGAATGGAAGGGGGAGGAGAGGAAAAATATAATGTGTATATAGAACAGAATTGGACAGGTTGTACACAACAGGACTTGAAAAATAAATCTGCTTACAAACAACTTCACATGTAAACACTGAAATGTTTTTCTCAAAGTTGGCTTTGAAACTAAAAATGGCACCATGAACAGGGCTGCTTTTTCCTATATACAAAATTATCATGGCTGTTCTTTTCTGATAGAAGCAAGTCTTAAGATCCCAATGGTCCCAAACTCTTTATTGTTCTTTCTAAGCCTCGTGCATAAACTGGCAATATGCCGATAGTTCTGTCCTTTTTCCCTCCCACTGGGACTGCTGTCTCAGGCTAACCCAGAAACACTGCCACCTCTGTGCCCCCTCACAAGGCCACCACTGCTTCATCCCGCTGTCTCAGCTGCTGGCTTTGACACTGTTAGCTCTGCAGCCCCACCGGTAAAGGTGACAGCCAGGACAACACTGCATCATGCCCTTCAACACCCCCCGTTCTCATTGCACAGAGCAGAAATACCCAAGTTACTCTCACAAACCAGCACAGCTTTGCAAAAAATGGTTAACCTGAGCCCTGTGTCACGTCTCTCAACAAAGCACCAAGGTACATTCCATCGTACAGAGACTGCTGCCAGCAGCGGCAGCACAAGGTGTAGAAGCCTAGAGGGAGAACTCGCTGCTGCTCCCACCAGCTTGTGGGGCTGGCACCTGAATGCACTGAGTTGTGCTATATCCACGCACTCTCACAGCACTTTCGAGGTTTTGAGCTCTGTAAATCATAGAATAGGAGTGAGATTTTTATTTCTAGTATAGCATGGGAATTATTCCCCTGGAAGCTTCAGGCCTGATCGAGAAGAGCTTTTGGGCACGTGCTGAAAACACATGAATAACCCAATAACATCAAGCTGCTTGGTTCCTCCCTTTCACCCTGGGATTTGGCATGCTTTTCCTAGAGCCAGACAAAGGAAACTGCAAATCATTAACTAAATAATCTTTGCACATGACAAAGACATTAATCAAAATGTCGGTATTCACGTTCCAGAGGGGCATTTAAACCATCATCTATTCATTCGCTCCAATATAACCCAATGTCACTTCGACTGAACAGCATTCAGACTTCTTTCCAAAAGTATGACAGTATCTAAACTAATTTTAGCTTTATGCAACAACTTCCATTAAAAAAAAAAAAATGCAGTATTTATTGGATCGAGCAAAAGAAAAAAATCAGTCATGAAAGCCAGTATTGTGTCAAGCAAATAGAAGGAAATATTCAGGATTTGAACACACACAGCCTGTCACCTGGAAAAACCTTAATAATAAAAAACAGCCAGTCTTTTCTTCTCAACAGTGCAAATCTGATTGTTAAATTCCCATGTGCCCCGGTATCCCCTCCCTCTCATTTCTCAACAATTCAAATACCTCAATTTTAAATCCTTCAAGAGCAAATCTTCAACTGTGCACAAAATATAAATTCCAAAAACAAAAATTCCCCAAACAAAACAACCTACATCCCTTTCAAGCCTATATCACCACGCATTTATTTCTCCCTACAACAAAATATTTTTGTCATGAGCTAAACAAAACATAAATGAAGTCTAGAAATCCTGTTATATCATACAAATTATCCCACAATGGGAAACAAGACTGGTTTACCTCTCTAGAGAGAGCAAGAAACAAATACTAAGAAAATAACTTTCCAGGAAATGTCCAGTTTCCTTATTATTTTCCTTCTTATTAGGAAACTGCAGAGAAACAAAGAGTTGATGCTTTAATGTAATCCCTGCTCTAATACATAACTGTCATACTGAACCTCTCTTTCTTGTTGGAAAATTGGTAGTTCTGAAGAGACAATACAAGATATCTGAAAAAAAATTAGGTTTGAAAATAGCTTTATGTAGTAAATGATGTAATTATCATAGTTTTTAATGCAAGTCCTATTGGCTCTGATGAAGCATTTTTATCACCTTGAAGTATGCCTGCAGAGAGAAGGTAAAATGACTGACAGCATATCCTGACAGGGGTTTGTGAGCAGCATATGTCGAGCAATCTTAATATAGTGATTCAGTCAACAAGAAAAGGTTTCCTGAAAAAAGTCACAACTCAGCACATAACAGAGGTCTCCTCCTTTAAGTAAAAGCTTTGTCATTAAGCTGTAAGTCTAATTTAATTTAACCAACTTCATTGTGCTTCCTATCACCTGGAGGTATTTTGAGGACACAGACATGCTTGTTTCTGGCAGGTCAGCTTCTCACACAGCAATTTTTCTGCAATCTTATTATTTACATAGGGAATAACTTCTAATGGTTTTGTGTCTTCATTAACAAGAATAATGGGGAAAAGAGGTTCACCTAAATGGTATGATCATGTAAATATAAAGTGTTTTTAATATATTTTTAGTTAAAAAATTAGTGCATTGCTATCTCATGAGATACATTCAGGCAATTTACTCTTATCCCAGTTTCTTCAGTCCTAATAAAGACCTTTGCTTATCTAGCTGTTCATTACACAATATTCCCATAGCAGAGGGTGACCAAGGCATTTGTACTGATCCCATTTACAGTTTCTGCCACTTATTTCATAGCTGCTGCTTACAGAAGCCAATTGGCAATAGCAAAGTACTTTGCTCTTCACTTATGGGCTGCTGGAAGAGAAAAACATTGAAAGGGAAATCTTCCATGTATCTAGGTTGAAGTTTGGCCTCCCAATTACATCATACAGCCTCTGAAAGTTCCCAGGTCCATGCAAGATCTATCAAAACTCAGAGAAATTACCCTGTTTCTCGGAAGAGTTCATTAACCTGGACCCTGCACTACCCTCCCATGGCTGTATTGACTTCTTCCTGGCCCAGAGCTCATTTCTGGATTAGGATATAACTTGTGAAACTGTTCCTATTCCCACATGTCATCATTCCTAACCTAAAACCCCAGCTCCCGCACTGATGCCTCTTGTCTGGGCCAATCCACTTCCTGCAGCAAATAGATGTGATAAACATAGCCAGGTAGGTGCATGCGGAAAATAAATAATTAGAGGATACAGTCCGGGATTGCTGTAAAATGGAGAAGTGCAGAACTCATGTGCATGGCTGGAGAGCAGTTCCTCAACTTGTAAAATTAGGTAGAGATAGAAACAATATCCAAGAAGGTCAGATACTTTTTTTTAATTTTGCGTGCATTACTGTCAGCTCCACTAAAATCACCTGTCACCAGCTATTATTTTCCATTAACAGCAACTGTGGCTCATGTACTCCATTGACTACACTGGACAGGACAACAGAACATTTACAGTCTAAAGACTCAATTCTGTTAGTGATTTAAATCTTCTACACCAGGGGTGTCAAACTCATTTTTACCAAGGGCCACACCAGCCTCACGGTTGTCTTCAAAAAGCTGAATGTAATTTTAGTTACATTTACACAGTCCTAAAATTACATTCAGTCCTTTGAAGGCAACCGTGAGGCTGATGTGCCCTGATCAAAATGAGTTTGACAACCCTTTTCTATACCATGCTCTGTAGTCATAATAGCAGATTGCAGAAGTTTAGGTAGCATCTGCCTCAAACATGAGCTTCACAGTTGATTTCACCCACTAGTTCCAGAGTACTCAAGACTTGAACATATACACCATGTAGGACATGCAGTTTCTGTGCTGGTCTCCATGTGAATCCAAACTTCAGCCTAAAAAAAAGAAAAAAAATCCTTGAAAGGACCAGATGGCAGGTAACATCTTTTCCTAGTATTTTGTATTCTTAGTGACTTAACCTTTGTTACTTGAATTAATGTGATGAAGTGCTGATTGCAAACATTGATAGTTAACATCTGTGCATAGTACCTTGTTTTAGCATAGAATTCTATAATCGTGATGTCTACAGGCACTAACACAGTGAACAAGTCTGTTAGGTATCTATTGCTAGGTTTAAAACAATAAAAAACTAAAAACACACAGTAATCACCATCACCTAGGCTCAGCCATAATAGGAACATGAATAAGGAGGTCTGGCTGGTGAGGACAGGCTGGCTGGGTCACTACTAGTGAAGGTGCTAGAGCAGGGCAGCAGTCACAAATCGAGGGGTTGGGAATGCAAAGCCACAGTTTTGAACACTGAGCTCAGGCTTTAGGGAATTTGTTGGATGCCCTGTTGGCAGCAAAACCAAAGATTTTCATATGTGTTTGCTGGGCCAGGCAGTTTTGGATGGGAAACATGGTGCATAATTCTTCTTCTAACTGCCACTGCAGAGCACAGCAGCAAGCCCCACTCCAGGTTGTCCTCAGAGGCCATTTGGAAGATGAGCCAGTGGCCACCTGCCTGGTAGGCAGAACTTTTTGTTCAGAGCACATCCCACAGCTGCTCTGCCAGATGAGCTGACTACCTTTGGGCTTCCAGGTGGGTCTCAAGCTGTTGTTGACTTTGAAGCTGTTCATGGTGGGCTTAGTTCTCACCAGAGGGATCATCACTTTTCATCCCTCCTCCTGCCACCCTGCAGCAGCTAACACCAGCTGAGATACTCAGCCAAGAAGTCCTTGAGTGCTCATGGCTGAAGTAAGGAACAGACAAGGACTCTGGAATGAGCACAGCTGGATGCAGACACAGTGGAGAATAGAGAGGAGGGGGTAAAAAGACATCCTCTGTTAGGTGCTCCACTCCACTAACAAGGAGCAGCCACGCAACCGCTTTTTCACATCTCCAGTAAATTCTCTTCTGCAATGTGGTTCCCTACTGGTTTGTCCCATATTTTATTTATTAACCTTAATGACAGACTTGGGGTGGGAAAAAATATAAATCACAACAGCCATAGTAAAGAGATAAAACATATACTACTCAGGTTCCTGCAGCAAAATATATTGAAGGGGGCTGACAGTTGGAACTGACATCTTAGTTGTTTTAAAGGGGTTTTTAACTTGATGGATATTTCTGCTACATATAGACATTCTTAAATTAAAATGAAGCTAAGCCAAAAAATATTTATCAAAGGTCATCAACTTATTATTAGCTGTGTAATAGTATTGTCATCATTTTGGCTTGCAGCTCACTGAAATTCTACTCATTGGTTTCAACAAGGTTGTGTCAGTAATGTTCTAATAAAACAAAAGGACAGTCCTTGCCCTAAACAGTTTACCTATACAATAGCATATATTGCCTTTGCTACTGCCTCTCTATTTTTACTTGTCATAACACAATGAGAACATCACTGATGTTACTGCAGAATAAACTGAAATTTCATTTATTAGATCTTAAATTCTTAGTTTCTGTCTCTGACTTCCACAGAAAGGTTACATATGCTCCTCTTCTAGCTCCCTTTTCTCCCCCACACACTCCCAGCCCCAGATCAGGTTCTTCATGCAGAGTATTTGGAAAAAATGAAGTTGGTTTTATGTTAGGACAAGGGTGTTCTACTTCAGTTATTTATTGCTGTAATCACCCCATGGAACTGTGCTTTCCTCAAATTGCACATATAAATTATCAGCTATTGCTCCTTCCTGCAAAGGTTGATGCAACCTCTTGTTTTACAGGTATAGTGAAATTTAGAGGTTAAAACATGCTTATGACTTGATTTTTCTCCCTGCTTCACCAGCTGCAAGGAAACAGGAAAAGAAGCCAACATATTACCATATGAGCAGCTTATATGCTAACTGGAATTATATATAAGCTTTGTGAAGCATTCTGAAGTACTATACATGAGCTTTGAGAGATCTAGCTTCTCAATGCTATTCATTTTCCAATTTTCAGCTTCAAAGACCTTGGGCATTCTCCTGTAGGCTCATCTACAAGCAGGAATCCAAGGTCTAGTCACATTGGATGATTTTCTCAGACACAGGATTTGTTGCAGCAGTCTTGAGACAAACCAGGAGAATAAAAAAAGGAAGAAACTTTATGCAATATTAGAGTTGCTTTTATTTTCTGCATAAGGCATGACAATACTATTGTCCTTCAGAGAGGAAAGCAAATTTACTTTGTGGAATACAACTAAAGTTATTATGGGTTTTGTACTTCATAATCTGCTTTTCACCACTTTTTTTGTGCACTTTCATGCAAAACTGTTCTTTGTGGTTCCATATTAGCTATTGTTGAAGATATGAGAGCTCCACTGAGTGCTAACAAACTGTACCACCCGAGTGCGGCTGTGGTCCAACAAGGGGTAATAACAGAAGCATGAAAGATGCCATGCAGCCTACTGAAGCCAGTCAGAGGTAGGACAAGAAAATTCCAAGGAAAGCTCATGCCAAATGCCACCTGTCAAGGAGAAAAGCCTTTCGGAGATGAAGCTGCTGTCAAGAGGAAGGAGAGTGGTGTATAGTCACCATCTCAGGAACCTTCAGGTAATAAAGAAGGTCTCTAACAAAAAAAAAAAAAGCTGCGATACACTGGTGAAAGAAGGTATAAGCAACCAGTAGCACCCATGCTATTTCACATACATACATCTTTCAAGACACACGAATAAGAATTTTAAAATACAGGTATAATACAGGTACCCTGGGAAGTTCAGTATTTGGCCATGGGTTGTAAACATGGCTCTATAACACCTGCCCCCTACTTCTTTCCATTTCCCAAAGCAGTGCTTCTGAAGTACATTTTTCTGTTTTCCTCCCCATAGGATATATACAATGTTCTCTGAAGTCAGTGTTTCTTTGGCTTGCAATGACTCTTTTCCTTACAACCCCATGGACAAGAAATATATATATTCCTCAGCAAGAAAGAAGGGGTCTAAAGGTGGCTGCTAGCCAAGATCTTGCTTTCCCCAAGTTCCCTCTGACCTTTTCTTTACCAGTGAGTGTTTATCTACATATGTCCCCTCCCTCTACTCAGTAGGAACAGAGATTTTAGCCAAATCTGTGCTACAGTTCTGGTAGCCTTCAGTAGCACATAGGGTGGGTTGGACAGCACAGGCATGACACAGGCTTCCTCTGCTTGAGGTATTTCTGTCTCAGAGTAGGTATCTCTGTCCTCCAAGAGACCATTCAGAGTCCATTGATGCAAGGTTCCATCTCAACATCCCATATACCTTAGCAGCACATCCCAACACACCTCAGGGTTCTCCCCTGTGCACTGGTGCTGGGAACTCCTGCCAAGGAGCCAAGCACAGGCTGGAGCTCAACACCCAGAACCCAGCCCCACAGTACCTGAGCACAACGAGCAGGAAAGATCACGGGCACCAGGCAGCTTCAACCAAGAGCTGTGATCATCAAACAAATTTGTGGTAACAACACTGGTCCAAGGTTCAGTCAGGAGGGACAGCTCCAGGTCAGGATCCAGACAAACTAGAGCCATCACCAACTTCAAAATTAACACTCCCTTCAGCACAGCTCAAACCATGCTAAGGAATCAGGGCTGAGGTTAAATAGAGGTCCTGGTGTGTGGGTGGATGAGGGTGGGAGCCTCAGGTGAGGCTGGTCAGGGCCATCAATGGCTCTGAATGCCTTTGGAGTCCCACCACTCCCTTACCATCTCCTGTTCCCTATTTATGATATTCAAACTCAATAATCAATATTTTAAAATTATACAGTAAGGACATACTATTGAGATACAAATGTATTTTTTCATATCTTTATATTCAATTCAGAAAGGGGCTAGACCCTCAGCTGCTGAAATCTCTGGGAGCTATGTGAGGTAACAGCAGTGGAGGATTTAGCACATGATTTTGTTCATATAACCCATCATATTGACCAGTCTTTTTATTAATGTGAGCATTTAAATTAGGTCTTATGAGAAAAAAGTAACTAGAGCTGCAAAAAAGGAACAAGGTAAGGCAAGGACAAATACATAATTATCTTGAATGTGAAAAAAAATAAAAGTGGTGCAGCAGAAGTTCATGTTCCTCTGTGTGGAACACAGCCCAGTTAATGTACAATTTAGATGCAATAGTTTTCTCTGGCTGGGAAATCAGTTTGATTTTTTCTTTTTGTTCAGCTTATCCTTTTAACATTTTCCTGGAGAACAGAATGATGATAGAACTGAACCACTGCAGCAGTCTGTACAAATTCATTAATGACATTAGCAAAATCATTACTTCAAATGTGTGTCAGCACACTCAGCAACACTACATGTTTATTGAGTGTCTTCCAGCACTCCACTTCTGCCATAATATGAGCACGCAGCTTTGTCATCTATACTGCAAGAAATATAAGGTCTTAAAAAAGCTATATTTGCCATGTTCCTGCACATGCTCTCCTCATAATTTCAGATATAGAGGCCAGAGCTGACAATCAAACAGGGTTTCCATTGCCCTTCGGGAGTTTCAAATAGGAGCAATCTTCCGAGGTTACTTATTAGTCTTTCTTTCAGAAATTCACCAAGTAGATGAGGAAGCCAGATGTTTTCCCTCCACTAATCAGAAAACCTGAGTTGGACCCACAGCTCCTCTGAAACACAGTGTAGGGTGAGAGAAGGCTTCTTGTGCCTCCCTGCTGGTATCTGATGTATCTGATGTGCAGGGTGGTCCAGCACATGATGTTGCTGCCTTCCTCCTTACGGCCCAGGAGACCTGCTCGAGGCATTTCCATGCCTGTTCTAGATCCCTAAAGCAGCAAAACGTATATTTCTGTGCATAAAACTCCAGCCCCATGTGTAGAATTTGGATGTGGAACGCTGTCTGGGACTAAATTTAAACGTTTGTTATCTACCAGCAGCCTACGATTTGGAACGTCTTTAAAAAGATCAGGAAAGTATCTGCTACATTGAATCAGGAGAAGGCAAACTGCAATGCTAAAGGGTGCAGGTGTAGCTGAGGGGGCAACAGTAGCAGGAAGCAATTTAAGGCAATACTGTTGCCCTTGGGCATGAGTTATTTATCAAATTGGTCTTATCTAAAAATGTGTGCAGTCTTCAGACTGAGTATTTTTTCACCTAAACGGATTGTTTGCAACAACCCTCCCTCTGATCGTTTAGGTTTGTGAGTGGTTGAATCTTGGTAATGCCAGACACCCACTAAAAGGACTGAAACTATAAACAAAACCACAGGAATAAGGGGTCGTCTGCAGGATCACATTGCTCCCTTTGTATGTCTTTCCCTGTCCCAGCCTTGACATTGTCTGTCCAGTTCATATTTAGACCTTTCTGCTATAATGTTTTTTTTTGCTAATCACTGTGATTCAGGCCCCTTTTTCACAGTTTTACAGTGCCTAACACAAACAGTTCTATTCTCAGCCAGTACTACTGTTATATAGAAGATTTATTTATTATAAGGAAGTTAATGATGCAGGGTTGCAGTAGAGGAGATATTGGGAGAGTCCAGTGAGGGAACCAAACCGTACAATAATATCAACCTGCCCACTAACTCTTCACACAAGACCACAAAATTAGACTTCCAGAGTGGGGTAGCTAACAGAACAATGGATAACACTGAAACATTGAATATATAAATAATAATAATTAATAAGGCTTTGTTTTCAAGAGCTTTCATCACAAGTTCTGCTGATGCATTGAGAAAGTTTATAAAGCTCAACGGGAAATTTTAAGAAGAGGTAATAACAACACTCTCCTCCACTAAAAGAACCTGATTCTGACCTGTTTTATAATAGAGTTATTCAAAATAACTCCACTGACATCACAACACACTGGGTCAGGAAAAAATAGAATCAGTCCCTTGGTATTCATAAAATAATCTGACTGGGCTACACAAAAGAAGCATGAGGGGAAACCTGAATAAATATCCTCATAATTTAAAAAAAAAAAAAAAAAAAAAAAAAAAAAAGCTACAGCAAGGATTTTTTTTTTTTCTAAATTAGAAGCTGTTTTGATAACTTGCAAAAAGTTCATAACTGAAAGACCTGTAGCAGCTAAAATGCAGCTGTAGATTGAAGAAGCAATGATAAACTACATATCTGAATGCAGCATTTATTGACTAAATAAAGTAAGAAGTAGTGGTGACAATACAAAACCCCTGTTTTCTCTTGTGGAAATACATGTTCCTGTAGGCTTGAGGAATCAGGCAGGATTGCTGCTATCTGGGACAAATGCATCCAAAAAACTGGGCATGGCTGTTATCAGCTTAAAGCAGGATTTTTCTTACAGGATTGTACTGTTACAAGTCACACCCAGGTAAAGAATTTAAGGATAGAGAGAAAGAATTCATAGAGGATCAGGTGTAGTGGGAGGTCTACAACTGTGCTATGAGATTAGCTTTAAGGGCTTCACTCATTTGCTGCCTTTAGCTTTTGAGTGTCCCCACTTCAGTGGTCTTTGACCCTTCAGGCTGCTACAGTTGAGTTCTAGAATAAGGCTGAGGGAGACCCTGGGATGCTTCATAGATATGAAGATGGTACTGGGCTTGCATGCTATCTCATGTATTCCTCACAGAGTTAAAGCTTCCTGTTCTATTAAAGACTTAGACTATGCTCACTATGGATACATCAGAGTCCTGAGGAAAAAAAATATTGTTTTCTCTGTCCTCAAAAAAAAAAAAACAAACTAGGTACAGAAAGGGGAAGTAAAACTACTGTATTGTGGCAAGGTGTCTACATCCTTTGGGTGGGTGAAAAAGGCCTGTAGGCTACCAGGGCATTGACAACACAAAGCCATAAAAAGCTGGGAATGTTCCCACTTAATTCACTTCATCTTTGCTGAGTACATGTGCTTAAAGGGTGATGGGAACAGAGGCAGAAATGTCTAATCCTACTATTGGAAAATCGTAAATTAGACCTGAGATAAAAAGTTATGCTGTAACACAACTGAAGCATAGGTACACCTAAGGCAGACTTAGCTAAAACACCCCAAAAACAGGAGAAAAGGCTTTAGATGTTTGATCTTGTATGGCTTGTCTTTGCTGCTGTTGTTCGCAGAAGTAGTTAGACAAGCCTTGATGTGCTAGAGTTGTATCTCCTGCTTGTAGCAGGGAAGGTATCTGTACAGAGAGTGGCTTTTAAGTAGTGAAATGAGGAGAATCATTAGCTAGAAATCTGGTTTTCTAATAAGAACTGGTTCTGGGGTGGCTGTGTTATTGCCTCTCAGGAGGCAAGTCCTGATGCCAAGAATCTCTTTCTCTTGTCTTTCTTTCTCACACGTATCACTAAACACTACTGCGGTGAAGTGGCTGACACCCCTTTTCCTTCAAACCTTTATTCTTCCTTGGAGCTGTCAAAGTGTTTTTGTCAGGAAACATAAGTAGATCTAGCCATTGCTTTATGTTAAGAAACAAAACAAAATTCACTTCAGGCTCATAAGGAAAGGAAAGGAAAGGAAAGGAAAGGAAAGGAAAGGAAAGGAAAGGAAAGGAAAGGAAAGGAAAGGAAAGGAAAGGAAAGGAAAGGAAAGGAAAGGAAAGGAAAGGAAAGGAAAGGAAAGGAAAGGAAAGGAAAGGAAAGGAAAGGACACTTTCAAAATAAAATCTCACTTTTGTATTACTCTTTGAATTATGTTAACCCCTTTTCATGTACTAATCTTCAGACTTTCCTAATTTGTGAGCTCTATTTCATTTGTTAAGGTTTTTAAATCCTTAGTTATTTTTTTCAAGTTGGGGTTTTTGTTTTCTTTTGTTGTTTTAAGAAGACATTGCTCTCATATGTTCCCTGCTCTGGCTACAGTAATTTCATGAGAAGAAAAGAATGATCTCACTTCTCATGCTTATAATAAACAACTCTATTAGCTGATCTAAAAATAACGTACAAAAGAAAAGAAAAGAAAAAAATCCACACTTTGAGGCACGTTTCAGCAAGTGCTCATGTCCAGACTGATCTAATAAAGGTTTAAATTGAGGTTTGAAGCTGTAGGAGATGGTAAAAATGGATGACCTGTCTACAAGGATTTACCTCTGCTCTCTCCTCTGAAAGTAATTTGCTTAAAATTCCCCTCTTGCAACTGTGGCTCTGAGGATCCCACTCTCTGACCTCTGCATTATTAGTTATCCACCTTTTTTGCTGTCTCAGTGCCTTCAACCTTTTCAACCCCCCTCCTTCCTGACACATCTCAGAGTCTGTGGGATCTTTATTCTCTTTCCTTCCATCCTCCCCCTTTCATCCCCTCTGCTATTCCTCTTTTTCCCCAAACACTTTATAGGCAAATCTTCCTGTGGGTTGACCTCTCATTTTGTGAAGTAAAGCTGTAATATGTCACTGTCAACTCATACCTGAGCATATGGTGGTATTTTACTTGTGGTACTGGATCCAAAGCCCCTTGGACCCCTTGTTTGGTGTTTCATAAATTACTATGAGTGTAGTGTCCTGGAATAAACACATCTGTACTCCCCATTCATTGCATGCATCCTTTGATGTGTGGCATATTGTGAGTTTTTTCTCTTCTCGATGTAGAGATTCAGAGTCCAAACAACCCTTCATAGATCTGTGTGGCTCTGTGACTCCTGGTTTGTGTGTCTTTCCCCATACAATAGCAAACCAGTTATTGTAATACAATAGCAAAACCAGCTGTATAAGTCATTGCAGTTTCCATGTTTTCTCCAGTACACATTGGCAGTGGAACTGCAGTCATCAACAGTTATGAAGATGTGATCCAACAGAGGAAAAAGAGAGAAGGTGCAATAGTGCAGTGGCATTCCTTTATGCTTAATACTTACAGAGACTTATGCTTAATAAATATGGACATTGTATTTATTTATTCATTTATTTATTATTTAATGGAAAGTAGACACACTGAAATTTATTCCATTATGTATTTCTTTTTCATCATGGTATTCTGTGTCCCTTCTTAGCTGAAGTGAAACAGAATCTATTTAGGTGAAACCTAGGAAAACCCCGAAGAACATGGTTTCCCTATAACACATGATTTCTTTGAAATAAATGAAAATATCAAAGACTTTACTGTTCTGCTTTACAGTTGTAAAGTAGAAGTTACAAGAAGGATGTTAAGTTTCTCTGGCATAAAGGGAGTGCGAACCAAATCAGAAACACTTTCCTCCACTGATTTCTGTCATTTAATGCCTGTACTAAGGAAACAACCCCCAGAAGAACTCCTGCAGAAGATAACAGATGTTTCCCTCCAATTAACCTGGAATGGAGAGGGTTTAACATGTGCCAAATCCCGAAGTTCTTACTCAGGCAAAACTGCCAGAACCTGCATTAATAATGCCAGAAGGACACGATATAAGTATCAAAATGCAAAATAAAATCCATTCGGTAATATAGCATAACACAATTCAAGTCTAGCCTAAAATGTTTTGTTGGCTTCAGAGCCAAAGTAATGGTCTGCTCCAAAGCATTTTGCTAGCAGAGGGAGAGGGTAGGGCATGGTCTGTGAAGTATTGGATTAATAATGGCAAAAGAATGAATATTAGTCCTCTGAACACCTCTGGTTTCATCCTAGGCAAATTAGACATCTGGAAAAACACTAAATGAAAACTTTCTTTCCAATAAACACTTAAAAAATATATCTGAAAAAATGATTTAAGAAGACAATGACACGTAAGTGTATAATGAATCCGGACCTGTGCTGCTGCATTTATATAGGCTTTTCAGCAGTAAAGTAGGTTAAAAGACAAATTAATTGTATGCTTCCTCTTCAAGAGAAAGAGACCAATGGTAGTTACTATGGCAACTACTTGCAATTCATCCTATTAACTTCCTTATTGCAGGAACAATCAATAATGATACAGATCGCTTTAGGATAAAATATACATGAAGGCTTTTAAAAAAATATATTGTTTGCTCTACTTTCAAATAAAATCTGATATGCTCTTGAAAAAGCCAAGACAATGTTAGACAGAGGCAAAACATTCAGTTGCCAGAAGGAAAAAAAGGTGAGTCGAATTGTACCAAAATCCATCTTACCCTCTTAGCAACTTCAGCAAACTGTTCAGATTAATTTCTTCTGAAATGTTTTGACATTTGTGTTCACTCTGATTGTGAAGGTTATACCTTATTTAAAGGCATAATACTGTGTGCTGATATCTCTGCTCAAACTAGTCAGGTGTATTCACACTCTTTAAAAGGACTAGGTAACTACTTTAAAAACTTCTGGGAAATGCAGTGCTATCAGCACCAATGCCTCAGCTTCTTAAAGAGCTACCACAGATCTTGTAATCTCAATTTCACATTATTTTTCAGATGTGGAACAGCAAGAGGGACCCAGCCAGATTCCTGTGACTCAGGCAGCAATAACAGCCAGGTTTAGTCTCCCTAATGATAAATTTGTACTCTTCAGTGTGGTGTATGGGATGCTGTAAATTCTTAATCTTCCCTATTTAATTTTGTCATTGGTAGGAGGCTTAAATGCTCTGACATTTGCATCCCACTCATGGTATTTGCTTGTACCTTGTTCTGGAGAGTCCACTGGCTTTACTCAGCTACTAGCAGAAAGCTACCCTGTATGGGAACGAATCTAAACTGTGACTGTGCTAAAGAAG
This sequence comes from Nesoenas mayeri, assembly GCF_963082525.1. Lineage (NCBI taxonomy): Eukaryota > Metazoa > Chordata > Aves > Columbiformes > Columbidae > Nesoenas > Nesoenas mayeri. The sequence continues at coordinate 13,421,279 of NC_137560.1, forward strand.
TAGGAAACTTCAGGAGCAAATATAGGTTGCGTGATTTGTCAGTGGAAGTCAGCTCTGTAAGGATGTCTGGATGGGCAGCAGATATGAAGTGAAGAATATAGGTTAGGACACTGGGCTGGATCTTGAGAAATGTTTATTTCTTAACTCAGTTGAGACCTTCCTGTGAGGTTTTACATAATAACTTACCTGGTGTCTTTTTCCTTGTCTCACATGTGGATGATACTATTCTTCCTTTCAAATATTAGAGAAAATAGAGTAGTCATGACTCTAAGGTACCTAGATGTCAGATTGACGTAGCCATATAACGTAAAATTTGTGCCTCCTCAAGAACATCCCAGAGCATTGCAAATATTAGCCTTAGATTGCTTTAAGCATTTCTTTCCTAAGTCTGGGGAGTCTTTCAATTTTTTTCAGTGGTATTTAAATCAGACCAACTACCTACAAACTGTATGAACAGAGAAAATCCATTCCAGCCCCAAATATTTTTCCATCTAAGTCACTTTTCCAAGTCCCTTGTCACTGAATATCATCCTGTTTTATCAGGAGTCAATGACTCAAGCTCTGTTTATGTGCATAGGATTGTAAATATGTAAGACTTCAACATTTTCCAGTTTATAATGCTTGAAAAGCCAGATATGGTTTACTGCTATTTCACTTACAGGTGTGAATCATAATATATTATAGCAAACTTAATGCAGTGGCACTGTGTGGATTGCTGAGGGCATTGTCTCATGAATGTGTCAGTCTTCTAACACTGCAGAGTTTTCTGAAGATGCATTTCACTAGATTGAGCACATAAATCTGAGCTGCCTGGGAAGGAAGAATGCTGGAGCAGGAGTATTTCTCTGTGTAACAGAGAAGTTTGCACATCCTAACTTTATGCATCTGTTGCTATTTCGTAAGCCACAATTGTTTCTTCTGACTTACAGAAGTTGGTCCTTTCTAAAGAAGTTATAAATTCAGTTCATCTTCAAAGGAAGAATGCAAAATACTTTTAAACAGAGAAATGAAAGATATCGCACAACTTAATTTACTTCAAACTGAAGCTTTTGATCTGCTGCTTTTAGATCACACTTCATTACACTTCATTAATATAAACATGACCAAAACAGTAACATCTTAACCTTCTTTTCCAGATCTCCCCTACACTACTCTGTTGCCGCAAACTATGCATGTATTAAACATTTCTCTTACAAAAAAGCCCAAAACATCTTTCCCTTGCAGCTGCCCATCTAACTAAGACAAAACAAAACAAAACAAAAAGCCCTCCATATCTTATCTTATCTTATCTTATAAGGATTTCTTTCTTGTATTTCTGTAGTCTTTCTCCAGGCCACACTAAAGCTGTTTCTAGGTCACGGGACTACTCAAAAGACCATCTTGATTGTGGTCACAGACGTAGAGATGTCTCAACATTTTTGCTGTGTATTCTTCTGTTTATTGGTCTTTCTCAGGCCCTCTGAAGTTAAGCTCTACATAAACATATTTTTATTTACCTGATTGGTCTCTTGATCAATATAATTAACCTGCTTCCAACTTTGTTTTCATTTAAAAACAAAAAGAAATGTGGCTTACAATGCTTACAGAAAAAAAAAAGGGGGGGGGGGAGCAAAATATTTGGGTACTTGTGGCTGTTCTTGTATCTGTCCGATAAAAGACTAGACAATTGATTTGTCAGTTTGGAGTTTTTATAGAAGAAGATGAGCAGCAATTCCCAGCAGATGCATTTAAAAGCTCTATACAACTGACCTCTACTTTGAGACTTGGTTTCTCTTGCCCTTTTATTTTTTCCCTACTCTTAACTTTTACAAATCTTAAGGGGAAACTGTCACAGTATATTTGTAAAGTACACAGTGAAATATGAAGATTGTTCCTATACCAATAATGTTATGCACACTGGGAGTCTTCACCCAAAGAGTTTAGTTAGAGAATACACCAAATCAAGATGTTGTAAATCAAAATAGTGTCATCATAAATTGGAATTAGAGACTGATTGGAGTATGAAAGCAATAACTGAGACTTCACAAGGAGGGATTCTCTATTGTTAGAGAAGCCTGTACAATATACCTGGGAAATGGTTCGGTGGGATTCCTGTAGCAGCTGGCACTGAGAGCTCAGAGTACAGTGCCAGCAGAGATTAAAAAGAGAAGACAAGACCTGGCAAGAAAAGCCAAAACAACATGATGACATCAGTTTAAGTTCTTGCTTCCTCAGCTGCCATAACCTGTGTTCATGAGTGAGAGCTGCGCCTGAATGACATGAAATAAAAGAGAGGAGACTGACCAGTTGCTTGGAAAATAACTGAACATGCTTCAATGTAAGTTGCAAATAGTACCTTTTTAAGAAGAACTTAGTCCTGAATTCCTAACTATCTGAGGAACAGAACAATATTTGGTAAAGTTACTCTATTTGAGATCATAAAGCTAAAACATCACAGTTAAAATCCATGTATAGGCATCTTACTTGGCAGGAACCACTGTTTGCATTTGTCATCTTTGAACAAAATTGCATGAATTAGTGCAACACAAAGCAGAAAGATTTTTGCAAGGCCAGAGCTAGAGATGTGATTCTGGCCATCTGTGGTGCTCCCTGGTGCTGGTAGCTCCTCTCTGAGCATTCTGGCTCTTGGAAATACTGTTTGGGGATCTGCAATTCTCACTATGCTGTAATGGTGAGATGCTAAATTTAAGACATGTGAGACTGCAATTTTTTGAAAACTAAGTTACATCTTCTCAAAATAGGTGGATCTCCACATGAACATATCTTAAACTATTTTTGAAAAAGCATTACATACTCAACAATTTAAATAGTGGTTCAAAACTCTTTTACTGAAGGTCATGCTTTGCTTGTTATTTATTCGGCTGGAATATTTATTTGCCTTTTGATCAGTAGCTGCTGTACCAATCCCTCTGTTATCTCCAACTGAGTCAGTCACCTCTCTTTTTTTCAGTCAAAATGTGAAGAAATTATTTTAAAATGTCCAAATTGAATATCCATGTAATGATTCAAGCTCTGTAATGTCACTGGAAATACAGTTTATGATTTCAGTAGACTTTGAGTTAGACCAAAACTTTGTGACATTATCTGTCTCAGTATTACGCATCTTCTATTTTTCTGCTTCAGCTGAGTTAAGGTTTGGTGCCTTTCTTGGTGCTCCTACAGAAAAATGCTGTAGTCGCTACAATATCTGAGATGCACCCAATCTCTCCTTTATTTCATTGAAGTTACCTCTGTGTTTAAATAATGTCAACTTTAATAGTGTTTGAGATGAAGGTAGAAGAAAACTGGGAGATTGACTCTCTGGTCTCATGGTTAATGCACTCCAATTTTGGATGAGGAGAGGTGTCAGGTTAAATTCTCTGCTTCAAATAAGGAGGATGGATTTGAACTTGAATCTGCTGTATTGCCATGATTAACCTGGGTAGCTGACTGAAGGGCTCTATTTCTCCCTTCCCTGTCCCAGTTGTACTTCGATCTGATCAGGAAAACTTTTAAATCTATATATTATGAATGGTACAAAGTATGTCACTTCAGTCAGGGAATAAGCACTTCATCTTCCAAAAAGCAAGACTGAACCCATAATGTACTCCTCATTATTTCCTTCTGGCAGCTGTAGATGGTATCATGGTAAGCAGGCTGGCTTTTGTTCAGAATTGCATGATCACTGCATCCCACTAAGAATATGGTGGACCTGAGAATACCACCAAAAGGCTGGTTCCAGGGGTGGGAAAGTAAAGCCAAGCTGGTATCCATTTTGTCCATCTAAACCAATAGCTCCTTGCTGAGTTACTCAAGAGGGGGATTATTTGATCCCCTGTCATATTAGAGACAAATATATCTATTGGAATGCTAGATGTAAAGAATGCAAAAAAAAAAAGACTTAAAAGGAACATGACATTAACAGCCTGTAGTTTTCTTTGACAGTATGAAGAGCAAGACTCCCACTGATTATCAGTTAGGAGCATCCAGCCTGCTGCCAGTTCAAAAAGTCGATTTTTTAAGAGGCTAACAATTCTGTAGTAAGGTTGGAGGGTTCCTCACCATAAGAACAGTCACGTCACAAATTCTGCAGATGGTGTAGCTTACATGCTTAAATAGTACCCAATGCCTGTTGCAGAAATATCTGACCTTAATTTGCTATGAATTATTTTTCAAAGGGAGCTTGAGATCTTTCCAGCTAAAATGCTGTGACTTGTCATGGTTTAACTCCGGCCAGCGATTAAGCACCACACAGCCACTCACTCACTACCCTCTAGTGGGATGGGAGAGTGAAGAAGAGTAGAAATGAGAAAACTCATGGGTTGAGATTAAGACATATTAACAGGTAAAGCAAAAGCCATGCACACAAGCAAAGCAAACAAGGACTTCGTTCCCTACTTCTCATGGGCAAGCATGTGTTCACCCATCTCCAGGAAAGCCAGGTTCTATCATGTGTAACCGTGACGTAGGACAGTACCATAACTCTGAACATGTTCCCCTTCCTTCTTCTTCCTCCATCTTTCATACCGAACATGACATCATATGGTATGGGATGTCCCTTTAGTCAGCTGGGGTCAGCTGTCCCAGCTGTGTCCCTTCCCAGTTTCTAGGGCACCCTCAGACCACTCACTGGTGAGGTGGGGTGAGAAGTTGAAAAGGCCTTCACTCTGCGTAAGTGCTGCTCAGCAATAACAAAAGCATCCCCATGTTATCAACATTTTTCTCCTACTAAATCCAAAACACAGAATTATACCAGCTACTAGGAACAAAATTAACTCTACCCCAGCTGAAACCAGGACAGGCTAGAGAAAGAAAACAAATCACATAAGGGTTAAAAAGGAAGCAGAATAAATAAATAAAGTACGTTTGATAGGATAATGATCTGAGATCAGCTGTTGTTGAACAAACATTTATTATTATAAATCATCAGAGGCTTAATGAAATATGGACTTACCAGAACAATACCAAACAAAAATGCTTACATAATAATTAAATATGCAAAATACACAGCTCCCTAGAAAATTAATTTTTTCAGAGACAGGTCCAAATCTATTTCACTTGCATGCAAATCACTCAAAGACAGCAGTGCAGAAAATCCTATGCTTTTCCTAAGATTTATTTAATCACTTAAAGCATGGTTTGTGTTGAGATAATGAAGACATAATTGTAAAATACCCCTGGTTATAACATAGCAGTGCTAGAGAATTCCAAAGAAATGCTCACTTTCTGGCCTTCTTTTTACTGGGGGAAAAAGTGAGATGTATTAGAAATGCTAGACATGACATGCTGTACTAGCAGGTGCTTGGGTAAACCTTGGATTTCCTTCCATGATTTATTTCTACCAACTAATATACCAATATTGCTAGAATTCAGCACAAAGTAGCCCAGTTTGGAAGAACACAGAACACAAAAGCTACACAGAAGGAACAATGCTAGCTAAGAAGCTGAGCGGTAGGAAAAGTACAGGGGTTACAAAATAACTTCCATGTTAAAGTGTGTGAACATGTGTGTTCACATATGGTAGCAGAGAGGAGGTGAGTTCTGTTTTACAGAGCTATAGTCAGAGTGTTTTAGTTCTCCTGGTGTGAGATCCTATGAGACTATAAGGCATAAATAGGTCTTGCAAAGTTAAGTAATATTGATGTTTTCTCTCCAGGCAGAACTGAGTCAAAAATAACTTGGATGTTGTGAGAAGGGGGACAAGGTAATAAAACAAAAACAAAACAAAACAAAACAAAAAAACCCCACACAACAACAAACAAACAACTCTTTAAATGGTGACAACAGCTGAAGAAGCTGAGGTTGATGGTGAGTGAGATCATGAACACTTCACCTTTCCAGAACACATGCCTGAGCCTTCCCATTGAAAGTTCATTCGTTGCAATGCAAAAGGCAACATTTCACTTTTGCAGCTCTCAGTTACTCTAAATGAAACTGAAGCTGCTTTCACACCTCTTTTAAATCTGAACTTGAACAAAATGGTAAATATTTAAAGACACCAACTGAAAGCTGAAGGGCAATGGAGTTGTGAGCAGTAAACAGTGCTGGTGTAGCTGAGGGAGTGGGAATGTTTGCTTGCACACGTTACACACCATCACTTGTGTTTACATTATCTTCAATCTCTCTCCTTGAAGTCTCTCTTGAGTCCCTGCACAGATAAGTCCGCCTGAGTGCTCTCAGCCTGTCAACACTCTGTGGCACTGCAGTGTCACTCCCCAAAGGGATGCTTTTCCAAGGAATGGCTTTTGACAGTGGCATCCAAAATTACAATCCCTCTTCTGCTTGGAAGTACTAGCAGCGTTTAGGTACCTCTTCCTGCCACTCTGGGTACTCGCCATCTGTGTTGGATGGAAAGCAGTAGATGCTGTCAAGCTGAAGAGTGAAATAATAATTTCCCTTTACTTGGTGACAAGATCTTTGACTGGCATGGAGTTAAGCTGAGCAGGTAATGAGTGGCTTTATAAAGGGAGCTGAAGATACCATAGATTCACAAAATGACATTTTAATCAAGCCTTGAGCAATTTGCTAATTACATTCAACTGCACTTAAAGGAAAAAAACAAGAGTTGTAGGATTTTATAGAGACAAGTAGAAAATTGGGTTGGGTACACCACTGATTATTATGAATACCTCTGTGTCATATTATCCAGAGAAGACACATTGGCAAATCCTAGCAAAAGTCACACTTGCAATTTCCTTGCCAACTTCTCTTTGGAGTAAATTTGGTCACCAGTTTATTCCTTTTTTTTTTCTTATTTTCCTTTTTTTTCCCCTTGCAGTACATCTTTTCTATATTTAAGTGTGTATAATGGAACTGCTAAAAAACATCAGAGACCATTAAGCCAGAGAAGCATGAAATCAAGTAAAAATTATTATTTTAATTCTATGCACTTGTGCATAACAGTATGAACATGGTGCCAAATAAACATTCATCAGAACTCCAGCTAGTACTCAAGACAGTAATCTGATTTTCAGTTTGGAAGCAGGAAATACATTTCAAGAGAAATTGAGCTGCAAAAAACCCCAGCTTGTATATATTCTGACAGGCAAAAGAAAATGTCAATTACTCAATAGTAATTTTATTGTTTAAAAACTCTTCAAATGGCAGCACTGGGGCTTGACAAGCAAGTGCCAATCCGTAAACTTTGTTAATCGTTTGTGTGATACAGAAACATAAGCTGAGTGTTCATTAACTTTGCATGATCCTGTTTCATCGTGACTAGGTTCAGAGTCTCAATCTCACATATAATTTCTAAAGGGAACCTCCAATTTGACTTGTTCTGTTTTGTGGCACAGAGCATTGGTGTGTTACAGGCACAGGAAAATGAATGCCATGATATGCATCATGTTCTAGACAGATGTTGTGCCTTTCATTGAACCTGTAGGCATGGCAAAGTTGACATTTAACAGCCAGAGAGGAAAATTCTTTCACCCTATAAAAGATCAGAACTCAATATTTCTGTTATGGGATAACACAGATGTTATGAAACATGGATATTATCTAACTAGGAACTAAAATGTTGTTACTCCTCTATACCAGGACTAATTCTAATCTACTCAGGGCTTAGGTACACAATGAAGTTACTTTGTACCATCTACCTTCCAGCAGCATTGGTGGACAGTCTCTAAACCTTGCCATAATGCAAACTAATTCAAGTTCATGTAGCCACATAAAGCTAAATTGAAATATCTCATTTGCCAGAACCTAAGAGAAGATCCGTTGATAGTTGTTGAAGGTCAGCCCTGCTTGCTTATTTGTATGTGTTGATCCCAAAAAAAAGGTGCTTGTTTGATATATCCACACTTCTGGGGAAAAAATAAAAAGTTACTCACAACTTGGGTTCACTTGTTTTAAAATGTAGCCAGTTGTTGGCTGCTGTAAATTACACAAACACCAAATAGCCCTATTTTGTGAGACAGTATGTAAATATGTTGTGAGGGGCATGTCCTGACTATAGGCTTTGTAGTCTACCAATACAATGTAAGGAACTGAAACACACTAAACCCTCTCGCAGTTCCTTCACCTTAAAACTGGTCTCTTACCTTGGCAATACCAAGCAACTTCTCAGGTAATACTCATTAAACTTATACAAAGGTAAGAAGTGAAATGATTTCTCTTTTCTGCTTCACCAAGTACCCATGAATAGCAGTTTACTTACAATGTAAACATTCAAGTGATTTCCAAGCTACAGCAGGTGTTTTTTTTCACCAACAGCTGCCTCAATTATCCTGAAAATGTTCAAATGTGATCTGTAAAATGAGTCCTTGCTTGAGAACAGAAACTTGTACACTTAGCTAAGAATAGGTGAACATGCCTGTATGCTTTCTTACTTCTGTCACGTTGTGTTTGCAAGACATAATCGTGAATAATAATTCTCGCAGTAGAAATGGAATATATTAATCACAATTAGTCTTTTTAAGTTATGCTTCATTGTCTCCATAGCCCACTCTGCCACTCTTGCTTTCTTTTATAGAGCATCTTACAGAGCATCATGAATTTACTTGTGAAAATTCCAGGACTTTAAACATAGAAGATTTTAGCCCCTGCGTGGCATGGAGGCTGAAGTGTTGATGGCACTGGATGTGCCTGGCTGTGACTGCATGGACCATCCAGCGTAGTGTGTCTGTGCAAAGAATGAGATCGCTCTGAAGGGTATGAGGCAGATGACCTCCAGAAGTAATGGATATAAGGCTGCTACTGCCTAGGTTATGCTCAATCAATTCATTTCAAAGAAAGATATCTTTTAAAAGAAGATAACTGTGGTACTTATAGAAAGAGAAGTGTAATACTCTATTACAAGCTAATCTAGTTATTTTCTATCTGTTACAGTGTTTGAATGCCATCACTACAATGCAGCTCAATGAGAAGGAAAGGGACCCATGCTTTCTGGATAGGGATTGAAACCTAGGGGAAAAGAGTCTTAAGGAAACCTGCTGAGGAAGGTCTGATCTTGGCTCCCTGAATCCCAGCTTGGTAGTTGAGGCACTTAGCAATCTTCCTTCACTAGTCTCACTGCATCTTAAAAGGGCTCTGGGCACATGGGGAATTCCTGGTTATGTCAGCAACCCACTTACAACTATTAACAAATTCAGTAGACAAAATGTTGGGGAGGGTGGGCAAAAGATTAGGCCGTCAAAACTCAAGCTTATAGAGTAAGAAAATAAATAGCAGAAGCAGTTGAAAAGGAAAAAGTCCTCTTAAGTATTAAGTATAGTCTTGATGAGCATCCTTGAAAAGCAGAAGCTAGTCTGACAGGGAGAAAGCTACAGCCCCTTCCTTCCCTGATAAATAATCTGATGTAGTAGATGACACATAATAATTGAAAGCTGAATATTTCAACAGCTCCTCTCTTCACTTTCCAGTCATAGGCTGGTTTAATGGTCATGGTTCAATACCAGCAGACTAGAACCGCACTGGGCTGTTCCCCACCAGTAATAAAGTGACGAAGAGTTCCCATAGTTTCTGTGTAAAATGCAAAGTAAAGCATCTCAGCCCACATGCTGCCTTTCAGCGTGGAAATAAGTGGCTGTAAGAAAAGGATGAAACAATACTTCCCCGCACTCCTTGCTTTTCTGGCTTCTTGATGTTTTCTGTGCTGCCCTTTGCTCTGTCATCTCTCTCCCTGGTTCTCAGAAGGAGGATACTGTAGCATACTAAAGAGCTGAAGGCAGTTAATGAATAACAAAATGGATAGTGCACTTTTACCAACTCCATAATTTCAGAAATGCTTTACAGAAGGGTAAGGCATCTGAAATCTCTGAAGTTTCAGTGGGAAAAAGAGGCATAGCTCTTCTCAATTTGCACTGTGTGAGAAGGAGCTGTGAACTCAGGAGAGTCTTGTCCTGGCATTGTAGTGATGACATCTTCCATAGCCCTCAGACTAACAGCTTTCCCTCCTGCTCTTTTAATTTTAAGGGTGCTTATGTCCTTTTGGACAGTTCCAGCCTTGGCCCTGCAACCCTTATAGTTTAGGCTCCTGAGCCCGAGGGGAAACCATAGCTCAGATGTGTGCATTGCTCATGTGGCAAGAGCAAAGGCCAAACTACCTCAACAAAGTAAACCATAAAATCCACAGTTGTGTGGAAAACCACCTGGATGGCTTCCTAAAGCTTCAAACCCCAAACTGATTCAGGCCTTCCCTGCATCTCCATTCCAGATCCCTGCTCTGCCTGTGACTGCCTGTGCCAACAGAGCTGCAAGCTTCCTGCCTCACCTCCTACCAGGTTAGCTGACTTACAAGAACTCTGTTCTCTAAACTAATAAACAAGAATACTATAAAGGTACCCTATACTGTAGTCTTCACTGAGGAAATCTGCTGATCCTGTATCTGTTTAGGTGATTACCATCAATCAAATTTGCTTCAGAACAGTGAATCTGCAAAATACACAACCCAAACTCATAGTTTAAGTAAAATGCAAGTAATACAAGAGATATATGTGATTACCATAAAAAACCCTAGCTAGAAAACGGAATAGGGACTGCTAGTAGTAACTTTAAAAATGTTGTATAATTTGAAACATCATAAGAATTATGTAGAAATCTTATTTGGAAGAGGATAAGGAGAAACATACAATATTGCCTTTTATTAATTTCTGGTAAGACTCAGTTTTTTTCTCAGCACCATTCTCCTAAATAACAGGCTTTATCACTAACTTGATATGTACTGTACTTTCAGTGCTATGTTGAAATCTTTCCACTAAGACAGACTAGGCTTGATGATGCAGGTGCTCTTTGAGATCCCCTTGTCCTTTACTTGTGGACTATGGTGGGTATGACAGAGTTCCTTTTGCCTACTAGTACCTCAGCCCAACAACCCAACAGAGGCAGCTTCTAGCATAGGGGGTGTTTAGGTGATTAGATGAGACCACACAAATATTGAAAGAACCCATGCTCAAGTCAGAGAGGCATCTATCCGAATATAAACCTGCAGCAAGTAACTTCATAGATTTATTTAATAACTTTCATGTGGGAGAAGATATCTCCCGGTGGCTTTGGTTGAACACTCCCCAGTTAAAGTCAGTTCTCACAGACAACAGATACACAGCAAGACTATAACCCCTACAATGCTGTTTTAATACTGAAGTGGAAAAGAAGAATATTCTGTAATTATGGAACCTCTGCCCTAGTAGGGACCTGCCTCAGGACCCAATCACTCCACTGTTTCTCCTCTTGCAACATGTTTCTTAGCTACTCAAATGCCCTGTAGCAGGTGCCTTGGCCTGCACATCTCACATATCTGCACACACGCCACAAAATTTCATTTAATCTATCAGGTAAGGAGGTTTGGGCTTGTCATAGGACAGTAATACAGCTAACTATTCTGTTCTTTAACTCCAGCAGCTTTTTTCATTGTATTATTAGCACAGGGATTGGAAAAGAACTGACTGTGCATGAATTAGTGTCTCTGTATTCAGATGCCTGGAATATATTATCTTCCCAGCATGGTTTGCTGCATCTTACAGAAGAGGATGGCAGAGATGAGGGGAAAAGTAAAGCAACTGAGTATTTCAAAGTGTCTAATTTTTTTGGAGCTTTTCATACAGTTTCAAACAACACTGAGTGGCCTCTAGTTCCTCCCAGGTTGCCATGGATTAGTACTACCTGCTTAATCCTGGTGTTTACTAACACTTACCTGGCCAGGGAAAACAGTGGAAGAGATGTTTTGGGGGTGATTGCTCAGATTTAAGATCTTTTCAGCTGACTGTAAACTTCATTTTAGTCCTAATGTAACAGAACCATTGAAGTGAAGTACTGATTAAACTGCAACAGGTGGGCTGGAAGACTCATTTTCAAGGTAAGCCTCCAACCATTTTTCACAGCAAACAAGACCTTCCTGACAGCACTCTGTCTCCTGTCAAGGGGCTGGTGACATGCCCTACCTTTGCTGCAGAAATCTGGGCTGGCAGCAGCAGGAGACCTGATGGCAGCCAGGGACCAGGCTGCATGCTATCTGCTGAGCAATATTGCCTTAATTACAGTAAAGGTCTATGTTTGTTTATATGCTGGGATGTTTTCCCCCTGCTGCTGTTTTTCTATTCTCTTCCACATGGCTGGCACCAGCTCCCCTTCACTTCTAAATGTCTTTCCCCTGGATAATTCAGATTGCAATATCTTTTGCTTGCTGTTTTTGTTGTGACCTCTTAATTTGCTGAATTTCTGACACATTATTTATTTCTTGTTGACATGTTGGAAAGAATAAAGCAATAGAGAAAACAGAGAATGATGCTGAAACTACATTTGTCTCTTGGTCTTCCTCTTCAGTCCCTCATGCGCTTTGCAAAGGAGAACAGTAGTATTTTTCTGTTTGTATTTCCTTTCTGTGACCTTGGAAATACTCAGCAGGCCGTATTGAGAACAATAGCTGAAGTAACAAAAACCTCTTCTGCCTAACAACCTATTAGAAGAGGACTAAAAACCTCTGAAAAATAACACTGTAGATTTCAAGTATTTCTTTGGTTTTAACAGTTTTTATAATTTTTAATATTATATTAACATGCTGGGGGGCAGAGGGGTTCTGAAGTTTTTCTTAAAAAAAAGGGGGGGAAATCTTCAATTTCTTCTTTCTCTTTCTTGAAGAAAAGCTGATTTAATTCTTCTAAATGCATAAGGAGTAGCTTGTGTGAATCTCCAGTGAGGAGCTGGGTGCTGAAGTGTTGAATTCCATCATGGTCCCTTGAAAACTTCAGCTGCAGTACTCAGCTCAGCACTGTATGATTTGTCTTCACTAGGGCTTTTTAAAAGACAACATCTAAAGACATATGAGTAGATAAGACAGGTGATTGCTGTGTTATTACTAATAATACTTTATGTTAAATTGCACTTTTTAAAATCTGCCCTATGTCATTGTATGGTCCTGTTCACAAATTTTAAATCCATCTACACACTTCATGGAGAATTTTAAATACTCTGGTTCAGTAGTAAAATCTAAATCCAAAATTTAATCTATTGTGATCTTTCAGGTATAACAGACTAAAAATTGTTTAACATGATAGCAAGGCTGTGCTGCAAGAAAAGCTGTTTAGAATATACAGAAGCAGCACAATCTGTGCATGCTGACTACCTTAATACCTAATTAAATTAGTACATTTCTAATTTAAACATGTTTCTGTCTTTACTTTTTCCCTACTGATGCTACAAATGCTATGTTCTTATTTTACCTGTTTTTTCTAATTTATATGTATTTATTCTTAAGCAGTTCTTACACGATAACTGATCAACTAATTTCAAATTCTGCTCAAGAAATGAACATAAACAGACATTAAAACCCACAGCTAACATTGTGAGATGGCAGAGAAAATTGTAATGGTGGAAACATCTATTAGGTCTAATTGTATTGTAATTCTACAGGACCACTTTTTTCAAAACATGGCATCAATTTCCAAATCCATTTGTTATTCATTATATCAGAGGATAACAAAACCATTTAATACACTATAGCCTGTCATATGTACTTCTTTTGGTGTTTCATTTTAATTTAGCCGTACTTAGTAGACACTTAACTGATTGTCATTCTTAAATTTAATACGCTAAATCTATCTTTATCTTGTTCTTTTCTATAGATTAATATTAATCTTATTCTAAGACAAGTTTCTACCATTAAAACAAAAAGGATTTCTTTAAAAAAAATTATTGTCTAGCAGAATGATCTAGGTCATGTTCTTACGTGTTGGAAAAGGGCTGAAAATTTAATAAATCCTCCAGCTCTCTGGAATGGTATAGCTTGATAGAAGACAAAATGAGATAGGCAAAATTAGCCCAAAGAAATGGGGCTATCCAGAATATTCTAAGACTGAGCTGAGATCATAACTGGTGGAAAAGAGAAGAGGATGGGAAAAGAATGGAATAAAATTGCTAGGTTGGACACCAGGACTCATTAGGTAACAAAATAAAGGCAATATCCATGTTTCCACTCATCGCATCCTTGGAATGTGGTCTTAGACCCTGAGGTGGTCCCTAGGCTGTCTTCTGCAGTGAATGGGAGATGCAGGCACCTAAGCCCACATCTGGAGCAGCCACAGCTGGTCACCAGGAAACACTGGCTGCAGAATTGTAGTTTAAAAGCAGCTTTCTGCTCCAGTTATTTCCATCCATACAGAATTCATAAGCCTTTTATTTTGTGTACCTAATTGTTTTAGCTAGAGGAAACAGGCTTCATGTCTAGGAGTCTTTGAAAATACAGGTGTTAAACCCCAGTGCATCCCCAATATTAGAAGGAGAGATTGACCAGAGCATAATGTGTAAAGACAGAAAACACTACTGTTGCCCCGTCCTATTTCACCTCCTTACTATGGAATAAGAACTTTCCAAAACTGTATTTTGAAGTTGTCAACAACTTAGAGAAATTTAAAAAAGCTTCAAGGAAGTCAACTGAAGATTTGCATAGAACAACTTGCTTCCAGACTCCGGCTGTCAAGATCAAAGCAGTTCTGGGTGAAAGCTGAGATGAAATTCTTCATCCTTCTTCAGCAAGATTTGGGGATCAGAAAGTAAGAACCAGGGACCCGTGGATTGTCCCCAGGCCTCAGAGTGGTGGTATGGCTCCTCACCTGGGCTGGAGAGGGGACCTGCAGGGGGAGCTCATGAGGACACCTTCTGCAGGGCATGGAGTCTGAAACATGGGCTTTGCTGTCAACTCTGCTTCATGTGTCCTTTTCTTTTTTGTCTTATTTCTTCTTTCTTATCTCTTTCTCTTACCTTCTGTTTAGTAAGAGTCTGGTTTAATCAACCAAGGCTGCATCTTTTGCCACACTGCTGTGAGTCTGTGACCAATGAGACAGCTAAACATAAAGCCCTCAGCTGACTGGTGCTACAAGAAGTTTGCCAAATCTTGCAGTGGCTGATAAGAGTGTGTGATGTGCTTGGGCTCCTCCAGTTGCTATTGGGAATTTTAAAATGCATTTAGAAATTGTGGGGAAGTTGCAGGAGGCTGGGAAAAGCAAATGTTGTTCCAGTATTTAAAAGAGTAAAATGAGATGACCCTGGTAATTACAGGTTTGTCAGATTGATATTGGCCCTGGAATGGCTGATGTAGAATTCGATTAATAAAGGATTAACTTTAGAAATTTAATTAATGCCAATCAATATGGGCTTAGGGAAAGCAGATCCTGTCAAAATTACTTTTTTGTGAATGAGATTACAAATTTTGTTGATAACCATAATAATGTTCATGTAATAGCCTTGTATAAAGCATTTGACTTGGTACTGCATGACACTGATTAAAAAATAGAGAGATACAAAATAAACAGTTCACATAAAATGGATTAAAAATTGGCTGACAAGGCTCAAACTAACTCTAATAAGTGATCTTTACTAGCCATGTATTTCTTTTTCTGATGGACTCCATGAATTTCTTATCCCTTTGCTTATTTTAAGCATTTTATTTATGATTTGAAAGGAAAAGTTGTTACTGAACAAGTCTGAAAACGACTGGTATTGGAAGAGTGCTGAAAACCAGGAGGGTGAATCACTGACACGAAATTATATGTACCATCTGTTCACATCCAAATTAAGAAACATGCATTTTGGTACAACCATACGTAAAATCATACCTAGGAAGAGTGAATCTTCATGGATGTTGGGCTTGGTTCTGGGAAACAATTATCCTATAAAAGCTCTTAGGGGTCATGGTGGCTAACCATGCTGAACATGAGCTTTCAACATCATAATGGATAACATACTGGTCCATACACTTTTATGTTGTTGTTTAGTTTACTATAGATGACCATAGAATTTTACTAATATAAATTACATTAAGTTATTAGCAAACGCCGTCAACATTGCATTCCACACTGGCTAATAAATGTAAGACTCTTGACAAGACTGCAGGTTGGGTTACATGTTCATAGTACACTTGCTCCAATCTAATATGGGACTCTGGCTCTGGCTCTGTTCACATGGTTCTGCTGAACCCCTTGTATCAGAGTTGATGGCTGATCAATGGTTGGGACAATGGTGTAAGCCGGTGTTCTGGGGAGAAGAGACAGATTTCTACTATGAGATCAGTGATGTATGAACCAGGAAAACTGAAGTGGGAATTAAGGGGCTGGTCTGCCCTAATGGGCAGTAAAGCAGCTGATAGTGTCATACCTTGAATGCTTGAATTCACATATGTGAAGAATGAGAGTAGTGAAAGGAGCTCAAGGATGACTTGTTAAAAGATTTTGGATAACTTGTCCTAACTAGATTCAACTCATATAATCTCAGAATTTGAGAGGTTAAACTGTTAGCCTAAATCTAGTATGTCCATCAGTCCCATCTTGTCTATTATGGCTGCAAATCCCTTGGTCTCTTCTGCAAGTTGACACCAACCCTTATAGGATAAGCAGGTTGGAAGCATTTTAACTTCATATTTGGCCAGTGTAAGCTCCATACAAAGAAATTTGTAGTCCTTAAAATGGAAAAGTTCGGACCACCATGAAAGAAATAATTAAAGATTTAATCACTCACTGTGAACAGGGAATGAAGATATAAGCACATTCTTCTAGTTTAGTAGTGGTTAGGAGTTTAAATCACTCTAGAAATACTGACAGTGCTTGTAGTTAAGATGATTAACTGTTGGAGAATAAGTTGTGGCTGATTCTCTGTCAGGCTTGAGACTACAAGTTTTCCCAGATGATCTGTTCTAGTTCTCACAAGAATTAATTCATGAGAATCTCATGATCTGTGTTAGGCAAAGCACCATATACGCCTTCCAGGCTTTCAATCTGCTTTTGAAGACAGGTTGCAGAAGAAAATCCATAGCAATTAGAGGAGCTATATTTGTGATATGTCCCATTTTATTGGTTTCATTGGGGCTTTAGGACTTTGGGTTGTTGCTATGTTTGTATTTATAATTCTCATCTGTAGCCTTGAATTCTTTTACCTCCAAGATTTAGCTTCAGTAACAAACAGTTCCAGATCATTTTAACTATCTTCTCATTTCCTCCGAAAGATTAATTATTAGCCTGTATTTAAAAAAATTAAAAAAAAAAAAGTGCACCAGACGGAGAGCCATCTTTATAAATATCATAAGTCTGAGATAAATGAGATAAAGCTGTTAGGGTACCTGATGCATAGACCAATTAACCAATACTTTTATATTCATATGTTCTAATACATTTCTTCAGTATTTTAATAATCATTAAGCATATGTTTGATGTGGTTATTGCAATGAGATTAAGGCTGAGGTTCTTGAAACTCACAATGATCTTTTACTTATTATTAGACACTAGTGCATTCTAATAATGTTAAAACCCTCTAATTCAGTGAAATAAATTTACTCAGAAATTAATACAACAGAACTGTTACTTATCATTTACCTGCAAGGCAGGAAATTAAAGCTGACTTTCCAGAGGATCTTACTGTAATAATGGAACTTTTTTGAAACTTTGGTTAAGAACATCAGAGAGGCAGATTAATTTTCTTTCAAGGATTTAAATCTCAGATTATATTGCATTATTCCGTAGTAAAATATAAATGAATGAAACTATAGGATTAAAATCTAGCCTTGTTTAGTAAATAGGATCTTCAGTATGTCCAGCAGTATTTTACTGCACATTCACTGGTGGGGCAGGGGGCACATGTGAGATGCCCCTAGAAAACCTTGGAGCTTTGCAGAAATCCTGTAGCTGCTGACTTCAATAACATGCTCTGTCTCATTGCTATGCAACATCCAGCTCTCAAGCAGGACTCTTCATCAACAGGCAGGCCTCAAGGTTCTTGATAAAAGAATTTATTCCAAAGTACTTTATATTAACATTGCAATTAAAATTTAGCAGACTAGGAGTGTTACAATAAAAATCCAAGTTTTTATGCCATTTAAAAGTTTGAAGGATCAAGCAGAAAAGCTCTAGCAGAAGGTCAGTGAGACATTATATAGGAAATGGAAGTTTGAGCATTGCATGATGAATTTGAAAACACTGTATCTCTCCTGAGGGTGGCTGATATTGAAGGAAAGGAATTTAAAAGAGTGTGGTTCAAGTGATAAAATTCACATACAAAACTACAAATTATTGCCTGTTTTCATTATTCACATTATGATTCCCAAAACACAATTTTTCTTGGTGCTTTAATTATTTTCCTCATCAGCTCCTCTAAAGGTTCATTTGAGGCTTGTGAATCTAAGAAAATTAAAGAAAAAATAATAATAATCAGAGAGCCAGATTGTTTTGCAGAACTGGTTCTCTCAGGTATTTCAAACACCAGTGATAAATTCTACAAGTCCATCCGCACAGCAAATGTGAATTTAGCCTGAGTCTAGGGTAAACACTAACTCATCTGGAATTTGCTATAAAAACTGACAATCAACTGAAACTAAGGTGGAACTCTCTTTTATTAAAATCCTGTGTGTGAGAACCCACATACCTTCAAACAGGAGTGCCCGATGGAACATAAGCGATGCTTCCTACTGCAAGAACCATGCTTGGAACCTGCCAGCATTTCTGTAGCTGCAGATTAGAGAGTGGCCATCATCCCTTCCTGCAAATACATCCAGATTGCATTGGAGCAGAGTCATGCAATCTCTTGATTACAATAGAAATTGTGTGACTGAAATTAATGTCTATAGGGGATATGCACAGGCATCAAGGGGAGAATAGACTTCATAGTGTGCTAATTAAAAAATATTCCCCTACTGTACCTTTCCCTAGAACCCCACTCTTATAACCAATTTACTCTGCAGAACTGATTAGCATACTAATAGCATTCCCTCCAGTTCACAAATAGGACTCCAGTTGAGAATATCCATTAAATGTAAAGTTATACGACCTGTGAGGTGCAATACAGGAAGTAAAACTTGTTAAAGGCTTCCTTTAGTATGAGTTTACTTTGTTACAGCTTTCTGCTTCTCAGCTTTATTTCTGAATGCTCACATAATCATAATTTGCAGATGTAGAGTGCTCAATTTGATAACTGAGGAGGCATGCCAAAGACATCTTCCATCATGCACTTCCTTCCTACATTCATTTCAAAGTTTCTTTTAGTCATCTTTGTCTCTTTAGCTGATTCCCCTTTACTCTTTCTTGCTTTTGTTTTGAAGTCTTCCCCTTCCATTCTGTCTCTCATTTTATCTTTACCTTTCCTAGTTTCTCAAGATGTAGAAGTATCTATGTCAGTCTTCACCCCTTACAAGCAGCCACACTTTCGGTTCAGCGGTTTCAGCACAAACTGAGTCTTAGACATGTTTTCTACAGAGTGCCCTAAGGAGTAGGGCACTGTGAAACTTGACTATCAGTGCTGCTTCCCAGGAAACCATGAAATTTTCTAATTGTTTTCCACACAAAACAAGTGCCATTGATGAGACATAAAGTCCCATTAAAAAAAAAAAAAAAAAAGTCATTAACAGAACTGTGACATAATTTGGCTCCAAACAACAGATATTTTTATATAGAGGTTCTCCAATAGCTTTCAAGCTACCGTTTTCATGGATCCTATTTTTTATTCCTTATGGCTCATCTGGGTTATCAGTAGCATCAGGTTTTCACACTAGGTTTCTCACAGAATCCTCCACTTAGGAACAGTACTGAGAAAAGTAGCTGTGCTACAAGAACAGGCATCTCTCTTGGAGGTTGTAGATGAGGTGCTTGGTCATGCCTCCATTTTAAAGTCACTGGGCTGATCACAAGGAGCTTAAACACTCAGAATACCCATCTCTGTAGAAGGTCAAGCCATCCTGCCTTCGCCAGTGCACCCCCAAGGGTCCAGGCACTATCAAGGCCTTGGCACACACAAGTTGTTAGTATAAAATAAAAAAATGTATCATCATCTCTGAGATCAAAATAGAATGGGACCATGTGAATAATGTCTTTTTGTCATAAGCTTCCAAAATCCTTACTGAAGGATGATCTGATTTTTTTCCATAAGCTAAAGAGACAGTTCTCCTTGGCAAAGTCATGGCTGTGAAAGTGGTTGCACAGGAGCTTTACATCAGGAGGCAAGGCTCAACAAGAAAACCACTGCTGTTTTTTCATGTATAAGCTAGCTAGATAAAACAGGACTGTCCCAGGAAACATGACAGTTTAAGGAACTATTTTCAGGCCAAGCTATGAAGAATAAATCAGGGATGATTAAAAAGCCTAATGTTCAGAAAGTAAGACAACATTTCCTTCCTTCAGGCATAGGATAAATGGAAACTATATTTAAAAATAGACATGCAAACAGATACTTTGGTTAAATAGGTTTAAATTGTTCTGACTGATGTGAGGGCCACAGCTTCCTTTGACAACAACAGTGGAGACATGTCAGACTAAGTAGGAAATGTTGGTAGGGACTATATAATAACCAGTTTACTGATGTGAAGGTAATATCTTCTAGTGAATAACAGTGTCAAAAAAATACCTGATTGTTGAATAATGTAAATAGCATGGATTTATAAAATTCAAAATAGACTCAAGTTTGAAAATCCTATATTTTTTTTCTGCCAAGGTCCCAGACTCTTATAATGGTTTCCTCTGAATGCAGAACTTCTTTGAGAAACCAGTGTGGCACAGCCTTTTGCCATGGGGGCTAACATGGAAATAATCTACCTGTAATTAAAAAAGATAGATATCTTCCAGCTCCAAGATTACAGCTCATTACCTTCCTTGGTCTCATGTGAAAAGCATTCTCATCTATCTTGTCAAAAAATGCAATTCAAGAGTCTTGCCCATTTGAAAAGCATAAAGGTTTTATAGAAGGACACCCAATAGGAAAAAAGAGCTTGTGTTTGATGTAGAGAGGGAGAGAAAGCTATGAGCAACCAGCCATGGCTCAGACTGCAAGGAAGCAGATGACTGTGGTAAATCTGTTGTTAGTTCAATCCATGTTGTTCTGCAGAATATTTTAATAGCTGATACGATTTGTTATCACTTTAATGCAAGCAAAAGTAGCAGTTGTGGAGAATTCAGGATTATGTGTCTGAATGGCTGCTGCATCATTTGCTTTGCTAACTCCCTGACTGAAAGAGCCATGTGGAAAGCGAGAGACAGGGAGGACCTTGCTCCATGAAAAATGTGTGCCACAACAGCACTTGTTCAATGTGCTGTACAAGGAGAGTAGGAAAATCACATAATTTTGCCAAGATCACCTGGGAGAACTCACTGTGTGCGTTTTGTGTTTAAGGAATGTTACGGTGAGTCACTCATATTGCTTTAATGCCTCATGAAATCTCGTCTTTTTGCAATTGCTAGCAAGACACACAGGATGTTTGTTCTGAAAGTTACCTAACACTTCATGTTACCTAATACTTCCCAAAAGTGTAGAACTGTCATTGGTGGATTATTGAGAAGTTTAAAATATGAAATTCCAAACCAGAAATGGATAATGAACGTTTCAGTGCACAGTATATTTTACAATCTGTGGGTTAGCTCTGGTTTCTGAACCAAACATCCACAAACATATGTCTACTTGACATGTGCTTCATCCATTGTGCATAGCCCCATTTAACAGAAA
Source organism: Nesoenas mayeri (assembly GCF_963082525.1). Taxonomy (NCBI): domain Eukaryota; kingdom Metazoa; phylum Chordata; class Aves; order Columbiformes; family Columbidae; genus Nesoenas; species Nesoenas mayeri. The sequence goes on from NC_137560.1 coordinate 13,442,663, forward strand.
AAAAAAACAACATGAAATGCTAGATAGAAAAGCAATTGTGGGGGAAAAATCTCATCTTGCTCCAGCTCCCATGAAACAGTTCATATACTGGTAGTCTATTATAAGTAAACACACACTGAAAGTTATTATGAAAGGCAAGACGAAAAAGGCAAATCCTTTGACAGCTAGGAAATGGAATCAAGTCCTCAAAATGGTGATGATAAAGTAAAAGAGTCAAATTAAAAAAAAAAAAAAAAAGATAGACTTATATAGACTTATACCTCAGCTCATCAGTTGATGAGAAAGATGTGTCCTTGAGGAAATCTGGGGAGTGGAAATAAGAATCTTACTAGAATATAGCAAGAAAGGATAAAAAAAAAAAAAAAAAAAGAAAAAAAAAAGAAAAAGAAAAAGAGAAAACTTATCTATTCTTTTACATGTTGAGGCAACTGTAATTTTTTCATGGTTAGCTTGTAAAGCTCTGATGTGTTGTTACTCCAATGTGCCAGTCTTGTCCTCACCCTTGCTGTGCTATACTGACATATCGCATTGTGCTTCATATAATTGGAGCTATTTGAGCCTATTTTGAGCATCTTTAGCAAAGCAGAATACATGGGAAAATACAGCAAGTAGTGCTAAGGGAAGAACAGTTTCACATGAGATGCTCAAGAATTATATCCCTGTTAAGGTCTTGTGTAAGCTAGGGCAAAAGGTTGCAGTAGAATATGTGAAGCAAACCTACTGGAAACGTCTCCTGGGCACAAGGTACTTTAACGTGAACAGCTTAACACACATAAAAAGCTGTGTGCTCCTTAAACTGTTACCAGTCTTTAAATCTTGGGTTAGATAGTGCCCGAGTGACCAATTCTTAAACATACAAGGCTTGCTAGCCTCTAATGTGGGTGAGCACAAAGTGTGATAAAATGCAGATCCCCTGCTTTCAGCAAAGGCTGCGGCAAGGTGGCTTTTAACTTCTGATTTCAGCAGTGTCTGTTCTCCACTCAGCAAAACACTTAGGGATGTGATTTAGAATGAATTAGAAAAATGAAAGATTTATTAGGGAAAGAGATCTGGTATTAAGGTCTGTTCATAAGTAATGAAAAGGGATAAAGTGACCAGTCACTGAGTGAACAGTATAGCTGTACTAAGGATGTTAAATGAATTTCCACAAAATTCTGTGGTGAATCTCCTTCCAATACACTATATTTAAGTGTGTTTCACTTACATAAGTAACTGTGGCCTCATAACCCTACAACAAAACGCTCCACAAGAAGATGAAGCAAAAAGTTACCGTTTCTAAATGTCCCAAATTTTAGCCTAGTTTTTCATAATCACTTGCATCTTCAACAATTGTGGCGTTTTGGACTTGTTTTCTACTAAGATGTAGTTGCAAAATGTAAAAAACATTATTTGCGGTAGAAAATAAGGGTATAGACTATATAATGAAATGCAACATACATAATGTAGGTAAAGTCACAAAGACTGAAGCTGGGGCATAATGAGAAGTGGGAGTGGAAACTCATTGCTCTTTCACCTAGTGATAAAATCTTTGCTGTGGAGCTGTAAAGTCATACTGAGATCAGTGCTTTAGTCATCTTAATTCCTAACCAACTACCTGATTCAAAATGTTTTAATTCAGTAAAAGGCTTTCCATCAGCATTAACTTTCAATCTAGAATTAAAAGACCCAAGATGCAGGTTTGAAATGCAGCCAGCTAGACTTCTGAATTTGTTGTCATGCCAAACATATTTTAGAGGGAAAAAAAAAAAGGCTCAAATGCTTTTTGCAAACCTATTTTATCCTTTATGCTTCAAAAAGGTTCAATTACATGTCCATTATGGTAGCAAACAATTGGCCATTTTATCTGTTGAGAAGCCAACATATTTCATATGTTACCTGTTGTAAATAATCACAAGAATTCTATGTATTTATTTGTTACTTAATTTTTTTTTAGAAATTAACATAAAATAATTAGTACTTTGTACCAAGTAAAACATTTCATGTGCCAAGGTATTTCTGGTTTGTACTCTAATTAGAGAAATTTTGACTTGAACAAGAAGATAAGCAATTAATGTGCTAAGTAGAGAAGCAGCTGTTACCAATACTCAATGTTTTCAAATAGAAGGGGAAGCACAAGGTACCAGTGAGGTGATTATAGTAAATAGCTACAAAATTTCACCATCTTTTGAGTTTTGTTGGTAGTGTGGGAAAGGTGAACTTTCTGGAAGATTCAATGCAGTTTTGTGGGTATTTATTTGCAGACCCTTCCAGGCTTGACAAAAATTGCTGGAGAAGATACGTGATGTTGGCTGGCAAACACTGCCTTGGCAACTGCTCTCCTCCCCCATCCTTGTTTTTGAATTAACAGTGGAGTCTTTTTTTGGCGGGGTGGGGGGAGAAGTATTGATTCAAAATAATGCGAATGAACTCTTACTGTTGCATAACACATTCGTATTACATTTGGACTATGTGTCCTCTGTTTGGCAGCAAGCCCACCAACAAAGGACATGGTTCTTTCCAAATCAGTTGGTGAGTATTAGCTATGGAAAGAAAATTAAATGATGTCTTGATGTATTCTAAGTACAAGCAAATTTTTCTACGTAATGCAAATATACTGCCTTAAATCATATGTTATGAGTCTTGTGTAACAGTGTACATAAACTCTGGAAACTTTTGCTAGTCTGTGAATCTATGGAAATAATGAAGAATTGTGCAGAGATTCTTGCCGCCTTCTCCACAAAGGCAGGGATAGATGTGCTCTTGAAAATATTGTGGCTGGGCAAAGCTTGTTCATAGGCAATCCCTTCTAAGCCAGGGTTTTTCTAGTACATCCAGAATCCCAGCCAGTTCATTTTCTTTCTCACCTTTATGTTTGAAAACAAGATTTATACATTTTTGAACCAACTCATTTTCTATTTCCTATGTGTATCCAATCTCCTATCTGTCTTTTTATGTTGTGAATTTGATTTTTACTGATAGGTATAACGCAGATGGTAAAACAGGAAAGGTTTGGTGTTCATTTTTCTTTTGAGGATTCCCTTAGGAAGGTCATAAACTTTGAAATGTTTTTATTTGCTTTTAAGGGGAAAAGTGAGTTTTCTGGGTAGCTGGTATGGATGTGGCTTGTTTCTATTTTTTTGCACTTTGAGAATGGGAAAGCTATTAATACTTCTAAAATTTATGAAAGTGAGAGGAAGTTATGGTTATTTCAATAGTGCACTGAGTCCAGACCTTACCAAATAATAAAATATTCCTGTGTCTCTAACCATAGCTACATTTTGCAAGGAAATATTCCATGTAGTCTATTCTGCTGATGATGATTTCAAACAGCTTTTTAGACAAGTTAGTATATTAACCTGTTTGAATATTTAATCTATCCTATACTAATACATATTTTTACATAATTAGAAATTAAAGATACTTTTTTGTCTTAAAGGACCATTGAGGTATGCTAGTGTAGGCACATGGCACTGCTAGAAGGACATCAGGTACAAAAGACAATATTCCACCAACTGAAAAATGTTGAAACTCCTTTAACAAAATCTGAAATCAGTATGATCAAACCCATCATCTATACTAGAGCTGATCACATTATTTTTTAAGATGCAATTAGTGTTTCACTATGTTTTGTATAGGCATAAAAGAGAAAGCTGTATTATCTCTGTAAGATTTACTTAATTTCATTCTTGTCTTGCATCCATTCTTCTTGGCTGTTTTCATATTTCAGTGTACAATTTTGAAGCAAACAAAGTATATAAACTGCATATGGAAGTAATGATAAAAAATAAGCATGCTGTAAACATGCTGTTTGCAGAGAATAATCCCTGCTGAATTATCACTACATACCTTTGATTAGAGAGGCAGACTCTGCTGGGATGAAATATGTGGAAAGCACTGTAATGTTGCATGGAGGGACAGGGATACATGTGGCACCTTTCAGACTTCTTTCCCAGTTAAATATATTTAAATTCAAGATTATATCACTGCATCACAAGATAGCAAGTCTTCATAAGAAGCACACAAAGCTGGTGATTAGTGTTAATTTTGGACCAGGCTGTGGATGGGTGAAAAAAAGCAGCAATGACTTAACCACCTTCTGCTCTTCCCTCCTACACCCTCCTCCTCCTCCTGCTTCTGACTCAGTTCTATTCCTAATTGTTAGTTCAAATAATTAACCCCCCTGTAGCCAAGCAATTTGCAAGGTATTTGTTTGGGGTTGGCTTGATTCTTTTTTTGTATGACTGCCAAAATGGAGGGGGGGAGGGAAATAAAAGGTCATTTTGCCTACTGGCAGTTAGGGAGTTCAGCCAAAACCGGGCACCACTAAGGCAAGGAGGACTTTTTTTTTTTTTTTTTTTTTAGTTTCACGAATTTTCTCTCCCACTGCACAAGCCCTGAATACAAATTTGTTTTATTGGCCATTTCACAGCTGTTGATTAAAACAGTTCATTATAAAACTACAAATGTGCTTATTTGGAGGAGTTTCACTCAAAAGAATAGTCCAGTTCTCCCCCAAGTCAAATCCTGACAATAGACAGGGAATTAAATGACTCAGTGGTCAATTAAAATAACATATACACGAAGTTTTTTCTACTGTAAAGATGAGGAAAGCAAGAAAGCAAAAAGAGTGGTTAAAAGGTTAATTAAAGGTCAAGTCATCTCCCATAAAGCATCAGGCATAGATAAAAAAAAGAAGTAACAAAAAGCTTACAGAATAAAATAAAAGAATAGGACAAAATTGATAACAAAAAGAAAAGCAGAAGAAGAAAGGAAGCTTGCAGTAGATATTAATATGAATAATAAAACATGTTTCAAATGCATGTGGAAAAAGAACCTAATAAAGTAGAAAGCAAGGCCTCCAGGAGACAGCAAAACAAATTTATTGACTGAGGAAGAAGCCCTTGATAAATAATTAAAGAAATTATTTGCTTTATTGTTCTCTGGGGAGCTCAAGGGACAGATGCTGGCAGCTGCTATATATCTTCATGGATGCTGAAGGCAGTGTGTCACAGAGAGCTTACAGTGTCCACAGGGTGGAAGCGAAGGAGTTGCAGCCAGGCACAACTCCTTGCATCACTTGTGCAGAAATGCAAAGACATACACAGAGAAAAAGAGGGCATGGGAGATAAATATGTACATATACTGAGGTGCTTTTTTTTGAGACTTCTGCCTGTGGAACTTCAACATGGACATTTTCTAATACAGTCCAAGCCATTAAGTTAGACAAGGCAATTGAAACTTATGTCTCAGAGAAAAAAAATCCTTCCTTCATTTGTGTGAGCTAACAAGCAGAAACATGAAAAATAAAATCCTTGAGGACTGAGGCAGCTAGTAGTTTTTATCTTAATTAATAGCTTGGGCTAAATGTGAAGATCCTTCATAGCCCTTCTTGACCTGCTAACTTTGAATTAAACTACATTTTGCTGTCACTATGATTTAACTTCCTGCTCATTGCCTCATGATTTAAGAATACACCTTTTCCCTGCTGAAAATACAGCTTGTAAGAGAACTTGGGTTTCAGTTCTGTTGCTTAACATGTTGATAGCAAAGTCTACACTATACTGACTTTTCTTACCTTTTGGGGAGCACTTGTTAGAAGACAATCTATTATATTCTAGTCTAAAAAGCCTTTGAAAGACAAGAAATAATGTACTGCTCACAGAACTGGGTTTTTGAGATGTATTGAATTTGCTGTGTAAATGTACAGCCTTATTAGCTCCAAAAGAGAAATAGAAGGAGAGAGATTTTCATTGACAAATGATATCTTGGGTCATGAGTCAAGGATGCCTTTAAGAACATATCTAACTTGAAGTGTATGACTCATTCTTGGGAAGAAATATTACATTTTTCTGAAATGAAATCTCATTGCATGTCAGTCTACAGAAAGACATAGAACTGGCACAGGAGGAAGAGATGAATGTAAGGAAAGGGTAAAGATTTTATTCTGCCCTTGTATGAAAATGTTAGACTCTTCCTTTGCTATTCAACCCTGTCTCCTCCTGGATCTCCTTTCTCTCAAAGTTCTTTTGCATTATTGCATTTAAACCTGTTGGGGAAAACTATGATATTAGATAAGACAGTCAAGACCAGCCATGCTAAAACATTAACAGAATGGACATGTAATTGTTTATGTGTCTCCCAGTTTCCCTTCTTCTCTGTCCACACTTGTACACAGACAGAATGCATCAACTCAGTTTGGACCAAATAAATAGTTTTCACTATCGCATGCAACTCATGAGTGGTGGAGCACAGCACCAAGATGAGACAGGCATGTGTGATCATCTTCAGCAGTAAAGAATAAATTGATTCTGAACCTTTCACTGTGTCTGCTGTATTTTCTGCTTCATCTCTCTGACTGCTTATATTCCACCTAACAATGGAGATGTTCATCTCTCTGGGACCTGTCCAACAGGTCTGGAGCTCTGGATCCTAGAAAAATATGGTCACCTAGAAGCAAAGTCATCTGCTGCCTCAGATGTTTCTCCAACCTCAGGAAATCCCCCAGAGGCTCTTGTTCTCCAGTTCACCTGCAAAGACTGCACTTCATGTTAAGTTTTCTGGCCTGTGACACTAGCTCAAGCTGGGAAGCTGGTGACCCGGAGCTGGAAAACATGAGTGGAAAAGGGGACTGGCTTAACATAAGCAGACATAACGTGCTTTGTAACACCGGTGATCTACTGGGTTAGGGCACCAGCTATACTGGGAACATAGTATGTGGTGTAAAAGAGCCTTCCAGGACCATGCTCTAGTATCAGTGATACTGAAAATACATTATAAATCTCACTGAAGACCAACTAGAACACAAGCTATTTTTCTGTTTTTCAAAAGTGCAATGTTTCCTTGTTTGTTTTCCTTTCTTTATGAGATGAGAGAGATACAAATCCAGCTTTTTTGGAAATTCCCTTTGTCACAGGAAACTGAAGGTGCCAAGGCAGAGACCCAAGCCCTGGATGTTTTGCCTGGAGCAAACAAGATCAAACAGGATGAAACTCCACCAGGGACAGGTCAATAAAATGGCTTGAGGTGACAAAGAAATGAAAAACATCACTGCTGGGATTTTTTTTGGAAAAAAAAAAAGAAAATGTGTAATGGGAACCTTTGAAGACTTGTAGAAGTTGCCAGCCTCAGGAGCCACCTGACTCATTGACTTCTTGCCAATGGAACCTGGCGAGCTAAACTTCCCTCCTACCTATGCTGTTACATTTCATTTTCCTTTCTCTCATGTCTAATTCAACTCAATATCCACTGTTTAGTTTTAACAAGACTGTATAATGTTTCCTTTAAAAAAAGTTTTCTTCCACAGTGCTTCATTATGAGGTCTGAATTACTCAATCCCTTCCTTTAGTCTCTTTTGTTTGTTTTAGCCTCTTCCCTCCTCTCTTGTATTGATATTGGATGATAAAAAAACATACAAAGCATACAAATACTTAAAAAAAAAAAAACAAAAAACAAAAAAACAAAAAAAAACCCCACACAACAACAACTTTTTCCATTTGTGCTTCCTCCTGGACAGTGCAGCTTTTCATTTCTGCGCCTGTGAAGTGTCCAAATGTCACCTGAAAAAAAAAAAACAGAAGTGTGAAGCTACATAGCTATTTTTGAGGGATTTTTTTTTAAACTGACGAGCTATGGTCCCAGAAAAACTGTAAACATCTGTACTGAAACTTGTAATTCACCATTCTGCTATTACTGGCTTTGCTTTAAAATAGGTGAAAGTCAGAGAGGATGATTTTTTTTTCTCTGTAGATATTCAGGAGAATTTTCTACTCTGTCACTGAGCTGTTCAGCTACTCCAGTGACGAGTTCAGTAGGAAAAAAGCTCTGCAGCTAGACAGATGAGATGGAAATGTTGGCATCATTGCACTGTATTAAACAAGCTCTACGATTACACTTGCTAGAGTTCCTCTTTGAATTTAATGGAAAAGTTTATATTGATGGAATGTCTGATTAATAGGGATTTATAATAGAAGCTCTGGTAATGTGGAAAGCATATAAATCTCATATATCTGTATCTATTGCCTGTCTTTACTAGATAATTTTCACTTGGTTCAGGATTTAACTCTAGTAGGAAACAACTTTTGTGGACGAAAATCTAATGGCCATAACAAGAAAGCAGCACCACAATTTGCAATTTTGTTAAATACTTACTTTAAAAGCCCTTCAGGTTACTTGCAGTCACCGGAAAAAATTAGATTAAAATACATATTTATTTTCAGCTTTGGGAGTCTTCAGATTTAGCAGCTTCCCGACATTAATGCAGTTCCCTGTCTCAAACTGAGTTTCTAAAGCCAGCTCAAGAACTGACACAGTACAAGTTCTTTGAATCCTTAAGTCTTTTTTGTCCCTGTTTGTTTTATGCCCCCACACCTTCTGCTATTGTAGAGTCATCCATGGATCTACACTGGCATAAAACTGGTGTGAGGGCAGAAAATCAGGCTATTATTTTATGTCTGGGCTCCTCTGGTTTTGCATGTACTCAACTCCTCCTGGTCCCAGCAGCAACGCTGGGGTAGACCTGGGACCAGTTTGAATGGCTTCTGCTGAGGGAAAACCTCACAAGAGCTCGGTGTCCAAGCCAAGATTGTGTAGTACCATCACTTTTTTACTTAGGGTAGATGGAAGTTAGAGGCTTCTAATTTAATTAATATGCTAACCTCGTACTTCCACCAAAGGTACTTGGTATGGATAAAGTAAATTCACTAGCCAGTATACATGAGCTATTTAATTTTGCAACTATTTCTGCCTTCAAGATCTTAGATTCAATCTGATTTTATAAAGCTTACTGGAGCTTCCCTGCTTCATGCCAGATGAGGGCCAGATCCATACGTATCTGAAAATATGGCTAATAGAATTTGAATGGAAAAAAAAAAAAATCAAACCCAAATTAATCAAGTTTTCAATTTTCAATTAATTACATATTTTATTGATAGAAACAGAAGGTATCCACATTTCTGTTAGAGCTTTTTGGTCTGGCATATTGAGGTATTGATCAAAGCTGCTGAGAGAAATGGTTGCCTTTGTGGGAGATTGCCTGAATAAAGATTTCAGTCCTGGGCTCTCCAGCACTTAAAATGTTTCATTACTCAAGATCCTGGAGTATGAAGATTCTTGCAGAGGATGTGTTTTACACTGAAATGTAATTGAAACATATATCCTGGGCAAGAGATGCCTTAGACTATGCTGATATAAATACATTACATGGTAGACAGAGTGCATATTGAAATAGGTAAATGGCTTGACATATTAAATTAGGTACATCACTGTGATGCCAGAGTTCTAGGCAGAGCATTGCTATAAATTTCTTTAAAAAAGACAATTTTGCACTGCAAAATTTAAAGCCAAAGTCTTACTTACTTCAGATACAACGTTTGGGGCATAGTAAGACACAATTGTCCAAGTGGAATCCTTCTGAATTAACATATTCCTTGATTAAGGCTTGGTTCTATGTCACTTGCTTAGTCAGACAGTTTTGCATGTGAAGCACAGAAGCATAATTACAGCATAAGAAGAAAAAAAAGTATGATGTGAAAAAGAAAGAAAGAAGAAAATGAATTCTAAGCTATGAACAGAGTTTCATTCATGAAAATATCTATAAATTTATTTTCGCATTTAGGCCAGTTCTTAGAACCCTCAGCTTATTCTCCTTTTCTTTTTTTCCACAGTTTGTGCATAACAGAAAAAAAAGTAGGAAAATTATCCCAAATATAAATGCTTTTGTAATTAGTATAGGCACAAAAGAGAAGGTGCTATTTTAAAATTTCACCTCTCATCTTTATGTTAAATGTTCATGTCTTAAATTCTTCTGGTAGCAATCCGCAGTCACTTTTCTTGCTCTAGTTTTAGAGTGTATATGTAAGTGTCTAAATTAACACCCATTATTTCTTTTAAGTACTACTTAAGCACGGTTGAGAGCCATCTGAGGCAAACACTTGATTAAAATGGGTGTCTCCATGTCAGTCAAAGTTAGTGTGTTTGCAAAGAGATGAAGCAGCCTGATCATTTATTCACATACATATCACAACAATCTTTTTTCTTTTCTTTTTCCATTACTAGATAGTGGTGCAGTGCAATATTTTGTATGTCAAAGCAAGAAAATGTTCTATCCACATTGCCTTCCCCAGGGTTTGAGTTTGCCTGTCAACCGACCAGAAGACAGAGCTGATAATGGTAAAGACGCAGCAGAATTCTCTTCCCTGAAAATAACTGCATATGAATTCTTCATGGGAACAGTCCTCAAAATACCTGCAGGCTGGAACCCCAGTGCAGCCCAGTACTTAGCAGCATGTTTTTGGCTTGAAGTTCCACCTTTGTTTTGCTAGTCCTACACATTTAAAAGAAAGGAGAGAGGAAGAAAAAGAAGGGGAGGAGAGGGGAAGTAGCTTTCTTTCCTTTCTAAAATGTATTGAAATGCAGCCCCCAAATTTTCAAGCACAGATTATTTTTACCTGTGCTGCTGGAGAAAAAAAAAAGAAGAGGTGTTATTTTTCTCCGTTGCTCTTTGGTTTTGTTTGGCTTTTTTGTTTTGTTTTCCTTTGCTTTGACTTAGGAACACAAATGACATCCCAGCTACATGAACAAGCAACTGAGGTCAGTTGGACCACTGATCCCTGCTCACCCTGGCTGTGACTTCTCCCTCACCACCTTAGTTCCTCCCCTCCATGTCTTGCAGGGCAAGACTTTATTCTACAAGGTTAGTATTCTCTGCAATCATGGACAAGAACATTTTGCCTTAATTTAAGACCTTATTTGAAAAGGAGTATCATAGTTTCCTTGGCTTGCACAGTAGCAAAGCCACCAAAATCCTGAGACAGATGATAGACTGATGTAAAGAAGTGTTTGGAGACCATCAGTGGGAAAGACAGCGCAGAGCTTTTCTGTGTCTTCCCTTATCACAGCAACTGGCATCTGGATTTGTGAGCAAAACATTGCCTGTTTGGGCCGAAGTTTCACGACTGGATTCTCCCAGCTGTTTGCTTGGGTCCTACATGATGTCAGACAGATGTCAGTTGTTACAGAGATTAATTCATGGTACTTGGAGAAAGAGTATGAATCATGAAATCCAGCATTTGGATCTGTTATCTATGTCCTCCAATGGGAGCTATTTCCTGCAGAGCAATGCAGGTGGGACTCAATAGTAAGGTGAATTTGGGATAGTGTGAGAAGTGGAGCATCTTCTGTCACGTCTTGTGCATTTGGACAGCCCTTCCCTACCACACAAAGAAGTACATTACTGGAGTTAAAACTTGGGCGAAATTAAATGTAGAGAGTTGAACCGCCACTGACAGCCCTGCAACTGATAGTAACTAAGAGCTGCAGAGTCCAGCTGAGTAATTCTAGAGTTCCCAAAAAGCTGTAATTAATAAAGATGATGAGTCAACATTGATCCTTTATATTTTGCCTTCCCATATTCCTGCAAGAATTAAATAATGAACCATTAAATAATATGCATAACCCAGATTTGCTATTGGGGCATATTGTCATATCTCCACCATAAATATTGGTTCCATGTCAGTAGGAATTCTTATGCTGTCTTATAGGCTCACATTTCTCGTGTCTGTCTAAGAGCAGGCTGTAATTCAATGATGAATGAGGAAATTGTGATGGTAAACAAGTCTTTGATCTAGCAGGAAAAAAAAGAGATATTAAAAAGATTTTGCTGAAGTGAGGATAACTCAAATTTGAAATGAACATTTCTAGCTCTTAAAATAACTTATCTTGGAATTAAATGGACTTTCTGCTCAGCAATACCCTTGAATCAAAAGCATTTGACTTTAAGAAAGTATAGCCAAAGAGCCTGGACTTGATGAACAAATTACTGAGTAATGCTGTTCAGCCCACATTATCCAATGTGACAGACAGTGATTATAGTGGCTTGATCTAAAAATCAGGGGGCTTTATTATTCTCATGTATACTCCATAGTTTAGAAATTAGTTTTGGAGATGTTCAAATATTGCATTCTGAATAAGCAGCAACTTGTTATTCCTATGCTGAAAATGTTAAAGAGAGACTAAGAGCTGTTTGTATCCCATTTTCAGTATTTGGAGGGAATATGCATGATAGTTAAGAAGAAAATGGTGATCTAAGTAAGAGAAATGATGGAAACTTTCTCCTGGGAAGGAGAAAGGAAGAAATATACTAAAAGAAAATGGAAAAGAAACAGTAATATCCAGGCAAATAGCATGAGAGAATATTTTTCTGGTTTTAAATTTTACTGTCGTTTCATGCCTGAAAAGTTTTGAGTGTTTTGTTGCTGAACTCAGTTTTGCGTTTCATCATTAATGTTGAAGGATAATTCCACTTCTTTACTTTGTAAAGAGGATGAAAAAAAACTCTATAGCTCCTGCTGCCTGGAAATCAATGACAGTTTTAGTACTGATTTCACTGGAAGAAGGATCAAAGTTTATAATAATTTTTGTTGCTTTTATGGTGAATAAATATTATTTATTGCTGCAGTAGTGCTGCAGTAAGATCGCTAAAATAATCTGTAAGATGGGGAAGGTAACATTGCCTTCCTCCCCCTAAGAAGCTGTAATAAAAAGAATCAGGAGAGACAAGAAGGTAAAGTGGGATTTTGATGCAGGTATTCATAATGATTATTATTACAGACAAAAAAAGACAAAGACAGCCCTTGCTTGCCTGTTGCTGCCAGTGCCTAATACCTCAGAGACATAATTCAAAGAAAAAGAGTCCACCAGTATGAAATATATAGATGTTGTAATGTAGTGTCGGGGTTGCATGAGTAAAACTGAGTAATCTGCTGTCTGGCTCTAGCCCTAAGTTAAAACTTACTGTCTCCTTTAACTTGCACATAGAATTATTTTTTTTCCCTAGGCTTGCTAGAAGCACTATACATACAACTCATGTTGCTGTTCTGGCTCTGGGTTTTCTTTTCCTTCTACTGCATCATCTCTCATATTCTAGGAAAGAAGATTTTAAGGTCCAAAACACATGACAGAAATCATCTTGTGTTTCTTCCAGTAAGTGCCATCCTCTAGCACTAACTTGTATTTGGTGTTGAAGCTTCTGCTTTTTACCCTACAAACTGGTGGAAATACCTGGGCAAGGTAAAACAGTTCTGCAAAAATCAAGGTTGCTCGGAGACATAGTGGACGACCAGGCAGTGCTCGCTTCTGGGATCCATCTCTACTGCTCCTAATGTCTCCAGACAGAAATATCGCTTTCCATCCTTTTCTTTTTATTATTCAGTGGGCATCTTTTCAGGTACAAAACGCAAAGGGAATACTATGCCAGGTTATAACTCATTTTCACACCCAAATATCTGGTTTTAGCCACATATCTGCAAGTTTTGTACGCTTTTGTGTGTATGTGCTATGCAGATGTTAGACATTTTACTGTCAGTGCATATTTAAAATCTTCTATTCGGTCCGTAGCCAGAAGGACAGGCTGCCAACAGTTGAACTCATTGAACTTTCAGCTTTCCCTGAAGTTTCTACGAAGTTTGGGTCACCTTCATTTTAGATCAGGATTTAACAGTTCTTTTCTATCCTCTGTTTAATTGCAAGTCATGGCCGTTTGAAGTAGTTGAGAAATTATTTATGCCTGATAGCTGGGATTTCCTAAGAAGCCTAAGAACATTCAGCATTAAAATCTAATCAGACTTTAATGGAAAACAGGTACTTCAACACAATGAATAGTTCAAACTTACAGAAAATCCTATGGACTACAAACTAGGCTAACAGCTACAAAATGTGTGCACAGAGAGTTCTGCATCCTTCTGCAGATGCCATTGAAAAGATTGACGTTGTTTTCCAAAATACACAGTGGAGAAAAAACAAGCATGTAAACATAATAATGGCAGTCTATGAAATATATAGCAAGGGAAATTTCTTTTCACTTTATTCCCAGCAAACGGGGAGTGTCAGTAGCTTTTTCTTCAGCCCTCTAAGATTGAGTTTTGCAGGGATTTTTCAAAATGTTCCATTCTTTGGTCCTAAAGGAATTCTTAATCAAGCAAAAATGACACCTGGATTTACAGCTTCTTCACCCCCTCCACACCCTGCACTCCCTCTTTCCCCCCCAAGCTCTTCCTACCCCTGCTTACTCTTCCTCTTTTTAGATAATGCTGAATTTATTCTGAGAAAGAACTATGTCTGGTATTGGGATTTTTGTGGGTTTTCATATAGCATCCATTTTCTGAGTGTTAAGGAAGTACTGACAAGTTTTCTGCCATCCATCTACATCTGGACAAGATGTAGATAAAAATTACTCAAAATGGACATGCTGATGTTGATAGCAATCATTTTTAATAGAAAAACTAAGGTTAGTGAAATAACTTAGCAGAATGGCTGTAATTTTTTATCATCCTCACAGTAAGGTAAGGTATACAGTGAGGTATAATCTTAATTTCAAATATGAAAGAACATATAGCAGTTAATGGAAAGAGTCTAATTTTTGCTTCATTAGTTTTGCCTTACTGAGTTAACAGAAATCAGCTGATAATTTACTGTGGGATTCAGAGGGAGATATTCCTCATCATCATGTAAATGAGAGGAGAATCAGGCTAAAGGTATGGGGCTTTTTCAGTATTTTTTTTCTTTTATATACATTTTCATTAATTGTGCTTGGAAGAAGAGCTTGTGTGATAAAAGATTCCTAGGGAGCCTTACTCACCTGTTCATCTTTTCAGGGTTTGAAAAATAGTCACCTTCTATTTTCAAACAATATGCAGTAGTTCAGTGTCACAGTCAAATGTGCACTGCAATATTTAGACTTAAATTATAACATACTGAGTTTCTAAATGGGAAGGAACATGCAGCGTGTCTCTGATTCATTTGAGGTATAATCTGAGCGCACCTATGCTGAATTTCTGATGAGGCTGTACCCCTTCCAAGATACATGTTTTTACAGGAGGTTGGATTAAGCTGTTGAACAAATTTTGACTAAATCTTTGAATGGGAAATTTTTATATTCTCTTAGGTGCTTCTGAAGAGAGAGCTGATGCTTTGGAGTAACATAGTCTGAAACCAAAGAAAACGTACGGTACCAAATCTCCATCTGTTATAAATCAGTCTGGCTGCACATAATTATCGTGATTTGTGCCAGCTGAAGAACTGGCATTTGAGTTTGAAATATGAAGAACAAGAGTCTGATGTGATCACAGGGCTGCAGACCCTGGCTGCATAAATACAGAGAACAGTTCGACATCCATGGCCTGTGACATCTCATTTGCTGAGCCTGCAGCGAAGCACAGTCCTGCAGACCTGAGGGAACAAACCTAAGCAAGTCCTCAAAATTGTGCTGTGGCCATCAGACTGGCAGAGAGCGCTCAAAATCAAGAGTGTGGAGCTGAGTTCTTGCTTTTTCTGCTCTGGGTCCACTTGCTGCCTCCGTCACAGTTTTTGTGCCTCTGCTGCTGTCTTGTCTGCTCTGATGAGCCTCCCCTGCACCCTTCTCAACTCTCTTGTTCCTTGGTTGTCTTTTTCCACTTTTAAATTGATGGCTCGCTTTTTCTTGCTTCTCGAGGATCAGGAAAGTATCCTTTTCTGTGCATGGAAAACATTAGTTACTCCCTAAAACTCCTTCCTAGAACATGCTCGCAAAGCCTGCACTTCTAAATGTACCATGGGACTGTGAGCGAAAGAAAATACTGAAAATGAATAGTTAGCATTTGGGCAGATCTTGCAGGTACATGCCCTTGAATAAATTTGGTTTTTTTCCTTTCTGATACAGTGAGTGTAGTGTTACTGTTGCTGAAATATAACTAATTTGGCATCCACTAATTGCTCTCCAAAATAACCAATGAATTTTTTTAAAGACAACAGCAACTTATGTAGACTTTGTAACTGCTAAACTTGAATGCAAGAACTCATAAGAAAAAAATAGAATTATATGTTAATTGCAGAATCCTTAAACACCTGCTTCCAGTTTAACTCTATGTGTGCATCTTCAAATGCTATACTCAGCTTACATAGTACAAATATACAATATCACAAGATTGTGTTTATTTCCATAGTCCCCACTCTGCAAACACAAATACACTCAAGTTCAGATCTATAACTACTCCCACTGGTTTGTAAAATTAAGCGCGTGCATAAACGCTACCAACATCAGAGCCTTAATTTGTGTTCCTTTGAACTGGCAAGGGGCCCATCTTCTACGTAGCTTTAATTCCACTAGACAGTCTCTGTGCTCAGAGAAACACATTTTTAAAATGGAGTGTCTGTATTAACAAGCACTTCCACAAGCAATGAAACTAATGAAGCCTGCTTTCTTATGGTTTTGTCTCTTTAGTTGGATTCTCTGGTGCCTAATAAAATGAGAACTCCATCAGAAGTTTTTCACATGTAGGAGACATTCATAACATCTCCTTCCTGTATAGCAGGAAAGGGACAGGACAAATGAAGGTATTTTGGCTCTTTTTTTTCCCTGTTTTTAATACAAAAGCAGTGTGTGTTCCTAAGGCAGACTTTTCCTCATTTCTATTTTTGTGGAACTGGGAGAAATATCTTATTTTTTGAGATGCATACACGATCACTGAAAATTGCTTAAAACTGGTCATGGAGCCCAAAAGCTATACAAGGAAGGACAGGACAGCAAGATGAGATGGATTCAATAGGTGTGGGGTTTTAAGGCAAATAGGACTGTAATTTTTTAAGTCTTGTCCAATTTCAAGGTGTATTAAGATGACAAAAGCATATGTGGAATAAAAGGGCAATTTTCCTTACAGTATCAGTAGCTTACACTTCTCACCTAAGACAGGTGAAAACAAACTAAATAATTAACAGCCTCCAGTAAATATCATATGTAGATATTATATAGTTTAAAAGTATTCTTTGGGTCCTACAAAACTAAACTCTGATGCTTGTTTTGTGGATGAGCTGGACTTCTTGGTCTCTCTTTCCAGTTATTCTTGTGGGTAGAATTGTATGTTATGAAACCCCATAATTACAGAAAGCTGGGTAGGCATTTTCTAAGACACAGTGCCCATATCACTTGTGATTTTTGTGTCAAAATACTCAGCAATAAGCCAGGACTGTTTGAGTTTGAAAAATGCTATTAGGCATATTCAATATTAACATCTCAGGCTCCAGCAGGAAACCTACAATTGATAAATAGACACTTCATTTGAACTTGGCACAATCTTCAGTCAGCTTTGCATAACTCTGGATAGTATTACAGATTGTGAACAGAGTAGAATACATCAAAGATGGATCAAGTTATATCAGTTCAGCAATTTGCTAATTTCAACATAAAATATTTCCTCATGGATACAGGAGTATGTTTACTTTAGGGATAAGTACAACAGCTTCAGATTCTGTTATGTTTGGAGAGGTAATCAAAATATAGCCAAAAATCTTCCTGAAAAGTATTTTGATTGTGCTTCTACCCTTTCTGAAATCACTGTTTCTTAGCTGTTTCTTTACTTGCAAGGACCCAGCTGTCCCAGAAAAGTCCTCTCCTTGTACGATTTAAAGTATATTAAGTATTTTACTGGTATAAATCAATTAGGGCTTAACCCAAAGATCACTGAAATCTTCCTGGATGTATTTTTAAATTCATATTATTATTTAATATGCATATTTTAATACTAGTGCAAAGGCATGTGAGAGAGACTGATAGGAATTAATAGCCTAGATATAATTTTAAAAACCTGGATTGAGGTACTCTTAAATCAGATTCTTAGCACTAAGCTGTAGTTTTATACCAAACCCAAGGCTGGTGGCTATAGTGTACTGCACCCAGTATTCTTTCTATACCATGAAAGCATGCGTCTCAGCCCAGCAATTTTTCTTCTTTGTGAGAAATGCTCATATCTGGATCTCACCTGCCTCTTTATTATTAAGATATTACCCACTTGAAAAATGAGATTCATATCAAGTTATAGCGTATGCAAAAAGTGAAGAGGAGAAGAATGCACTTGCCAGTCAATAGATGCAGAGAGGAGAGGTTATAGAAGGCGATGTTATCTATTAGAAGAACAAAGGAGGAGTGATATCCCTGAAAAGGCTGATGGAAAATCAATTCCCTAACATGCCATTAGTCTGTTAATATCAGGCAACTTAAGCTTAGAATCCTTGCTGTGGACATAATGCAATATTCAACATTTGGAATATGCCCTCCACAGAAAGTAAATCAACTGCCTTTCTTTCTTGTTTTCTACCTCCAAAGAGAATGGCTTTAGAAATTTGGTGCTTTAGAGCCTATATTGTCTATGTCTCAGACAAGCAAGGAAGTGGCAAAGGGAGGGTTCTGTAGCAGAAAGATCCATTGATCTATCAATGGATATTCAAATAAAGCTGGGAGCAGACTTTTCCTGGTACGTGGGATTGTAAATCTTTGAGTGTTAGCGAAAAAATTTTCTGGGTGGAAGAAATAAATCCTTCCAGACCTCCATAAACCATGCAAAAGAGGATTCTACCACTACACACTCACTGTTAAATTTACAGTTTTAACAGGGCTTAATGTTATCTATGGATGATGGTGGCTATAATCACAAAATAAGTCAGCACTTGTAGCAGACGGACACTGCTGTGCCTTGGTCAGACAGAAACAGGATCCTGCACCCTCCTGTGCACCAAGCAGGCAGCAATGGAGAAGACCAGCCCAAGCCACCACCACAGAGAGACAACTGCTGCTACAAATTGATCCCAGAAGCCCAAAATCAGAAACTGCAGGTAAGTCTGAGTTTGAATCACGCTGCCTATTTACAGTGATGTCCTGACAGACCGGATAAGAGACCTGGCTCCTTCCTGATGGTCTTTCAGCAAGCACATTTTTAACAAAACCTGTAGCTTTTGAACCCAGGATGCCTTGATTTCATCTCTCATTGCCGCCCTCACATCTTGCAGTAACTTTCATTTTTCCATCCTTCCCCACGTCTCTCTGGAATGGGAATTCATTTTCTAAGGGTGAGTAATGGCTCTCAGAGTCCCAGCACACACCAGCTCCTTGTAAAAATAGTCAAAATCTTGAAAAGTGCTCACCAAAGTGGAAGAAAGGTGAATGCATCTTCTTTACAACAGAGATTAACGTTCAATGTATTCCTCATATACATATTTTCAAAAAGTTCAATGTATGCAATATCTCTGTATGACCCTTTCAAATGCTTTTGCATGGAGCTGGACAAGCTTTTCCTTGTGGTAAGCAAATTCTATGGATTTCCCAGCAGAGCAGCATATTCTTCTTAACATATCTTGCTGAGTCTCTCAAAAAAAAAGTGAGTAGTTTCTTAAGCTCCTCATATTTTATCTAGAATTGTAAGTTCTTCATCCAGCAGTTACACTACCAGTCAGCTAGGGCCTTACCTCTGTGTTTCTCTTTTATTTTTTCTGGGGAAAGGGAAAAGTAATTATGTTTTAATGGCTAAAAAGAATACTTTTTTCATACATATTATAAGTTCATGAAGGCTCTCTGACAGGAGCAGGGATAGAGTGCATAGGAAAGGTCTGCCACAATACCAGGGGGAGTCCATCAGGGTTTGTTTTTATTAAGTTTAACACCAACTATATTTCTTATGGAGTTATTTTCCTCTCCAAGGATAATTTGTCAGAATCAGACAGGCTATTCATTTCTCTCTGCTTGTAAATACCCAGTGTGTGCTCCATCACCAGCACACTCTTCTGAAGTACAAGGGGACTCATAAAAACAAGCAAAGGTCTCATTAATAACTAAAGAATATTGGACTAATTTTTTTTCTACACTAATGTTTAGAAATAAAATTATTTGCTCCTTTTTTCTTTGCTATGCAATGTATTTTAATGCTCAGTCATCCACTTTGTATGCCTTAATACCCTAATTCTGGATTATAAAACTAGAATATTAGGCACTACATGTTGTTTACAGCAACCTCCTCCAGTTTTTGGATCATTGCTGATGCTCTGAAAACATCAAGCACTTGGCTTTCATTTTCTGTGTCTGGATGAGTCTTATGTCCCAAGGGATTTAGGCAGCAGATTCTGGGGATGCCAAATGTTCCCTGCCCTCCAAGCAGGAATTAATTTGGTCTTTAATTAAACAGATAAATAACATACACATCTACTGCTGTGGCATTTTACCTCTCATAGTTGTGACTGTCAGCTTTCTGTCAGCACTTCATGTTTAAAAACAATGTGCTTTCTCTGCTGATGTGGGACTGCTGGGCTTCTCTCTTTTAATAGACTTCCACTGACTTATACTAGTCCAGACGGTGGCTGAACAAATTAATTTGTCTTTAGTTTGATGTAATACAGGAGGTGAAATGCTAATTTTGGACGAATACGAGACAACATTAGTGAATGGTAGATTTTTAAATCATTAAACATAATTTGTTTTTACTGATAATTAAGGAACAAGTTAGTCATCATTTACACAAGGCAAAGCTTAGCAAAATTCCTTTTCCTCAGAATTCACTGAAAACATACAACTAAGCCTCTATAATTCAGCTTGCAATATAGAGCAACATTTTCCAAGGCTTCAATCCTGAAAAAAATTGTCATTTCCTTGCTTTATATAATGAATTGTTTTCACCAAGAGTGAAATGCTTGTCAAAAGGAAAAAATCCCTTCACTTTCACTGAGACTAATATTAACCCCAGTTTGCAAAGGGATGGTAAAAGGGTGCGTGTGTGTGTGCACACACGTCTTCAAGCTATCAGCCTAAACCGAGTGGACACGAGATCTAGATCTGCAGATCACTGCTCTGGTGATTAAAACTCATCATGCAAGCAAGATTTTTTTAAGTCCAAGGTAACTGCTAATTTGGACTGTATCTGTATATATGTAAGCTTAAATGTATGGGGTCAAATGACTCAATTTTCTATCCCAGATTTACTTTTTATTTCCCACTATCTCAATAGTGTGTTAACACTTACCCACCCATGCTGTCTCCACTGAAAATGGGGAATAAGTTTTTCAGATAATGTGTTGAAAGTAAAAAAAAAAAAAATAAAAAAATAATAATAATTAAAAAAAAATATTAAAAACCTGTGTATGCAATATATCCTTGAAAAATACTGCTGAGCACAAAGGTGTAAGACAGGAGGTTAATCTGGTTTCTAGACATAGTCATGTGCTGGGATGGCAGGAATAAAGCTGATTAGAAAACCTTAATTGGCTACTATCTTAATTATGAGAGAGATTTGCCATTGACTTGAGTGCCCTTTGAATGTTTCACTAAATTTATGACACAACACTGTCTATAAATGATACAAAATTAAAATGTCAGAATGTAACTTTGATTTGAATATCCTGATCTTTTCGTTTGCCTATAAAGCTCTAGGTAAACTGTAGCACTGAGGAAATAAATAATAAATTATGACTATTAATAATTAATTCTATTTCTTGCTCTTACTATTTCACATTCAGTGACCTACCTGGCCTCCTCTAAAACTACAAAGATTACCCACCAGCAAATGTCTTTAAATGGTTGCTTTTACCTCTTGTTTACTAGTAGCATTGACCTTGTTCACATCCTATAATGTAATTTTAATGGTAACTTTGTAATCAAGGAGCATGTGTCTGATAGAACTGTAGCTAAGATTCAGAGCAACTCCAAAGCCTACAAAGCAGGTTTGCCTGAATACATCCCTTTTCGCTTATATGAGGAGCACAAGCAGATTTAATATTTGCTGAAGCAGTACACATGTTAAGCATTGAGAGTCTATTGATTACAGTGGAATTCACAACAATATAAACACATTCTAAAAAATTTACCTGTTTGTGTCCAAAAAGTGGTTTACAAGGGAGACTTATTCTGCTGCTATGATGGGCATGAGGAATGTAATGGAGCAGGCACCTGGGTTTTACAGCCATTCAGTCTGAATCTGCCCACAGGATCTGGCCAAATACCCCTGGCACAAGGAAATGAGTTTATGGTGCTTTTTTCGAGGCTGGCTGGGGACAGATGATGCCTGCTGTCACCAGCTCTTCACTGTGAATTCAGTCCTAAACATTTTCTAAGCAAACCTGAAGTGACAGCCTGTACTATACACCAAATCAGTGCTTGGTGTCATCCAGCCATGGGGAATTTCATCTGAACGTAGAAGCCCTAAAGCCGAACCATCTTTCTTGCTTTGAACTATGTGTGTTCAATTAAAGTTGTATTTTCAAAGCCCAGGTAAATTGCTTGGATATTTACTTTTTTCCTCACTATGCACATGGTCCACAGAGTTGCTGTTACCTACAGTAGTGAAAAAACAAAGATAAATTAGGACTCTGAGTAGTAATCTAATCATCAGCATTTGTGTCATTCACAATTTGACAAGAATAGGAATAATTGTCTCAACTGGAAATTTAATTATTTCTGGTGTATCAATATTAACTGTCATATACACCTAGGACAAGCAATGTTATCTATAAGGGAATTTCAGGAAGAAGGCTTATAAGTAGTGAAGATTTGAACAAGAAAACTTTATGTCCATTTTCTTTTAAACAGTTTAGAAAATTATCTCCAAAGTCATTGCACTGCAGCAATAAGCTACTCTGAAATTAAATGATAGCCAGTAAGAGAGAAATCTGGAATAAAAACTACTCAAAAAGAAATTGATTCTGTATTTGAAAGGAAATTGCATTTGTGAATTTATTTTTGCAGATAAAAACTATTATGCTTGACAATTTGTTGTGGTTCTTATAAAAATACAGTTAAGGGAAAAATTATGAGAATATAAATACTGTACACATTAGCAAACATTCTTTTGAAGTGACATGAATTCAGATATATAGGTGTGCACACACTGCTCATATAACCCATGTGCATCCATGCATATCTAATTACGATTGCTTACTTATACATATATATCCTAAATTTCTGCAGAGCTGGCAACAGTCCTCTGTAAATGTAAAAGCCCATGAATTTTAGCAACTTTCAGTGCTATTTACTGAATTTCTCTGGTCAGGGAAAATAAGAAATCAGGAGAAGGAGGCACCAGGGAGAAAATTATCCAAAGCCATGAAGTAGCCTTGAGGAAGACATTAACAGAGCTGGCAAAAATTCACAGAACTGCTTTCCAAATCTGATTGCCATCCCAGGCCTTGCAGAGTGAGGCTCAAGTTGATGTATACAGAGGTTTCCATGCTAACCATCTCAATATAACCTTCAGCAATGTCTATTTCCACAGATGTATAAACAATTGTCTGGGAAATGGTATTGGTATTTTGGGAATTGAGAAAATATCCCTACTATTTAACCCCAGGAAGGAGCAGCCATGGTGAAACGGGAGGATGCTGAAATCAAGAGGCTTAGTCTTAGCAGAGGAGTGTCTGAAATACAGTTGTAGCTCCCAGGATGTAATGAGAGCAGCATCCACTTCTTCAATGCTTTGTAGGCTTTGCTGCAAATTTTCTAATGTGAACTTTTGCAATTTAAGCTATCAAACTGCTGGCAATTAAAGTGAGTCGAAGTGAAAACAGTCATTTCCTTTTGCTACTTATCATGCTGACCATTACTGTCTCATGCTTCCTTGGTAAATTTGGCTGAATCCATCCCTGCGTCTGCCCTTGTCAAACAGGTTTCCACTTTCTAGCACAGTACGAATGAACAGTAACAAAGAAAACTGAGCAATGGGAGCATCCCCATCTCTGGTAAGAAGGAAGGAAGGAACATCAGCCTTTAACAACCTGCTCAGCCCTTAGCAGGGTAAAATTGCCTTGTTCTCTTGGGAGTTTAGCTACCAGTACCTTTTAGAGGTTTCTGGCTCAGCCTTCTCAAATCTCATAAAATAAGTGGTTTTCCCTCTCAGCAGGAGAGCTCTGGGAGGCCCTGTAATTCTCAGGGATCACAGTCTGCTTTTGGAGACCTGCCCCTGTCCTTCAGCAATGTGATCTAGCACACTGTGACAAGCAGTTGGGAATGCTGTGTACACAATCTCAATGATTTAATTACAATCAAATTAGTTCTTTAATCAGGATATCAGCTTGAAACAGAAAAAAAAGATCTTTTTTTTTTGTCCTCTTCCTTCCTTCTCAAGACTCAGCTAATGAATGCATAAAGTAGCAAGGTGATAATAGCTGTTAGTTCCTGCTATGCAAAAGCTTCTTTAAGTTTTTGCTGAACTCCATTGCTATACTACTTCATGCCATCCATCAACAGATAGCTTGAACCTGGTGAAGCCAGTGCCCAATGTGTTACTCTGATATCTGAGCTAGTCAAAATCCCATAGATCTGTTCTCAGCATACCCCAGCAAAGGAGAGAAGTGCTCTTCCACATTTTCAGAGACCAGTTAGCTTCTGAATCCAAACTAGTTACCGGAACAGCACTAGAGATACAGATGAAAAGAGTTTTCTAAAGTCATGTAGGAAGTTTATGATGGAACAGGGGAAGAAACAAGATATTTCTGGTCCCAGACTTGCATCCTAAGCAATGACCTATTCTCTCCTCTGACTCAGAAGGACAGAATTTTAGCAGGAAGACAAAGCTGGGGTTTTTTTGTTTTGTTTTTTTAGCCTTCGAGTCATAAATCACTGAAGCATTTGGGAATGAACCACTAACCCAAACAAAATTCAACATTGTATTTTTGATAACTTCATGGTTAAGGAAGCTGAGCTCTAACTCAGATATAGAATGAACTCCCTTGGACTCACACCGTTCAGCTAACGCCTGTCCTCTATTTGCCTTCAGAGTCCCCAAAGGAAAGACTTCTTCCCATTTTCTCTAATCATCTCTGACATGCAGTCGGCCAAGTGATCTGTGCAACCATGTCAGGGGTATTCTGAATTAGCCTCTTCACACACAGAGAAAAACAGATGGAGAAGTGAATACCTTGCTGCCCTGAGTGCTCAGTACATACAAAATGCTGCCCTTCTGAGGCAGGTGTATTATTAAACACAGTTTTCACAGGTGCAAATGATTATACGAGGTGCAAAGCCAGGGCTGCATGAGGAGCTGAATCTGCTCCTGCTTGCTGTAGCACAAAGAAGGTGGAGGGAATACTTGTTTTCTGCTTGATTTTGTTACCTAAATTGCTCTATCGGGTGATCCAAAACACAAGGAGAGAAAAAAATAGTTCGGGTCAAACTGATGCATTTTTTTCTTCACTCTTTCTCCCTCAGACCAGTTCAGTTTTATGATATGTTTTGGAGGGATAACATTCACAGTCCTGCTCCTGGAAGAAAAAAACACTCTTCTTTCCTCTCCTGTGTCTCTGGTTAAGCAGTAGCTCTTTATGTAGAATAAAGGCAAACCAATTTTCAATTTATTTTCCTCTCTGAAGAAATTTAAACCCAATCTAATCTCTGAGAAGACTGCCCTAATCACCATCATCTGTGTGGCTCCAGTACTCCCCACTCTGGTCCTGCTCTTGATGATTAGGCAAATGTAGAGCACAGCAATAATAAGAACCAGGTGTTTCACTCTTGGTGGTGAAACTGGTTGTACATGGAGAGATGAAGAGAGCATAGTCTGGCTACCAGCCTCTGAGGCACTTTCACCTGGCCACTGTTTTGTATTTGGGCAAGAGAGCACCTTTGGTTGTTGTTTGGTTGGTTTTTTGTGTTTTGTTTTGATAGCATTTAAGTGGGCAACTGTTCTAACCCCATCTTCTTCAGTGGCAATATCCACAACTTTGCTTTCTTATACTCATGGCCCATATTCCTTGTCCTGCTCATGTACTTTCTATCCTCACCCTCTTAAAGCAATTCTCGGGTTTGACACAGAGGCTGTGTGTGTTTGGCTGGAGACTACAGGCAGTGGGAGCTCATATGGACTTGCTCAAATGCCCTAGGATTAAGAAGAACTGTGAAATGATAAGGTGGAAATGAGATAAAGAACTGAACTGAAGGTTGGACATAGCTGTTTTTAAGGTAAGTGATGGTAATGTGGAGCTTTATGGAATACAGTCCTTCAGCTTCTTGGTGTGTAAGTCACTGAGGCAGTATAAGGGACTGGGTTAAAGAGCCCAATTTACCTGTTCTGCCTTTGAAAAAGTGGTTGCAGATGAACTTGCATAAACTCATGTATCTGGCAAAATGTGGAGCCGCTTCTGAAACCGTGAGTATGACTGCAGCAGTGCAGGTCTTGTTTTTTTTGTAGTTTTGGCCCTGTTTCAATAACTAGCTGCACTGTGTGCTCCATTGATCTCAGGAACAATTTGCAACCAGATTAAATCTCTGCTAATGTAATTGGTGTAAATGCAAGCTTGGCCTAGCGTACTTTGAAGGACATGTGCCTGGCGGTGTGGCATGTCGCTGCTTCAGAGCAGCAGAGAAATAACATCCATGCAGTTGTAAGCCACCTCTGTGGCATGTGGAGGTGGGGGCTAATGCCACTGTGTATGACTTCTCCCCTCATTTACTGGAAGGTGGATGATGTTTTCTATATTTTTGGTTCTTTTCTTATGCTATTATGCCTTTTCATTTCGTGTCACCTTTATACCCACCTTGACCACAGTGAAAGGTACTGAGCAATGATAGTGCACAGAGGGCTTCTAGAAGCATAGGTGGATGACTTCTGCTGAGCTGAGGAGAATTTTAATTAGCTTTTTTTTATATATTCCTGGTACTGGCTATGTAAATCTCTATCTGTTCAATCACACTGAGATCTCACTATGGCGACAGTGAACTATGATCTTAGAAGTACAGAGTGTAAAGAGAGACATAGCAAAGCAAAAGCCACTTGTTTAGTATCAGAGTTTATTCGCAGCTCTCTGGTAAGAAAAAGATCAGCTCTATTTTGCTGTGTTATGGTGGGGTAGGAAGGACTGGTCACAGAAAGCAGAAGAACTTGTGCAGTTTCTGCCTGGCAGGAATGCTTCCCACATGTCCCCTGGAAGATGCCACTGGGGAGGAAAGCTAATTGTGGCCTGTAAAATAGCCTGAGTTGCATTATTTGATCTTATCTTCAAAAATACTTCTTTTGTGTGTGTGCATGTCTGGTTCTGTGGTACTCAGCAACTCAGTAAATTCTGCCATCTTACCATTTTTTTCATGTATCATACAGGCTTAAAAAAAGTTATATCACTGCCACTACCGCCATTATAGGCAGCACAAGAGCAGAAAGTGTGCAAGCTCTTTGTCTCACAGAAATGAGTTGCAATACTTGTAGGATGTGAGTGAGGCATCTACACATGCAGAGCTATGCTATTCCCTTTCTGGTTTTCCTGCCTTTATTTTCTTCACCTTCTGTTCAATCTTTAACTCTTGTGCTTGAGCAGAAGGCCCCACCCAGTAACTTCCAAATTCAGTAGCAGGGGTGATGACTGTGGATTCATGTGAGGAGCTGCAAAGCCCTGAGACAAACTCTTGCTCAGGGTTGTGCACAGTGTCTGCATTTGTTCCTAACTAGAAATCCAGGAGTTCTCTGTTGTGATCCTCTTGGTCTTTAACCTGCTTTCTTTTAAAATTTGACTTTCAACCTCAGCTCAAATTTTTGCTTATTACTAATGTAATTATGGCAGTTTCCTCCTTTTATTTAATCACTTGGAGTAGACTTTCAGTATAGTACACAATGAAGGGAAAAAAAAGCTTGGGTCAGATCAAAACCTCCTGTATAAATAGCACATTTCCAGTGCAGGGACGTCCAGCCCAGCTCTCCAGCTCAGTGGTCTTGTGTGCTACAGAGGGGTAGCTATGAAACATCAATATCTGGTTTAATTGACGAGATTAATCCTCTGCTTCAATTTAGCATTGTGTTTAATTTCAAAAATATTATGCAGATTTCTGTACTATGCAAAAAAAAAAAATCCACTTTCAGAAAACAGATTGTATGTATGTGTATTTTTGTAAATGTAGTAACTATTTTATATGAATTGCTAGTAAAGCCACCAGATAATTTTTCTGTGATAACTTGTAGCACAAGTGTTTTGCTTGAGTAGCAACATAAGTACAGTGATGGATAAAATCAAAACCTCAACAATTCATGAAATTATCTGATAAACCTCTTTTGTGGGGATAGGACAATGTGGATAGACATCTATATTATACATGTCACACCATGAGGCCCTTCAGGATGGGGGATGCACATGCTGGTACAAAGCAAATAACACAGTTATTGGTTTGGCAATTCATGGCCAGGTGGTCAGATGCTGGTAGATCTGTATGGGTTCTAAATTCAATTCAGGTCTTCTCCCTTGTCTTTATTTCAAAGGCACTGTTAGGAAATCTTCTGTTTACCCAAAACCAGGAAACATTACCAAGGAGTCGAAGCCAGTTACGAGTCATGTTACCTGGCTGTACTATGGGGACACAGGATCTCCACATTCAACAATCTGCTGTGAAGGATTTTTCAAGGAATATGGAGGTGTGGATGTTCTCCACATGTTGGTCACCTGGATGGCAGCTGCCATACACCTTATTCTCGTTGATTACCTTACACAGTATGTTAAATATTTGCTGCAGTATATTTGGCATTTTTTGCAAATTTCCACATATATCTTATAATTTAACATTTCCATTGGCTGGATGTTCACTGTAAACACATTAATCATCCTGAATTCTTCCTGGATCTAGTTGTAGGATATACACTATTCTGTAGAATTAATGTGTATCCAGATACAGAAGTGAAAAAATGTAAGGGCATTTAACTTTGATTGATTAAACTGTATTAATTTAACAGATGGTGTGTTCTGACACCCACCAGGCTTGGGTTTAGATTTGTGATACTTTAAAGAGGGATCACATTTTAATATAAATTTTCAATCTCTACACAGGACACAGATGTTCAACTCAGCTTTTTTTCTTCCCCACCCCCATTTTGTTTTGTCTTCAACTCATGGTTGGTAAAGACTGATTCAGCCCTGGGACTTGCAGAGGTTTGACACTACTGCCTTATAAATCTGAATCCTTAGTAAGGAATCACTATTTCATTGTATGCAAATACATCTCAGTCTTCAAGTATCAATATAGAACGATTTAGTGGTGAATTTCCTTTCACCTAATAAAGTATTAATTAGCATAGGGAACCCCTGCTATAGTTGAGTTATTTTGAGAGCTACCTTCTGAGAGTTCAAATAGATTTCTTGTTAAAAAATTAATTTAGAAAGAAGCAAGACTTCACAGTCTTTCTAGAGAGACTCTCATTAGCAGATGTTTTCTTCTTGCTGCTCACTTTGACCAACATCTATGCTTGTATACTGAAATACTGTGGGGTAAATCATATCTTACATGTAGCTATGTGCTTTTGATTATGTCTGATACAGAAACAGCTGGTGTCAGACTTATCTAAGGTGCATAATACACTAATACGCCTTATTTCTGAAGACCTGTGCCACACTATCAAAAATCAGCAGATTTTGTCTCTCTCCTACTTTTCCCACTGCTCTAGTATTATTTAGTAACTACCTATAATTATAAGCTATTAGGACTATGCTTATGCAGCTTGGAACTTGCCAAAATACTTATGGTCTTGAGGAAGCAGCCTCTGCTCTTTGCTATTGTTCTTGATCATAACGACTTGTGTGGAGTAGATTTCGTTGTGAGATTTTTTTCCTCTCCATCCCCTTCCTGTTCCATCCCCAGATTCTAGAGGACTCTTAGTATTTCTGTTTAGGCACAGAACTGAGACTAGCACTAGCTTGTCAACATGTGTATTGGGTTACTTTGCAGGTCACCCGGTCTCACACTCTTCAACCACAGGTTTTCTGCTTGTCAAAAAAGATGTCTCCAAAATTGGTATTTTATGATACTCACCTATGATCGTTATTATCGTGAGCACTCCTGGGAATACAAGGCTTCTAAGATGGCAGATTTCTTATATTTTCACCATGAACCTTTGAATAACTAATTCATTAAGCAATTTTGTATATTCTATTAAAAAAAAAAAGTAATGAAATAATGGTATCACTTGGGAGATTGTTCTTTACTGCAAATCCATGGTATTAAGCAAATGTATTACTATATCCTTACAATGTTATACAAAGCAAAAATGCATCTGGGACCCTCTTGAGCTAGTACTCATAAACCTGTAAAACTTGCCTCGGCTTTACTGTGCCTGATCTTGCAGCTCCTTCCTGCACCCCCTGCTCGAGGGGTCGGTGTGACCTGCTCCTCTGGTTGCCCAGGATGGCACATGTCAGCCTTGTTCACTTGCCCTCTGCCTCTTACTTTACTTATCCCTCTGACTGGGGCATCTGGTGACAGTACATGAACATCCTCTGCTCTTGGAGAAACTTCTGTCATCTCTTTTAATTAGTCTATTTCTGTTTTTTGGCTCTAGGCTGCTTCCCCTTTCTTTTTGGCCTCTTAAAACTCAGTGGCAGTACTCAATACCTTTCATATGCAAGCTATAACCAGTACTCGCTTCCTTGAAGATTGATGACATTTAACTTGCTTTGAGCTTCACACAGAATTTACAAATAATATAAAAACAACAAAAAAACTAAGCTGCGCAATGTTAGGTACATGTGTTTTTATAGTTAGCAGTGCCCTTCAGGGAACCCTTCTGTAAGATGGTATACAGGGATGTATAGATTCAGTTCATACAGAAAAGCTGCTGAAATTTTGACTAGCCTTGGCCCCCAGAGTTGCTTAGTAACTAGGAGCAGTTTCCCAGGTACAGCTTCCAAGTACCAACCTCAAAGTCAAGAATAGCCAAACTAAAGCAACACACAGCTTGCAAATCACTCCAGCTCACTACCATACAATAAAGAAGCAAATGTCACTTCTGAATTTCAAACAATGTTTGTTTTGTAACTTATGTCCTGAAATGAATGAATATATATATATATATATATCTGAGACGGTGTTCACTTGCTTTAGCTTGTGTTACTTTGGAAGGCATGTTGTGGAACTAAAAACACTACCCTCATAAGCTGGAATTACAGTGGGGCAAAGGGACGTGAGTATATTAATAAAGGTTAAATTCACAGAACAGGATAGAAAAAAAAAAATCTAAGCATTCACTTTAGAATTTGGTGATTTCTTCTGGGTACCTTCAAAGGTTACAGTCTTAAGACTTCAACCTGTTTAGTCCTTCTATACTTTAACCTTATTAAGGAAGAGGGGAGAAACAGCCCAATGCAGCAAAACTGGAGGGAAGGGAGGAAAAAGCTACAATGGAAGAAAAGCAGAAGATAAAACAGACGGTGCTTAGCTTTTGTCAAACTGGAATTAGCATCTGAGGCATATCATATGTAAGTGAGAAATGGCTCTCTCTGTAGGTTTGCTCAAACTTAGTAGGATTAATTATCTGAAATGAGTAGAAAACTGTTGTGTAATGAATTCAGTTATGTACTTAGTGGCTTAAAATTTTAGGCAGGTAAGGCAACAATGCTGCTAAAGGTAGTTAGTCAGGAAGACCATAACAGAAATAAATTCAGTTCTTTTTGTGCATTTTTCTTTAAACGGAGACAGAGAACAGGAGCTAATATTTTGGGCAATTCTACTGGATAAACTTGGGAATAACCTTGGGAATTGTGTGATTTCTTAACTAAACTCCTCCCATGCAGACAGCTAAATCATTCTGCATCGGTGCCAATATCCGACAGCACCACATTGCTGTTCCTACTTTAAAATGCTTCTCTCACAGGATGCTAGACTGACAGGGATGCTATGAAGGCACTGCAAGGGGGAGCAATGAAACTATAAGGACAAAATGTCACTCATTTAATTATGCTATCTTGTATTATACACCTGTTGGATCTTAAAGTATGTTTGAACAACATCAGTGTGTTGTGTGGTTTGTTTGTTTGTTTGTTTTTTTACAAAGAGATCTCTAAGGTGTGGTTTGTTTAGTTTTGTTTTTTTAATAGCAAGTAAATCACTTGTTTAGGAGATCTTCTTTATGACAAATGTGACCATTCACCACAAAGTGATGCAGGATGGGACTAAGCAGCCTTATCCACGTGTAGGTATTTCTCTTGTCAGCATTCCCAGGTGATCGTGCTCAAATCCAGTATCTCCCTAAGGCAGCTGAACCTTGGGTCTGTGCAGGTAGTGATACAGAACTGTAGCTTGTTAGGTTGCTTTGGATTGATAAAGAACACATACTGGGTTCCCCAGATATGTGCACTGATCTTTAACAAGGACTGCGCTGAGAGTCTGTGGTTATATGTCTGTTTTTTCAATATTAGTTAGATACCTCATGTCTTCATGAATGTGAACTGCCAGTGCATTCAGTTGTTGAGTTGGGCTTTTTTGTTGTTGGTTGTTTTTGTGGGTTTTTTTCATTTTGTTGTTGTTTGGTTTTTTTAATTATTATTTTATTGGGTTTCATTTTGGTTTTTTGTTTGTTTCTATTTCTTAATCAGCAAAAAGCACATTAAATGCTTCAGTCTAGGCTATGACAGCACAGTTTTAAACTGGGGAGATTTTATCACTACACATAAGCACAGTCTGAGCAGCTCTCTTAGTACAGCTATTACTTTGTTTCTGATATTTACATGGCATGGCTGTGTAAGCCCATAAAACTTCCAAAATACAGATATAAAATCCTTGATTGCTTGGAGCCAGAGCCATGTTCCTATTTGGGTAATTGTATTCTGTCTATTTAAAATTCACATGTCAATTTTCAGTTTGATATTGATTGGACTCTTCTTCGTTTTCTTGTACTAAACCATCTGTGTGCTTCCAGGCAGTGACTGCAGTTCATCTTTCATGTAGTTGGGTTTCAGTCCCTGATGCAGGGTCTGGACAAGAGATGTCCAGGCTGCTTCAGTGCCATCGGCAGTTAAACTGGCTCCTGACGTGCCTGATGAAACCAGCTCTGTTCCTCCTGCCACCCTGTCTGGGTACCAGCAGCTGTTCCTCTTCCTCAGTTGGGGAGGTCCCCTCTGCCTCCCCAAAGTGGCCTGATCTCTGCCTGTTCCACCCCAGGCAATGGCTGAGGTTTGTGTTTGGTTTTGGCATCAAGACCCTTTAGAAACACGGACTGGAAGGAACCTTATGTATTAAATTGAACTCTGTGTCCTTCTATGTTGGCAGTCATAGCATATAAAATTCTGCTGTCCAATCCTAAGCTGTGGTAGCTTGTGATGCTCTATTGCTCAAAAAGCTGTTCCAAGCTCTCCCTATTTTAGTGGTGCAAACTGACCTTGGAAAACCTGAAATTATAATTAGTTTGCTTGCTTTTGGGCTGTCTCCACCTCTGTATTTTAATATTCTGAAAGAATATGTTTAACACCAATGCGAACTTTGCTGCAAAACCAATGCATAGCTGAAAGATCCCCAAACGCTTGGCTGGGGAGAGGAAAATTATATTTTTCTCTTTTATTCTGAGCTTCCCATGAAGTAGTTCAGTAAAAGCTTTCTACCAGCTCCAAGTAACTCATTACATGAAGAAGAAAAGATATAACGTCTGTTTCTCACTGAATATGCTGCTGATGAACAGTCGCTGAAAAGCTCCAAAGCACGATTACAGGAAGAGAGTCCTGGAGCCAACTGTAATTAAAGTTCTTTTCATATTATGGTAAATCCTTAGCAGTAGTGCTTTATTCCAGCTTTCTTTTCCTTGCATGTCTGTAATGCCCGCTGGGTGTGGGGCAGGAACCCTCTCATGTCAACTCTCTTGTATACTTTACCTTTTTGTAATTAGCGTGAGTCAACAATACTTGCAAGAATCTGCTCAAACCACTCAATGCATCCTTCATGTTGTTTGTGCTGGCATCACTTGGAGTCCTCTTTAAACAGAAGATAATTATCAAGAAAATAAATACAGCTACAAATCTTTGCACTGTGCCTCTGGTTACATTTGGCCATCTGAAAGCTGTATCTGCAGCCTATCCATTGAGATTTCCGCTGTAAAAATGTGGCCACCTCCCTGTTCTGCCTCTCCAACATCTTTCCTTGTGTTGGATGAGTTGCCCTCAATAGGACGCTTTCTCCTTTAGCTACAGGGATAACCAGGTATGTGTTCTTAGATTAAAGCTAGCTGAGTTGCATGATGTAATTTGTCATAGGTAAGCCTCATTTATGTTTAAAGTTTGCTGCAAATCTTCTCTTTTAGTAGACTGTGTCTTGAAATACAAGTGCTGTAGTGTTTAAAGCTTTTGGGTCATGTAGTTTACTGGCTTTTAAGCTGCATTTTTTTGAGGTGTAAATCAAGGAGAGAAAATCATGCACCCATTCACTCAGACAAGAAATTTAGAAATGTAATCCAAAAAAAGCACCACATCTATTACTTTAATAATAACAGGTATGGCATTTTCAGTGTTCTCTTCTCCGTGTTACCTGTTTACCTCACAACAAATCTTGTGTCTTTATATATTAACGCTGAGTGTAAATTCTAAGATTTACAAGCACTGAAATATTTGCAAAGGCAAGTTATCTAGTGACGCTTAGAGCAAACTCTCAACTCTGCTTTCAATACAGATATTTGTTACCCACTTTTACAGCATTTGTAAAAACAACAAAAAAAACCAAACAAACAAAAAAAAAAGTAAATATATATGAAATAAACATGCAGTGAGATTTAAAAAAAATAATAATAATAATTCAAAAGCAGAAAGGGAGAAAGGGAAGAAGGAACAAGAAGCAGCTCAGATAGAACTGCTGGTAACAGATTTAGCAGCTTTTCTAAAGAAAGTTCTTAACCTGTCCTTTTAACAGCAGAGTTCAAAATAAGTATCATACCTCAGGATGTACAGCAAAGCATCTCAAACAGGGTGAAGAGTTCAGGCCAATTGTCCCTATTCAAAAAGCCAAGGTAGCATTTCTTTGTATTTCTTTAATTCCTGGATTGCTCCAACATATACAACATACTCATGCTTCGATTGAGTTAAATTTATTCAGGGGTTGCCTGTAATGTCTTGACATTGTGGTCCTGCTGAAGCAGCTGCCCTGTGCTGGAATATATTCTGTCCTGGTGTGAACAAACTATAACTGGACAGAAGAAACGGAATATCACAAGTTTTGGTGTGTGTTTGGTTTTTGTTTGTTGTTTGGTTTGTTGTTTTGTTTTGTTTTTTCTGGAAGAAAATGAAGCTGTGTAATACGTGAAAATGTCCCTGGACTTTTGTTTTAGATAGACGAGCTCCATTTAAAATCAATAAATAAAGATCCAATTAATGGCTATAGAATAGCTCATTTCTGCCAAAGCAAGCCAAGAAATATACTGATGAAGAGAAAATAACAGTTGTATTACTGTATGAACATTACTTTGGAGCAAGGTAAAAGTGTAGTTAACAATGCTATTGCTAACTATCTGAAGGCTCATTTTGTGCCTTTTGCTGTGAACAAAACCCTCAAAAGCCAAATCAAAAGCCTGATATAGGAGACAATCATATAATAATTTCATCTGTAGGCTCAGTCAGTGGCTTGCAATGATTGTATGTATTTCCACAGTGATGAGGATGTTTGTGTAGCACGTACAGCCATCATAAACCCCAGGCTGGAAGTGGATCGGTTTCCAGTTCCAAAACTGTAACTTTTATTTGCTGAGTTGGCAAGAGTTGTACAATTTATGAAAACTGACCTGTCTTAAAAAATAGTTTCATGGCTGATGTGCTCTGTTGAGAGCATGAGTACAGCTCAGGGAAAAAAGAAATAGTTAAATACTGTTACCACTTTTTAATGAGCCTGTTTCTTGAGAGGAATATAAATAAAAAGGACAATCTGAAATATTTAGCCTGCCAAGGAGCTAAAAAAGAAAAAAAGTGGAATGACTTATTTAATAACTAATTTTGGTTATTTCTGAGTATTCTAAAAACAGGCCCAAAATACCTAAAAATGAAAGCATCAGTTTGTTGAAAACATGTTTTCAATATGCTGTATCTGAAAACTTTTCAGATACTGGATGCTTTTAGGTAGTTTAAAAATACTGTGGAAGACAGTTATTCTCACCTTCTCCACAACACAAACCTACTGAAATGGAAACAGACCATCAATAGCAAAAAGTAATTTTTTTTTAATGTATTTTTTTTCTCAGATTTAGATTGGAATGAACATCTAAACTACACCAGATGTTCCTGGATAACTTTAACTTAATGAGCACAAAAATAGGTGCACTGACAGGGAAGCACAAACACGCATTGAAAAAATTCATTGTAATTTGCTTATTTTGGCAAGTAAAATATATTAATGAATTGTGTTTGTTTTTTTTTTTTATGAAAATGTGGCACCTTATCTTCACTGAGCAGTCAGCTTTTTTTCCTCCTATCTCCATTTTATGAAGCTGCTCTTTCATATATAGCTTTGAATTATTCTCTCCTTTACCATCAGAGTGGAGGTAATGAAATATGTCAGGAAGATGACTGGAGCCCAATAGGTCTCAACATAAGTTCTTTTGCTCTGCTATAGCATTGTAACTTAACTTCTGAATGAACTTATTTTAATATTATCTTTATTTTATTAAGAAGAGGAGCAGAAGATCAGAAGTCCCTTGATATCATCAGTTCTCAATCCATTTGAATAGACCCTATAGACTTCTGTAATTATTCACAAAACATTTTGAGCAGATGTCCACAAAATGAATTATCTGCTGTCTGCCAAAATCTACTTCTGGCAGGCAGTGTAACAGGTAAATAAAAAGGGAGGTTGAAAACATGAATAAAACATGAATAGAACAGCTTTGGGCATTTTGATCCTCATAAATTCAGAATCACCAACTGAATCTATAGAAGTGAAGAAGGTAGGGGAAGCTACCATATGAAAACATGTTGAATGGAGTCAGCTTTGAAGGAAACACTCTTAATAAGCACTTCCTCGTGGCAGTGTCACTGTGCCAGGTAACAGAAAACACTTTGGGATGTGGGATGGCAGCAGTTCTCCACATCTAGCACAGGAGACAGATTCTGGACTTCCAGCATCAATCTGAGCCCTGCAGGTCATACAGGCCAGCATCTTGGATTCTTCAGTTTATTGAAAGATGCAAATACCTGGAACTATTGTTATTCTGCCATTGGCAATGAAATCCCTGTAAAATTTAGCCTTAGTTTGAGAACCCAATTAAAAATACTTCATCTTTTGCCACCCCTACTAAGGAACCTGCATGATGCTTTCCTGATTGAGGCAGGCTGTTCTATACCATTAAGATCAAGAAAACCTGGCCCCTACCCTACAAAAAGGCTGAGTGTTGCATTTAGTGAATTTGCAAATATAAATGCTATTAAAGAGGTGAATTTTAGGTTTTAAAACAGTCTTATATTAGTATGTAGTATCTCGAGATCCCATTTAAAAAAAAAAAAAATCTGTATGGCATTGGCATACTTGATACAGGCAGCTTGATACAGAATCAAACTAAATAAAACCGATTATTTGAGAGGAAGGGGGTTCCCAAAGACTGTATCAAACTAAAGTGTACTGTGTTCTGCACTCTTTCACTGAACAATAAAAAAGCTTCATAGTACTTTACAAGCAGATATTGTCTTGTATCCATACCAAAATTTTGTCATGTTGAACAAAACATGTTATTTTGCTGTTTCAAAGAGAAAGAACCTGTAAAGCAGAAGCATTAGCGAGGATGGGAAATCTAAGGACCAAGAAATATGAATGAACAATTTTGCATATGGAAAGGGTTGCCACGTAAGTGGTAAAGATGGGAGGACACAATGATTTGAAAATTGTGGTTGAAAAAATTAATGGGTAGGTAGTTAACTTCATAAATAATGGATCAGATTTATTCATGGTGGTTTCATATTAAAAGCAGTGATAAATTAATACCGAGCAGAAATCTGTTTCTTTGCAATAGTTTTGACCTATTCAGTGGAACCATTGTAGTTACTAATTCGTACAGGATTACACATAATTGGGATGCCCAATTATAATAGTTGAGTTTCAGAAATGACAACGTTCTCTTTCCTTCAGGGATCTGTAATTTATTCCATTACCTTGGACGTGTGTTATGCAATATGCCAAAATAAAATTTGCAAATGTTCTCTTAAATCCTGCTATCTTTGGTTCATACTGTATAAGTGAAGGAAACATATTGAGAGGATTAAAAATATGGGAAAGAATTACCATTTTAATACATTTGACTTGACCATGAGGAGACAATAGATGGTTTTCAGCCTCAGTAAATCCACTTTAATATACGTAAAGAGTTCAGAAAAAAATTGTTCTATCCCATTGTCTTCAAGAAAGCAACAGCAGCACAGCCTGTGCTAGAAATGCCGAGATTACTTTATTTACCAAAGAAATCTGATGCTTTATTTTCTTTTGCAGGGACAGCTTCCCTTACCATCTTTTTTTTTCCCACTAAAATCTTTCATTACTGCCGTAATTTGTGTGAAGTCTTATGCATAAACTACTAGTAGAAGTGTGGCTGATGCCATGTTTCCATGTATTTTGTAATTTCAAACATAGAGGCAAATCCTAAATTTGGCGAATGGTTCTTTTTATGTGTTGATCCTTAGGGCTGCTGAGATATTAGCATAAGTGTTTGAAGAAAAGAAAAATCTATTTATACAGAATCAATAAAGTGTTGCCATGGGAAACCTGAGACTCTCAAAAGGAGGTTTCCAAAAATAGAGGATTTTTCAGGGGATAAAATGGCTTGTACACGTTTGGTTCTTTCTGACTTGCCATCTCATTACCTTCATTCATATGGCACCCAAACCTGCCTGGTTCAGAGGAGGAATTATCCTCAGGTAGATCATCAAGGAGCAGAAACTGGAAAAATTACTTGCTAGGATGTCCTGATAAAAGAGAATTGTGTGAGTAGCAATGCAACAGCCTGACTTACGGAAAAAAAAAAATATCAGTAGAGAGATAGTCTATGGAGGACATTCAAGTATGCTAGAGAATTTTGTATGTGGGTATTTCAGCTATGGAGATACACAGCTAGCTTAAAGGGCAGAAAAGATGCTGGAACTCAGAGGAGAAATATTGCTTTTTCTCATAGCTTTGTGTTCAGTTTAACATTGCACACATTATTTTGTTTCTACTAGGGCGGTCTCAACTATAGAATGTGTGTGAAAGTACATTTATACATTTTTCTGGAGTTTGGGGAGGATATTATCTGTAATATGTGACATTATTGTCTTCTGTCAGCAAAGTGAACAGTACCCTATCAGCCTCTAAAAAATGACTGAAGATAAATGGGAGTGCTTTCCTGTTGAATGATGCAGGATTTTTCACATAGGGTCAGCAAGCCTTTAGGAACCTACATGATACAATGAGTAGTTTTGTTCTAACCTTTTCTGCCTTCCTACAAAGGCAACGAAGCTGGACTGTAAACCCAGTGCAAGGGCGTGGTTTGCGCTACTGTGCATTTTGTGTAATATGAACTGAAGGTGTCAGTCGTGATGTTGTTGGTTCTGAACTCAGTTTACAATGAAATGAATTGGAACAAAGCCAAAGATAACCCTGAATGTCAGAAATGCTATCTTTAAAGAGATTCTGGATGCATAGGCAGCCAAAGAAGTTCAGTCCCTTTTCAAAGTCATGATGCAAGTATTGTAATGCAGATTACATCGATTTGCTACAAGTTACTGACAGCTAGCAGGTATCTTTAAAAGATTCTCCACAGTACTCACAGAATAAAAAGCTCTCTGCATGAAAAGGAAGCTGTATTTTCATGCAGATGATACATCCTAAAAACCGTACCAATACTATCATATATGTAAGGCAAAATAAGATTTTGTATAATATATTTTATTACTATGACAGTGTTCAGTTTATAACATAAACAGTTCTTATATTTAAGCACATAAGTAATGCCAGTGACTCAAATGCAGCTTAAGTACTTGCTGGTTATTTTTCTAGTAATTAATTTATTGCAGCAAAGCAACAGAAACACTGACTTGTAATACACCAACAGTAAGTTTGCTGTGGTTCTGAACTATCCTTGTGCAGAACTGGTATGCAGGTGTATGATGAATGAGAGTTGACAAGATTCTACAATAAATACTTGAAATACCAAAGCAATGACTACTGAAGCATAAAAGTAGTACTGTACCAGGCCATAATTCAAAGCAGCATTCCGTTTACAAATGTAATAAGAGTAATAGAAAAGATTAACTTTCACAGGAAATTACCATTTGTGTGCCTAAGTGTATGTTTTTATGAAGTTTAGTTTCCTACAGGCTTTATGTTTCTGCGTCAAAGTTACCAGAATAATTTTAGATTGCAGCTCCATTCAGCAATGTTATGGCACTCTGTATACAGCTCTCACAAGGACTGCTTCCCACTGGGGACTCGCTTTTTGCAAAGATGTCTGTGTGTTTCATGCATACAAGCACTGCAAACTCCAGTGTATGCTCGTATCTTTTATTTGCATGTAAGAGCACCCGCAAGCCTTTGGGACTCCGCCTGAACAATGGCTGTAGCTTCTACACATATTTACATGCAGGAGGAAAGTTCTGCAAAATCTGGTTCTCTATGGAGGAGGTGGAGGTGATTTAGATACAATGTGCTGTTCATTCAATGCCATAAAATATACTTCTGTCCCCTCTAGCTCTTCATTATATGAGGACGAAGTGATGCAATATGCCACTTCCTACAAATAGTGTGATTCACTGCTGGAAAGAATTGCCTGAGTGGCGAAAGATGCATATCTTTCTGAAGCTACAGATACAAGTTCAGTGAGTTCTCACCACTCAGATCTGTTTGTTTACCAATACAGTAGATACAAGTGGATATGAGTGTAAGAGATTTGCCAGAGACTAAAACGTGATTATGAAGCAAAAATTAAGAAAGCTAAATCATTGTTCTGCTTCTTCCTTCTTCTTCTGGAACTTCTGCTCAATGTCTGAGCTCCACAGAGTTGTTTAAAACAACCATCATTAAAAAGTTGCTATCACATCTCTGACAGTTTTATATTTTTATGTGCTTATAGCCTGTCGAAGTTAGAGTAAAACCCTGCAAGAAATCCCTTTTGTTTCCAGTTGCAGATCTGGGAGCAGAAAGTAGAGCTTGCTACGGCTGTAATTGCTGCCTTGGATTTCAGCTGGCCACTTTCTAGCATTATTCACAAGACAGCTTTATTGCATTTTGAGATCTGATTATTAACTGTCACAAAAGCCTTGGTACCAAGGTGGTGGAGTGACATTCCCAAAGCTGAACATGGGAAGCTGTCATCTAGAAGGCGACATAGTTCTCATGCTCAAATATCACAGCTGTTTATAATGCCACCAGAGTGGTCTCTTGTTGCTGCAACACTAAGACATGTCAGAGACTCGAAACGGAGGAGTGTGGCACCAAGGTCTGTGTCCTGGCAAGGTGAAAGCATGTATGTTCTCAGAGTAGGTTTAACTAGCTGTCAGCAGAAGAAATGTTATGGTTACATTTTACATCCAATTCAAGTACATGGAGTAAAAGGCAGCCACAGGAGGAAGAGCTTTGCTTATCAAGGAACCTGTAGCAATGTGCATTGTCACCCTTTGTCAGTGATTAAGACTATTTTGCCTTATACCATGTGGTCCAGTTAGGATCACAAAAATTACCAGTGCTACCTGTTGAAACAGCATTTCCTCAGATTTTCAAATTATTTTGTATAAATCTTCCATTTTATAATTTTTGATATTGTAAGAAGCATTTGAATATGCATATTTTTTTAATGCCTCTACTTTTAAAAATACACATAAAGCTGATAATTGTGATTTAGCTCAACCTCCACTAAAAAGGGATGGGAGAGGGGGATGGGGAACACCACAACACGATCAACTTATGGGTCTCTATTCTGCATGGAAGGCCTTCTTCAATGTTTGCTCCCTGTACCATTTGTAAAAGGCATTCCCTTTTTCCCCCAAATAACTACAGAGATAATAACTTGGAGAACAATATTCAGCTTTCTGAGTAACAAAGACATTACAACGGGATTGGGGTCTGCAGCCTAATTGAATGAAAAACAATATTCTCTATATTTTGCTGCCATTTTGCTCTCTTGTAAATTATTCCATGTGCTCCAGGTAAGCTCCATATTGTTGATCTGTTTTTCAAAATACGAGCCTGTGAGGCTTCTGGCTCTGGAATGCTGTAGACTGCAAATGTGCTTCTGTGTGCTGAGCACTCACACGACTTAAAATCTAAACTGGAAGTCCCTAATGTGATGCACAACACTTATAATTCTAATAGAGCTGTTCACTGTAGTAGAATGGGGGAAATTAGGTAAAATATTATCACTAATCTTTGTGCTAACTGTATTAAGTCTCAGGATGTATTTATAAAGGCAAGGGAGAGCATTATCAAAAAGATTTATCCAACAGTGAACTTTTTGTTACCCATTAACTAGCTTCTAAGTGTCAAAGTTCTTGCAGTTTAATTGACAATAGTGGAATCTAGAAGAAATAGTTAAAAACATGACTATGCAGGCAACACGGTACTACTTAGCACAAAATACAACTGTTTGGGGCTAGTAATTTAACCAACACAGAGAGAAAATTAAAACAAAATGAACTTTCATTGGCAAATGTGAAAAAGGTAACAATAAAATTTTGAACAACCTATCAAAGGTTTAATCTGAACGCTACTGAGAAGTGCATAAATAAATGAAGAACAGATCACCAGCTACAACAGAGTAGCCTCATAGAAGGTTAGGAGTTGCTTTTTTTCAAGGAAAGAAAGAATTTAATGTCTGAAGTCAAAGTAGACTCAATCAATACATTCAGGGCTCTTGAGAAGTTTTGAAAATATTTTCCTACTTGTAGTGATTTAGGGCAGTCAGGCATGTAAAAGATTGAATCAGTTGTGAGAAATCAATGACCTCCCCCCTACAAGATTCCCACTGAAATGAAAACTTGCCAATTACAATGGGAGGTGTGATAAGGCCAGCAGGAAAAGGATGTCCCAGACTCGAAGAAACAGCATGTGAAATGTAATATCTATTATTTTTGTGCCATTAGGATGTGAGACAGAGGCCTGCTGAACATCTTATCTTAAAACTCCAGAATACCTCTCCAGTGGCAGATTAGCAGTGGTGACACAAAGCAAATAAGCAGAGCTGACATGTGCATGTGATAATCATTCTCTGTCTACTGGCAATGTCTGTAGACATTTACCTTTCCTCTCAGCAGGTAACTGCAGTGCTATTTCACTGCAGCCTTTCAAATCTCTTGTCAAATCTTTTGGGTGTAGTGCAACAAAAACTATGACAATGGATAAGTTCGCTTATGTTCTGAAACCACCATTTAACGTGAGGATCACTATTTTCTTATTCTTTT
This sequence comes from Nesoenas mayeri, assembly GCF_963082525.1. Classification (NCBI taxonomy): domain Eukaryota; kingdom Metazoa; phylum Chordata; class Aves; order Columbiformes; family Columbidae; genus Nesoenas; species Nesoenas mayeri. The sequence continues at coordinate 13,485,542 of NC_137560.1, forward strand.
ACCACAATGGTCCATCTTTTGTCATGCTAAGGACCATATGTACAAGTCCATGGGGCTGTGTCTCCATCAGCAGGTAGGGCAGATGTGTAGCTGCTGTAGAGTACCTGATGTCTTCTCTATGTGTTCCTGGGGCTTTCTACTGCAAAACGGGACTGGACTTGTTCTATGGGCTGAATGCCTGTTTCCTGAAGGTGTGCATTAGGTGTGCTCCTGCAGGGACATTTTCCTGTTTGTTTTCATTTGAGAGGAATCAACTTGTGTGAAGTGAGAGTGCTTCGCAATGTGAAATGAGGCGTGATATAGGGGGTAAGGCGGAGATTCACTTTGGTCGGGGCAGAAGGCAGGTACTGGCTTCCAGGGTGGAAAGCACCAGGGTGACCAGGTCAAAACAAGGAATGCAGGTCACCATTACACTTTCCCAACACACTCCTCCTCTCTCTCCTCTCCTTTCCAATTTACAAATTTCAATTTGGGGTGATATCCTTCCTTGGCTTGCTGCTATGGGCCACTTGCCAAAATATCTCTCGTGGAGGGTATGAAAAGCAACCAAGCTGTTGTAAGGCTGGGGATGAAGCTACAGGATCTCAACACAATCAGAGGTAGAGGGGATGCCCCACAAAAACTGATTGCTGTGGCTTTGTGCAAATGCTCAGTGATTCCTCCTAAAGGGAAAGTGAATTCCCTTTATCTCTTGCCTTCCAAGAGCAGTGTTTCAGAGAGAAGCCAAACAGCTGTGCTTACAGGATCTCACAGAGATTCCAAAAAGCTGATAATAAGATTTGACAGTCATGTCATAATTGTTAACAATGGTATTGGAGATGTGCCAACAACCTCACACTCTCACTGCTTCTCTGGGTGAGAGGAATTGCTCTATGACTGTAAGTCTGCAAACCACATTTGACATAGAGACATTTCATGCAAGAGGTAATATAAAGGAATGTATTGTATTGAGCCAGATTATACAATAGCCTCAAAGGATGAGGTAATGAAAGAGAAGAGGCTACAGTGATATCACATTTGCTATTTCTGCTCTCCACGCATTCAAGCCTATTGTGTGCTCTCCACACATTAAAGCTTTAAGGAGCCAGGTGGAACAGCCTGGCGTAAAGGTCTGGCAGTGGGTGTTTGGTGTTGTCTGCTTATTTACTGCTGGTAGAGTCAGAAGTGATTGATTCAGGTTTCCTGATGAAATCTTACCCTATGAAAAGCCATTGCCTGCTCTCTGTTACCAGCATACCATACAGAGAAAAGTTTCTAAAAGTGTAATTTGGAGCTCCTTGTACTCGTCTCCTGTACAGCTATTTGTCCTGGTTAACATGCACCCAATAATGTAACTGTCAGAATAAATCACAGCAAATGATACTTTTCCATATGAGTGTCACAAATTTCAAAGCCCAAGGTTCTGGGATTTTTTCAGGCCAATGGAGAGGGTTAGTTCCTTCTGAAATTTGTTGACCCTCAGACAGCCATAACTCTTAGCAACCTTCACTGCAAAAGGAATCAAAATACAAATCAACACTATAAAAAGTGACATATGAGAACTATGTCCTTTTTGCCTGTGTTGGTAATTCCTTTTCAATGGTTCTATTAAAATCCGTATAAGCAAACTCATGCAGATTTCTCTACGATCTGATAACAATTATAGAATGTTGTTTACCTTATCATGGAAACTGTCAATAGACCTAGTTAATTATTTTTTTTCTTGTCCTGTGAATTTTAATTAACAGTTTATTAACTCACAATCCAGTTCCCCAGAGGTCACAGTAGAATTCAGGAAGATATATTATGCACATGCTCATTCTTTCTCCTAAATTTAGATATTTTCTGGTCCAGAATTATTACATCAATTTCACAGCACTACAGATACAACTCTGAGCACTCCAATTATCTGTCTGCTCCAGAATATAGCAGCCATAACTTCAAGCCATCATTACAAAGTTTATTAATTTAGCTCTATTGAGTGCCAACCATTTTACTGCAGTGCAACAGAAAGCTACCGGCCATGTAAGAAACCTTCAGCTATTTTTCTCTCAGCTTGGTTTTCTAAAAGGACTTTGTAAAATTTGCAAGGATGAATAGTGGGGCCATTCAGAATCTGCATGGAAGCTTTCCTAAATCCTTTCACGAATAAACAAGCATTTAAGGCAAGAAGCTGCTGTTTTCTGAGCCTCAGAAAAGTGAGAGCTAGCTAGGGACTGCAGCAGCACTATAGCTCTCTTTTTCTCATAATTTCTAAGGGCTGAAAGTTTGTTTGTTTATACACTTACTGGTATGTGCTGCTTCCCCTTGAGCAAGTTTTTGCTGGTAACTCTGATAGCAATAGCTGAATATAAACTTCTAAGTTCACTCTTAACCATATTCTTCCCAAGATTTCTCATACTCTTAATATCCTGATCATTGGATCCACCTGAACTTCAGCCAAATCTGTCACTGACATCAGTTAAACTTCGACTAACTGTTGTGCCTCAGGATTGTACAGTCACCTGGGATGCCTAACAGCCTGGCAAGAAGCATCAGAGGTGCAGTAAAAAGAGATGCCACAGAACTGATAAATCCTAGTATCTAATGACCAGCATATCACTGAATCCTCCTCTGAGGAGGAGCTGTGGGGCACTGACCCAAGCTGCTGCAGGTCCAAGCCTGAGTAGGGGGAAGGAAGGGGAGAGGAGGCCACTCACCTTGACAAAGCATGGCACCCAGTAAGGAGAGCAAGCATCAGAGGCAGGGGAGCTCTCTGGGGGTCGGTCAGTCTGGAACTTTCTGGGATTGTAACACCTGGTTATATGTAACTGGACCTATGTGCCTCCAGCATGGCTCCCATTCTGCATCCTTCATATGACAGGAAATCTCACAGGGATTTCCTTTGGCAGAAAAGTTCAAGTTTGGAAGGCAAATATCCTCTTTCAAGAGAATTGTTTTCTCTGCATCAAGAGTGGTGTTTTTCTGTATTTGGGATAGATTCTGTACTTAAAAGTACTGAAGTAAACCAAAATTCCCTGAGATCATTGTAAGTTTGGCTGCTAGAGCAAATCCAGATGTTAAAACTAAGCACGCTTTGCAACCCTGATGCCTCCTGTTCTTTCAGACATAAAGGCTCTGATGTGCTCTTTGAAAATGTTAGTTGTCATAAGTATTATGATACCATTATATCAATTGCTTGTCATTTAATGTTACTGCTGGTCAAATATCTGAAAGCCCAAATTCAGAGTCTGTCTTTGAATTACAGAAGACAGCTGCCAAAACTGGCAGCTTAAATATCGTAACTTCATCAACTGTGCATCAGCCTGCAGCAGATGGCAAGATTGGATGAAGCATCGGGGCAGAGGCAGGAATGCTGTGGCCAGGGTAGTGCTTTGGGGACCAGTCGATCTCCCAAATATCTCCCATTGAGGCTGTGGAGCTCAGTGTTGACTAACTGGGAGTAGGTTTGGTTTTCTTCACTGTTTTGTGAAGCCATGCACAAACACCCAACTTTCCATGGAATAGAAGATGAAAATCCCTGACCTACACTATCTGCTGAACAGGTTGAGGGGAAAAAAAAGCAAGCAACTGCTGTGCATCACTCTCAACACAGCCAGAACTGACTTTAGAATGACACAGACATTGCCCAGGGTAAAGGCCACACTCCATTTCATAGGAATATCAAACAAATGCTGAGAAGTCAGAAGGTCTTTTTTCTGAACTGAAAATGAACTGTTGCAGTTCATGGGCTGTTAGTAGTGCAGATGCTTGAGGTTATGAAAGTGTAAAGACAGATTCCCAATCTTCAGGCAGAAGACTGGCAACAAGGACAAATGGAAACTGGGCAAAAAAATACAGCTCTTCTCAAGTGTAATAAGGAACTAATATGAAGTAACTATTTGGAAACTGCTTCAAAGCCACTTAAGTCAATGAGAGTTTTCATTTTCCACTCATTTCAGTAGGCTTTTAATCAGGCCAATAAAGTAGAGTCAAAAATAGGCTGGTGGAAATTAGAGAGGTGTAATCAAAATGTATGTATCCATTTGGACATGGGACATAAAATGGACATTTTACTTCACACAATGTTTAATGTTCATACTTTTGAAGATACTTAATTAGAACAACAATCAGACTTTCATTGGCAGAGAACATAATAATCTAATAGGTTTTGCAGACTTCTATAGAATGCTAAGTATAAAATACACCACCTATAAATTAAGGTTCAAAAGGTGACACAGACCCAGAATATTAAATAACAGCATCCTTCCCAAGCTGAGTTAACGATTACAGCAAAATTTATTGCCAATCTGGCTACAACATCTGCACAACTAAAGGACTTGTTAAAGAAAAATGAAACTTGTCTTTCTGCCAAAGTTTGGAGAGGCTTAAACAGAAATTAATATCTGTAAGAAACCCTGGAACATTTTTGAAAAATTATCTGGCTGGCAGTACCTCCTGTTTTTCAGAGAAAAAAAAAAAGTGTTTTAAAAGGCATATTTCACAGTGCAGCTAAAACTTGCTCCACAGAAATTACGGTGCTTTGATACAATTACTTTCAAATTTTGTTCTTGTTGTTAAGATAAATTTATGCTAATCACATTTATTTCTAACAAACCAAATCTGATACATTCTCTACAGAGACAGACCATAGGCTCTTGTACTCTCACAAAACATCCTGCATGTTGAAGCTAAATAGTAGGAATACGATTGACAAGACAAATCCCATTCATATGGGCAAGTTCAAGGTGACAAATCAAAATAGCTCCCTCCTTTGGATCATAAATTCTCTCTTCAGTATGTGTTCTGGAGGAATATTACCAGAGTAGGAATATTGCAGTTGAGATGGTCTGCAAGAGCACACATGGTGCTTAAACGCTAATAATTTGAAAAATCAACCCTGAAAATGTAGAGATAACAAATTACTGCACGTGCGCTTCTCTCTTGCTGTCTGTGAGGAAAAAATGTGTTTGTGTGTGTAGATGACAAATTTATAATAGTGGTTACTGTGTAGCTATTTGTTTTTTACAGTGCCATTTTCCATATTCCATCTGAAGACAAAAAAAAATTTGCTGCAAGTCTCAAAAACAAAGGCATAGCCTTTATGAAGCCTTCTCGATTTTCATTTCAAAACTGTCATGGAGGAAAAATCTAAATTGCACATTATTCACAGTAGTAGCTACAGCAACCAGACAACCTAATTGTCCTTGATTCTCAACCCAATATGAATTTATTTATTCCCTTTATTTATTTCTTAATTTTAATTTTTTTTAAAAATGTAGATTTAGAGATTGATATTTGTTGACTACATGAAATAACAGTCAAATCCAAAAGTCATCCAAGTACTGAAAAGATTAAGTTGGCTAAAATTCAGGGTGCATATGGTGTCTTAATTTTCACTTCCTAAATTTTCAGTGAAATCAGAAAGAAATTGCTCTTTAACCAGCCTGGTACCTGTTCAAGAAGATACCTGCATTAGATATGCTTAAAAGTATTTGAAGTCCCATCTTGACATTTAACCACTTGCCCATTTTTTTCAATAAAATATCTAGCTGCTTATAGTTAAACATGCTAATGGCTCCTCTTTTCAAATTCTGCTATCCTTCAGTTCCTTTTAATTACTAGATTAAAAGAGATTAATAGTACCAAGACATCTAGTCACTTGGCAGCATGCTGCTTCTCTTTTCATCACTGAAATCTGATGCTTACAGTTTTTATTATTTGTGATAATAGACCATGGAAAAGAAAACAATCTATACTGTTAAATTTTAAAATCTGAATTCACTCTTCTTCTTTCAAGGCCCCTCACAGAGAACTGGGGTCTCTGGGCTGTTTTTCATTACCGAGCAGGAGGTATGCATCTGATTACCAAGCAACATTAGACTTGCTAAGGGAGATGACAGAATTCCTGGCACGGGATACAATCACAGCACTGTCTACGCTGTTTGAAAACTTTCGCTTAAAATTACAAGGCACAGAGAACAGTCAATGATGCAAACTTGGATCTCAGCTGACAGTGCCGGGGAAGGTTAGGTCCTGAGACGACGGATTCATGACCTAGAAAAATAAACTTTGATTAGACAGTAGTTGGTGGAGATCTGGAAACCAGGAAGCTGAGCATCCTTTTATTCAATGAAATCATTTTACGGATTGTAAAAGGTAGAGTGAATAGATAGCATGAACTTATCCAACAATGTACAGAGCACTCTTCATTCCTGTTAAATCCAACTGCAAGAAATTCATTCACAGCATTTAAAGATCATCAGGACTGCAAACTATTTCTGTTCATAATGCTTTGGTTGTTATGACACCTTCTGGCTGTGGATTTCAGCTAATTAACAGTAATTATTTCATGCAAAGCATCTTTAGCTCTGGAGTGACTTCACATATTCAAGGACAGGTGGTTCAGCAGTAAAGGTACCACCACTCTATTATCCCATAAGCATGTCTGTGTGTGGGACGACCCAGTTCCACTGTGCCCATAAGGGCTGTCACTTCCTGGATCTTTTCTTCCTGACATACTGACACGGACAGAACTGAGGTGCTTTGTGGCTCTGGGATTTCAGACTTGCACAGTCCTCCAAGTGCCAGCAATGTAACTCCCTCATGCATATTTGATTGCTGCCTTGGGTGGTGATATCCTTGCCTTTAATGTATGTGCACATTGTGCAGTTGCTGTGGGAACCGTAACTTTGAGGTTTCATGATTTTAAAAAAGGGAAGAGTGTATTTATAGACTTTATTTATTTTGCTTATGAATCAACATGTTAATATTGATGCAATGGAAGAAGAAAGGAAAACAAACTTCTAAACAGAAAGCACAACATCAAACACTGATCTGTTTATTTTTCTCTTCTGCTAAGTTCCCATAACAAACAAAATTGCAGCAACAGAAAGGGAAAAAATTACAAAACAAGAACCAGATAAAAGAGGGAGAAAGCAAGCAGCAGATAGTTGAGTAGCTGAATTAAGTTTTTGAGAGATCAAGATTTACCAGTCATAGATTACAATGTGCTAGAAGATATTGTGACACATTGCAGACTCTTGCCTCAAGCACTTTGCAGCTCACCTAAGGCACCGGATAGATGCAACAGGCTGCCCAGGTAATCACAACAGTGGTTTCTAGGTTCATCCATTGGGTTTTGGGTGATCACAAAATGGGGTGATCTGGGTTTTCTTGTAGGTTCCAGGCTAACCAGAGCTCCCTTGAGGAGTGTGTGCTCTGAGGAGTTGATGCAGCACCTCCGACACAGCCCAGAACCACCCTCACCAAATGTGTTAGCATGGCTTATGTTGGAAGTGGTGCAGTTACAACTTCACCACAGTGAAAGATAAAATCACAGACATGTTATTAAGAAGATAAGAAAAAAAGGAGTCATTTCACACGTGGCCCTGTGGGGTGAGTCTGTTACTGGAACTGAGATGCTTCTGTGGTCAAGCTGGCTGAGTAAAGCACTGGGGTTAATTTACTGATGTGGGTGATTGCAGAGAAGGATCCACCATGGTCTCTCTCTACCTTTTAAAGCATGAGTGAAGTTCAGCCAGGCTGGTTTATCTTCCCTATCAGATGCGCTTTTTCTGCATTTCCGTTGCATGAGTTACAGCCACAGCAAATGTTTGATGGGATGGGAAGGGAACTTTCCCCTTACGGTTCACAGTGGACTCAGTGTGCACTGGAGTGAAGGAGCCGGGCAGAGGACTGGGGAAGCAGCTCTCGGTCTGTGGATGAAGTGGCATGAATATGTATGAGCCTAATTGATTCCCACACCTAACCAAGGTACCTAAAGACCTAGGTGCCCTGGCTAATTGTAACCAGCTAATAAAGTTGGAATCTGCTAGGTCATATCTGTCCTGTGCAGCTCTTCCAAGAGCAAGGAGTGAACTTGTTTGTAAAAGCTGCCTGGAGATGGGGAGTGTTTGAGGTTCCTGGGCTCACAGGTAGAGAAGGTCACAGCCAGGCTGGCATCATCCCCTGCTCTTCTTAGTGCAGGAGAGACTCATGCTGAAGAAGGCAGGGCTTGCCTGGTGCCCAGGGGTAGGCTGGCATTGCTCTTGGTCCTGATCATTTTATGCAGCAGTCTGAGCAATAATGGACCCTGATTCTCAGAGTCTGATCACTTTTGTTGTGTTTAATGCATGTGTCATGGCAGCGATCACCGTAAGCGCCCAGGAGGTGGCTGGTGGTCCAAGCTGCCACTTCGTGGGCAGCACAGAGCACATTAGACCTGGCAGCTGCCAATTATTTGTAGCATTTGAACAGACATCCCTTTTCACCCCTTTTCTCTTTTCTCCACCTTTCCTGAACATGGGCTTGCTGGACTTTAACTGCACAGCCACAGTGATTTTTTGTGCCTCCTGTTCATGTTTTATCTCATTTTCCTCCTTTTGACTTCAGTTAAAACTTGCCCTATAGTTTCATGTAAAATATAATAAAGTTGGCTACCTGCAGCATTTCTATCCATCTTGCATGAATTTTGTGGCACAGTTTGTGGGTACCTGTGGCATATTGTAATTTTCCCTTCCCCCCTTCCGCCCCATTTAAAATCCCTTATTTGCCTCTTTGATTTTGTTTCCTTCTACCTAGTCCTCCTGTTTTCTCCTCTGGGCTATTCTCCTTTGCTTTACCCACCTACACTGCTGCGTCTTTCCCTTTGAGCACATTTGAATTCCATGGCAATGGAACTGGGTTTTGTTTCTGAGGTATCCATGTGATACACAAAAAAATATCCTACTTTCTACTGATTCAGCAAAAATACATAGTAGATTTTAAAGCTTGAATATTAAAGGATTTTTTGGTCCAAAAAAGAAAGATTTTGCCATAAAGCTAAATATGTTTGAAACACACAGCAATTCAAAGCAATAGTTGTTTCTGAGATACTAATATTTGCTTTTATTGTAACACAGTTCTGTACAGAGAAGTTGGCAGAAAGAATTGTGTTGCAAGCACAAGAGTCTACCCCGTGCTTTCATGTATGATTACAGTTCATTTTGGTAGCGCAGTTTTCTCTGGCAACCAAGCACTTAATAGTGGACTGAGATTTCTGAAAGGCTTATCCCACGCTGTTTCTACCTACCTCATTTCCAGATGCAGTTACTTACAAATAAAGCCTGTTATAGGGTACATTATAACTTAATTCTGTGGTTAATGATTTTTCTTCTATTGGTAAATAAACTCCCTTTCCGCAACAGAGGGACAATGTTGGAGCCAAAGGAAGGGGCAAGAGTACATTGGCTTCTTCATCTGCTCATTATTAAGTTTTCTGGAAGGTAATTATTTTTCTACTTCTCTGGTCAATGTAGTCTGGTATCCATTTAATCTGTAGTCTGTAGCTACTCCATTTTATAAAAGGTGAAAAATGAGGAACATAAAATGTTTCTGCTGGCTAAAAGTGCAGAGCTGACTTTCTGTCTGTTGCTATTCTCCACATGGATGTTACAGTTATTTTAGATAAGAACGTTATTGCCACTGTGTTGAATGGATTTTATATGATGGTATAAATATGTCAATTAGTATTTCAATTAGCATCCATGACTAATCCTGCCCACGCTGGGAAGCTGCAGTATGCAAGTTTCTTACCAAAGGGTATGTTTTTGTTTCTTTGTTATTCAAGAGTAATGTCAGTTGACAACTCCAATAGTAGGGGATAGGACAGAAAATTATAAGCTTTCTTTTTAATGGAAGGTGAAGAATTGGTGAGAAGCATTTCAGCAGAGGGTGAGGTCTTAATTCTCCTGTATTATATGAAATTCTAAATTCTACTTCATATTATGAATCAACTCCTACAGTCTTTCTTATAAATAGTTGAATGCTCCAAAGTTTCTATGAACTTTATAAGCCATTTTGTCGTACAGTTTTGTTCTCAGACTCGCTGGCTGACAGTAAAGCTCCTTAAAAGTCTCATATAAATATAGTTATTCTTAACTGTGTTAGCATATGATCCACACCATCATGTCCCACACCATCATGGCAAAGCTATTTTATACTGCCCTGACAGCATAAAGGGTCTGTAAGCAATTAATGTGCTACGATTTAATGTTGAAAATAATCTAGCCTTCAAATGTGACTAAAACATACTAAAAAAAACAACCAAACAAAACAAAAACTACAAAGCACTTGATTTTGGCACTGTGTTTTGATACGACATCTGGAAAGAAGATATTTCTCTTTTATTCATTTTTTTCCTTTAGGCCAGTAGAGGGCACAACTGTTTAAATCACATTCATTTCATACACAGCATGACATAATAAAGGCAATCTAAAAATTCATAGGGAAAAAAAATCACATTTCTTTCCAATAACAAACATTTTCTGTGGAGTTTGACTCCATTATCCAGGAACTGGTAACAGCAAAGAGAAGGCTATTTAAATGATTTTGCATTCCAGAACTCCAAGAGTGTTTGAGTGTTTCTATAGAGTTCACTGTCAGAAAGCAGTACTTTGGACAGGGAGATCGAGGGAACAAAAGATAAAGAGATGGTTGTGCATTATTAGAATAAAACCAATATTAATGTAAAACAACAACAACAAAAAACCAACAATTAGCTGCTTTTAAATAACAGGGATTGGAAGGGTTAGGATTTTTAAATTCAAATTATATAGATAAACTTGGTAACCTTTATGTAAGAAAACACCTCTGCAATGGGAAACCAAATCTTGGGGTAAAACTTTCTTTGTATTATTTCATCTGACATCCATTTAATGGGAATGAGAGAGGACTCAGTGTAAACCACAGGCTTGAAAATGACAAAATCACTGTTCTACTTTTCATGTACATCTTATGACAGTTTAATTCCAGTGTTTATTTCTGGAAAGGCTGTGAAAAAAATCCTCAATTCAATAGATGAATAGTTTATGTGAAACTGTAAAGGAAAAATCAATTAACAGAAAGAGTGTCCAGTAGAACAAAGTTTAACAAAATACATAAAAAGCCAGAATGTTATTTCTTTCACTTTCTGACCAATGTCTGTAAATTTTTGAAGATAGCTATGTGCAAGATTTCAGTGCGTAGAAAATCTAATACTGGATTTATTCTAACCCTGAAGTTACAGATGTTATCTTCTAGCCAACCAGCACATTGCTGCCAAAAAAACTTTGACGAAATTATTGAAGAATGTAGGAAACTGCCAGTCATGGATAGAATCATTGTTTGTGATAAGGTCACAAGAAGGATCGACACAGCTGAAAGTATTAAGACCCCACCAAACCATCCTAAGGAAGGTTCTGGCTGA